>NC_065449.1:94067212-94693775 GCF_917563875.1 Diabrotica virgifera virgifera | reverse complement strand
TTTGTTTATAATTTGTTTTTTTAATAACGTCGCGGGGATTAAGTATTTTGAAATGCCGTTTCGATTATTGGGTTCCTGGGATTTTTTTACTAATTAACAAAATTTTTTTGTCGCTTTTTCTTCTTGGAGTTATATTACTACGGGCCCTTTTAGGGTTAATTTTATTAAGAATGTCGAATCTCTGAGTTGTAGATTCTAGACCTAAAAATATTAAGATTTAACTAAAATCTTTTAAATAAAATGTGGCTACTTACTGAGTTACAGGGTGTTTTATTTAAAAATTTTAAAAATATTGTTATCAAGTTCTTTAAAACTATTTGACGTATCCTTATCATACTTGGCAGAAAGTGTGGCTATTATACACCCTATTAAATTGTGATTAATAAACGTTTCTAGCTAGTGCCAGAGACGTACGACAGGGGATAGTGAATGATTGACCCTTCCCAAATTCTACGCCACTGAGTGAATTACTATTGTAGCGAAATTTTTCGATTCTCCAATACTTTGTATGTAAATAACTTTATTGGTATTGATAAAGTCATCAGTTTGACAGATATTGGAAGTTTAAAATGAATGAATGAATCAAAATAACTATGCCGTTTCATTTTTAACGTCCAATATCTCGAAAACTGATGACTTAATCATTAGCAGTAAAGAGTATATTATTTACATAGAAAGTATTGGAAAATCGAAAAATTTCGCTAAAATAGTAATTCCCTCAGTGGCGTAGAATTTGGGAAGGGTCAACCATTAACTGGCCCCTGTCGTACGCCTCTGGTGGTAGCTAAAAACTTTTATTTATCACAATTTAGTAGACTGTATAGTACCCACACTTTCTGTAAAGTATGATAAGGATACGTCAAATAGTTTGAAAGTACTTGGTGAAAATATTTTTTTTATTTTTAAATAAAACACCCTGTAACTCAGTAAGTAGCCACATTTTATTTAAGTGATTTTAGACCAATCTTGATATTTTTAGGTCTAGAATCTACAACTTAGAGATTCGACATTCTTAATGAAACTTAACCCAAAAAGGGCCCGTAGTAATACAATGCCAAGAAAAAAAAGAAGAGGAAAAAAATACAAAAAATTTGTTAATTAGTGAAAAGTTCCCAGGAACCCAATTATCCAAACGGCATTTTAAAATAGTTAATCACCGCGACGTAATTAAAACAACAAATTATAAACAAATTTGAATTATTTTCAAATGCAATTTTAGGGGGCAGTTTAATTGAAATTTAAATTTATCAATACATTTATCGAAAATATACATAAAAATAATAAGATTTAATACAGGTGAATATTTCTTTGGCAACAACCGCGTTTTTGCAAATGAAAATATAGTAACATTTAATAAACAAATTCAATATCTCAAAAAATATTAAATATTTTTTGACCAATTTTTTTTGCTTAATACTGGTAACATATCCCAACTTATTCTGTAAAATAAGATATTTTATAGTGCTTATTTAAAACGCTAAAAATCATTTTTTGCAAATTTGTTTTTAAAGTTTTATATACAATTATTTAAATAAATAGGGGGTCAAATTTAATTTAGTAAGTCTTATGTGAAATATTTACCCTTCAACTTTGCAGAAAAAAATCCCATAGACCTTCATTAATAAGTGAATTACCTCAGCAGTTAAAAAAGTATTTTTTTTTGCAAAAATGACCCCTTTTTAATTATTTAAACAATGATCCTTGTATGATTTGGATACTTTCTTGAAAATATCTTTTGTACCCACCTAAACTTTGATATAAAATTTGTTTCAACCTGTACGAATTTACATTTTGATTTACATGTAGTATAATTTTATTTTACTAGATTATTTAAGGCAAAATCCTGAAACGGGTCGATTTTTATATTTAAATTATAATTTTTCGACATATAGTGACGTCATCCATCCGGACGTGATGACGTAATCGATTATTTTACGAGAATAGGGGTCGCGTACTGTCTCATTTGAAAGGATATTTTTTAATTCTCTATTGAGTAATATAAAGATTAACATAATTATTTATACAGGGTGTCCAAAAATATTGTTTTTGAATTAAATTAATTTACACAAAAAGAAGAATGAATGTAATTTATTTAATTTAAAATTCATTTTGCTCTTGTCAGAAAACAGAACTTATTTGACAAACAAACATTACATAAATTCAATGTTCATACTGCCAAGAGGAGGTGGGTGGCATCTTGTGCATTGAATTTAAGTGAAAATCAATGTTTATTTATCAAATAAACATTTTTTCTGTTTTCTGAGAGCAGTAAAATGTTTGAATTAAATAAATTACATATATACATTCTTCTTTTTGTGTCAATTAATTTAATTCAAAAACAATTGTTTTTGGACACCCCTTATAAATAATGATGTTAATGTTTATATAACATAACCTTTCAAATGAGCTAGCACACGACTCCTATTCTCATTTAAAAAAAATCAACGATTACGTCATCACGCCCAAATGAATGACGTCACTAGTAAAATATACATGTTAAAAAATCATAAAATTTAAAAATAAAAATCGACCTTTTTCAGGATTTTTCCTTAAAGTCACCGGCTTACGAAATAACGAATTTATTTCTTTCATTTGCACCATACTGCATAAACTTACATGTGGTGTCTGCCCAAAAACGTACATTGGTCAAACTGGTAGAACCAGAAGTGAAGTGTTACGGATAAACTTACAATATGATAAACGTTTAGCAAAAGATTAACAAAAGCTGTAAGTCCCTCTATTTATAAGGTACTATTGCGTAGTTTCTCGTATCCTATAATCTGCAGAATCCAGTGGCGTAACTTGCTCAACTTATTCATTTAAAGACTATAAAGTGGACATGCATAGTAAAAATAGATCACTTGAGAAAGGCACTCTGCCGAAACAGCTCTAATGATAATAAATTGTAATAAATTTTGTAGAAGTGTAGAAAACAAAAGTTATCAGTGTTTTATTGGTAGATATAATTTTTGATTCAAGATATAATATAAAATAAAAGTATCTTCTAAATGCAATGTAAAATTCTGATAAGTTCAAAAAGTAAAAAAAAAATAATTTTAAACACAAGTTACAAAGATCGTCTTACCTAAAAGGCAAATCTTTTTCTATACACATTTCTATTGCTGGTTTATAAAATTCCAAAAGCGTATGTAGAAGGGCCATTGTATTTAAAAGATAATTGACCACTGAATAAATCCAAGTCAAGTCGAATACTGGTGGACGTGGACCTATAGCTATTGGGACAACTACTGCACCCTCACTGAAGCCACAGACGTGTCCTCCTATCATTTCCATAACCTAAAAAAATATAATGTCTTTATGTAAGAATGTCTGTCTGTAAAAAATATAATGTCTGTATGTTTACGATTTCTTATAGCATCGTAAGATCTTTCGGTGGAAATCAATGAATGAGCGTTACAGAGACATAAGACTATATCTGTACCGTACTTATACTCGGCTATTGGCGAAATCGCTCCACCTGTGGATTCCAATTCACAGCAGCATATCCACTTTTAATTTTAAACTGCTCCATTAGGAAAATTTAAAAAATGACACGTGCCACTAATCTTAAATCTTGTATACTATTCACATCGAAGTGAGTCCACCACCCCCTTAGCCCTCGAGCTGGTAACTACTCACCATGCACAAATAATAATGAGTTTCAAGAGACCTTTTTTGCTCAGAATGGTCCAAAAAAACCTAAAAAAAATTCAACCTCCCGTATCACGGAAAAGAAGCTTTTGCGGACATATGTTTATAAAGCAAACGGCCATTAATTTTTCATGCAGAATTACTCCTGCTGTGATATAGATATTAGGTCTGGATCCCGCGTATGAAAAAAAGTTGATTAATAGCAAGCTGAAAATTTGTTAATAGCTTAAGGGTGTTTAGTCGGACAAACTTTGATATATAGGAACACTGGAACAGGGAAAGTTTTAATTCTGGAACAGGTTAAAAATTTGGAACGGTCAGACCACGAAAACGTCACATGTATTTTGTCCGACAGAACTTCCAATTGATTTGTTACCCTTTCATTAAACTCTCATGCAAAAATCAGGCTGCTATTTATCATCAAATGGGAATTATAATGAGTGGAACACGTAGAATATGTCAAATGACAGGGATTATGCCAGGTGATAAATAGCAGTCTGATTTTTGCATGAGAGTTTAATGAAAGCATAACAAATCAATTGGAAGTTCTGTCGGGCAAAATACATGTGACGTTTTCGTGGTCTGACCGTTCCAAATTTTTAACCTGTTCCACAATTAAAACTTCCCCTGTTCCCATATATCAAAGTTTGTCCGACTAGACACCCTTAGGCTATTAACAAATTTTCAGCTTGCTATTAATCAACTTTTTTTCATACGCGGGATCCAGACCTATTATTTTTTTCATGCAGAATTACCCTTTAAAGTTTGTCACACTTATTTAGAAACACCCTGTATTGATGAAGACCATGTCTAGTTGTTAAAGTACCTTGTAACTCGAAAACGATCAACTGAGAAAAATTACAAGAGACCTTTTTTGTTCAGAATGGTCCAAAAAAACCTAAAAAAAAATCAACATCCCGTATCACGGAAAAGAAGCTTTTGCGGACATAATGTTTATAAAGCAAACGGCCATTATTTTTTTCATGCAGAATTACCCCTTAAAGTTTGTCACACTTATTTAGAAACACCCTGTATTGATGAAGACCATGTCTAGTTGTTAAAGTACCTTATAACTCGAAAACGATCAACTGAGAAAAATTACAAGAGACCTTTTTTGTTCAGAATGGTCCAAAAAAACCTTAAAAAAATTCAACGTCCCGTATCTCGGAAAAGAAGCTTTTGTGGACATATTTTTATAAAGCAAACGGCCATTATTTTTTTCATGCAGAATTACCCCTTAAAGTTTGTCACACTTATTTAGAAACACCCTCTATTGATGAAGAACACGGCTAGTTGTTAAAGTACCTACCTTTTTTATTATTCAACATAAGCGAATAAGTCAAAAAACAAAATGTTAAGAAAACCTGAGGATATAGTTGGGTTTTAATTTCAGTATTTTATAAATGCTAGAATATTCCACAGGGTGTGCTGAACTTTGAGAAAAAAACATAGTTTGATTGGTACACCCGGTATACAATGACAATTTACCATTCTAGCAACAATATTATTACAGCGATATTGTTAAAGAATAAGGCTATAATATAATATTAAAACATCACTTAAATCGGACAACAGGTTTAGGAAATTCGAGACATCAAAAATGGCCCATTTGGCGGGGTGCCCGTTTTTCGTGCCGGTGAGTGTAGTTCGTTGAAATCAGATTGTTAAGCAATAAGAACGATTGGCTCTTATTTATAATAAAAATGCTCGTATCTGTAGTATTAAGGTGATACAGTAGCGATCAACAGGTAGCCAAAACGCGTTCCAAGATTGCGGCTGTAATTTTGAATATTTTTTCGAGATATTTGGCACACGTATTCGTAATATAATAAAGAATGGCGGTATAGAACCCAATTTGAAAAATATATTAATATGTGGAAATTACTCTGTAATTAAATACAAAATTAAAAAAACGAGCCTGTACCGCCATTAAGAAGAAAAAAATACACTTTCTTCAAATAAACTTTTTTATCCGATGCCTAGATTTTGTGTCATTTTGGAACTACTAATCAAATAAAAAATTTTAGTAGTTCCAAAATGACACAAAATCTAGGCATCGGATAAAAAAGTTTATTTGAAGAAAGTGTATTTTTTTGTTTTTCTTAATGGCGGTACAGGCTCGTTTTTTTAATATTGTATTTAATTACAGAGTAATTTCCACATATTAATATATTTTTCAAATTGGGCTCTGTACCGCCATTCTTTATTATATTACGAATACGTGTGCCAAATATCTCGAAAAAATATTCAAAATTACAGCCGCAATCTTGGAACGCGTTTTCGCTACCTGTTGATCGCTACTGTTTCCTCTTAAGTGATTTTACATCTTTATTGAGGAAGACAACAAAATACACCATATATGGTGTGACTCACCTAGGAGTAATAGCGAATGAAATAAAGCATATAAAATACCAAGATTCGTTAAAATAGTAAACTTTTCTATAAACACTGACTAAATCTGTATACTTTTAGCTCTGTCTGAATCAGATTGTCAATTGTACAGTTCAAAATAAATGACAAATAAATACCTAAAGATTCGCATACGTACCAGTAATATTTGATTGATCGATTCTTCTATTTCCTTGAACCTAAAATCCAGCTGAGATGTGCTGTCGAAATACAAAGATGTCAAAGTATTCACAAAATCAAGATTCGTTTCTTTATATAACAACGCTAATGTGTTCACTATTGGTAAATTTATTAGTTTTTTCTGTAATAATTGTTCGTATCCATAATCCTTTGGCATATATTCGGACTAAAAATAATTTAAATTACATTAAACATTGGTTCTATTTTTATGGTTAAGTTAAATTAATGGAAAAATCAATTACAAAGACAGCAGAACTAGATGATTAGTAATTTAGAAAACGTCACAGTTGACAGTTTTTAATTTTTGCTAAAAAAACCTCATCAAACCTAATTTAGTGTGAAAACAGTTGTTAATTCTTGTTAATTTTTTATTTATCGTTGATAAGAAGTCGAGGTCCGCTGGGATGAACAGCCTCGGCTTCTTTTCGCAGTGAATATCTGTTGTGAATTTTGTTGTGTTTGACATTTGATTTTTTGGAAGAAAACTTAAAATAGACAAATCTGTGATTATCGTTCGAGGTGAACGGACGACTCATCCAAAGGGTAAGGGCCAAAACTATCTATATTTCCCTGTTAATTTCTAATTTGCATCGACTGGCATAGATTTTAAATTCGTCAATCTGCCGCATAAGATGGAGGAAGAAGTTCCTCCCGATCCTCCTCCACCACCTGACCCTCCTAATAAAATCAACCAACATGAATGTCAATCTCAACCTCCAATTATTCAGAAAAATCTTAAAGGAAAAAAACAAATACTATTTTCGGAGACCGACATAGGTCCTTATGAAGTATTTGTACAGGGTCAGGATAAAAATATTGGAGATTACCACGTGTTAAGTATAGCTAAATCTATTTCTGTTTTAAAAATTAAAGACATCACGAAAATCAGTAGAAAAGGTAAAAACAGGATAGGGGTATTATTTGCCACTAGAAAAGCAGCCAACGATTTCGTTGTGAGGAAAGATTGGGAAGCCCTAGAGTATGACGTGTTCATTCCATTTCATCAGATTTCTTGTAGGGGTATAGTAAGGGGAGTTAACAAAAGATTCACAGAGGAAGAAATAAAGGAGGCATCAGAAACCAACTTGGCTTTATGTAAGATATTAAGTGTAAAGCGAATGAACCGGAGAGTACAAGTGGATTCAAAGGTTGAATTTGTCTCCACGGGAACTATTAGCATAACTTTTTCAGGAAAAACTATTCCTAAAGAAATTTCCATATATCAACTACCAATGAGGGTCACACCATTCATCAGCCCTGTTCTTCAATGTGGAAATTGCTTACTTTATGGCCATTCTACGAACCAATGTAGAGGAAAAAAGAAATGTGCTAGATGCGGAACTTCTCATGAGGATTCTTCATCTAATACGTGTACAAAATATTGCATTTTCTGCAAATCTTCTGACCATGAATCAAATAGTCGTAATTGTAGAGAGAGAGTCAGACAAAAAGATATTAAGGATCTAATGTCCTTTTCTAATCTATCTTTCTATGAGGCAAGTCAGCAGGTTCCTAGGATCCATAATATTTCATCTTTAAACATAAACGATTTCCCCCCCTTACATAGCGATCAGAATAATTCTAATGGCATCTTACCACAGGAGAGGAGGTCTGCAGCCTCAGCTCAATATTCAAAACCTTTTAGTCAAGTCACTCAATCTCCACCAAAAAGAAGAAGACCTTCAATACAAGAAAATACAGGTTATGATAAAATCTCCCACCAAAGACTACTTATTAATCCATCAGGTAGAAGAATAAATGAGCCTTCGACTTCAAAATTCAATCCTGCTCACTCTGATTCTCAAATCACTAACTCACAATCTTTATCCCAACTTCATTTGGATTTCAATCAGGCCATGTCTATGCTGAACCAATCTCACAGGGAGCTCGTCATGACCTTCATTGGGGACTTAATAAACTCAAAATCATACTCCATTCCTTACAATATGGCAGATCTAAAGACTAGCATAAACAAAAGTGTATCACCTTTCAATACAAATGTAAACCAGGGTCGGAGGGGAATAGAGGATCTCGAGCCTGAGGATTCGAGATCTTTTGACTCCTTGGTCTAGCAAACATACTCTTTATAATGAATCCTAACACTCCGATAACTATTATTCAGTGGAATATACGTTCGTATAACACTAATTCTGACAATCTAAAAATCCTTATAAAAAACCTTAACCCAGATATAATCCTTATTAGCGAATCTTGGCTCTCAAACCAACATGTTATAAGATGTAGAGGGTATCAAATAATCAGAAAAGATCGAGAGGATGGCTATGGCGGATTAATTACTCTTATCAAAAATAATATTGATTATAGGGAAATTCAAATTGCCAATCCAGGCTTCAATCATGATGTCCAATTCCAACTCACATTTCTCCCTAACTTTAATTTGAATATTCTTAATATATACTGTCCACAAGACAACTCTATCTCCAAATCCAACTGGTTTTCCCTTGTTAAATTACTTAATAAGCCATTTTTAATCATGGGTGATCTAAATTGTAATCATAAGGCATGGGGTAGTTCTAGAGACAGTCACAATGGTAGGATTATTTTTGATTCTTTGGAGGAACTTGAGCTAGTATTTCTCAATGATGGGTCCCCAACTAGACTGGTGGCCCCAGGAGGCAGTAAGTCGGTAGTAGATCTAACAATGGCATCAGTCGATGTGGCAGCCAGTGTGGGCAAGTGGTCCACTATTTCAGATACTGGAACTAGTGACCACTTCCCCATAATATGTCAGATAGGTGTATGTCCTCAATCTCCCCCGCATTCATGTAAAAGAAGAAATCTAAAGAAAGCTGATTGGTCTACTTATCATAACAATTTAAACAGCATTTTCTTAGCTTCTCCCAGGGAAGATTACGAATTTTTTACTAACTCCATATCATCGGTAGCTGATGAAACAATACCTTGGCTTCACCCTCCTAATAATTCCAAATACCACATTCCATGGTGGGATGACTCATGTGCTGAAGTCGTCTCTGCGAGAGTGTCTGCCTTAAAAAAATTTAAAAATATCCCCTCAATGGAAAACTATATCGAGGCTAAAAAGAATATAGCCAAATCAAGAAAATTCCTAAAATCAAAACGTAAAAATAGTTTCAGACTATTTTGCAGTAAATTAAATAGAAACACTCCTCTAAAAGTTGTGTGGGAGAAAATTAATAAGGTATCGGCTTCGAAACCTTCAATATATACACAATTGCCCTCTACTCCTATATCCCACGAAATTCTATGTTGCTTAACCCCCCTTTCCGCTGTCAATAAAGTATTGGTTAGATCTCCTCAAGCCCTAGAACCGCCATTTGCTCTCGACGAGTATCAGAACTCCCTCTCAATTAAATCTGACTCGGCTCCTGGTTTGGATCAGATTTCCTACTCAATGTTAAAAAATCTTCCCGTTGTTGGATCTTTGTTATTAATTCAACTTTTCAATGAAAGTCTTAGAACGGGTATAGTTCCTGTTCAGTGGAAACAATCAGTAATTTTACCTATAATCAAAAAAGATAAAGATTGTAATAATCCGTTAAACTTTAGACCAATAGCTCTTTCTTCATGTGTAGGCAAAATGCTCGAAACTCTTATAAAGAATAGAATAGAGTGGATTGTGGAACATAATAAGATTTTTAATCCACTACAACTAGGATTTAGAAGGGGTAGAGGTTGTACGGAATGCCTTACATACCTCACCTCAACAATTCAAATAGGCTTCGCTCAAAATCAATACACTGTTGGCATATTTCTAGATATCTCTTCTGCTTATGATAATGTCAATATATCACTCTTGTATTCCAAATTATTAAAGTATAACATTCCAACCCAACTGGCTAATTTGATTTTCTGCCTTCTAAATGATAGAGAGCTATTTGTCAAAGACAAACTGGGACAAACCCATGGCCCAAGAAAATCAAGTCTGGGACTACCCCAAGGTTCCCCATTAAGCCCTATCCTCTTCAACCTATATTGTCTTTCCCTGTATAATTTAATCCCCTCTTCATGCAAACTAATTCAGTATGCAGACGATTTGGTTCTTCTGATTAGAGGGAGTGATATTAATGAATTGGTAATTAATGTAAATAAATTATTGATTCAGATGGAATCATGGTTGCTAGACCACAATTTAAATCTGTCTGAGAACAAATCTTCTGCAATATTATTTACAAAAGGAAACACGAAAATCTCTCCCCCTAACGTAATATTTTGTAACCAGAATATTGGTTGGGTGGATTCAGTCAAATACCTGGGGGTAAATATTCAAAAAAACTTAAAGTGGAATTCATATGTAAACTCAATAGAACTAAAAGTAAATCGTGGCCTGAATGTGATGAGAGCTCTTTGTGGGACTTATTGGGGAAGTGATCCAAAAACCTTACAAATTGTACACAATGGTCTGATTCAGAGCCATCTGGACTTTGGCTGCCAGGTAATTTTCGATTGTCCAACTTCCTTAATTAAAAGATTGGAGAAACTAAAATACAAAAGTATCCGAATTATAACTGGATGCATGAAATCTACCCCAATTCATGCTCTCTTAAGTGAAAGTGGTCAGATCTCGCTTAAATCTAGATGGGAATGGCTTAGCTCTAAATTTATATTAAAAAATTTAATGTTAATTGGCAACCCAATTATTTCCGCTCTCGACCTGTTAGACTTGGCAATTCAAAGGAACCAAAATCATTGGAAAAACAGAAGTATTCCATTTCTAGTGCTTTTAAAAAACAAATTTAAAAGTATTTATCCCAACTTATATTTAAGTGACTTATACCCATGCCATAACTTTGAACTAGACCATCAATTATCAACAATTCCAATCATAAATATCCAATCTAATCGTTCAGATGAACTTGCCTCAGTTCAACTCCAAAAAATAATTCTAAATAAACCTAGTCACACCAAATTCTTCACGGACGGCTCGGTTGATGATGAAGGATCAGCAGGCTTTGGTGTCTTTAGCCGAGAGATCAACTATTCTTATACCAGTAAACTACCTAAGTATACCCAAATATGTACGGCTGAGATTGTCGCAATTAATCATGCCCTCAAAATTATTTTGAAAAATGGGATTAAACAAGCAATCATCTGCTCGGACTCTAAAAGTGCCTTACAGAAAATAGGCAGTACAACCTATTCTATGGAAACAGAACATTCATCGTTCATGACCAAGAGAGGCATCATTGAAGCGAAAGAAAATAACGTTAATATTAGTCTGGCATGGATTCCAGGACACTCGAATATTAAAGGGAACATGGTGGCTGATAAACTAGCTAATATAGGTAGAACCTTAAATGTAGCTGCTGGTATCACTCTTCACTATTCCAACTTTCTACCAGACATCAAGCATTCCATCTGGAATCGGTGGAAGCAAGAATGGCAGGGGAAAAATCGAAATAATTCATTTTACTCTAAAATTGTAGGTCAGATAGATAAACTCCCCTGGTACCACAATTTTGCATACCAAGACAGAAGACATATAACCACCATTATTAGAATGAGGACAGGTCATTGTGCTACTCCAGTTCACCTATTCAGGATAGGAGTAAAAGATGACCCATATTGTGACTGTGGCAGAGTTGGGTCCTTAAATCATCTGATTTTTGAGTGCCCTATAAATATGTCACCCAATTTTGACCTATATAAAGAATTAGCCAAGACAAATATCCCTACTCCCATTGAAATTTGCTTACTTATGTCCAACCTTAATCCACGTAGGATTAACCTGATCCTTAAATTCCTTAACTTAGCCAAACTTAATTTATAAATTAATCAATTCCCAAATTTGAATTAAAAAAATTAAGAAGATAAAGATATAAAAAGATATTGGACCTCCAAATGATAAAAGCCTTAACCCTTATGGTATAATATTGCCTTTCCTGTAGGGACTGTCTGGCCCTATACGAAGATGTTCCTGCTAATATATATTTAAAAAAAAATTGAGGCTTTAACATATATATTTGGAAATATTCGACTGCCCAGAGCAAGCCAAGAGTATTTCCCTGGTGTAAGCTGGGCGAATTATCCCGAGGGATATAACCCAATAAAGGAAGAAGAAGAAGAAGAAGACAGCAGAACTAATAGAAGAAAAAAAGCAGGACGAAAACAAGGAAATGGTTTGATAAATATTCCCAAAAAACTATACAACATCACGACGAGAAACAAGAAAACTAATTAGAGAGAAAAAAAAATACGAACAACAGCGATATGAAGAAATGGAAAGGAATAAAAAAACAGTCACGAGCATTTTACACATCGGTGTCAAATGAAAAGAGAGGCTTCAGGCCTGTTCAAACATAGCAAGAAAATTTCAAAAATTTAGTAAATATACATCAAGAGGAAGAACAAGGAGAGGATAGATACCTTAAGGTGGATTTACCGGTAGAGGATCAAACAATAGCTGAAACATTGCAAGCAGTTACGAAATAGAAGAAGGCAAAAGCTCCAGGCTCCGACAATATATCAGCCATATTCCTTAAGTACGGAGGAGAAACTTTATATAGACAATTACACAAACTAAGTAATAACACATACAGAGTGGGCCAAATAAAAGTGTCCACCTTGATATTTGGCAGTTATTATTAGATTTTAAGGAGATTACGATACAGGTCGATTTTTGATCTAAGGGGGACATACTTTTACGGTACATACATCTGTCATTTGTCAACCCCCTCCCTTCCACATCCCCCACCCCTTATTTTTAAATAAGGAATAGGGGTTGTGTGTTAGCTCATTTGAAAGGTTATTCAATTCTCTATTCAGTAATACAAACATTAACATAATTATTTATACAGGGTGTCCAAGAAAAAAAATTTTTAAATTAAATTAATTGAGACAAAAAGAAGAATGTATGTAATTTATTTAATTCAAAATACATTCTACTGCTGTCACAAAACAGAAAAAAATGTTTTTTGATAAATGAACTTTTTACTTAATTTCAATGTTCAAGCTGCCACCCATCTGCCTCTTGGTAGGTTGAATATTGAATTTAAGCAACAAACAATGTTTATTTATCAAATAAACATTTTCTTTTCGTTTTCTGTCAGCAGTAGAATGTATTTTTAGTTAAATAAATTACATACATTCTTCTTTTTGTGTCAATTAATTTAATTTAAAATATTTTTTCTTGGACACCCTGTACAAATAATTATGCCGATGTTAATATTACTGAATAGAGAATTGAGTAACGTTTCAAATGAGCTAGCACATGACCCCTTTTCCCTATTTAAAAATAAGGGGTGGAGATGTGGAAGGGAGGGGGTTGACAAATGACAGATGTGTGTACCGTATAAATGTGTCCTCCTTTGATCAAAAATCGACCTGTTTCGTCATTTTCTTAAAATCTAATAAATACTGGCAAATATCGAGGAGGACACTTTTATTTGGACCACACTGTATATGGAACGCATAGGAGATACCAACAAAATGGCACGAAAGTGTAATAACCCCGATACATAAAAAGAAAGACAAAATCAAGTGCTCTAATTATAGAGGCATCTCCCTACTTAATACGGCGTACAAAATCTTATCGAGCATCCTACTAAGTAGGCTAACACCTTTCGTAGAAAATTTCATAGGCGAATACCAAGCTGGCTTCAGAAAAAATGGATCGATCGTAGACTAGCTTTTTACTCTAAGGTAGCTAAAAAAGGATGGGCATTCAGTAAAACTATCCATAATCTCTTCATAGATTTCCGACAAGCATACGACATCATTAAAACTTATATTCAGTTCGATAAAATATGTGCAAATGGCTGTAGACCCATTATACGGATAGGTATCATCAGTGCTGTTTTTGTAACAATATAGGTGCCGGTACGCAATGTTCCGGGGGGTCTGGGAAGTGTTCATAAGGGGGCCCGCCCCCGATAAAACTTTTTAAATTTACCCTTAATAAGGGAGTTTTAAAGCTATTTGGGAGCAAGGAAAAGATTCAGGAATTTATCTATAATTTTGTTGTTTTTTTTTTTATTTTTTGTCTTAAGACGTGTCGGTTCGGCGTACCGGCGGCATATTTACAGATGCTAGCGTGTGTAGACACCAGAGTGTTGAAATCAGTTAGGGTTTGGAAAAACAGGACATTTACAGATGCTAGCGTGTGTAGACACCAGGGTGTTGAAATCAGTTAGGGTTTGGAAAAACAGTATATTTACAAATACTAACAGATTAGGACACCAGAGTGTTGAAACCAGCTAACTTTTTTAGTGGCGATACATGCATAGATGTTACGGCTATTGACATTGATTTTGTACTTTTTATACACCTACTTCTGTGAAAAAATATTTAAGTGATTTAGATATTAATAAATGATAAACGTTGTTAGAATATGAACAATATAAATATACAGGGTGATTCATCATTAAGAATGTCCAATCTGTGAGTTGTAGATTCTAGACCTCAAAATAATAAGATTTAACCCAAATCTTCTTCTTCTTCTTCGCGCGACTAGGATTACTCCTGTTTGTCTGCCTCTTATTCTGTTTCAGTTGTTGTTGACTGTACATTGTCTTTCCACCTTTTCGGCGGCCTTCCAACGGGTCTTCTGCTATACGGCTTGTTGTTTTTACAGATGTTCGCTAATCTATCCGGTTCCATTCGGTTTAACCCAAATGACTTAGATAAAATGTGGCTCATTACTGAGTTACAGGGTCTTTTATTTAAAAATTTAATAACTATTTTTACTCAGTACTTTAACACTATTTGACGTATCCTTGTCATACTTGGCAGAAAGGGTAAGTACTATGTACGCTATTAAATTATGGTAAACAAACGTTTCTGGCTATTACCAGAGGCGTACGACAGGGGAAAGTGAATTGTTGACCCTTCCCAAATTCTACGCCACTGACGGAATTGCTATTTTAGGATAATTTTTATATTCTGCAATACTTTCCATGTAACAATATATTCTTCATTCGTAATCGTAAAATAATTAGTTTACGAGATATTTGAACTTAAAAACGGAGGGGCACAAAACATTAATCAAAATAGCTGTGCCGTTTCATTTTTAACTTCAAATATCTCGAAAACTAACGACTTTATCGTTACGAATGAAGAGTATATTATTTACATAGAATGTATTAAAGAATCTAAACATTGAGCTAAAATAGCAATTCTGCCAGTGGCGTAGAATTTGATAAGGTTCAACCATTTACTATCCCCTGTCGTACGCCTTTGGTAGTAGCCAAAAACGTTTTTTTACCATAATTTAATAGGGTATACAGTACCTACACTTTCTGCCAAGTATGACAAGGATACGTCAAATAGTGATAAAATTAAATCATTTTTTTCGTAAATTGTGGCTTATTTCCCATTAAAAATAGTTAAATAGTGTTAAGTACTAAGTAAAAATAGTTTTTAAATTTTTAAATAAAACACCCTGTAACTCAGTAACGAGCCACATTTTATCTAAGTGATTTGGGTTAAATCTTATTATTTTGAGGTCTGGAATCTACAACTCAGAGGTTGGATATTCTTAATGAATCACCCTGTATTAGCACAAAAGAACAACATAAAAAATATTAAGTTAATGAGCAGATCCATGCCCTTTAGCGTTAGGTTGGTTCTGTGTGATGTTTCCCATCAGGTTTCTACTTCTTTTTTCCTTTTGTTGTCTCGCTTTTGGACGGACGTCCAGATTGAAAAAAAAAAGAAGTAGAAACCTGATGTCAACAATTCACTTTCCCCTGTCGTACGCCTCTGGTAGTAGCCAGAAACGTTTGTTTACCATAATTTAATACGGTACACAGTACTTACACTTTCTGCCAAGTATGACAAGGATACGTCAAATAGTGTTAAAGTACTGAGTAAAAATGGTTATAAATTTTTAAACAAAACACCCTGTAACTCAGTAACGAGTCACATTTTATCCAAGTCATTTGGGTTAAATCTTATTATTTTGAGGTCTAGAATGTACAACTCAGAGATTGGACATTCTTAATGAATCACCCTGTATATTTATATTGTACATATCCTAACGTTTAATTATTTATTAATATCTAAATCACTTAAAATCTATGCATGTATCGCCACTAAAAAAGCTAGCTGGTTTCAACACTCTGGTGTCCTAATCTCTTAGTATTTGTAAATATACTGTTTTTCCAAACCGTAACTGATTTCAACACCCTGGTGTCTACACACGCTAGCATCTGTAAATATGCATACCGGCGCGTACCGTCACAAAAACAGCACTGGGTATCATACTCTCAGAAAAACTTCAAAATCTCGTTTGAAATAAACAGTGGCCTGAAACGAGGAGACGCGCTGTCACCTCTTCTTTTTAATATAATCCTGGAGAAAGTAGTAAGAACAGCACAAATTACAACAGAACTAGTGACAGTAAATGGACCAAAATGAATAGCATAGGCGGATAATATTGATATTGTGGGAAACACAGCCACCAATGTAAATGAAACTTTTCATAAATTAGAGATAGATCGCAACGCAGTACCTACTACTAAAAATTTCTGGAAGAACTATCTTTCAGACTTTACTTCTGCACTGCAGATCCAACCATAAGTCATGCAGTAGTTCTTTTCTTAGGAAAGGACACCGCACACATCATATGAATTATATAATGTCACTCAAATCCAACAAAATTTACATGAATAGATTCGTCTCGAAATTACAATAATTTCATATCATTGCGTTAACTCTGAATTTTGTATATTAACGACATAAATTGTGATTAAAGTTTATCGAAATCACATTTTTGAGGTCCATAAAAGCGTCATTCATAAATACTAATAGTCTTGTGGCTATTGACAGCTTACCAAGTGTGAGCTAAGCCGATTAGAGGAACTATAATATACTTTTGTACGACTGACCAAATTATACCTACTTTATTATCTATAAGATAAAAGTAAGCCTCTGCCCTAATATATGAAGAATGATTTATACACTTTCGATTTACAAAATATTTTTTCTCTCTTTGACTCATGTACATTCCCATTTGATTTTAGATTTATTTATATCAATTTACGTCTTTATTAACCAAAATTCAGAGTTGGTGCAATGATATGAAATGTTTGTAATTTCGAGGCGATTCTATTCATGTAAATTTTATTCATTTGAGTGACATTATATTTTCCATAAGATATGTGCGGTATCCTTTTAGATGTTAACTTCATTATCTCATACATACATTATAAATAAATATTACTTATTATATGCTTATACTGAGAAAGATACTGAGAAAAGTATATGGCGCGGTGCAAGAGGAAGACGGCACATGGAGAATCAGGAGAAACGACGAGGATAATGAACTGAATGAAGGGTATGACATTGTAAAATTTGTGAAAAGTCAAAGACTGTCATGGCTGGGACATGTTCAGCGACAAGAAGACATGAAAACGACAAAGAAGATGTTACATTGGAAGCTGGTAGGAAGGCGGAAAAAAGGAAGGCCCAGGAAGAGATGGTTGGATGACGTGGAAGACGACCTGAAAACCGTGAATATAAGACAATGGAGAAGGGCCCAAGATAGATTTGAATGGAAGAACATAGCCAGACAGGCAAAGACCCATCCAGGGTTATGATGCCAAAAGAAGAAGACTTATATCCTTTAAGTCCTTTAATATCCTTAAGACTCTTTTGCCTGTTTTATAGATTTTGAAAAGACCTTCGACCGGGTGCAGCACAGGACTTAGCGAGATTGAACGAGCTTGGAATCGACAAAATAGATTCTCCAATTATAAAAGCTATTTATTGAAATCAGACAGCAATCATAAAGATCAATGGTAACACGTTCAAGGCCAATTGAAATACAATAAGGTGTGAGTTAGGGTTATGCGCTATCAACAATACTGTTTTAACATCTACTTGGAGGTAATATTTCTGAACGCTTTATCGCACTCTTCCGAAGGTATCAAGGTAAACGGACAAAGAGTAAATAACACCCCGCTATGCAGATGGCACTGTTTTAACCCTTAAACGCCCAAGGGTGGGTAAAAAATGTCCACCTAATGCCTATTCCCTTGTAACATATTTATTACGTGTTTAAAATTTTTTTAAAAAATTATTTATTGTTAAAAGGACAGCCCTTTATCGAATGTTAATTTGGTTCTACCGATATTTTTGAAAATAAAAGTAGCATCTTGAATTAAATATGGGTGGGCATAAAAAGTACACCCTTGGTAAAACTTGTTACTATAAAGGTTTCTATGTAATTTCTCGTTGGCAGGAAGATAATCCATATAATTATCGACGTATAATTACATAATCTAGATAATTATCCGCCAATGAGGAGGTTGAAAAGAAGAATGTGGAGAAAATCGACAAATCTGAACCGGTATGTTAATTTTGATGTACATTGTAATTTTGTTGTAAGGTTTGTAAATTGTTTATATTAATATTTTAGAAGATGCTGTGTTTATTAAGCATAAGATTCTTAAGTTTAATCCATTTCTAACAACTCTCAATAAATATATTAGCTATTTTCGAGGTGGACATTTTTTACCCACCCTTGGGCGTACATGGAACCTAAAAAAGGTTGGGCGTTTAAGGGTTAATGACTGATTCGGACTCCATAGTTTCCAGATACTGTAAAAATGGAGATGAGTCAATACTGCGAAAACCAAAGTTATGAAAATATCAAATAACAAAAATTTACTCCTTCTAATATAATTATGTGAACCACCAACAGCTTAAATACGTAGACCAATACAAATATCTTGGCTGTTGGTTCAACCATCAATTTGTTTATAAACAAGAAGTAAGAGCGAGAATAGAGATACCTGACAAAGCTTTCTCAAAATGAAAAGCTTATTTCGTAACAGTAGCATTAATATCAGTCTTAGATGTTGTTTTCTGCATTGCTATGTATGGGCGTCAATACTATTGTATGGAACGGAAGCCTGGGCGCTCAACATAATTCAGATAAACAAGTTAGAAGCATTCGAACTCTGGCTTTATAGAAGGATCTTGAAAATATCTTGGATAACCCACACATTCAAAAGTCTTTGAACTCTGGCTTTATAGAAGGATTTTGAAAATACCTTGGATAACCCACACCACCAACGAAAATGTCCTGAAGAGAATAGATACACATAAGGTTTAATCCAACACAACGAAAACCGTCATGAAATGATCAAGAAACTGCGCGCAGATAGCAAAATAATACGTTCCATGGGGTATTTTGTTTACTGCGCAGTTTCCTGATCGTTTCATGATGGTTTTTCGTTGTGTTGGAGCAAACCTATAGAGAGCTGCTAAACATCATCAAAGTTAGCTACCTAGGACACATAATGAGAAACAAAAAGTAAGAATTGTGCATTTAATGATAGAAGTATATAATTTGGACCACATATACTACGCATATAAGGTTCAAAATTAGATATGAGGCCATCTCAGATTTTGCTTTTTACAAAAATGGCGCGCATTGAAAATGGCGACGATACATATGTGACTAATAGCACGATAACTTTTGAACGTTGAGTCCGATTTCAACCAAACTTGGTATATGGGTTCTTTTTCTGATGTATAAGATCGAGTTCCTCAACCGGAAGAATCGGTTTACCAGAAGTTGTGTTTTTACTGTTTTTTTATGTAAAAATATGTTGTTCGTTTTTCAATTTTTTCGCCCTGTATATCTTGATTTTTCAAAAAGGTGATACCGGCATTGAAAAGAGCGAAAAAATATTTTTTAGGAAATATTTTGAACTTTTTAGGTATGTTAATTACCATGTATAAATGCATAACTTATCTTCACATGTACCTATGTGCGGCAGATTCGTGCAAATATTATAAGAGTTATTGTGCATTTAATGGTAGAATCATGTAATTTGGACCACATATACTACACATACAAAGGTTCAAATTTAGATATGACGCTATCTCAGATTTTGCCTTTTACAAAAAAAGGCGGCATTCAAAATGGCGACTATACATATGTGACTAATAGCACGATAAATTTTGAATGCAGAGTCCGATTTCAACCAAACTTGGTATATAGGTTCTTTTTCTGATGTATAAGATCGAGCTCTTAAACCGGAAGAATCGGTTTACCAGAAGTTGTGTTTTTCCTGATTTTTTTGTAAAAATATGTTGTTTATTTTTTCAATTCTTTCACCCTGTAGATAATAATTTTTCAAAAAGGTAATACCGGCGTTGAAAAGAGCGTAAAAATATTTTTTAGGAAATTTTTTGAACTCTTTAATTATATTAATTATCATTCAATAAATGCATAACGTATCTTCACATGTAGGTACCCTTGTGCGGCAGATTCGTGCAAAGAATATAAGAATTATTGTGCATTTAACGGTAGAAGCATATAATTTGGACCACACATACTACACATACAAAGTTTCAAATTTAGATATGAGGCTATCTCAGATTTTGTCTTTTACAAAAATGGCGGGGATTCAAAATGAAGCTGCCGCCCATAGGTACATGTGAACATACGTTATGCATTTATTAAGTGGTAATTAGCTAAAAAATTCAAAATATTTCCTAAAAAATATTTTTACTCTTTTCAATGGCGTTAATACTTTTTTGAAAAATGTATATATACAGGGTGAAAGAATTGAAAAAGGAACAACATATTTTTACATAAAAAACAGTAAAAACACAACTTCTGGTAAACCGATTCTTCCGGTTCAAGACCTCGCTCTTACTCATCAAAAAAAGAAACTATATACCAAATTTGGTTGAAATCTAACGTCTCGTTCAAAAGTTATCGTGCTATTAGTCACATATGTATAGTCGCCATTTTGAATGCCCGCCATTTTTGTAAAAGGCAAAATCTGAGATGGCCTCATATCTAAATTTGAACCTCTATATGTGCAGTATATGTGGTCCAAATTATATGCTTCTACCATTAAATGCACAATAATTCTTATAATATTTGCACGAATCTGCCGCACATAGCTTCATGTGAAGATACGTTATGCATTTATTAAATGGTTTTTAACAGAACTAAAAAGTTCAAAATATGTATTACCAAAAAATATTTTTACGCTCTTTTCAATGGCGGTATTAAGTTTTTGAAAAATTAATACATACAGGGTGAAAGAATTGAAAAAAACAACATATTTTTACATAAAAACCAGTAAAAACACAAAAGGTACCGACTGCATTATCTTTTTGGGCAATCTTGTGTCTTCCATTCTTTGAACATGACCATACCAAATCAACTGTTTCCTCTCAATGTCTGTTGTTAAGTAACCATCTATTCCAATTCGTCGTCTTACTTCCTCATTTCGAACTCTTTCCCTACGGGATATACCTAACGATCTTCTAAACACATCCATTTCTACAGCTTCTAACTTTTTCCTGTTGTTCTCGGTTATTCTCCAAGTTTCTGCTCCGTAAAGTAGGCTGCTTTTAATAAGTGTTTCATAGATATTGTATTTTCGCTGTATTCCTATTTCGGAGCTCCAAAGTATTCCATTTAGGCAGCCAATTGTTCTTCTAGCTTGTGTTACCCTTTTCTTTATTTCCTCATCGTCTTTTCCCGTTCTATCGAAGATTACTCCCAGGTACGTGTATTCACTACAGGATGTGATTTGTTCATTATTCTCTAGTTCGATATTGGATAACTCAGCTCCTATGACTCCAAAAAGAGCAGACTCAGCTCCAAGACCTCGATCTTATACATCAAAAAGAGAATCTATATACCAAATTTGGTTGAAATCTGACGTCTCGTTCAAAAGTTATCGTGCTATTAGCTTTGACATATTAAGCCTAGACTCAGCATACTCACCAAAAAAAGCGTAACGCGGAGACAGCATGGAAACAGTCGATCGGTGGTCTATCTATCTCTTTTAACCAAAAGATCCCGCGCATGTGACTGACACAAGATGGCTAGACCACTCAATCCTATGTCGGCGTTATACCTCGATGCATTGAGTGGCATATCCCTAGCCAAGTCTATCCTCTTTACATGTCTCTGGCTATTAGTCACATATGTATAGTCGCCATTTTGAATGCCCGCCATTTTTTTAAAGGGAAAATTTGGGATGGCCTCATATCTAAATTTGAACCTTTATATGTGTAGTATATGTGGTCCAAATTATATACTTCTATCATTAAATGCACAATTGTTTCACATATCGGCTGCACTATGTAGTCACTAACCTCCACTAAACGAGAGAGCACCACAAGAAGAAGATATCCTTTAAATTCCAAATATATGAAAACCAGTAAAAGGTACTTACTTCAGATACTTTAAATGTAACCAGTCTTCGATATACTAATAGAAACGTCTTAAATACTGTTTTATAAACTTCGGCATATTCATGTTCTAAATATGCCAACTGATGGGAAGTAACAGGATTCAAAATAAAACTACGCAATGAAACAGCAGCCGATGGTTCAAAAAAAATTGTACACCAAAATTGATGAAAGTTGCACTTTAGTAAATACTGTAAACTGTCTATAAAATGAACATTGTTGGTTATAAAACTTATATTCTCCTCTTCTGACTGGGTACATACATAAGGTTCATAGTTATATAAAATAACTTTTGGTAGCCATCGTTTATCCTAAAAACAAAGATAGTCGTTTAACATTTAACAGTAAAGTGCAAAAAAGGGGCAAAACAGTGAATAATATTGGTAAAATTAAAAAAATCTAATTTGTGATTCTTGAGGAGAGCATAACAAAAAAGTAAGCAAAATCTTGACATTTTCATGGATAAGCTCGGACAGATTTTACAGTGCGTTTGAATCAACACTTAAAGGTCATAATGAAACTCAAAGATGGATATTTAGGAAATTCATCATCATCATTTTTGGCTCGACAATATTTTGTGAATTCTGACCTGTTCCAAAATTCATCGTCATTCTGTCGGGCTCTGCTTCTTCCTATAGGTGTTCATGTAGTTGGGTTTTTAGCAAATTGGCATTTGTATTATGTGTCCAGCCCTTCTAAGTCGCTGTGTTTTAATGAACTTTATGACGTCTGGTTCACTAAAGAAGAAGAAGAAGTTGGTATAATTATAATTTAGAGCTTTTGTGCCACTCACTACCTTTGATCGTTTATAGCTCCAAATATTTCGCCGAACATTTTACACTCGAATATTCCCAAAAGTCTTTCATCCTTTTAGTCTAGGCGCCAGAGGGGTCACCGTGTCCTTTTTAATTCTGATGGACAAACTCAACGGTTTCTTATGGATTTTTGGCTGCTGATTACGAATTTCAAGGGTGGATTTCGATTCGAGTGGTAAAAAATTGTTATAATAAACAATTTAATTGTTTAGTAGGCTCTGGCTCATAAACTAAAAGAGATACAAAAAATGTTTCAAATAAAATTTGTTCCTTAATAAAAAACGAACAAAAAACGTTTACTAAACTCAAATCCAATGAGTAAAACTCAAGATATTGTAAAATTAGTGCAGAATGCAAATTGGAAATTGCAAAATAAATATTTTTCGAAGCTTTATCGATCGTAACTCGGCTTCTACGTACGCAAATGAGCATTAGAAGGTCTCATTTTAAAGCTTAGTTAATAGGTTTCCAAACATAGTTTGTTAAATTATTTTGTCTTCATTTGTTTTAAAGTTATACCCGTTTGAATTAATAATTGTCTTAAAAAAATTGTACATTAATTTGTTTATAAGGATTTCAAGCAAATTTGAGCCATAAACATTTACACTTTAATTAACAATAATGATAGAAGAACTCAAAAGGAACAATTTGAGCTTTAAAAATGTTCGTAAGTTTATTTTTGGCCAAGATATCGATATTTTAATGACACGCTATGAGGTGCAAGATCAGCTCACAGTCGAGTAATATCGCGGTAAAGACACCGTTCGACTGCTTTCGTGGTACCTTTATTATTATTCTTTTGCTCAGGAAGCCTTGCCTATTCTTAATAAATAATATCAGCTGACTTTTTAGTTATATTTCTGAAATATTTGTTTTTAATGTTTTTTTTTCTCATTTAGTACAAAAAATAGATGACAAAGTAAATAGAATGAAAGGTTATACGAGGTACAGTATGATGATTTAATATAAGAATTATATAAAATTTTATTAGGATCTTCAAAAATGAAAAATGAAGATAACTTATACATACAGAGAAATTATAATTTGCATGGAGAAGTTAGCACGTGAAGTACAATGTGAGATTAGCCGATCTTGCTCCTCATAGCGCGCCATTAAAATATCGATATCTTGGCCAAAAATAATCTTACGAACATTTTCATAAGCTCAAATTGTTCCTTTTGAGTTCTTTTAAAATTATTGTTAATTAAAGTATAAATGTTTATTGCTCAAATTTGCTTGAAACCTTTATAAACAAATGAATGTCCAATTTTTTTAAGAAAATTATAACTTCAAACGGGTATAACTTTAAAATAAATGAAGCTAAAGTAATTTGACAAACTTTGTTTGGAAGCCAATTAATTAAGCTTTAAAATAAGACCTTCTAAGGATCATTTGAATGCGTAGAAGCCGAGTTACGATCGATAAAGCTTCGAAAAATACTTATTTTGCAATTTCCAATTTGTATTGTGCACTAATATTCCAATATCTTGAGTTGTAATTATTGGATTTGAGTTTAGTAAACGGTTTTTCTTCGTTTTTTATTAAGGAACAAATTTTATTTGAAACATTTTTTTATCTCTTTTAGTTTATGAGCCAGAGCCTTATAAACAATTGAATTGTTTATAACAATTTTTCGACCACTCGGATCGAACTCCAACCTCGAAATTCGTAATCAGAAGCCAAAAATCCATAAGAAACCGTCGAGTTTGTCCATCAGAATTGAAAAGGACACGGTGACCTCTATTTGGCGCCTAGACTATTTTGTATTAGAGTCCTTGTTTCTCTCTATATGTGAGGACCGGTCTCAGCAGTGTTTTGTGTATATGTAATAATTTTGGTTATTTAGATGCTTCATGAGAGGTATATTTTTTGGAGTCCATAGTATGCTCTATTTGTAAGGTTTATTTGTCTTTTCTTCCCTTGTTTTGTTGGTAGTGGTCACTAGCGAGACAAAATTTGTGAAACTGTCAACACATTTAAAAATTATTCGCAAACTTCTAATGACTTTTCCCGTTCCTCATTCGCTATAAGAAGAAACCAACATGTATTCGGCTTTGTCTCTATTCATGACTAGATCAACCTGTTTCACCGACGTTTCCAATGATAGGAAATATTGCTCAACATCTCGCTTGCTAAATTCTCTTATATCAATACCATCAGTGTATGCTAATACACTGCGCCCCAAAATTAACGCATAATTTTAAAAACCCTGGTAAATCAAATAATTTTAATGTTGCGATTTTTGTGATAATATATTATTGTTACCCCCGGTACATTGTAAAATTTATCGAAAGAACGGTAAAAAACGATGATGTTTTTATCATTTTTTGGAAAAAAAATTAAAAACATGCTAGTTGTGCTTCATTTTATTTCGAATTTAGTTGGGTTGGAATACGTTGTGCTGAACGTTTAAAGGGGCTTTTCATGTTTATTAAGTGTTTTTTCCTTTGAAATGAACCACCAGTAGCAAGAAAATCGAAATTTGTCAGAAAGTGACTGTATAAAGTCGACTTTACATTACATGATTTATCATGTGATTTGTCATATGATTTGGTCATGGAGTGAAATTTACATGTTTACACTGTGTGATTTGTCATATGATTTTGCATTGTTTATACGGCTCGTTTTGTCATAAGCATTGTCATGCGGCTCGTCATGGGAAAAATCATATGACAAATCACATGATAAATCATGTAGTGTAAAGTCGACTTTAGAATCGTTATTCTTCGCGAAGAAGGATACACTCAAGTAGAACTCGCTGAACGTTTTAACGTCACTCAGTCAACCATTTCAAGAGTGTTAACACGTTTTTCTGTTACTGGAATTAACTCGAGAAGACCCGGTCAAGGCCGCAGAAGGGTTACAACTCCTAATGAAGACCGGTTTTTGACACTTCGTACACTGAGACAAAGGTTTGTACGTTCCAAATGAATTTTTGGATCGTTATAACCCTAGAATCAGCCAAAATACGATTAGAAGAAGACTTGCCGAAAACGACCTACGCCCTGGAAGGGCACCAACTGGCCCATTATTGACCAGAGACCATAGAAGGCAAATATTGCATTTTGCTCGTGAACATGTTGATTGGAATAATGACGATTGGGGAAGAATATTGTTCACCGATGAATCCAGGTACTGTTTTTTCCTGATGGCAGGAGAAACAGAGTGTACAGAAGGTCTGGGGAACGCTACGCACAGTGTAACACCGTAGGTACTGTACAGTATGGCGGCGGCTCGGTAATGGTGTGGGGTGAGATTAATTTGGAGGCTTGTACGGAATTAGTTAGAATAGATCGCGGGCGGCTTACATCGCAGAGGTATACAGTGTGTCCACGGATGGGGTGCCCAAGAGGAAAAACTTTTTTATTTTCAATTTTAGCGAAAAATGTCATTCTTGATAAAAAGTTCTGCTTATTCTAAAACCACATAAAACGAAATAAAATTCAAGTTTTTCAAAACCTGCTCAATTTTGTAGCCAGTTTTAAGTAAATACTTATGTATAGATCCTGTCTTATTGAATTTATTTATCAGTTTCTTCAATCCATTGTAGTACCTACAAATCCGAGTACCTACATCTGGATATTTTTCATTGAACATTTCAATCGCATGTCTGCACTAAAAAGCTGCAATGCCATAAAACACTTTACAAGATAAATTCTTTGTTGGGTGCTTAACATTATCTTGTCGAAAAAAATGACAATTAGCGAATTATTTATCGTAGTTGACAGTTACTAAGCTTCATTGTAGCTTAGCAACACTAGATTATTTATTGTTACGATTTCAAACTTAGTGCAAAAATTTATAGGGATTTACATATTGGCTACAATATTAAGCAGGTTTTAAAAAACATAGTTTTTCCTCTAGGGCACCCCATCCGTGGACACACTGTATAACAGACATTTTAGAAGAGCATGTCGTGCCATTTGCATCTTTATTGGGGATAATTTCATGCTTATGAAAGATAATGCCAAGCCACACATGGCAAGAATTGTGCAGCAATATCGTCAGGAGGTTGGAATTCCTTTTCCCTAGGGAGGAAAAATATTTTTCTCCCTAGGGAGGAAAAGTACAACTTTGCTCCCTACAATCAGGTCCGGAAAAGTATACTTTCGGTAGAGGTAGGTGGAAAAAATTTTTTCATTACAACTCAAAATAAGAATTTTAAAATTATGCGTTAATTTTGGAACGCAGTGTAATTTTATCGATCTATTGTAAATAGTACTGCTATGTCTAATTTGTGTATCTCGGCCTCTCGGCCTGCCTTGTCCAAGGCAATATTAGAAATAACGCAAGCCAGGACATCCCCCTGTCTTGAGTCCGTCCTTTATCTCTCTCTTAAGTTCTAGAATTCTCTCTTGTCATTCTGGTTATCAGACAAGCTTTTGTGGCATACCAAGCCCACACATTGATTGGTATAGTACTGTTCTCTTGACACTGTCATATGCAACCTTGAAGTCGATGAATAGGTGGTGGGTTTCAATGTTAAATTCTAATGTTTTCTTTCTTCATTTCTTTTGTAAGAAAGAAATTTTCCGCCTCATTAAAAATACAGTTTTCTTGTCATTTCCATGAAGGAAAACGATGGAGCAAAAAATTCTATATGAGAAACTATAAAGAAATTATGTATAAAAATATTAGAGATGAGCCAAAAAGTAATGGTGCAATAAAATAGCTATGTTTAAATGATGTAATCTAGTTTATACTAACCAAAGCAGGTATGATCTCAGTTCTCTTGTCATATAACTTTTTCTGGAGTTCATCTTCTGATGCATTGAATAGGTCCTAAAATAATTTATATATATATATATATATATATATATATATATATATATATAAAAATAAATAAGCAAAATCATTGGCTAATACTCGTAAAGTGAATGTGAATTTAGTTGGAAATATATAAAATGATGAAGGGTCATCATTCCATACATTTCTGTGCAACTATATACACCGGTGTTTCGGCCTATTTGGGCTTCGTCAGTATAGTGTAGCAAGTTAAAAAAGTTGTTTGTTAACTTGTAAAATAAAATAAAATAAAATAAAACTTTACGAGTATTAGCCAATGATTTTGCTTATTTATTTTTATATTTGTACTCGATTATCCAACATATATAGATATATATATATATATATATATATATATATATATATATATATGTATTAAAACAAACAACCATTTGTTAAGTAACATGTAACACAACAGTTTTATAGCCGTACTTAATATTATAATAATGTAATATTGCATTGTAATATTTTCTTGCCGTAGGATTTTCATTCTTTGTATTCATTCATAGTACATTCTTTCACAGATTTTGCTGTAAATTTTAAAGAACCGCTTGGATTGACATGAAATTTGGCATACGCATAGCTAACGTGTCAAAGAAAAAAGTGATATGGTACACATGTGTATTTTTGCCCTGGGGTGAGTTTCACCCCATTTCGGGGGTGAAAAAATATATGTCCAAGATAAGTCCCGAAATGGATAAACTGACTGATTTTAAGCTACTTTTGTTCTATAGAGTTTTTTCACCAAATCAATACTTTTCGAGTTATTTGCAAGTGAATATGTTCATTTTTCAACAAAATAACCACGGTTTTAGACGGTTTTTCGCAAATAACTCCAAACGTAAGCATTTAGTCGAAAAAAATATTTTTATCAAAACTATAGTCTATAAAAAAGTGGAAAAAAAGGTGTATATATTAGGTCTGTATACCTAGCAAAAGCAGAGTTATAGCTAATGAAAAATAGGTTCATATTTGAAAAATTCCAAATAGAATAATTCAATGTGAAATATCCAAATAATGAAGCATTCTTGGGGAAAACACATTACAACTTTTTTAAAGTGTTTAAAAAAAGCTTTATTTCTGATTTTATAAAAAAAATTTCTAGCATCAAATGTAAGCAAGTTACGCTAAAAATAAAGTTGGTCGCTTTTGTTTTGGCAAAAAAAAATCAGGAAGATCACCCCCCAATTAGCAACTTAAATTAAATTAATCGTTTCTGCTTCACAAGTTACTTTACTTATGTTTTGTTTATACGATCTGTAAGTTTCATCGATTCAAAGTGCTATTTTTGAATAAATTTGGTTTTAAAGTAAAAATTTTAATTTTGAAAAAAATGCTTTTTTTCAATATAACTTAAAAATAGTTAGAGATACCAAAAATCTTAAACAATAAAAAAAGTCGGCTTTACTTTTCTGAATATTTTGTATTTTTTTGTTTTTCTGTAAGACAAAGATTGGTTAAGATTCGGTGTTTCTAAATTTGCATACACTGGTGATAAGTGACTCGTTCAAGTCCTTTTAACTACAGCTCTTTCAAAAATATGGACTTTGAACCGATGAAACTTACAGATCATATGATCAATACATACGCGAGTAAGAAACTTGTGAAGTGGTAACAATTAAGTTCATTGGAAATGTTAATTAGGGGGTGATTTTCCCGATTTCTTACCAAAAAAAGGGACCAACATTATTTTGAGCGTAACTTGTTTACCTTTGATGCTAAAAAATTTTTTTAAAAAACAAAAATAAGCATTTTTTAAACACTTTAAAAAAGTTAAAATGAGTTTTCCACAAAAAAGTGATTCGTTTTTTGGTTATGGCACGTTGAAACATTCGATTTGGAATTTGACGAATATGAACCTATTTTTCAGTAGCTGTAACTCTGCTTCTACTAGGTATAGTGACTTAATATATACACCATGTTTTTACATGCTATATTTTTGATAAGAATTTTTTTCGACCAAATAAAATTTTCTTTTAGAGTTATTTGCGAAAAACCGTCTGAAAACGTGGTTATTTTGTAGAAAAATTAACATATTCACTGGCAAATAACTCGAAAAGTATGAACTTGCTGAAAAAACTTTATAGAACAAAAATTGCTTAGAATTAGTCATTTTATCCATTTCCGGACTTATTTCGAACATATATTTTTCACCCCCAAAAGGGGGTGAAACTAACCCTAGGGCAAAAGCACACATCGGCACAATATCACTTTTTTTCTTTGACTTGTTAGCTATGTGTATGCCAAATTTCATGTCATTCCAAGCGGTTCTTTAAAATTTAGAGGTTTTGCAATAGTTTACCTTTAAAGAACGTACTATTATTGTCATTAAGTATTTTCGATGGGAAATTTTACCAAAAAAATGAATTTATTAACGTTTCGACGCCCAAGTCGGGTGTCGTTGTCAAAATTCAAAATTATACTAAATAAACAAAATAGTTGTTGCTTAGTAAAAAAAAATTCTTCTAATAATTTATTTAATCTGACTCATTTATATCGGCAATTCAGGCATTTAGACAGGCATTTAGAAGTAGAAGACTTTAAAATGATATTGCCAATATTGATGAGTTGCGTTCCTGGGACGACTTTACTAAAAGATAGTTCATTCGATTACATGAAATCAACCCCAACTCAAGAATATCCGCCACAAAAAATCATAGCATGTGATCTGTCTTTAAAAAGACAACCAAATGCAACGATGGCAGTAAAATTCTCGCGCTAGAGATTCCATAGTAAATCACGAGGGAAAACCAGGAAAAAACCTCGTGATACTATCCCGACATCGTAAGTATTTGGGCTTACATTTAGTTTACTCTCAAAACTAATACCAAATTCTGACTTTAATGTATATGTGCTATTTTAAATTATAAATAATATTAATAATACATAGATATTATACAAATAATACTAAAATATAAAATATGTACTAACTCGATATGTTAATGACTTACTAATCGTGGTATTTTCTTTCTATTGACTTCCTCTTTTAGTATGGGTAACCACATCCTACTGAATTCTACCGAGGAATTTGCGACACAATTGTTTTCATTTAGCATAATTAGAGCTGCTTCTTTGATTTTTCTCTTTTTACTATCTGTTTCTTTTAGGACTATACTTGAATCTCTCCACTGAACTCTATGTTATATAAAATATAAATGAAAACAATTGTGTCGCAAATTCCTCGGTAGAATGCAGTAGGATGTGGTTACCCATACTAAAAGAGAAAGTCAATAGAAAGAAAATACGACGATGAGTAAGTCATTAACATATCGAGTTAGTACCTACATATTTTATATTTTAGTATTATTTATATACATTACTATCTATGTATTATTAATATTATTTATAATTTAAAATAGCATATATACATTAAAGTCAGAATTTGGTATTAGTTTTGAGAGTAAACTAAATGTAAGCCCAAATACTTACGATGTCGGGATAGTATCACGAGGTTTTTCCTGGTTTTCCCTCGTGATTTACTATGAAATCTCTAGCGCGAGAATTTTACTGCCATCGTTGCATTTGGTTGTCTTTTTAAAGACAGATCACATGCTATGATTTTTTGTGGCGGATATTCTTGAGTTGGGGTTGATTTCATGTAATCGAATGAACTATCTTTTAGTAAAGTCGTCCCAAGAACGCAACTCATCAATATTGGCAATATCATTTTAAAGTCTTCTACTTTAAAATGTATAATAAATGCCTGAATTGCCGATATAAATGAGTCAGATTAAATAAATTATTAGAAGAATTTTTTTTTATTAAGCAACAACTATTTTGTTTATTAGTATAATTTTGAATTTTGACAACGACACCCGACTTGGGCGTCGAAACGTTAATAAATTCATTTTTTTGGTAAAATTTCCCACCGAAAATACTTAATTATAAAAAATGCCATAAGGAAATAGCTTCAGAACAACATTATTGTCATTGTTTTGTAATCATTAAATAGCGAGTTAATACTTTTTAATATGTTGTGTGTGACATGATAACACATGTAACCAGCATTTGGGTTTGTCATATGAGGCATAATAATAACTGCATATGGTAAAAACCTATGATGTTCTTCTTTCTCTTTATAAGCAATTCTGCTTGTTCATTGGCGGATTAATACCTCTATGGAAGGTTGTTACTCCATCTTTTCACTCATCAAAAACCTATGATAATGCTAGTTAATATTAACTATTCCGTAAATTTGCTGATTATTAAATATTTTTTATTCAGATTGTGTTATTTGTAGCTTTACACAGTATATGTATATGCTACATTTTCTGCATTACAGTATCTATACTATATCTATACAGTATCTTACAGTCCCTGTAAGTTGTATCTATATGGAAAACTTTTTTATTATTAATTTTACGAAAAAAAGTTATTCTCCATAAAAAGCTCTGCATGGTCCAAAACCTAAGATTTAACCATCAAATATCAATTTTTTTGAATATTATACGAGGTATGTCAAAAAGTTTGAATTTCACTCAAGAGTAAAGTAGCTTTATTTTTCACAAAATTGAAAATTGCTATTATGAAAAGATGTTTGGAATTAAAAACTATATGCTAATATGCAATTACATCCTTCTAATTGAAAAATTTTTTTTTGAAAAATTATGGATAACTAACATTATTTTCAGTTATTTCAATTCTGATGACTCTTTTATTATTAATTTTACGAAAAAAAGTTATTCTTGTTAAAGTTCTGGATGGTCTAAAACCTAAAATTCAACCATCTTATATCAAATTCTATCAATTTTATACGAGGTATGTCAAAAAAGATAAATTTAGATCAAAATTTAGAAGGATGTAATTACATACTGTAACATAGTTTTTAATTCTAAATAACTTTTCATAATAACAATTTTCGATATTGTGAAAAATAACATATTTTACTCTTGAGCGAAATTCATATTTTTTGACATACCTCGTATAAAATTGATAAAATTTGACATAAGATGATTGTATTTTAGGTTTTAGACCATGCAGAACATTTTATTAAGAATCACTTTTTTTCATAAAATTAATAATAAAAGAGTTATCTGAATTGAAATAATGTTAAATATAAAAATATCAAATATAATGCCTTTTATCTGAAATAATGTTATCCATAATTTTTCAAAAAAAAAAAAATTCAATTAGAAGGATGTAACTGCATACTAGAATATAGTTTTTAATTCCAAACAACTTTTCATAATAGCAATTTTCAATATTGTGAAAAATAAAGCTACTTTACTCTTGAGTGAAATTCAAACTTTTTGATATACCTCGTATACTATTCAAAAAATTTGATGTTTGTTGGTTAAATCTTAGGTTTTGGACCAAGCAGAGCTTTTTATGAAGAATAACTTTTTTTCGTAAAGTTAATAATAAAAAAGTTTTCCATATGGATACAACTTACAGGGACATACTGTATAAAAAAATAAGACTGCAAATATGTGATTTATATTTAAAAATTATGACCCGAGGAAGAGAGCTATAAAAAGCAATAAACAACGATAATCTAGAACTAGTAACAACACGAGAACCAGTCAGTGCCGGTTAGCCAATGCCAGTCAGTGCCGGTGCTGGCGCCCAGGGCCGCCGAAGGGGCCTGTTTCTTTTAATTATAAAAAAATAAAGTCGCTATATAATTTACATATTCTCGGAAAAAAATCTCATACGCAGATACGCCAATACACTCCAAACGCCTTTGTTCTATTGTTACATCTCTTCACGCCTATACACAGTGCCGTAGCCTAGCCCCACAGGGGCCCCGTGTCAGTGTTTGTGGCGGGCGCTTTTCCAAAAACTACAGAAAGTTGTCAGATTTCGCCATGTCATTGATTAAAAACTACCCAGGTAGTGGGTAAAAACTGTGCAGGTTATTAATCAATGGCCATGTCTCGAATTGTATCCAAAATAATGGCACAAACGGAGTTTTTTTAATTTCTAATAATTTCATTTTGAATTGGGGGGCTTAAATAATAATTTATCTCACTTTTCGGCTTTAAAATAAGTTCTTTTAAAATAGGAACAAAATAAGTCATTTTAAAATAGCTAAACGAAAGACAAAAATAGATATACATAAATCTAATTTATAGATAAAGAATAGATTATTCTCGAAAATGCCAATGCCCAAACAATAGGTACACACTCTTTCAAACAATAAAAAGTAAAGCGATTACAAAAATTGGAATTTGGCATTATACAGTGGCCTCTGAGCGCCGGACTCCACTTGCGATTTTGTAGTCGCGCGATTGTTTTGTCGCGAAGATTGAACACATTGTTGCAAATACAAGTCAATCCACGATTATTTAGTCGCAAATGGATTGACTTGTATTTGAAACAATGTGTTCAATTTTCGCGACAAAACAGTCGCGCGACTACAAATCGCAAGTGGAGTCCGGCGCTAAGGCTAGCACTCCACTTGCGATTTGTAGTCGCAGCGACAAAAAATCGCTGTCGCAGAAAATCTAGAGTCTAGAAAATTAGTCGCTGTTTTCAAAATCGCGAATTGAATGTTACAAGGATGTAACATCAGCTTTTAGATGTTTTTTTTAATCTAGAGATAAAGAAAAAGTCAAGACGTCAATTAATACTTTATGCGAGAAATATAAAAACGATGTTGATGAAACCAAAGAGAACTTGCATAATGAAATTACCCATTTTGTAACGTTACAATTTATGAAAAATTTGATTCTTCTAGAATGTAAAAGCAATTTTTCCCAATATTTTAACTTTATTGCAAATTTATTTGACGATACCAATTTCTAATGCGTCAGGCGAGCGGTCTTTTTCGGCTTTAAAAAGAATAAAAACATATTTAAGGTTAAATTTGGGTCAAGAAAACCTAGACGCATTATCACTATTGTGTATAGAGAGTGAAGAACTGGAGAAACTGAATTGTGATAATATTATATGACAGTTTGCGAATGCCAAGTCAGGAAAAAAAGTGATCTAATTTTTGTCTTTGTGTATTTTTTAGAATATTTTTTTTGCTTGTCATGTGTTGTTTTGTGGAACTTTCTGTTTTTTATTAATGTCTTTAAATGTATTTTTTGGATTATTTTTTACGTTTGCTATTCTTCTTGCTTGTTTAAAAAAATATTTTATGGATTTCACAATAGACCTTTATAGTTAATGCATGTGTTTTCTTGTTAAAAAACTGACAACGAATAGCAATGAAGGGGGCCCCTAAACCTCTAGCGCCCAGGGCCCGAAGTTGGGTTAAACCGGCACTGGAACCAGTACTGGCCAACTGACTTAAATAAAACCCGATCATCTGGACTTTGGCATAACTAAATAAATTAACAGGAGCTATATGCATGCTGAGTCATGTTATGAACTATCTTCCGATCATTCGCCAGTTATTATAACGCTAAATAAAAAAAATTCTCCACAGGGAAAAATCATGTGTATTACATAACCGAAAAACAAATTGGAACATCTTTAAACATCTGGTTTAGGAGAGACTCCAACTAAACATTTCCCTAAAGACCAATGAAGAGATCGAACATGCAGTAGAACACCTAAACTTAGTTATACAACAAGCTGCCTGGGACTCAACAACACCCAGCAACAATGAAATGAAGAGTGAATACACTTCGATATCTATAAGGGAGAAAATAATACAGATACGAAAACTCAGAAAACAGATAGATATCTTTATTTAATAACCTAATATACAAATTTTTTAACTTAAATACATTTTTTACATATAAACGAAAGAAAATCAATCAATACAATGATTCACACTAAAAAAAATTCAATAAAAAAATACAAGAAAATTGTGTACATTCACTGTCATTTCAACATAACTATTTATCCCAAGAAAAACCTTTAATTTATTCTTAAAATTAATAACAAATTATAATCAAAATTAATAACGAATTATAATCAAATGAACAAGTTCACACCCAATAAAAGTCAATAAAATAAACAAAAAATATTGTGCACGTCCTTAGCCAATTCAAATATGTACTACTTTAATTTTTTAAGGAAAACCTTTAATTTATCTTTAAAACTTTTAACTGTCCTACAGTCTTTTAATTCATTAGGCAATTCATTAAATTCTCTGAAACCTCTAAATATTAATGAATTCATTGAGCTGCTATAATTCATTTTAGAAAAGTATATGTTATTTTTATTTCGAATATCGTGTATGTGTGTATTAGGAAAATTAATAAATTGCTGAAAATAATTGGGAGCTATATTGTTTTTAATTTTATAAACCAAAATCAAGCAAAATATTGAAATCTTTGATATACCGAAATCCAGTTCAATGTATTCAGCATTAAATTTATTGGTGTCAATCGGCCCATTCTTAATATTATACGCATACCACGATTTTGTAATTTTTGAAGTTGCCCCATTTTATTTATAGGTCTGGATCCCGCGTATGAAAAAAAAGTTGATTAATAGCAAGCTGAAAATTTGTTAATACCTTAAGGGTGTCTAGTCGGACAAACTATGATATATGGGAACCCTGGAACAGGGGAAGTTTTAATTGTGGAACAGGTTAAAAATTTGAAACGGTCAGACCACGAAAACGGCACATGTATTTTGTTCGACAGAACAGATTTAAACTCTCCGAACAGAGATTAAACTCTCATGCAAAAATCAGACTGCTATTTATCACCAAATGGGCGTTTTAATGAGTGGAATATGTAGAATATGTCAAATGACAGGAATTATGACAGGTGATAAATAGCAGTCTGATTTTTGCATGAGAGTTTAATCTCTGTCCGCAGAGTTTAAGTCTATTCTGTCGGACAAAATGTGCCGTTTTCGTGGTATGACCGTTCCAAATTTTTAACCTGTTCCACAATTAAAATTGCCCCTGTTCCAGTGTTCCCATATATCAAAGTTTATCCGACTAGACACCCTTAAGCTATTAACAAATGTTCAGCTTGCTATTCATCAACTTTTTTTTCATACGCGGGATCCAGACCTATTAGGTTGAACAAATATAAGACTGATGCACAATAATCAAAATGATGTTGGATTATTGAATTATATACAGTTAGGGCCGGTTGTTCGAACGCTAATCAAGAAGTTGATTATAATCGATCAGTTTATTGTAATCAATTTTCTTGATGGGAATCAAATCGAGACATCAAAAATACATGTAAAACACTAATCATTCACTGATTGTAGGTAACGCAGTAATTAAAATATAGCCGCAGCTCTTAAATTATTAAAAATTGCTTATTATTATTGATTTGTAAGTAAAAGCAAGAAAATAACATCAGAACGAGTTTAATTATGGTTTATTTTAAATTAAAGCCAAAATAATAAAATAAATCAGTCAACATAACCTCAAAATGTGACATCTGTCAGAAGTACGCTTATTCAAATATAATTGTAATTAAATATTTAATAGTGATCAGTGGATTCCATTTTTGATTAGCGTTCGAACAACCGGCCCTAAGTCTAGTTTCTAAAGATCCATTTTTTGCTATTCTTGTAAAAAAGTATAATTTCTTGTTGATTTTTTTTGTGTATATATAAACAAAATGATCTTCCAATGAAAGAGTGTTATCAAGTTGAAATCCTAAGTATTTATAGTTCAGAGAAATAAGGAAAAAAAATAGCCTGTAGGTGACACAACCCCCTCCAGGCCGAAACCAAATTTTTTGAGTAATAAGGACATCTATAATAATAACCTATATATTTCCTGCAGCCGATTTTGGTGATATACATAGTTATAAACAAATGAAGATCAAAAAACGGTAAATTTTCGCTTTTTTCGTCTATTACTAAGAAAATAGTCATTTTAAACAAATTTGAGAGTAAGAAACTCATAAACGGTATAAAAAACTTCAATATGGCGTTTGCTTCATATGTATATCCTTATTGGTTGCTTAGAAAATTGCAAAATAAATAATAAATTTTGAGTTTTTATAAATATTTATAACTTATGTAAAAATGAACTTAGAACCTTCTTATTACACGGAATGCTGAGACTTATGGTACTTAATTCATACTCTAAATTTCGAAGAAATTGGTTTAACAGTTTAAAAGTTATTTAATTTGTTTATCCCAAATTTATTTTTTTGCAACACTGTAAGTCAGAAAATGATGAAGCTACAGTAATACTTTGGATAGTTTATGGAAGAAGGAAATTTACAGTATTAATTTAATTAAAAAAAAATTACAAAAAATAATTATAAATATTGCAAAATTATTTTGCAAAAACATGTGAATTAAATAAATGGGGGGGCTAACTTTGTCCCGAATTGTCCTAGGACAGCTGTTTTTCTTTCTAAATGTGTATAAAAATTCAGTCTTTCTAAATATGAAAAAATAATTTTTCTACGGGTAACGGTTAAAAAGTTATTCTAATTGTTTATAAGTAAGCAAAACATCAACATGTTTTTTCAAAATAATTTTACACTGTTTAAAATTATTTTTTGTCATTTATTTTTAATAATGGTAATAGTATAAATGTTCTTCTTTCATAAACTGTCCGAAATATGATTGTAGCCTCATAATTTTCTGACTTGTAGTGTTACAAAAAAAAAATGAATTTGGGATAAACAAATTAAATAACTTTTTAACTATTTGACCAATTGCTTTGACATTTAAAATATAATTTAAGTACAAGAAGTATCAGCATTCCGTGTAATAAGAAGGTTCTAAGTTAATTTTTACATAAGTTATGAATATTTTTAAAAACTGAAAATTTATGATTTATTTTGCAATTTTCTAAGCAACCAATAAGGATGAACATATTCAGCGAACGCCATATTGAATTTTTTTATACGATTTATGAGTTTCTTACACTCAAATTTGTTTAGAGTGCTTAACTTTTTGGTAATAGACGAAAAAAGCGAAAATTTAGCGTTTTTTGATCTTCATTTGTTTATAACTATGTATATCATCAAAATCGGCTGCAGGAAACATATAGGTTATTAATATAGATGTCCATACTACTCAAAAAATTTGGTTTCGGCCTGGAGGGGGATGTGTCACGAGAAAAATCTTATTTCTCTGGACTATTAATAGTTGTTGTTATTTCAATCTTTTCACCATTTATGGATAAATTAATGTTATTTATATTGATTTTGTTATACTTATATCTACTGGTTACAATTAGAGCTTTTGCCTTTGATACGTTTAATTTTAACTTGTTTAATGTTAAATAATTATAAAAAGCCTCCAGAATTGAATTCATTTTTGCCACTGCATTTTCCAAGCATACATCACTACAAGCTATTAACGTATCGTCAGCAAAAAGATTAACAAACTCACAATCAACAAAGAGATCTATATCATTGAAGTAGAGCATAAAAAGTAATGGCCCTAGGACACTGCCCTGAGGTACACCTATATCAATGTTAAGTTCATCTGACATAAAATTATTGAATTTAACCTTCTACTTGCGATTTGATAGATAATTATTCAGCCAGTCAAAAACTCCACCCCTAATGCCATACTGCCACAATTTTGTCAGTAAAATATTTCGGTCTATGGTCTCAAAGGCCCTCTTAAGGTCTAAGAATACAGATACTACATATTTGTTTTGATCCAATTCAGTTTTAAATTTACTAATTGTCAATTGAAGTGCCGAATCACAAGAGTGCTGCTTTCTAAAACCAGATTGATTACTTAACAAAATAGCATTTGTTTTAACATGTTCAATAATTTGATCGTATACAACAAGTTCAATCAATTTTTCAATTGGTGGTAGTGTATTGATGGGTCTGAATTCTTCAGCTTTCACTGTATTATTGATTTTTTGAATTGGTACAATTGTACTAACTTTAAGTTGATTCGGAATTTTACCAGTAGACAAAGAAGTATTGATTAAATTTAATATAATATGCCCAATTGTTTCAAAAATGTCTTTGAGAATTTTAGCGTTTAATATATCATGAACTGAGCATTTACTGTCTAATTTATTAACATACATACGTAATTCGTTTAAAGATACTAATTTAAATTTATTTATCGGTATGTATAAGTTACTATTTTTATTACACCAGGTTTTTCTCAAATCCAAAGCTCCAACAATATTGTTGATACTTACAACAAAGTAACTGTTGAACTGGTTAGCGATTTCTTTGCTATCTTGACCTGTTGAATACATACCTGTTTCAAATTGAACATATTGAGGTGAACCTTTGGATTTAATGTTTACTAAATTTTTTAATGTCCTCCACATTTCTTTGGGGCTGTGTCTAAATTTATCTATTTTATTAAAATAATAAAGATTTTTTTTAGTTTTTAACAAATTAACAACTTCATTACGATATCTTTTAAAATTACTCCACAACTCCTGTTTAAACGGTTCAAGTGCTGTTTTAAAAGATCTATAAGCATTATCACGTAATTTTATAAGAGAGTAAACTTCGTTATCAAACCATGGTAGCTTTAAGTTAAACCGGCAGATTTGAATAGGTGCTGTTTTATTGATTTCAATCTCACAATTTAAAAATAACTCATTAAAAATCGAGTCAACATCAACAGAATTCAAATTCCAGTTATAAATAATACATTAAATTAGTTTGAATTTTCAAAATATTACTCTGACTTAAATTTCTAAATTTCTTAACATTATAATGATCTGTACTTTTAGTATTTCTTAGATTAACAGAAATAATGGAGTGGTCAGTTAATTTTGGAGTTTCATGAACATTTACTATGATATTATTAGTATTTGACAGGACATAATCTACCAGTGTTTTAGATACATTTGTCACTCTAGTAGGTTCTGTAACTAATTGGCGGGGTATTCCCATCTCGGTCCACTATAATCCTTTAATACGGGCAGTACCTATCTCGGCCCAAGAAACAGGTAGGTCTTTTAAAAATGTCCCAAGTCGGCGCAAATATTAAAACTGCCCGATATAAAATATACCAGCTCGGCTCATGGGATATTAATTGTTACTACCTTCACCTTGTTGACATTAGTGTACCTTCAACTAGAAATAGATGGGTGTATAAATCACTCATTTTTAGTTGAGGTTTATTTTTTTGTTTCAACTGTTAAAAACACAGAAGAAAAACAAGATTAGCTTACAACCGGGCATATATTTTTATTTTAAAATTTTATTTTTAAAAAAAGCTGAACCTTTACCATATAATACATAGAAGCTAAATTAGGTAGGTATAATTTCAAGATAAAAACGTAATTGCTTTTGACAACATAAGCAGTGGCGTAGCAGATACCCAAACAATATGTCTCAAACATCTAACCAAGCTTTATCCTACGTATCAGTAGCGAAATCGATTCCACGGCCAAAATTTCTCTACAATATTGAAGGAAGTTGTATTGAGGGTAGGATGTTTTTCTATGTTATTAATAACAGTAATAACTGTTCCCTAATCTATAATTCCGAGATAAAATTATGATTATACCTACTAATGGGGTACTAATACCTACCTGTTAATCTTCGAGCCGACCTGGGGGGTTTTTAAAATGTACCTGGGGTATCATAAAGGACTAAAGGATTATAGTGAGCCGAGATGGGAATACCCCTTTAATACTTTATGATACCCCAGGTACATTTTAAAAACCCCCAGCTCGGCTCGAATATTAACAGGTAGGTATTAGGGTGTATTCCCATCTCGGACCACAAATTTATCTTGGAATTATAGATTAGGGAAAATATACTGTTTGGGTATCTGCTACGCCACTGCTCATGTAGTCAAAAACAATTATTTCTAGTTGAAGATACGCTAATGTCACTGTTTTTGTACTATGTTTTAAAAAGCATGTTATTCGGTCGACACCTCGTAGTGTAATTAATGTATCTTTCAATTAACTACTAGTTCAGTATCCAGGAAAAATCTAAATGACATCTTTAAGTATAAATGAAATGTTTAGTCAAAGAGGAAAATTGTTATTAGTGTGTGAACGTTATAAATTTAAAGAACAAAAACGAAAATTAGCTTCAGGGAAACCAAGTGGAGATGTGTAAAGGATAACTGCAAAGCATTCATCAAATCAATTATAGAAAATAAGAATCGAATTACAACTAGTATAAACAATAGTCATAATCATAATCCGGAAGCAGAAAACCTATTAGAAAGACAAGTTTTAAGTCACGGCATAAAAAGAAAGGCCGAAGATGACTTATTTGAAAAACCTTCCAAATTAATTAGAAAAGAATTAAATACTGACAATAATTTAACCAATTTAACAACAAATGATTTACATTGTGCAAAAAATCTGTATTATGCTCGTCGGAAGTCACAACCAGCTTTACCAAAATCAATTTTTGAAGTTCAAGTTTTAAGAAAATTAGAACCAAAAACAAATAGAGGGGAGAACTTTTTATTAGTGAATGACTCGATCGAAAATTGAGTGATATTTTCATGTGATAGTAATTTTTTTTTTTTTTTTTTGTAAGCATTTATTAGCAATCAGAATTACATATTCTATAAGCTAATTTGATAACAAGTACAATAACATATATCATTGTATTATTGTACACTAAAATGGCGTTATGAGGTACATCACCCAGCGGTTTCACCTCAGTTTCAGCGAAGATCTATGGGCCATAATCTTCGCAATCTTCTGTTGTTTAGTGGCTGCAGTAATGGTAATATTAATTGGTTGGGGTGGTCTTCCAATTTCTCGTGATGTCTGTTGGCTCTTTCTTGAATTACTGTGCTGACTAACGGGATGTTTAGGTCTGTATGAAGGGTTTGGTTGGAAATGTACCACGGGGCATTTGCGATGGTGCGTAGAATTTTTGATTGAGTTCTTTGGATAATTTTTGTGTTTGATTTGCTGGCACAACTCCATAGTTCTATACCGTACGTCCATATAGGTTTGATGACTGTTTTATAAATCAGCAGTTTGTTCTCAATTGAGAGTCGAGATTTTCTACCTATAAGCCAATTTATTTCTTTCACTCTCAACTCAATTTGTTTCTTCTTCTTTAAAATGTGTTGTTTCCAGTTTAATTTAGAATCAAGATGAAGCCCCAGGTATTTGACGATGTTCTGTTGTGGTATGTTGACTTGATTAAGGCTAATATTTGGGCATTGGTCTTTCCTTAGTGTGAAAGTTATATGTGTTGACTTAGTTTCGTTAGCTTTTATCTTCCATTTCTTTAACCACTGTCCAATTTGGTCTAGGTGTTCTTGAAGTTTTAATACTGCAGCTCTTGGATCCTCTTCAGTTGCAAATATTGCTGTGTCATCAGCGAAAGTTCCAATGGTGGTTTGTGGAGAGGTTGGTAAATCGGATGTGTACAGTACATAAAGAAGTGGACCCAATATACTACCTTGTGGGACTCCTGATTGAATTTTGTTACGGTTTGATAGTTCATCCTCCACTTTAGTTTCAAATTCTCTGTGATTTAGATATGATTTTAATAAGTCAAAGTATTTGTTGGGTAGGGATTTTTTGATTTTATAAAGTAATCCTGGGTGCCATACCTTATCAAATGCTTGGCTAATGTCCAGAAAGGCTGCTGTGCAATACTGTTTATTGTCCAAAGCTCTATTAATTACATTTGATATGCGATGGCATTGTTGCACTGTAGAATGACCTTGCCGGAATCCAAATTGGTGTTCTGGGATCCAGTTTTGGAATTCTAGGTCGCTCATAATTCTTTTAAGTAACAGCTTTTCAAGAAGTTTTCGACATTATTGGCAGTAGACTTATTGGGCGGTATGATGAAACATCCGTTAAAGCTTTACCAGGTTTCGGTATCATAATTACTTGGGCAATTTTTAGTGATATAGGCCAATAATTAAGTCTTAAGATTGCATTTAATATGTACAATAACTTCATTATACCTTTTTTAGGAAGTTGTTTTAGCATTGTTGCTGTTATGAGATCAGTGCCTGGTGCCTTCTTTTCATTCAAATGATTAATTTCATCTTTGATCTCCTTCGGTGTAATTAAAGTTAGTCGCTCTCGTTGATTAATTGGTAAGGCTAGTTCCTGCTCTACTTCTTGTACTTGGTCATTGTCGTGTGGCTTGAAGACTTCAGTTAGATGTTCAGCAAATAAATCAGCTTTTTCTTTGTTGCTTTTTGCCCATGGTCCTGGTGGTAATGAGTTTTTCCGAATTGGAGGTGAAGTATTTATTGGTTTATTTTTGTTTTTGATTGGTTTCCAGATAGAGTTATCTTGACGCGAAAGGTTTGATACATAGTTTTCAAATGAGTTGTTTCTCATCTGTTCTAGAGCTGTTTTTAAGTTTCTTGTTTTGTTATTATAAACTGTCCTGTCGTCTGGTCTGTGAGTTCTTTGCCAAATTGATCTGGCTTTTCGTTTTTCTGCTACTAGTCTTTTTATTTCAAGAGGAATGTTGGTTGAAAATTTTTTTTGTCCAGGTTGAGGGGTAGACTGTTTGGCAGCATTTTGAAGTAAGTTGATTAGATTATTAGTTTCTGTTTCTATTTGTTCGGAAGTTTGCAATCTCACTAGTAGATTTACTTCCCGTTCTATGATTAGCCAGTATGTGTCCCAGTTTGTTTTGAAGTTATGCAGTCGAGGTGTTGGTTTTTTGATTATCACCGTTGTGCTAATTGTGGCAATTATGGGACTATGATCTGATGATAAATCAAAACTTGGTACTACATCTGTATATGATTGAGATATTCCGTTTGTAATAAAGAAATCCAATAGGTCTGGTGTTTTATTTGGATCGGTTGGCCAATATGTCGGTGATCCCGTCGATAGGAATGAGTAGCTTTTATCCTGGATAACTTTTGCTAGCTCTCTGCCTTTGGTGGTTGTTAGGCGTGAACCCCATAGCGTATGTTTACAGTTGTAATCTCCACCTGCTATAAATTTTGGCCCTAGAGTTTCGAAAAAGGGTAGAAGATCTTCTTTTGTAAGTCTATGCCTGGGCGGACAATAAATTGCTGTGACAGTTATATCATATGGAAGAGTTTGTATTTTTATCGATGTTGCTTGAATGTGATTTGTTTCGTATTTTAGCATTTCATAATGTTTTATAGTTTCTCTTATCAATATGGCTGAACCTCCGTGGGCTGTACCATCTGGGTGATTTGTGTAATATAATTTATACTTAGGTATCTTGAAGTAGGTTCTGTCTGTAAAATGGGTTTCACTTACTAGTAGTATGTCAATGAAATTTTGTTCCAGAAATAGTTTTATATCTTCTTTATGATTAGGAAGACCATTGGCGTTCCATTGGGCAATTCTTATGAACTTTGACATTGTTAGTTTACTTTATTTACTAGCATGGAAATCATGTTGAGCACCATACTGTTTTGTTGCATTAGCTGGTTAAATAAATTTTTAAACTCTTCTAGAAATTTGGTAAGTATACTCGCTGTATCTTCGTTATTGTTCTGATTATTTGCTGCAGCTTGAGCGTTACTTTCATACTGATTCTGAATCCTGGGTTGTGTATATATTCTGGGTTGTGTATGTATTTGATTTATTGCTGGATTTAATACGTTTCCTCTGTTATGATACCTGTTATTAATATTATAAATTTTTTGGTAATGTTCACATCCTTTATAATTTGCGGGGTGATCCCCACCACATAATGCACATTTTGCTGGAGTTTCTCTAGTCTTCTTACAAGTTGTGGTATTGTGGGCTCCTCCGCATTTGACGCATACAAATGGTTTATTGCAATATGACTTGGAGTGACCGTACGATTGGCATCTCATGCATTGTATTATGCGATTTTTGGTTGTTCGGGGAGGTTCAATTTCAATAACTCTATTCTGTAGCCCCCTTAAGTTATAAATATCTTTGTTATTTGCTGCCGGTTCGAGATCCACGAAGAACAAATTAAGTGGCTCTTTAGTAATTCTGTGTTGTGCATTTATTATATTTCGAACTTTATGACCCAGTTTTAGGAGTTCGTTTTTTATATCCTCGGTGTTAGTAGAGTGGTGAAGGTATTTTATTACAACTCTATAGGCTCGATCCTGTTTTAACTGATATGTATGGTGATAAATGTTATGTTCATTAAAATATCTAACCATTTTTCTATATGTATCTGGCGTGCCACAACTTAATTTTACGACATTGTTAGTTAAACTTTTTGTATGATATTCTTCCCTTTCTGCTGCATCCTTAATTTTTTGTACCATTTTTTGATAGTCTTGTACACCGTGTATGAAAATTGGTGGAGGGTTTGCTGTGTTGTTCTCCTTGGGAGGGATTACTTCATTTTCTAGCGCTTCAAATCTATTTTCTGTTACAATAATATTTGTACTGTTTGCATTGTCTGTTGTTTTTCTGATTTTTCTTCTTTTTGAGCTTCTAATTTCTTGCCAATCGTTGCTGCTAGCTGGTTCGTTGTTTTCTTCCTCTTCTTCACTGGTGGATGGCAATCGTTGTAATTGATAATTTGAAGCAGAACTATGATATGTGATCGGCACTAATGGAATTTGTGTCTGTGGTAGTGGAGGGTACAAGTTAGGTGGCATTGGTTTAGTTGGTGCTGGTTGCGACATCGATATTAGATATGGCGTGGTTTGTACATTCATGGCTAGTTGCCCTTGTGTGTTGACTTGTTGATACATTTGTGGGTTGGTTATTGAATTATTACTAAACTCTGTATTTATCCCGGATGGAAACATATTTTGAAAAATATATTTATCATCATTTGCGTACCTGTGTATTAGTTTTCCTGGACTGGGCTTGTCACAGTCCCGAACAGGGTGTTTTTTGCTGTACTAAATTACTTCGATATGTCGATACAAGAATGGACTGAACAAATTTTATCTACGTTAAATAATCTGTGGTTAAATCACAAAATTCGAAGAGAAACTTTGAATTATGTATTTAAACTTTGACAGTTATTTTGACGTGATAGTAATTTAAAATTTTTATGTGAATCGAAAATTATTTATATGGATGGTACATTTTCATTATTTATATTTTTAAATTCAATTTTAAATATACAAGCTCAAGTTCATGTTAAGTGTAACAGTATAAATACACCCCATAAATTTATAAATATACATTCAAAAAAGCGCCATGATTGTATTAACACAAAAGTTAATGAATACAACAACCATATGTTATCGCAACTAGAATATGTTAAAATATTATCAAATTATTATAATTTTTGATATTAGCTTTTATTTTTATTGGACTATGTATAATTATATATCTATTTAATAAAGTTATTCTATAAATGTGTTTTTTTCCATTGAGATGTAAAATTATTTGATTGTAACAATTAATATCTCATGGGCCGAGCTAGGTATATTTTATATCGGGCAGTTTTAATCTTTGCGCCGACTTGGGACATTTTTAAAAGACCTACCTGTTTCTTGGGCCGAGATAGGCACTGCCCTAATTGGCAAATACCGTAGCTCAACATTTGATCATTTATTTTTTTGACATAAAAAGTACTTGACAATTGATCTAAATTGAAATCGCCCACCAAAATGAAAGAGTGGTTCGTTGAAACAATAAAATCAAAAATATTATCCAGTTCTTCCATAAACCTAGCATCTGACGATGAAGGCGAATGATATATGCAACCTATGTACCAAGTTGATGTTAAAAAATTAACTTTTAAAATTACACACCAATAATTTTTGTCAAGGACATACTTTCTTACAACAGAACATCTATAGTCACTTTTAACATATACTAACACTCCACCAGTATACCGGCTTGATGAATCACAACGAACACACATATAGTTTTCAATTCTTATTTCATTATCTTCTATGTCCTTGGTGGTCCTGGTCTCGATTAATAAAATAACCTTCGGATTAAAACATAATAGACTTTCCCTAATTAGATCTAAATTTTGCAAAACACTTTGAGCATTTATATATACAGAGAGAGTCTGTAATTTGGAATAAATTCAAAATCTAAAATACTAATTGTTTTTTTGAAAATTGCTCAGACCCGTCGATTAGTATTTCAAATTGTCCTTTTTTTACATACAATAATAATGTATACAGGGTGTCCCAATTTAGATATATGACGTCATCGTTGATTTTCTTAAATGGGAACACTATCATTTTGATAGTATTTTGATAGGGTGTGTAAAGTTATACATAACTGCAAAATATCAAATTTTTATTCTCTACCATTTACAAGATAATAAAAAATAACAAAGTTATGTCTGTAATTTGGAATAAATTCAATAATTAAATACTAATTGTTTTTTTTAAATGCTCAGACCCGTCGATTAGTATTTCAAATTGTCATTTTTGACATACAATAATAATGTATACAGGGTGTCCCAATTTAGAGATCTAACGTCATCGTTGATTTTCTTAAATGGCAACACTGTCATTTTGATAGATATTTTGATAGGGTGTGCAAAGTTATACATAACTGCAAAATTTCGAATTTTTATTCCCTACCATTTACAAGATAATAAAAAATAAAAAAGTTATGAAAAACAAGTAATCAAATAATAACTGAATTTAATTATTTCAATTAAGCAAATGCTCATAATGTTGCCCATTGACTATTTGACCATAATCGAAGGCAACATTATGAGCATTTGCTTAATTGAAATAATTAAATTCAATTATTATTTGATTACTTGATTTTCATAACTTGGTTATTTTTTATTATCTTGTAAATGGTAGGGAATAAAAATTTGAAATTTTGCAGTTATGTATAACTTTACACACCCTATCAAAATATCTATCAAAATGACAGTGTTGTCATTTAGGAAAATCAACGATGACGTTAGATCTCTAAATTGGGACACCCTGTATTATGTCAAAAATGACAATTTGAAATACTAATCGACGGGTCTGAGCATTTTTCAAAAAAAACAATTAGTATTTAATTATTGAATTTATTACAAATTACAGACATAACTTGGTTATTTTTTATTATCTTGTAAAAGGTAGAGAATAAAAATTTGATATTTTGCAGTTATGTATAACTTTACACACCCTATTAAAATAGCTATCAAAATGATAGTGTTTCCATTTAAAAAAATCAACGATGACGTCATATCTCTAAATTGGGACACCCTGTATAAATTATTATTGTATGTCAAAAAGGACAATTTGAAATACTAATCGACGGGTCTAAGCAATTTTCAAAAAAACAATTAGTATTTGAGATATTGAATATATTCCAAATTACAAACTCTCTCTGTATAACATCTGTATTAAGTTGTATATCAGGTGCAATTTTTAGTTTTTTTGATTATTTATATTATTTTTGTTGGCAATCGTGGGTCTATTATTAATGTATTTAATAGTTTTGCTATGATCACCCGAATCGATCAGATTCTGTAGTTCATTTTGTTCTTTTTTATAATACTCACGTTGCTGGTTGGTTTGATCTGCAAAGATCTTGATAATCAGTTGTTTATTTTTCAGCACAGACATAACCTTTTCTTTAGATGGTAGTATAACTTTAATTGGTCTAGTTTTCATTGGTGTAAACTTATTAAGTCTAAAAACTTTAATGCTCTTTCTGTCTATATCAAAATTTTCCAATATCTTGTTTACCGTAGTCAAGTCTTCAGCATTTCTGTCCTGTTGGGTCTTCATTTTGGACTCATTTACATTAAAAACTACAATATTAGAAGCTCTCCTCTCCCTATCCATAATTTCACTGATTAAATCTTCCTTAACACTCAATGACATTTCACCACTTCTCTTGTAACGTTGTTCTGAAGCTATTTCCTTGTGGCATTTTTATGATTAATTATTTATATGGGAAATAAGCCACAATTAAAATGAAAAAAATATAATTTTATTAACGTTTCGACGCCCAAATCGGGTGCCGTTGTCAAAATACAAAATATTACTAAAATAAACTAAAGTGTTGTTGCTAAGCAAAAAAATTCTTCTAATAATTTATTTAATCTCACTCATTTATATTGGCAATTCAGACATATATTATACATTTTAAAGTAGAAGACTTTAAAATGATATTGCCAATATTTATGAGTTGCGTTCCTGGGACGACTTACTGAAAGATAGTTCATTCGATTACATGAAATTAACCCCAACTCAAGAATATCCGTCATAAAAAATTTATAGCATGTGATATGTCTTTAAAAAGACAACCAAATGCAACGACAGTAAAATTCTCGCGTTAGAGACTTCATAGTAAATCACAAGGGAAAACCAGGAAAAACCCTGTGATACTATCCCGACATCGTAAGTATTTGGTCTTACATTAATTTACTCTCAAAAAATAATACCAAATTCTGACTTGTAACATGTTTAAATTATAAATAATATTAATAATACTAGATATATAAGTAATACTAAAATATAAAATATGTACTAGCTCGATATTATGTCTCACCTAAATAAAATTGTTCGCATTCACAAGGTATTTTATAAATGCAATTCTTTGTTCTTTCTTGATCATTGTTAGGTTTAGTTTTAGATAGAATAGATCTCAATGTGTTTGTTGTTTTGAATGTTGTTGAAATGTTGAATTTATTTCCTATTGCTTTAAGTTTCTCGGATAGTCCTTTTATATATGGTATTGATATTTTCCTCGTATTATTTCTGGTGAATGTTGTAGGATCCCGTTCTAAGTTGTTCTGTTCCATTCGATCCAATCTTGACAATTCCTTATTTATAAACGATAAAGGATAATCATTTTTTAATAAAACAGATGTTAACAATTGTTTTTCTTCTAAAAAGGAATTTTCGTTAGAACAAGTAATTTTGGCTCTATCATATAAGGATTTAATGATTCCCTTTTTAACGTTGATGTTGTGATTTGACTTGTAATTGAGATATCTGTTGGTGTGTGTTGGTTTTCTATACACTTGAGTCTCATATCCAATATCCTTCTTTGAGATCAAAACATCGAGGAAAGGTAGGCTGTTATTGTATTCGATTATTATTATTATCCAGATTTAGCCATACGGCTCACACTCCCTCTGAGGGGAAAATTGACTCATCCCAGATACCTACGGTATCAAAAGGATTGAGCTCTGGTGGGACTCTTTCCGTGTTATCGAGCCCTAGGTGACTTGGAATGCAGGTGTATCTCCCAAAAATTGTCTTACACTTCTGGCCGTCGCAAGTAGTACAGCTTTCTGCATGGTCTTATAAATATGTTCATTGAGACCCAGCTTTTTTATGCTTTCGAGGAGGGTCTTCGGAATGACTCCAGTAGTAGACATAACAATAGGTATCGTCTGGGTACTTTGCATTCTCCATTGTCTCCGTATTTGAATTTCCAGATCTCTATACTTGGCGATCTTTTCAGTAAATTTACTACGTAGATTATTGTTGTTAGGTATCGCCACATCAATTAGTGTTGTTTGTCTTGTTAATTTATTAACTAGTACGAGATCTGGTCTATTATGTGCCACTGTTTGGTCTGTGAGCACACTGCGGTCCCAGTATAGCTTGTAGTTGCCATCCTCAAGCATACTCTCAGGAACGTATTGATAATATGGGAGATAGTCCGTTTGGAGAAGTCCCAGCTTGTTAGCTATCTCTTGATGAAGGATTTTTCCCACTGCGTCATGCCGTTCCTTGTATTCAGTTGCAGCAAATGCCTGGCAGCCCCCTGTAATATGTTGGATGGTTTCTTGGGCTTGACATCCATATCGGCATCTGTCGTTTTGAACCTGAGGGTCTTTGACGATATATTTCAGGTAATTTCTGGTTGGTATAACCTGATCCTGAATGGCCAGTAATGAACCCTCCGTTTCAGGGAACATCTTTCCTAATGTCAACCAATAGTTCGACGCTGTATTGTCGACATAGTCTTGGCTGACCTCATTGGGATGTCGCCCGTGCAGAGGTTTACCCATCCAGGTGCGCAGTTTTTCGTCCTTAGTAAGGTGGTTTATGCGCATTTCTGGTTCCCTCAGTTTGATCGGTGTTGTGTCATCTACTGCGCAAATTGCGCGGTGTAGAGTAGATGTCTCAGCCTGCATCTGAAAATAACTTCTTAAATTAGCAATCTGTTTATCTAATTGCTCACCTATATCCATAAGTCCTCTTCCTCCTAAATACCGGGGTAATGTCGTTCTTTCTACTGCACTTTTAGGGTGGTGTTTTTGTGCCTTTGTGAGGTGTGTTCGTACTTTTCGCTGAAGATTTTCTATATCTGTTTTTGTCCACTTAACAATACCAAATGAATAGCTAAGCGCGGAACAAGCGTAGGTGTTTAGTGCCTTAAACAAATTTTTACTGTTAAGCTGTGAACGAAGCAGCTGTTTTATCCTTCGTATAAACTCAGTAGTTATCTCAGTTTTCATTTGCTTATGGTCAATTTTCCGCGCCTGCTTTACTCCAAGATATTTGTATATATCGTTTTCACCCATGGCCTGGATGTTCTGGCCATTTTGCATATCGAATCCACCGGGCTGTATCTTTCCTCTGACTATATTTAAAACGCGGCACTTGTCTAGTCCAAAGTGCATATTAATATCATTAGAGAATGTTTCTACTGTTTTTAGCATTTCTTCTAGATTGTCTCGAGTAGAAGCCATTAATTTCAAATCATCCATATACAACAGATGATTAAGCTTCGCTACTACAGTATTGTTGTTTTTAATGCTAAAACCTGAGTCAGTGGAATTTAATAGCTGTGATAGAGGGTTCATAGCCAAACAGAACCACAATGGACTCAGCGAGTCTCCTTGAAACAGGCCCCGGTTGATTGCGATATTTTCCGTTTCGATATTGTTTTCACCAGGTATTTGGAGGTGAATTTTAGTCTTCCAACTTGTCATTATATGCCTTAAAAAAGTCACTATGTTATCATCGACTTTGTATATTCTCAATATATCTATAAGCCATTCATGCGGCACTGAATCAAAGGCCTTTTTATAGTCAATAAAGGTAGTAAAGAGGTTCCTTTTTTTGGTGAATGCCTGGTTAGAAATGACTGAGTCGATGATCAGTTGTTCTTTGCAACCCATAGAACCCTTAGCGCATCCTTTCTGTTGAGGCTCTATGATATTGTTTAGAGCACAGTGTTGGTAGATACGCCGGGTTATACAGGATGTGACCAATTTATACAAAGTTGGAAGACAAGTAATTGGGCGGTACTTGGCTGGATCTTGGGTGTTATTTTGATCCTTCGGTATTAAATAAGTGGTTCCCTGAGTTAGAAATGATGGTATTTCCTGCGGGTTAGAAATAACATGATTAATTAATGTTGACAAGCACTCATGAATACTCCAAAACTTCTTAAGCCAGAAGTTCTGAACTCCGTCTGGTCCAGGAGATTTCCAGTTATGAAGCTCTTTGATGATATTTGAGACCTCATCGGTAGTGAATGGTTCGTAGTTAGCTGTGACATAGTGGTGACAGTTCTGCGTCGTATCTTCTATCCAGCCAGCATTGTTGTTAAGAGCAGCTGGTGTGGAAAGTTGATTTCCCCAAAACTCATGAATCTCTTCTTGGCTTGGGTAAGACTTGTCGACACTTTCTACGGTGGAATTGAGTTTTCGGTAGAACGCCTTCTCGGAGTTCTCAAAAAGTGCATTGTCACATTTTCGGTTGTTACTAACTTTATACCTTCTTAATCGACCTGAATAGACGGAGAGTTTTTGTTTTATTGTATCCAGACACTGTTGGGCTGTGTTATTTTCCGGATCGTATCTCGAGTGTCTTGCAGTGCTCCGCATTATTTCTTCAGCTCTCTTAATGACTTTTCTACTTGTTACACCTCTTATATATTCTGTTACTTGACCAATATCCCTACGCAGTAATTCAATTTTTCCTAGAAGTCTTTTTTCCCAAGGTGCAGTCCTGTTACAAGTCCTTCCGTTATTAGTACCCCGTCTTGTTCTGATCTTAACGCCCATTACATTAGCAATTGCTGTTGCTGCACAGTAGATTAGCATATGCAGATATTCCAATGAGTGGGCTTCTACGACATAGTTGGGTAGGACTTCAGTGTTCACAATTTGTAACAGCGCACCTAGTTTCTTACAAGAGTTTATTCGTGGTAGCGGTGGTCTGCTAAGTGGATTTGTTCCATTAAACTCTTGTACAGCACGAGCCATTTCGTTTGCTAGACTATCGCGCAACTCGTTGTTTTCCTGCTCTGTATTGTCAGGTTGAGTTTTTGCTATAGGAATCTCAGGAATCTGTTCATCAAGAACTGCATTAGGGACTTGATCTATAACTAGCTCTTGGTTATTAATCTCCCGTTCGACTTCGCTTTTGATCGTATTGCGTCTAGTCTCTGGGATAAGGTTGTTTCTTATGATTACCCGGTATTGATCTGATACTCTTTGCTCCGATACTTGAATATCTGGGTACTCCCTGCAAAATTCGGCATACAGCTGTTGTCTGTAGCCGATCGTTTCTTGACCGAGGTTTGTCACCTTATAATAGGAGCGCAAAATGCTTTCGTTAATGGACACAGTCCATTTCATGCGCTGCCTCGGTCGTCCCGCTTGAGTGAGCGCCGGCTGATGTTCCAGCGCAGCACCTTCAGCGAGTGGAGCTCTTGCTGTTGTTTGGCTCGCTTGTGGTTGTTGTTCTTGTTGTTGGGCTGTAGCTGTTTGTGTGACAGGGGCCCGCCTCCTCAACACCCTGCCTTATTATTATTATTATTATTATTATTATTATTATATTCGAGCTAGTACATATTTTATATTTTAGTATTACTTATATATCTAGTATTATTAATATTATTTATAATTTAAACATGTTACAAGTCAGAATTTGGTATTATTTTTTGAGAGTAAATTAATGTAAGACCAAATACTTACGATGTCGGGATAGTATCACAGGGTTTTTCCTGGTTTTCCCTTGTGATTTACTATGAAGTCTCTAACGCGAGAATTTTACTGTCGTTGCATTTGGTTGTCTTTTTAAAGACATATCACATGCTATAAATTTTTTATGACGGATATTCTTGAGTTGGGGTTAATTTCATGTAATCGAATGAACTATCTTTCAGTAAGTCGTCCCAGGAACGCAACTCATAAATATTGGCAATATCATTTTAAAGTCTTCTACTTTAAAATGTATAATATATGTCTGAATTGCCAATATAAATGAGTGAGATTAAATAAATTATTAGAAGAATTTTTTTGCTTAGCAACAACACTTTAGTTTATTTTAGTAATATTTTGTATTTTGACAACGGCACCCGATTTGGGCGTCGAAACGTTAATAAAATTATATTTTTTTCATTTTAATTGTGGCTTATTTCCCATATAAATAATTTCTCTTGTAACCTTCAACACATTTTTTTACTTCTTGTAACTCGTTTTGTAAATCACCAATTTTTTGTAGTAATGTAGGAATTAATTTAACTCCGGCTTCACATTCTTCACAGTAATACTTCAATAATCTGGGTCCCTTAGGATCAATAACTTTTAATTCACTAGCAGTAAGATTCGAACAAACCCTCTGGCAGCTATCACATGTTATATATGGTCTGTTATTTATAATTTTACAAACAACACACTCCATAATAATCGTCAAATTAAAAATTAAAGAATTAGGAAAGTAGGCACGCCACTGGTAATTATTCCAAAACAGACGGAGCTTATCCTTAATTGATTTTTAATCAAATTATTGTAATTGCTTTTGAGCAAAAAAAAACGAAAAAGAGAACTGCAAAACTGCACTAATTTTCACAGATTTCTTAGATCAGAACACTTCAACTTCAAAAACACAACTTTAGGCAGAAACTGCAGACCTTTCTCACCATGTAGGTATGACTTTCAACAATTCAATTGAAGGTTTTACCACTAAATTTTGATAAAAACAATCACAAGACAATATACATGTTAATGTTGTTTATATGTTTTTTTGTTGTTTATATGTTTAAACAGTGGCAAGCAACTAGAGCGCCACAAACAAAAACGCAGTTGAACAATGCTGCAAAGGAGCTAAAAGAGATGATAGCAACAGAAAAGAATCTATAATTCAGTGAATACATTAAACAACTAGATACAACTGAACAAACAACTACTCCCTATGGAAGGCTACTCGAAAATTAAAAAGACCCCAATACAATATACCACCATTAAAAAAAGAGCAAGGCGGATGGTTAAAAACACCAAAGGAAAAAGCAGAGACATTTGCAAACCAGCTAAGAACTGTATTCATTCCCAATGAAACAACTGACCCCAACCAAGAGGAAACAATAATAGCCCAATCAGGGAACGCAAAATTTTACGAAAACCTCCAAAAAAATAAAGGAAGGATGAAAATTTGGGAATAGGTAGTTGAAATTGTCTATTATTATATAAGAAAAAGTTTACAATTCTACATCCCCTCCATTTTACAAAAATTGTAAAATACGGGGTGAGAAATTTTTTCTCGGGGTGAAAAAATATACGTTCAAAATAAGTCCGGAATTGGATAAAATGACTAATTCTAAGTAACTTTTGTTCTATAGAGTTTTTTTACTAAGTCAATACTTTTTGAGTTATTTGCGAGTGAATATGTTATGTTTAACAAAATAAAACATGTTTTTGAACGGTTTTTCTGAGATAACTCAAAAAGTAAGTATTTTAGCGAAAAAAAAAATTCTTAGCAAAAATATAGCCCATAAAAAATTGAAAAAAATGGTGTATACATGGTGGATACAAAATTACGTTTGCTACTTTTATTCTTTGGTTAAAAAAGTATGGAAATTACAATAAATACATGTGTTTTCTTGTTAAAAAACTGACAACGAATAGCAATTAAGGTTATTTAAAAAAAGCCGGATTTAAAAAAAATAGAAACACCTGCCGAAAAACAAAAGCAATTTTGGTGCGTGGATAATTGGGCATACCTCCTCGTGGTTGAAACGGGTGTGCCCAGTTAACGCTACGTACAAAATGGCTGAGAACGAGTATAGTGTGGACGAAAAGACAAGAAAAAGAGGAGATGAATCGGAAGATGAGGCAGACGATAGCAGAAGTAAAAAAGTACATCGGTCGCCTGGGAATGATAGGCAACTAGAAAAAATATTGGAGAGCCTAAATATTATCACAATGGAAATAAGGGAACTAAGAGAAGAGCAAAAAGAGTACAGAGCGGAAATGAAGGAACTCAGACAAGAAAATGAAAAGCTGAAACAGGAAAACAGAGAAACCCAACAAAAAGTGGAAGAATTGGAAAATAAAATAGACAGAATGGAAAAGGACAAAAGACGAAATAATATAATACTGCAGGGAGTAGATATGGATACCTACGATCAAAACATAACAAAAGATAACGTCCAAGATTTTTTATGCAATGCACTAAAAGTTGAGACAAAAATAAAAAGCGCAAGAAAAATTGGAAGTAAATCCTGCTTGATTGAGCTCGAAAATGCAACGGACAAAGAAGAAATTATGAAAAATAAAGGCAAATTGAGAGACATAAAGGGAAAAGAAATATATATTAATGACGACATGGACAAAAATGAACGGATGATACAGGGTAAAATCAGAACGAAGGCAAAAGAGGCTAAATTGGAAGGAAAAAACGTCAAGGTAGGATTTCAAAAAATAAAAATAAATGAGGAGGTATGGACATGGAATAAACATCAGCAACAACTCTTAAAAATAGAAAACCAAAACAGAAACCAAAAAAACTAAACGACGTAAATGAAACGGTAGCAACAACGGCAATGGACAAGGAGACGATTGGGATTAAAAACAAGAAAATGAAAACTAATTTGGGAACATGGAACGTAAGAGGCACTTATGAAACGGGAAAACTTAAAGAATTAATTAGAGAAACAAAAAGATATGAAATAGATATATTAGCTTTACAAGAAACAAAACAATTAGACACAGAAATAGTAGAAATAGATGATATAGTATTTTTTCAAAGTGGGGGGAATAACAGATTGCTAGGAACAGGCTTTATCATACAGAAAAAATGGAAAACCAGAGTGATGAATTTCAAGCCGATATCAGATAGAATGTGCACAATCAGGTTAAAAGGGAATCAACGAAACATAAGCATAATAAATGTACATGCACCAATAGAAGACGCCACCGAAGAAGACAAAGATGCATACTATGAGCAACTAGAGAGAGAATATGACAGATTACCAGCATTTGATATCAAAATAGTAATGGGAGACTGCAATGCTAAAGTGGGAAAAGAGGATATATATGAAAATATAACAGGAAAATACAGTAAACACGATGTATCAAATGATAATGGTCAACGAATTATAGGTTTTGCCACAGAAAGACAAATGGTAATAAAAAGCACATACCAACGCAGAAAAGATATACATAAAGGAACGTGGATTTCCCCTGACAAAAGGACAATAAATCAAATAGACCACATATTAATAGAGAAGAAGCACGCCCATAATATAATAAATATAAAAAGTATGAGAGGAGCGGAATGTGACTCAGATCACTTTTTGGTAAGAGCAGCCTATAGAATAAATGCTAATATAAAGAAAGACAATCAAAGGGACAAAGAAATCAAAAAACAATTCAACACAGCAATACTAAAAGATAATATGACACAGAAGAAGTACGAACAACAAATAACCAGCAGACTAAACGAAGAACCAGAAACACTAGACCCGGAAGAAAAGTGGGAAAGCATAAAAGAAGCAGTTTTAAACACCAGTAAAGAAATATTAATTAAAGGTAATAGAAAACAAAAAGCAAAAGAATGGTATGATGAGGAATGTCAAAAAATAGCAGAAGAAATTAGAAAAATAAGAATAAAAAACTTAAGAAATAATAGTGACATTAGCACACAAGAATATAGAGAATTGAAGAGAATTATGAAGAGAACATGCAGAAATAAAAAAAGAAAATACAACGAAGAAAAACTCAAAGTGATAGAGGAAAAATTCCAAAAAAAGGAAATAAGATCCTTTTACCAGGAAACAAGAAAAATGGAAAGGGGATATCAGAAACATAACCCATATATGAAAAATGAGGAAGGAATATTAATAAATGAACCCGGGGAAATAATGAGAAATTGGCAAACTTATTTTACACAACTTTTAAACAAAAACGAAGAAGAAAGGGGAACAATCCAGGAAATTGAAGATGACCATATAGTAATAGAAACACCTACGAGGGAAGAAATAGAAAATGAAATAAGAGGGCTAAAAAACAATAAAAGCCCAGGAATAACGGAAATATCGGCGGAAATGATAAAGGCAGGAGGAAAAAGACTACACAAGGAGATACATAGCCTGATAAAAAGTATATGGGAAACAGAAAGAATGCCAGGAGAATGGACCAGGGCAAGGATATGCCCCATACATAAAAAAGGTGATAAAATGAGATGTGAAAATTATAGAGGTATCGCGTTGCTAGAAGTCGTGTACAAAATATTGACAAACATCTTAAGAAAAAAGCTGAATCAATACACGGAAAAGATATTGGGCGAATATCAGGCAGGATTCAGAAGTAATAGGTCGACGACAGACCAAATATTTGCGTTAAAAGAAATCCAAACTACGTGCTACGAACATAAAATAGCAGTATACGTCCTGTTCGTCGACTTTAAACAGGCCTATGATACGGTAAAGCGGCAACAGATGTACGCACTAATGAAAGAAATGGGCATACCAAGTAAAATCGTCAGGATGGTAAAGATGACTATGGATAACTCCACAAACGAAATAGCATGGAAGGGACATAAATCAAATAATTTTGAAACAAAGGAAGGATTAAGACAAGGAGACCCACTATCAACGACTCTTTTTAATGTAATACTGGAAGGAATAATCAGGAAAAGTAAAATAAGCACACAGGAAACGATTTTTAAAAATGGCCACCAATGTATTGCATTCGCAGATGATCTAACATTATTATCGACAAGTAAGAAAGAGCTAACAAAATTAATGAGCAATATAATAAAACAAGCCAAACCTTTTGGTCTTCTCATAAATAAGGAAAAGACAAAATACATGATAATGGGAGAAACAGATAAAGAAAATGAAGACAATTTCACATTGGAGATAGAAGGAGAAAATGTATGCGCATTTAAAAGAGTTTCAGAATTTACATACCTGGGTGTAAAAGTAGATGAAAAGGGACATGGGGAAGGGGAAATAAAAGCAAGAATAGCAAAAGCAAACAAAAAGTATGGAGCATTGCGTCCATTAATGAAATCCAAAGATGTGTCAAGAAAAACAAAAATAAGAATCTACAAAACAGTTATCAGACCTACAGCTACATATGCATGTGAAACATGGGTGCTTAAAAAATCAGAAATAGACCTTTTAGAAAGATGGGAGAGGAAAATACAACGAGCAATATATGGAGGCGTGAAAATAGACGGTCAATGGAGAAGAAGAAATAATAAGGAACTTGAAGAACTATATAATGAACCAAAAATAACGACGGCAATCAAAGCACAGAGAATCCGATACTTAGGACACATAGAAAGAATGGGAAAGGCGAGAATGCCAAAAATGGTTCTATTACGTAAGCCAATACAAAAAAGAAGAATAGGAAGACCAAGAAGGAGATGGAAGGACAGCGTATATGAAGACTTAAAACAAAGTAATATTGTAAACTGGAAAGAAAAAGCTTTGGACAGAAAACAATGGAAGGAAGTGGTGAAGAAATGTATGGAAAGACTATAATGTTAAGTGTAGTATTAAGTGTTTTATACAAACAAATGTAATATTGTATATATTATAGTAGTATAGGATATAGCATTATATATAAATATGTAATAGTAATTGTAAGGAAAAATTAAATCTTTCAGCCCTAGGCCTTCACGGCCTGTTGAGCTTAATAAATAATAAATATAATTTAATGTTATAAGCCACAATATTACTCAAGACGTTTTAAAGAGAATTAAATGCTACAAAGATGATACAACAGCTGTTAGATGTTTTTCTACGGTAGATAAAGAAGCAGTCAAGACGTCAACTAATACTGTATGTGTGAAATATAAAAACGATGGTGATGAAACCAAAGAGAACTTGCATAATGAAATTACTCATTCTATAACATTATGGCAAAAGTTAAATAGACATTTATAAAATTTGGTGTCATCCAGGATGTAAAGATTATAAAGGCAACAATTCCCAATATTTTACCTTTACTGCAAGTATATTTCACGATACCTTAGATTAATGAAAACTTCTTAAATCTATGCACGATACCAACTTCTAATGCGTCAAGCAAGCGGTCTTTTTCGGCTTTAAAAAGAATAGAAATATATTTAACGCCAAATTAGGATCAAGAAAATCTAGACGCATATCACTATTGTATTATAGAAAATGAAGACCTCGAGCAACTGAATTGTGATAGTATTATATGACAGATTGCTAATGCTGGTCAAAAAAAGTGATCTAATTTTTGTCATAAGTATGTATTTTTTAGAATATATTTTTTTGTACGTCATGTGTTGTTTTGTGTAAATTTCTGTTTTTTTATTATTTGTATATCTGTATTTTTAAATGTAATTTTTGGAATATTTTTTACGTTTGCTATTTTTATTCTTTGGTTAAAAAAGTATGGAAATTACAATAAATACATGTGTTTTCTTGTTAAAAAACTGACAACGAATAGCAATTAAGGGGGCCCCTAAATATTCAGCGCTCAGGGCCCGAAGTTAGGTTAAACCGGCACTGTCAGAAAATCCCGGCATTACTGTATTATGTGTAAAAACTTTGTGTTGCTGACTCTGAAAAATTTCACATGATCTTTAAGAAAAAATAAGTACTTTGTAAAATTATGTTTCATAATATAATAAACAAGTTCTAATTATCTTTAAAATCATTTTCCCCGACGTTTACTTATACACGAACGGCAGCAACCCCTAAAATTATGTTATACCGAGCACGAAAATAAACTTTCAGGTGAATGACGAATTTTGGTCAGTCTTTATGTTTTCGAGGTCTCTGAATCCGAATTTGAAGTTTATTTGTATCTAAAATTGGTGGAAAATGTTCAAAAATCAAATTTTAGGCAAAAACACCAAAAATCAATTTAGATGATTTTTCAACTTTAACTCGCTGTATCTTGGGTTACTGTAAATATTTCCTTGCGAAAATTTTATTGTATTATCTTTGACGTCTTTATATAACAATGAGATTTGTCCGAGATGTTCAAACAAATTAAAAGTGTAGTTGTTAATTTTTAAACATTTTGTCAGATTTCGTTAGTTTCATGTTTACTTAAAAAAGTTAAGTGACAAACTTTTTAGTTTATAATTTTAACCAACGCAGCAATAAAACATGTCACGAAAAAGTTTTCTGGAAAATTTCAAGTCCAAATATGCAATAGGAAAAAAGTTATGGGACTTTATAGCCGAGTGGCACTCCCCCCCCCCCCCCAAAAAAAAAACGCTTATTTCTCGTGATACTGAGCACGGTGTGGTGAATGGCTAATTTTTATCATACTTTATGTTTTTGATAGTGCTGAAAACGAAAATGATGTTTATTTTGAATTTTATGTGGGGGAACATTGTCAAAATCGCAATTTTACCCTAAAAATAAAAGAAAAGAAATCACTTTTTTCTTAAAATTAAAAGTAGCACCATTTTTTTTCTATAAAACACGTTCTTTGTACTCTATAATATTTTAACATAAACTTAATTAAAACGCTAAATTTCAAATTTTGTCACTCAACTTTTGCGATTGCGATTAAACTTTGCAATTCAGGAATCTTCACCTTTTACTTTAAAAAAGTCATAACTTGTATTATAATAAGACTATTATCATAATAAAACTGAAAAATTGAAACTGGTCCCATTGTCTTCAAAAAGGTGAGAAATATATACTACAAAAAATTGTATACAAACATTGTATACAAAATTCAGAAAAAAATATTAAAATTGAACAGAGTTGTAGGGAGTTAAACACAAAAAAAAAACGTGATTTTTTTTCATTTTTAGAGTAAAATTGCGATTTTGACAATGTTTCCTCACATAAATTCAAAATAAACCTCCTTTTCATTTTCAGCACCATCAAACACATAAAGTATGACAAATATTTTTTGGGAAAGTGCCAGTCATCTATAAAGTTAGAAGAAATATGCTTTATTGTCATGAAAAATTTAACAATTTTATAGACAAAGCTTACGAGACTCATAAATAAGAACAATAACAAATAACAAATACAATTTACTAAAATGATATAAATCGTCTATATAAATAACATATAGTGAAGAGAAACAAAAAACCGTAACAATCTATTGCAAATTAAAAAAAAAGTTGCAAACAAATAACAAATACAATTTACTAAAATGATATAAATCGTCTATATAAATAACATATAGTGAAGAGAAACAAAAAACCGTAACAATCTATTGCAAATTAAAAAAAAAAAAGTTGCAAATTGCATAACCTACCTTAAGAAATTTAATAAGTTAAGTTAAGCTGCTGCATATGACACTCAAATATAGATTAAGATTATACATACTTATGTATAAATAAGAATATTGTACTTTCTCTGTTATTGGTTAAGAAACTCTGCTGTTGAATAATATGGTCTTTCAGATAAATAGGTTTTAGTCATTTTACGGAACTTGGGGAAAGATGTTGCAGATTTAAGTTGTAGAGGGAGATGGTTGTAAAGTTTTTTTTGCAGAATATAATATAGATTTCTTTACTAACTCACTGGACGGGATCGGTAAATAGATGTCAAAGGTAGAATTTCGGGTGGAGGAATAGTCATGTCTAGGTCTTGCTGGAAAGACATGTAGATGTTTACGAATTAAGCACAGTTTCTAAAATATAGAGAGACGGTAGTGTTAGAATCCTGTGATCTTTGAAGTAGCTTCTGCAATGTGTTATTCTTCTGAGGCCAAACAGATATCTTATTGCTCTTTTTTGTAATTTAAAAATAACATCAGATTGGGCAGCCGTACCAGAACCCCAAAAAGGGAGACCATATCGAAGATGTGCCTCGAACAAAGAAAAATAAATATGTTATTTTGGAAGAGGCTAAATTCATTTCCTTCGAAACAGATCTTATTTGCAAAGCAAGCTGAGGATAGTTTTTTGCTTAACACATCAATATGAAGGGACCATTTAAGGTTGCTATCTAAAAAAATACCAAGAAACTTTACAGAATCAACGATACTGATCTGGCTGTTATGAAGAGGCAAGGGTTGAAGAGCTCCTTTATAGGATAATGCTACTGTTTTATCTATGTTAAAAGAGAGTAAATTTGAATCGGACCAGAATTTTATTGTGAGTAGATCAGAAGTTATAGTAGCATGAAGAGTTGCGATATTTGAGTTGCTCCTAGTGATACTGGTATCATCAGCAAAAAAAAACTTTTCCCTCGATTTTTAAGCTAGTGATGTCATTAATAAAGATAAGGAAAAGTAGAGGACCCAATACTGAACTTTGTGACTACCCCACATACAACATTTTTGAGACTAGAGTCTGTATCATTTGCTCTAACCAGTTGTTTAATATTATCCAAGTAAGATTGAAACCAGTTCGAAGAAATACCTCGAATTCCATAGAAATCTAGTTTTTTTATGAAAATATCGTGATTCACACAATCAAAAGCTTTGGCATAATTACAAAAAACAGTGGCAGTGTGCAGATTATTGTTTAATGCTTGATAAACGTCATGTAGTACAGAAAACATGGCATCTGTGGTACATTTATTATTTAAAAAGCCGAACTGATTTTGTGATAAAATATTGTTATCAACGAGAAATGACATAATTCAGGCTTTTATGAGTCTCTCAATAATTTTGGAGAGTACCGGTAGTAATGCTACCTGTAGCAGGCGTCTATAACTGCAGGCATTTGATTTTTCACCACCCTTATGAAGAGGAATAATAGTTACATAACTTTTTTCCTATTGCATATTTTGACTTGTAACTATCCAGAAAACTTCTTCATGACTTATGTTTTAATGATAAACTAAAAAATTTGTCACTCAACTTTTTTAAGTAAACATGAAACTAACGAAATCTGACAACAAAATGTTTAAAAATTAACAACTCCTCTTTTAATTTTTTTTAAACATTTTGGACAAATTTCATTGTTATCTAAATACTTCAAAGATGATACTCAGCGAGTTAAATTTGAAAAATCATCAAAATTGATTTTTTGTATTTTGCTTAAAATTTGATTTTTGGACATGTTCCACCAATTCTAGATAAAAATAAACTTCAAATTCGGATTCAACGACTTCAAAAACATAAAGAATGACAAAAATTTGTCATTCACCTATCATGGTCGCTTTTTCGATTTCTAAGCCTCCAATTAGGGGTGTGCCACTCGCCTATTATAGAAAAATGGATATGCCACAGACACGACTGCATATGCAGTCACTTACTCCATAAGGGAGCGTTCAAGTATTACATAACTCGATTTTTGAAGATTTTTAACCAACCTGCGTTACGTAATACTTAAACGGTCCCTAGGAAGACGTGGCTACATGTGAAGCGTGTCCGTGAATGTGTTAAATGAAGGGTACGTTATTGTAAGATTTGTTAAATGTCAGAAACTGTCATGGCTGGGACATGCCCAGAGACAAGAAGATACAAAAACAATAATGAAAATCAAAAATGAATAACCATTATCAATTTCGTTGCAAAACGAAAATACAGCCGAACCATATCCTAGTCCAATCAGAGAGTGCAACAAGCACCTCTACCGGTTTCGAAACTTATTAGTCTCTCATCAGGAGGCACATATGCTGCTCTCTCTGATCCAACCAAAACAAACCCCAGCGTGCAGTCCCGGATTGCAACGAACGAAATGGCATAGATGCCCTAGCAGCAACTGCCAATAATGAAAATATTACAGTGGATGCTGATAGGAAGATGAAAAAAAAAGGCTAAGAATGAGATGGTTAGTTGATAAGGGCAAAAATGAGGTCTAAATGGAAGGACATAGCCAGAAAGGCAAAGACCCATCCAGGGTTATGTTTTATGATGTCAAAAGAAGATAATAGTATAATATCTCTCAACGCATACCTAATAGATGGCTCAAAAGCAGAACTTTTCAATGTTTACTCAACTGTAATAAATGTGGATCAAATGACTATTTCTACACCATAAACAAAAAAATAGAATCATAATATTAATAAAAATGAAACCATGTATTTATTATTTAATAACAACTAGGTGGATGTAATTATACAGGGTGTAACAAAAATACAGGTCATAACTTTAGTCACATATTCTGGGACCAAAAATAGTTCGATTGCACCTAACTTACCTTAGTACAAATCTGCACATAAAAAAAGTTACAACCTTTTGAAGTTACAAAATGAAAATCGATTTTTTCCAATATATAGAAAACTATGAGAGATATTTTATTGAAAATAGACATGTGGTATTCTTATGGTAGTAGTATCTTAAGAAAAAATTATAGTGAAATTTGGACACCCCTTAAAAATTTTATGGGGGTTTTGTTCTTTTAAACCCCCCCAAACTTTTGTGTACGTTCCAATTTAATTACTATTGTAGTACCATTAGTTAAACACAATATTTTTAAAACTTTTTTGCCTCTTAGTACTTTTTCGAAAAGTCAGTTTTTATCGAGATATTTTGAATATTTGTCAAATCCACCACATATTTGTATATGGCTAAGTACGATTATGGAGACTTGGTAATAATATGAAAATTTATTTATGATTTACATTTTTAGGTATATTTTGAACCATATTAAAAAAGAAGTAATATCTCGATAAAAAGTGCCTTCTCGAAAAAATACAAAGAGGCAAAAAAGTTTTAAAAACACTGTGTTTAACTAATGGTACCGCAGTAAAAGTTAAATTGGAACATATACAAACATTTGGGGGGTTTAAAGGAACAAAACCCCCATAAAATTTTTATGTAAACATATTAAAAAAGAAGCCGCAACTCGATAAAAACTGCCTTATCGAAAAAATACTAAGAGGCAAAAAAGTTTTAGAAATATCGAATTTAACTAAGGGTACCACAATAATAATTTAATTGGAACGTACACAAAAGTTTGGGGGGTTTAAGGGAATGAAACCCCCACAAAATTTTTATGGGGTGCACAAATTTCACTTTAATTCTTTTTTAAGATGTTCCTGCCATAATAATGCCACATGTCCATTTTCAATAAAAAATCTCTAATAGTTTTCGATATATTCGAAAAAATCGATTTTCATTTTGTAACTTCAAAGGGCTGTAACTTTTTTTATGTGCATATTTGTACTAAGGTAAATTAGGTTCATTCGAACTATTTTTGGTCTCAGAATATGTGATTTAATTTATGACCTGTATTTTCGTTACACCCTGTATATTGTTTTATTTAGTAATGCAATCAAAATGGTTTTTCTTAACTTATGATACTACTATCTCAATCATATAATAAAATAGTTTATTAAAAAAATGGATGAAACCTCAAACCCTTAAGAAATAACCTAAAAAATAAGTTAACAATTATTGGCTATTAGACCAGCACATGGCATACATTCTTCTGTTTATAATGTTGTTCATCTTTATCAAAAGATGACAGGTGATCTATAATTTACATAAAATACTTTTCTGTGATATTTTTACTTATTTCTAATGTAAAAAAATGCTTTAATTCCTTCAAACATGGATGTATCAGTACACTATGTAACCATAAACAAAGAAATAGGTATAATTTTGTGTATAATAAATAAACCATGTGATTGATGTACCTAATGTAAAATTATATTTATAATAACTCACAGGGGCTCAAGCTCAAACATTGCATTTGGTTTGGTTCATAGGCATAACCATTTGGTTGTATTTTGAGCTCTATATCGATGGCTTAGTGTGAAAACCTCGTATCTCATTTTTTTTCGAAAATGACATTTTGGTGGTTTTAGTTTGAAAACCTTGTATCTCACGATTTACAACTGTTAGAAAAAATCCAAATACACTAGACTATTTTCTACAGCCGAAAAAAGAAACCACGTATATCGATTGCTCTCTTGATTTAGTGTGAATACCACTTATATTTATAACCAAGACTTTGGTACTTAATTTGGAGTATTTGTTTGAGAGATTCGACTTGGAGAAATGATTTTTGTGAACAGTAAAAGGTAGTCCTGCATGCAGAAACATTTTATGAACCTTAAATCAAAAGATTTGTACTGTATCAACCTAGTATTTGGAGGTGTGCAATAAGCTATGAAAAATGAAAACCTCGTAAATAATAATAAACACAACATCATTTAAGATGAAAAACACGTATATCAAGATATACGAGGTTATCATAGTTACTTGGGCAAAGGCTCTATATACTGCAAGGATATTTACGTGTTTTTCATAGTTAATATTTGTATTTCCAATTTAATAGCAACATTTAACACTTTTAGCTCTAGACCAATATTTGTCTCAATGTGCTCGAATTAAAAATATGTAACGGTAATTTTTGTTTTTAGGTTATATTATGCAGAAAATCAGTTTTTTGCCTCCCCTGTAAAATTGTAATTTAATGAGATACGAGGTTTTCACACTAAGCCATCGATATGCTTAACACCATTACTATTCCATACCCCCAGAGACCACCCAGTAGTTGTAACTCCCCCCCTTTGGCCTCCATTTGGATAATTGTTTTAATTTTGTATTATTAACCTTCATAGGCCTGAACGGGATCCTTTTACATTACACCAAACATCTTATAACCACTGATTTATTATATTTAGATTTTTTCCAAGAGATCACTGTATGATTTACAATACATAACTATGTACACACCAGCCAAGAAAGGAAAAGATATTGTGGGAATCCCATATCCTATCTAAAGAACATTTTATATTACTTATTGCAAGGTAATTATTAATAATTATTGATATTATCATTGACAATAAAGATTGATATCTATATCTATATTGTTAACTATATTTTCTCTAGTTAATACATATACAATATTATAACATATTAATCACTATATGTATGTATTTGCAAAATATGTTGCAACTTACCAAATCTTTTGGGATGTCTTTTTTCAACTCATACCAAGTTCTTTCCAGATGTATTTGATTAATTGGTAATTTACTAGGATTCTAAAAAATTATCATTAAGAATATGATATAAAAAGTCCTTATAAGTGCTTACTTTAAACACAGAAACAAACTGGTATTTGATATTTTCATTGGCATTTTCGTTAAGAGACAGCTTATTCAAACTAGCACCAACATTCTTTATTTCTCTAACAGACATTGTCGTTCACTCTAAAATCAACTCTAAAACTTTGAGGAAAATAGAAAATATGAAGACGGAAAGTACTTAACTCTTCACCAAATTCCTAACCAAAAAATTTATATCAAAAATCAAACGATAGCAACTTTCTGTTGTCAAATTGTCAATTTTAAACTGTCAAGTATACAACTCCGACTTTCTGTCATTCTGTCAAAACGATCGACCCATAACTAGGTTAGAGATGGGCATTCACACAATAAATAAAAATCTTTAGAGCATACTACTACGGAGAATACTAGTAGGGGAATAAAGTTTAATTTGTCTTTGTTTAATGTCTCATTAAAATAGAAAAGACAAAAATTTTTCGAAAAAGATTTACAATGCAAGTTTTCCTAAACACAAATACGAAACCTAGTCTAAGCAACATCTCATTCTAAAATAAATGCATCATAACATAAGTATAATAGTTTAGATCTTTTAGATCATTTTTAGAATAACGAGAACATAAGAAGAAATCAACAAGATAATTGACGATGAATGTATAGTCTCTTTATTGTCTATGACTCGATTTATTTACAAACTCACCCAGAGATCACTAGTCCAGAGAAATAAGATTTTTCTCGTGACACATCCCCCTCCAGGCCGAAACCAAATTTTTTGAGTAGTATGGACATCTATATTAATAACCTATATGTTTCCTGCAGCCGATTTTGATGATATACATAGTTATAAACAAATGAAGATCAAAAAACGCTAAATTTTCGCTTTTTTCGTCTATTACTAAAAAGTGAAGCATTTTAAACGAATTTGAGAGTAACAAACTAATAAATCATATAAAAAACTTCAATATGGCGTTCACTACGTATCTATATCCTTATTTGTTGCTTAGAAAATTGCAAAATAAATCATAAATTTTGAGATTATATAAATGTTCATAACTTATGTAAAAATTAAGTTAGAACTTTCTTGTTTCACAGAATGCTGAGACTTCTGGTGCTTAAATTATATTCTAAATTTCAAAGCAATTGGTCAAATAGTTTAAAAGTTATTTAATTTGTTTATCCCAAATTAATGTTTTTTGCGACACTATAAGTCAGAAAACGATGAGGTTATATTAATACTTCTGACAGTTAATTTTTAGAAGATTTATGCTATTAACTTAATTTAAAAATAATGACAAAAAATAATTTTAAATAGTGTAAAATTATTTTGCAAGAACATTTTTTGCTTATAAACAATTAGAATAACTTTTTAACCGTTACCTGTAAAAACATTATTTTTCCATATTTAGAAAGACTGAATTTTTATACATATTTATAAAGAAAAACAATTGTCCTAGCATAATTAGGGACGAAGTTAGCACCCTTCTTTTTTTTAATTCACAGCAGCTTTGTTTATAACAACTAAGAACTAAAATTAGCCGCATTTGAAAGATCATACTTCAAAGTTTTAACATACCAATACAAAAGATTTCCTTTCAAGGAAATCGTCCACAAAGTTTAAAAATGTGGCCCTTAAAATCGGCCGGCGTTGAAAAGGAGCTGTTAACTGTATCTCTGGTTCTCGATTATTTGTTTCGTTGTTTCTTTTTTTAATTTGTATGTACTTTTTACGTACATTACGAATAGACGTTATTTAAATAAACTAATTGTTATATACACCATCAAATTTGATTAAACAATTTTTTTTCAATTTTTTAAATAATATTTGATGTAACTTTTATTGTAAAATGTACATATTAGTTATACAGGGCGTAACAAAAATACAGGCCATAAATTAAATCACATATTCTGGGACCAAAAATAGATCGATTGGATCTAACTTACCTTAATACAAATGTGCACATAAAAAAAGTTATAGCCCTTTGAAGTTACAAAATGAAAATCGATTTTTTCCAATATATCGAAAACTATTAGAGATTTTTTATTGAAAATGGACATGTATCATTCTTATGACAGGAAGATCTTAAGGAAAAACTATAGTGAAATTTGTGCATCCCATAAAAATTTTATGGGGGTTTTGTTCCCTTAAACCCCCAAAACTTTTGTGTACTTCTTCTTCTTCTTGACTGGCTTTACAACTCGGGGTGAGTCTTCGCCGCATCCACTATGGCCCTCCATCGTCTGCGATCTTGCGCTTCGATTTGCCATTGTTGTACCCCAATCCTTCTGGGACGGCCCACTGATCTTCTACCGTCTGGTCTCTCGAAGAACACTGTCTTTAGCACTCTGTCTTCCTCTGATCTTACTACATGACCTGCCCATCTTATCCGATTAGCTTTTATATGTCTGACGATGTTTTCAGTACCATATAGAGTCACCAATTCAGCATTGCGGCGCCTTCTCCACTCTCCTGTCAATTCATCTCTTTGAGGACCAAATATCATTCTGAGGACTTTCCTTTCAAATATCAGCAATTTATGTATTTCTCGCTGATGTAGAGTCCATGTTTCACTCCCATATGTAACAACTGGGCGAATAATTGACATGTACAGTCTTAATTTAGACTGTCTTTTCAGCAGCTTAGATCTTAATAATGATGATAGGGAGTATAATGCTCTATTTCCCGCAGCTATTCTTGCTGAGACCTCTTTTTCTATGTGATTGTCCTCGGTGATTACTGCTCCCAGATATTTAAACTCTTTTACTACTTCAAAGTTGTGGTCATTAATAGTTACGTTCTGCCTAACTCTTGGTCTTGGATTTTTGGTCACCAGCATATATTTCGTCTTCTCTTCATTTATTCGAAGGCCCAGGTTACCTGTTTCCTCCTCGAGCTGTGAAAACACCTCTCTTACGTCTCTTGTAGAATGAGCGACTGCATCTAGATCATCGGCAAAGGCCAACAATAGTTTTGATCCTCGATTTGCGAATCCCCCTGTTAGTTCAGACGATATTTTACTTATTGCGTATTCTAAAGCCAAATTGAATAGCAATGGTGATAAAGGGTCTCCTTGTCTCAGCCCTGATGTTATACTAAACGGCATCGATGTTCTGTTTCCTATCTTTACCTGTGCATATGAGTCTGCCACGCACATTTGAGTGAGCTGCACTAATTTTCTTGGTATTCCCATTTCTAGCATTGCTAGCCATAGTCTGCTTCTTTTTATCGAGTCATATGCTTGCTGGAAATCTACGAAGATTTGGTGTACATCTCGGTTGAATTCCCAGTTTTTTTCTAATATTTGTCGGATGGTAAATATTTGATCTATTGTGGACCTTCCACTTCGAAAGCCGCATTGGTAGTCGCCTAGAATATCTTCCGAATACGGAGTGAGTCTCTTTAGTAAGATAATTGATAGAATCTTATACGCTGTACTAATAAGCGATATGCCTCTGTAGTTTCGGAATTGCTCTTTATTTCCCTTCTTATGTATGGGTATTATAACGCTTCCATTCCATTCTCTAGGCATTTTCTGCTGTTGCCATACTCTGGGAATAATGTCATACAATTTTTTATGTAAAACGTTTCCTCCTTTTTTTATCAATTCACCATTTATACCATCATTTCCTGGTGCTTTGTGATCTTTAAGAGATGCTATTGCATTCTTTACTTCTTGGAGTGTTGGTGGTGGTATTTCCACATCTGCAGAATGAAATGTAGTCTCTGATTCCTCCATCTCACTTTCAATATTTAGTAAATTCCGAAAGTATTCCTTCCATCGCTCTACGATTTCTGTTTCCATCATTATCAGTTCACCTGCTTCATTTCTCATAGCTTGTGTTACCCCAACATTTCCACCTTGTCTGACTGTCTTCACTTCCCTAAAGAATTTTCTTGATTCCTCTCGCCACTTATTTCCATTACTCGTATTTGCTGTTCTATGTAGCTTCTCTTTTTAGTTCTGAGTAGTTGCCTTGTCTGTGCCCTCGTTCTGCGAAAATCTGCTTTGTTCTCATCTGTAGGGTTTTGTAGCATTTTCATTCTTTTGTGAGTTTTTGTTTCCAGCATTTCTTCGCATTGTTTGTCAAACCATTTCTGTTTTGGGCGAGTCCTCTTTTTTCCCAAGGTTTCTTTCGCTGCTTGTTCTATCACTGATGCCACTCGCTGCCATGCATCTCCTAGGTCTACATTTTGGTCTTCCTCTCCCAGCAATTGAAAGCTGTTGCTTATGGCTACTTGGTACTCCAGTTCTTTATTTGGTGTTTGAAGAGCTTCTATGTCCCATCTTTCTCTTTGTTCTTGTTGCTCCATCTTCTGTACTGATATTCGTGTTCTCAACTTTGATTTTACAAGAAAATGATCACTATCGCTGTCAGCTCCTCTCATACTTCGTGTATTAATAATGCTACTAGAGTGTCTTGCATCAATGAGGACATGATCTATTTGGTTACGTGTTCTTCCATCATTTGACACCCATGTGACCTTGTAAATGTCCTTTCTTTCAAATTGGGTGGATTTAATAATCATGTTATTAGATATTGCGAATTGTGTTAGCCGGTGTCCATTATCATTTGTTGTATCGTGTAGGCTATGTTTACCAATTACTTCTCTTAAATAGTCTTCCTTACCTAGTTTAGCATTACAGTCCCCCATTACTATTTTGATGTCATGTTTTGGCGCTGCTTTATACTGTTGGTCTAGTAATTCGTAAAATTCGTCCTTCCTATCTTCTTCGGCATCTTCTGTTGGGGCATAAATTGAGAATATAGTGAGATTGAACCACTTACCTTTGAGTCTAATATAGCAGATACGTTCGTTTATTGGCTTGAAATCTATCACTGCCGTTTTTAATCTTTTTGCAATTACGAATCTACATCCGTATTCATGTCTGTTCTCACTACCCGACCAAAAGACTATAACATCTTCCATTTCTAAATTTCCCGTTGCTGTCCATCTTATTTCCTGTATTGCTGTTATATCCATGTTATATTCTTGCAGTTGTCTAATGGCTCTTGTCGCTATTCCAGGTCTGTACCAACTTAACACATTCCACGTACCTATGCAAATATCCTTATTCCGTTGCGTGTGTCGTTTATATCGAGTATCCGTCTTGTTCTGAGGCAATAGTTTCTGTTTCGTGGCTTCAAAATTTTCATATGTACGGGACGCCGGCCCATAGCACAACCCCCTTTTCGGAGGACCATTTCACCCGCTCTCGTCCGTTCCCGACCCCACTTTCCACCCGGGTTTGATACCGGATCTCCGGCGGGGTTGCTCGGTTTAACAGGAGGTACCAGCGTGAAGGTGAGAGTCGGATTTGAGTAGAAGAGGCTAAGTGGAGTAAACTGGAATCAACTCCATATATTCGCATTCTACCCCTTTACCCCCCAAACTTTTGTGTACGTTCCAATTAAACTTTTGTGTACGTTCCAATTAAATTATTATTGTGGTACCATTACTTAAACTCACTGTTTTAAAACTTTTTTTGCTTCTTAGTATTTTTTCGATAAGGCAGTTTTTATCGAGTTGCGGCTTCTTTTTTAATATGTTTACATAAAAATTTTATGGGGGTTTTATTCCTTTACATACCCCCCAAATGTTTGTGTACGTTCCAATTAAACTATTATTGCGGTGCCATTAGTTAAACACAATGTTTCTAAAACTTTTTTGTCTCTTAGTATTTTTTCGATAAGGCACCTTTTATCAAGATGTGGCTTCTTTTTTAATATGGTTCAAAATATGCCTAAAAATGGAAATTATAAATAAATTTTCATACGATTACCAAGTCTCCATAATCGTACTTAACCATATTTACAAATGTGTGGTGGATTTGACTAATATTCAAAATATCTCAATAAAAACTGACTTTTCGAAAAAGTACTGAGAGGCAAAAAAGTTTTAAAAACATTGTGTTTAACTAATGGTACCACAAAAATAATTTAATTGGAACGTACACAAAAGTTTGAACGTACACAAAAAGACACCCCATAAAATTTTTATGGGGTGTCAAAATTTTACTATAATTTTTTTGTAAGATGCTCCTGTCATAAAAATACCACATGTCTATTTTCAATAAAAAATCTCGCGGAATTTTCGATATATTGGACAAAATCGATTTTCATTTTGTAACTTCAAAGGGCTGTAACTTTTTTTATGTGCATATTTATACTAAGGTAAGTTAGGTTCAATCGAAGTATTTTTGGTTCCAGAATATGCGATTAAATTTATGACCTGTATTTTTGTTACGCCCCGTAATTATTATATACTAATCCTATTCAATTATTCCTAAATCTAACATTGGCTTATAATATTGAATTGAAAATAAAAAATCTCAAATAAACTAAGTTTTATTTCTTGATAAACATGCTACTAGAAAACGAAAAATGAAATGTAACAAAATTAGAGAGAGGATAAAAAGAACAAAATTATTTTCAGAAATTTTCTACATTGTAATAATTGTATCTTACAAGATTGAAAGTTATAATTTTAAGATTGCAAAAAAGCAAAAATTAAGATATTTCATACATTTTGGTATTATAACAAGACTATTAAAATAAAATTAAAGGAGATTTATTTAGGAATACTTGTATTTTTATGAAAAACGTAACAATTATCAGTTACCTATTTATTATAAGTTATTGTAAAGTCAAGTGCATATGATCCAATCCTATGATTGCCAGCAAAGTCATCCTAAAAATATCGTAAAAGAATTTCCAAAAATTGTTTACACAATTTACATAGTTATTTAAATAACCACTTTATTAACAAAAAACATATCCGTAACGTAAGCAAAGAGTACATATAGATTAAAAAAAGAAACTCCAAAATAGATAATAGAGAAAGATAGAGGTTTTGGTTATCGAAGTCCATAAACTATTTATATCTCTGTACTAACAAGTACTCGGTGCAACCAGTTTTGCAAGAGCAGATAGTTTATTTTAATAAAATATCTAATATAAAGATATGCCATGGGCAGGGGGGCGTGGCCCCCCTAGCTTTTCGGGTGCTATTAACTATATATGGTTATCCAAAGTATACAAAATATAATGTGCAACATCTTCACGTCTGCATCCCCTGAAAATTTGTATATGGGCGCCCGTGTATAAAGAAGATCTGTTGATCGGATTGATACTAACGGTTCTTAGCTTAATTTCCAACCCCAATCAATTACGTTTATCTCTTGTTTGGTGGTTCTGTAACTTCAGTTTTTCATTCATCTAATAGCATGTTTACCAAAAAATAGTGTACCAAAATCTCATTTGAGATTTTCTGATTTCCATAGACCAATTCTATTTTTAGAAACAATTGAATGGGATAATTTGTTTCTTCATACTTTAAATTATTACTAAGTTTAATAAAAAACTATGTATTATTATATTATTCATAAATATTCATGTTTTGTGATTAAAATTACTTAAAATATTATAAAAAAAATTGAAAAAAAAAATGTTTAAACAAATTTGATGGTGTATATAACAATTAATTTATTTAAATAATGCATACTCGTACTGTACGCAAAAAGTACATACAAATTAAAAAAAGAAACGTCGAAATCCATAAGCGAGAACAAGAGATACAGCTAATAGTTCCTTCCCCCTTCTCATCGATCTCCCAAGTTTCAAAACCGGCCGATTTTAAGGCTCACATTTTGAAGCTTTGTGTAAGATTTGTTTGTAAGTATATATTTTTTATATTTGGTACATTAAAGCTCTGAAGTATGTTCTTTCAAATGTGACTGATCTGATTTCGTAATTGTTATAAAGAAAGCTGCTGTGACTTAAAAAAAAGGGGAGGGGCAACTTCATCCCTAATGGTCCTAGGACAATTTTTTCTTTTTTTAAATTTGTATAAAAATTCAGTCATTCTAAATATGAAAAAATAATTTTTCTACGGGTAATGGTTAAAAAGTTATTCTAATTGTTTATAAGCAAAAAATCGACATGTTCTTGCAAAATAATTTTGCGATACTTAGAATTATTTTTTGTCATTTTTTTTAAATTAAATTATTAGCATGAATCATCTTCTTTCATAAACTATCCAAACTATTACTGTAATTTCATCATTTTCTGACTTACAGTGTTGCAAAAAAATTAATTTGGGATAAACAAATTAAATAACTTTTAAACTATTTGACCAATTGTTATGAAGTATAGTGTATAATTTAAACACCAGAAGTCCCAGCATTCCATGTAATAAGAAGGTTCTAAGTTAATTTTTACATAACTTATAAATATTTATATAAACTCAAAATTTATGAATTATTTTGCAATTTTCTAAGCAACCAATAAAGATAGACATATTCAGCGGACGCCATATTGAATTTTTTTATACGATTTATGACTTTCTCACTCTCAAATTTGTTTAAAATGCTTAACTTTTTGGTTATAGACGAAAAAAGCTAAAATTTACCGTTTTTTGATCTTCATTTGTTTATAACTATGTATATCATCAAAATCGGCTGCAGGAAACATATAGGTTATTAATATAGATGTCCATACTACTCAAAAAATTTGGTTTCGGCCTGGAGGGGGTTGTGTCACCAACATGATATTTTTTCCTTATTTCTCTGAACTACACCTACAAAAAAGTAAATAAGTTTGTCACGAACGGGAAGTTATACAATATATATAATATAATGTACATACCTATATTATATCTCATATATATTACAGAAATATCGCTCACTATAGTAAGACTGAGCCTGCATACACGGAACCATAATATATATTTTTTTATACTTGCGATATACACTCTGGGCCAAAATTAACCGCCCACCTTAAAAATGGATCATTTTTGATGTCTCGAATTTCCTAAACCTGTTGTCCGATTTAAGTGATTTTTTTTTAAATATGTGCTATATGTCTTATTCTTTAACAATATCGCTGTAATAATATTATTGCTAAACAAATAAATTCTCATTGTACACCGGGGTGTACGAATCAAACTGTGTTTTTTTTCTCAAAGTTTGCATCACCCTTTGAAATATTCTAGCATTTATAAATTAATGAAATTAAAACCCAACTATAGCCTCATGTTTTCTCAACATTCTGTTTTTTAATTCATTCGCTTTGTTGGACCATAAAAAAGTTAGGTACTTTAACAATTTGGCATGTTTTTCATCAATACAGGGTGTTTTTAAAATAAGTATGGCAAACTTTAAGGGGTAATTCTGCCTGAAAAAATAATGACACTTTGCTTTATAAACGTATCTCCGCAAATGCTTCGTTTCCACGAGATAGGGGGTGTTATTTTTTTTTTCAACTGACGATTTATTTATTGCTTTAAGACCGGTTGAGATATACAAATGAAATTTGGTGGGTTTTAGGACGTACCTAGTTATTGCACATTTTTTGGCATACAATTAAGAATTTAATATTCACCATTATCGAGCATACGGGTAATATGACGGCTCATATTTACTCGATTAGCTCGGTTAATTTTGGTCCAGATGAGTGTATTACAGTTTATCTCGAATATGCCTCGTCGAGCGATCTTTTATATTTATATTATATATCGCTAAGTGCGGTTTGGTTATGATTTATGACCTATTTCGTTCTGGTTATTTAAGTTCTTGAACACCAAAAACAGAGAGCTAGGGAATGTTTTTTTTATTTGTTTTTTTTTATTGATTTCTGTTTACGAGATACTAAACATATATTACATATTCAAAATATATCTGGTATCGTCTGTGGGTGTACTTACTATAATATAGGTACATTACATTTCAAGACAAGAGGAGTGACAATGAGAGACAGAATAATAAACAGAGATATACGGACAGACCTTATTAAGACGATGTCAGTACTTGAGTATATTGAAGAAAATAAGCTGGTGGGGACATATGAAAAGAATGAAAGACAACATTCCGGTGAAGAAAATATGGGAAGCTAGGATACAAAAGAAAAGAGATAGATGAAGACCTAGAGAAGATTGGGAAACAGCAGTCGCAAAATTCATTCAAAGGAAGGGAAAATCAATAGCAGAAGCAAGCAGATTAGCATACAACAAGAATCAATGGTCAACATTTGTACACACGTGAAGAGACGTGCCAGTCCCGACACTGAAAAGTAAAAGGGACTCAAAAGACTATTATATTATATCTATACAATATTTCACTGTTCGCTATAATATAGGTATATTATACTAATAGAAGGTATGTATATAGTTATAGTTCCCCGTGAGTTTGTAATATTTATAATCGTCGCTATAAATAAATAGTATAATTATTATGTTATAAAGTTAATGATATTTATATTTAATTTGTGGTAGAACTTCTATTAATATCTGCACAATTATATAACATATTGTGTTCAGATTATGTGTTCCTAAATTCTGAGGTTAATTTGGAATTTTATATGTGTATCAAATATTTATGTTATCGCGTTTCACGCTATCCCTTTCTACTAACACATATTTGCTGTTACTTAATAATAGGGCACCGACCGGCAAAATGAGTGCAAATGTTTTTAAAAAATCTTTAAACTAGCGTCCTCTGTGAACAGTGTGAACGCAACAGAAACATAAGAAGTAAGAATGATGATACTGTACAGATAAATCTGTAAAGAGTGCGAACCGTAACCTGCTACCTGCAAATCTGTTCAGGAAACTTTCATTTGAAGATTGATATTGCTATGTTCCTTATCTTACTTGATATGAGTTGATTTATATTATTCTGTCATTCTGTCATACTTTTATTCCCATAACCATGCTGAAATTTATTGGACTTTAAAATAAAATATAGATTTCGCCATACTGTCATATTGCCAATATACAGCTGCGATCACTGAATAGTTTACACCTTCACTTGTTACATTCTAATACTGTAAAATCGCAGTGTCGTAAGGATTTGCAAAATGCCAAAGTGCTTATAAAAAATTTCGCGCGTATTAGAAAAATCGCGAATCTCTCTAATCTTTCCTTGCGATGTGAACAGACATGAATCTCTCTGGTTTTGACTTTTAAAGAGAACACAGGGTTCTCACCTGTCTCTACGTGCTGTTCTCTTCTCAGTGATAACGACTAGCTCAACAAACACAGTCCTGCGAATCTCTATGTTTCGCTTCTCGTAATAAACAAACCCTTTTACTTCTTGTGAACTAATTTAAAACGTAAACAGTGACGTGTACAGTGTACATGTATATCCTCGAAATGCAAACAGACAAGACATCCCGGTTTTATCTGCGATAAACCACCGCGTGTGAAACCTGCATATGTGACACATGTGACGATTATCGATGCACGAGTGAAATAACAGTCATATTGGTAACCCTTTTTAAAAACTTGATTATACTATTGTCTGTATAACATTAACTACCTCTCCTAGCTCATTTGAACTACACCCATAACATAGTCCTAAAACTGTGAAATTATTTTAATAATTTCACGTATTATGTACACATGCCTTAATTGTACAGTGTCATAGATCTTTCCACACCACGATCTGTAAGAGCTTTTGTAGATTGTAGGCATATATATAATATATACGTTTGTGGCTTTCTGATAGACTTTGGCGCTCCATGTCGATCCTCTAGTAACTAGTAGATCTAAACTCTATAGATATGTAAAATGTTTTTTTCGGTGCGTCGCACATGCTCGCCCAAATTTTCTCAAGCTTGCTATATAGTCCTATCGCCAGTGGGGGTACAACGGCCTCCTTAATTCAGATGGACTTACCCAAGTTCTTTATATGTATTTTGACCCGTAGAACACGAGTTTTTTGGGTAACAGTTGATCCGAATGTCGATAAGATTGTTATAAACAAAGAACTTGAGGAATCACATAACAGCGATTTTTCGCAAAACAAAACTTTTTTTGTATTTTTTGGGTCATTCTAAGCAAAAAATGTTTTTACAAGTTTTTTCGTAGGATGCATAGTTTTCGACGTAAACGGGGTTGAACTTTCAAAAAATTGCAATTTTTGAACCCGAATAACTTTCGATTGAAAAATAAAATAGCAATTCTGCTTACCGCATTTGAAAGTTCAAGTCAAATTCTGTCGGTTTTAATTATTTTCATTGCTAAAAATTAATTTTTTTCTTGTTAAACAAAGTTATAAACACATTAGTGCTTGAATGATGTTTTCTATGCATTTCTCATTTGAAATCGAACGAGTAGGCATGCATACAGACAATTTCTACGTACATTTAGTACATTAAAACGCATGCATTGGACACGGGAAACACTATGTGTTTATAGCTTTTTTAACAATAAAAAAAATAATTTTTAACAATGCAAATAATCAAAACCGATAGAATTTTACTTGAACTTTCAAATGCAGTAAGCAGAATTGCTATTTTATTTTTTAGTAAAAAGTTATTAGGGTTCAAAAATTGCAATTTTTAGATTTTTGAAAGTTCAACCGCGTTTATGTCAAAAACTATGCATCCGACGAAAAAACTTGTAAAAACATTTTTTGTTTAGAATGACCCAAAAAATACAAAAAAATGTTTTGTTTTGCGAAAAATCGCTGTTATGTAATTCCTCAAGTTCTTTGTTTATAACAATCTTCTCGACATCCGGATCAACTGTTACCCAAAAAATTCGTGTTCTACGGGTCAATATAATAAAAAAATGTTTTTGTTCCATTTTTTTTCACGGGAATCTAAGGAAAGGATGATGCTCTCTGCTCTCAGCCGAGTCTAGCATGCCACAACATAAGCTAACGAAACTTAAGTAGGTAGCTATTGCATAGTAACCGGAGTTGATTCCCGGTCACACTCACCCCACAGACTCAGAGACATGACAGAAAATGTAGGGCTCTTCCACCAAAACAAGGTTTTATGGCTCTCGAAGGAGTGTCACGACCTCAGTTTAGTACAATCACAAATTGCCAGAAGATTAAAAACATGGTACGAGTTATTATTGGTATTACCTTATAAATGGAGAAATCTTAAAAAATCCCCCAAGAAAATGATTTTTGATAGCCTCCTGAGACTGTGCTATTTTCCAGTGCAATGGAGGTACAGTGCGTCCAATATACTTATCGTTGCACGTCATCCGCGTCATAGCCCGTGACGTCACATGATACCAACACGAAATATTTATGCGGTAGGTCTGTTCCTTTTTAAGAATCATTTAGCCGAGTACACGGGAATTAGTCACTAGACATATTTTATTATATACGCCTATACGCGTAGACATAATATTGGAAGATTTCTATTAATGTACGTTTAAAGAAACATACCCTAACTTGTTTCATTTAATTTGTATAAATGGAATATAAAGCGTTTTTATATTAAGCGAACACTTGTTCGGATTACACTCTAACTGCGATCGAACGAAGGTGACATTTTGGCATAAATTGGTAACATTTATTTGTAAGTTGCGGTGATGACACTTCATATATGTATTTGTTTTTATTCTTTACTACATATAAGTATTTGTTTTATTATATTTATTGCTTTTATTATTTACTTTAACGTAAGATTATAACTTAATTTTTGTTTTCTATTTTTAAAGTTTTTATTTATTTACATTGAATACCACTTCTGCAAAAATTATGTGATATATTTGATTTAAAATGAATTCAAGAATTTTTTGTAATTGGGCAACAATGTCAACTTAATCTCTGACGTAGATAAAGACGTGCAATGGTAAGTATATTGAACGGACTTGTATGCACAAATTATAACGATACCTAAACCTGATAAACCTCCAACTGAAGCCAGTTCGTACAGACCAATAAGCCTCCTCCCGACTTTACCAAAAGTCTTCGAAAGGTTAATCGTTACCAGAATAGAAACAACAATACCTACAGAAAACCTGATTCCGGATCACCAGTTTGCTTTTCGCTCAAATCACTCAATCATACAACAGTGCCATAGATTAGTCAACAAAATAAAAGAGAGCATAGAAGGGAAACGCATCTGCATATCAGCATTTCTCGATATACACCAAGCATTTGATAAAGTGTGGCACGAGGGTCTTCTCTTCAAAATAAAAAATCAGTTAACTGACCAAATCTATCTTCTCCTTAAATCATATTTGTCTGACAGATACTTCCAAGTTAAATACGAAGGAACCCTATCCCACTACCATCAAATAAAATCCGGAGTACCTCAAGGCAGTGTACTTGGCCCCTTCCTTGACCAAATTTTCACTGCTGATATTCCTATTAGCGAAAATACACTAATGGCAACATTTGCGGATAACACTGGTATACTATAGCATCAGACATCAACGTAATATTAGCATTTAACAAATTGCAAAATCATCTCAATGAACTAGAAGACTGGCATAGATGCTGGAAAATAAACGTCACCACAAACAAGTCTTGTCAAGTAAATTTCACAATAAATCGAATAATTAGATCTCCAAAACTACACCTAAAATTCCCCTATACCAATAAAGACAGAAGTAAAGTACCTGGGCCTTCATCTAGCTAGACGAAAAACTTACTTGGAAATCACATATTGTAGCCAAACGATGACACCTCGACCTAAAAGTTAAGAATATGAGCTGGCTAATCTACAGAAGATCGCAACTTTCATTAGAAAATAAACTGACCATCTATAAAACAATACTCAAACCTGACTCAAACCGGTGTGTACATAACGAATCGAGCTGTGGGGCTATGGCAAACCATCCAACACTAAAATATTACAGACATCCCAGTCAAAAACTATTCGTATGTTAGCTAAGGCCCCTTGGTACATGTCAAACCAAACCCTTTATGCAGAGCTCAACATTCCTTTCATTAATGATGTGATCGCTGACCACTCCAGAAGACACATTAATCGCAGCACAAACCATCCAAACCATCTTATAGACGAATTATTCAACCCTCCACTGATTGCCAGACTTGTTTTCTATTTTTCTTTGTTTTCCTAAAAAGACTTTGGCCAGAAGACCTAACTGCTAGATGAATTCCAGAGAGTCGTCAATGGACGACACCTGCCACAATCCAGAAACTTATATCACATTTACTTATTACTTTATTGAGGTAGATTGTAAATTAGCAACGAATAAATAAATAAAAAGAGTTATTATTATTACAAAGATTCATTATACATCACACAAAATAAATTAAGGCTCATTCACAAAAAGCCCATCACGCAAGTGAAGTCAAGCTAGCAGGTTAATCCATGGTTAATCGTTAAACTTATATAATGTAAAATTTACTATTGTTTAACACTTAGACTGCCACAATAGTGAAAAAAAGAAGTTCCTTCCAGCGTCAAATATTTTTTTCCTCAAAAAAACGATATTTTTCCCACGCGCGGGCAGTCGATCAGTGGTTTATCTATCTCTTTTTACAAAGAGATCCCGCGCATGTGACAGACAAAGATGGCTAGACCACTCAAAGAGAATATTGTCCATTGATATTGGCGTTACACCTTGATGCACAGAGCGGCCCATACCTTGCCTGGTCTACCCTTTATTATGTCAGTGATGAGCGCGCTAATAACCGGCAAAATAACACAAAAGATGGAAAACATAATGCATTGTGAGGTAAAATGAGATGAAATTGGAGGAGGAAATTATCGATATAAACGTATAAATTAACATTACATTACATAGTTTCCCACCTTTAGACGTATCGGAGTAGTATGACAACTGTCACTGTGACAGTCACAGACATCTAAAGGTGGGAAACTATGTAATGTAAAGTTAATGTATACGTTTATATCGATAATTTCCACCTCTACTAGTTTCAACTCTTTTTATACAGTGATGAGCGCGCTAATAACCGGAAAAATAACGCAAAAGATGGAAGACATATTAAGTTGTGATATAAAAAAAATGAAACTAGTGGAGGTGGGAGATTTAGCGATAAAAACCTATAAACTTACATTCTATTTATTTTTTCCCACATTATATCAGGAGTATGTCAACTAAAACAGTGGCAGTGGCAGTTGCCAAAGCCAAACTCGTCTGATACGTCTAAAGGTGGGAAATAATAAATAGAATGTAAATTTATGGTTTTTATTGTTTCTTGTTTCCTCCACTGGTTTTATTTCTTTTTATCTCACAACTTAATGTGTTTTCCATCTCTTGCCCTATTTTGCCAGTTATTAGCGCGCTCTTCACAATGTATTATGTTTTCCATCTTTTGCATTATTTTGCCGGTTATTATCGTGCTCATCACTGGGTCTATTGAATAAAAAGAATAAGTATTTGCTTTTACTTACAAGTATTTAAGTATTTACTTAATACTAATTGAATAAAGTCATTTCTTTAATGCTTTATTCAATTACTATTAAGTAAATACTTAAATACAAGGAAGTAAAAGCAAATACTTTTTTTTATTCAATAGACCCATTGTATTTACATTACAAGCGAGAATCAATTGTTGATTCTCGCGGCTGTAGGTTAAATTGCCCGTGCATCACGGTATGCTTCTCATGGCAGTCAACGTGTTAAATATATATGAACATAAAAATATTTAATTGCAAAGTTTATGAAGAATATTTTAAAACAATTATAGGTATAGATCTCTAAAAAATGTTTTAGCATTTTAAAAGTGATTGCATCTTTTAGAAAAATTCAACCAACGATACTGGAAAAAGGAATTTCGAAAAAAATTCAGATACCTTATTCACGTCATGTTTTAGCTCAGTTTGAAACGAAGAACGGGTTCACGGAACAGTTACTAAATACCATATCTGAAGAGTCCGTTCCGTTCTTCCGTAACAACTTAGTTGACAACAAATACATTTTTACGACAGAAGTGAGGTTTTTGTGACGAGAAATCCATGAAAGAAATAAGTTTAATTTTAAATCCTTGAGTGGAGTGAGCAAAATAATCATTTTAGTGGATAGGTTTTGAGTGAAATTATGAAGAGGCGAAATGTTGAGATCGCTAAAATGAGAAGGCCCGTGAAAAAGAACAAAATTACTGAAGGATTTTACGGAAGGTACGTTTCCGTGTTTAGATTGTGACTGTATTTTATATAATAACCGTTTAGACAGTTGCAGTCTAATATTTTTTCATCCCATATGTGGGTTCAAAATGGCTGGTTTCCCTAAACAAATGTTGAATTTTCGTCTTTTTCCTTCATATTAAAGCTTTGGGATGTAATATTATACCATGACAACTTCAATTACATATTATATCATTTTTAAACTATTATTACCAGTTATTATTAACATCCTAGGTTAGAATTATAACTGTCAAAACAAAATTTATTTTTAACTTTTATAATCTGTATAATCTTTTATACAGCACGTTTTTATGCACTCCAATTGACATACATTCACAACAAATAAACAATCACCCCTCGGGGGTTAATTTAGCTCATAGTTTTCATTTATTTATCCAGGAACATAAACAGTTAACTTGCATTACTTCTGGTATTTTTTTTATATTGTTGTCATTCTTCTTCACATATTTTCCAGAACCAATCTTTTATTTTTTGATTTGGTTGTGATTTAAGTTATTCTTTCATACATGTGTTTCCTAAATTATTGTATGTTCTACTTCTGCATTGTTTAAAACTCATTCTCCTTCTATTATTAAATTGGTTCCAATCACTATATTTATTACTTACTTTTAGTTTATTCTATTCCACATCTTGTCATTGTTTTTATGTTTTATTTTTTTCAAAAGTTTAATTTTTTTTATTCGAATTTACCATTATTTTTCCATATCCTATCCTTTGTATTCTTTTATTGATGGATTTTTGCTTGAGTTTTATATCAAAATATCACTGTTATTAAATTAGCACTACGCCCCCTCTGTGGCTCAGTGGTAAGAGCGCCTGCCTTTGGATCGAAAAAATCCGAAAGGTTGTGGGTTCGATTCTCGCCAGGGTCAGGAATTTTTCATTTATTATAAATTAGTAAATGAATATAGTTTCTGTCCTTGTGGGATCGGTACTCACCGGAGGGACCGCAGACGTTCGGATACAATTAGCGTCTCTTTGCAAAGACAATGACGTCGACTTTGCAAAGTAACAAGACACTTACTCACTAGCACACTAACACACACACTACACATGACACTAGGTACCTAACTGTTCAAAATTACCGTACCTACCATGCCAATGGCCATTAGTTGTCGAGGCATTAGCTAAAAAAAAAAAAAAAAAAATTAGCACTACGGCTCATAAAAGCTTTGATGTTCTCAAGATTTGTACCTACATGTCAGGTTTTACGCTTGATCTTCCAAGGAACGGCATACACACTACCAAACTTATATGATCTCACCCTTCATATGATACTCATCCTTCTCTAAGATTTTTGAAAAAGCTATGTATAATAGACTTGAAAATTTCTTCAGGTCAAAAAATCTTCTCAAACAAACACAGCATGGTTTCCTAAAGGGCAAGTCAACTGATACAGCTCTATTTGACTAAAAATCATTTGACAGTTTAGATCATCAAATACTGCTGATCAAACTTGACAAGTATGGAATACGAGGCCCAGCATTACGTTGGATAGAGTCATTTATCACAGGAAGGTCATAGAGAGTTTGTCTGGAAACTAATGGTGAGAGAACACTCTCAGAAGCACTGAATCTCTAGTTGGGGTACCCCAGGGAGGTGTTCTTGGACCTTTTTTATTTCTTGTATACATCAATGATCTTGCTGAATCTGTAACAGATGAATAATCTAGCCTTATTAATTTCGCAGATGACTCAAATTATCTGATTTGGGCCAAAACTGTTGAAGAGTTGCTCTTAAAAACAGGTGAAAATCTGGAGAGGGCTGAGAGATGGTTTGCTGGGAATAAATTATTGTTGAACTGTGATAAGACTGTCTTCATCTATTTTAGAACCGTTCCTGGATATATACTGATGTGATCTTGATTATTGATATGAGATAATATTTTTATATGTCATTTAATTTAATCAATGCATTAATAATAATCTAATTAATTTACCAGATCACATATCAATATGTTTTCAATCTCAGGGCTTTTTATAAAATTAATTACTTACATACGTGGCTTCTAAGTATTTCTCAATGGTTCCTAATCGGGATAGGAAAGAAAAGAGTAAAATAATAACACATATGGGTTACAATTGTGATCAAAATATTGTTTATTTTATTTAAATGGCAATCACTGCTTAATATTTGCTATATCTTATTATTCTTAAACATAACATTTACACATGGGAATCTTATTTCCTTTTGGTTTCCAATTGAAAGTTTTTACTAACATTTAACTATTATGATTTATTAGCAAAAATTATATTTAAGTTTGATGAAGCTTTTCTGATATTATTGATTATGTTTCTTCAATTTTAAATGTGGTATTTAATACAAAAAACCCAAACATTCATGTCCAAACAAATGAGACTGACCTTTTTCTGGTGAACTGAGAATGTCTTCACACAAGACCCGTTTCCTGCTATCCTTGGCTGCAATCAAAACCTCGTCCTGGCTTCCAGTAATGTTCTTCTCTGAAACTAGCTCGTATAGCTCTCGTTTCCTGCTTCTGTCGTGATGCTGTGTTCTACCTTTTTCGAAACTGCAATCAGCTACCGGGAACTCTTGGCTCAAGGAGGTTCTTTTACTCTCAACCTGGCCTACCTCTCGTTCCACGATAGATACTCCACACTCACGGAACTACACCGGCTTTCTCACTCTCCGTACACTACCGTCTCCTACTGGACTTCACTTCTCGACAGCTCAAAACATTCTGATCTCTATTTGTCATTCATTCCCCTACTTTCTAAATATCCCTTCCAGATTCACAAATCAAACTTCCACCACCAACTCTCATTCGCAGTATTCCTCAAAACCAATTTTTAATCTTTCTAAATATGCTTAATGGATTTCAAAAGAAAAATAGTTAATTCCCATTCTAAAATTACTTTCTACTAATTACAAAATTTAATGATCTATTATCTACTTCCACTAAGTCTTATTTAGCATCGGCTAATGATCGAACCTTCCGCGAACAACGATAATGACCTATTATCGATTTCACTTGAGTTTTATTTTAAGCGCATTGTTCCGAGTTTCGTTTAATCACTTCTTAAAATTAAATATAACAATTTGTTGTATACAGGTTGTTCTAAATTTATATGCCCGTGGTTGAGAAAATTGAAAATATTTTATATTAAATTGAATTTTATCTATAATTATCAAATTTTAATTTTCATATCAAATAGAAATATAACAAATCCCCGCCTTGTATTCGATAAAATTTATCTGCATTTTTAAATAAATTTTCTCGAGGCAAAACCAACTCCCTGTATATTTCCTTACTTTAATCTACGTCTTATTTCCTAACTTACTATCTACTTCATGTATCTGTCTTTTATTCGTGATATTTGTATACATCGTGAATATTATAAATTCCTCGGATCTTTTCCGAGTTCCTGTGCCTCAACTCATAACTATTTATCCCATTTTCATTATTCACGATGTACGGGCCTTCGAAAACAGGCATCAACTTTGCGCAAATGCCCCCAGGAAGATTTGATACTCGTAATGCCCTCACGAGTACTTTTTCACCCTTTTGGAAAGTCACTGGTCTTCTTTTTCTATTTTGTTCCTGTCTTTGGATATATTTTTCGTTGCTTCGCCGTAATCTTCTCTGTACGGTTTCAATCACCTGTTGATATTCTTTTGGATCTTGGTCTTCCCATGGCCTTATCGGCAGTACACCCTTCATGATGTATTCTGGTGTCTCTTTTGTTACTGTGCTCGGAATTGTATTTAGATACCTTTCTATTTCCGCCATTTTCCTGTCCCAGTGGCGATGTTGACCATCTGTTGCAATGCGAAGAAATTTCGTCACTTCCTGTATGAATCGTTCCGAAGGATTACTCTGTGGATGCCTGATGCTGACAAAATTTGTCTCTATTCCTCGTTCTCGAAGTTGTCCCTTGAAACGATCATTTCGGAAATACGTTGCATTGTCCAGTAGAATCTTTTTTGGTGTTCCTATTATGGCTATAAAATTGTCGATTTTTCTTAATATTTCTTCCCCCTTTGTGGTGCAGCAACTATATAATTTTACGTATTTTGAAAACACATCCACCATTACCAGAATATGTTTGTTCCTTTTAGTGGTCATAATTAGATCGCTTAACATATCTATTGCTACAATGTCTAGTTTGTTTCGGGCTTCAATATTTTTGGCAACATTTTCGTTTTTGAAATTCCGACTCTTATACTTTTGACATACATCGCACTTCTGGGTAATTTCCTTTGCAATGCGGTAATCCTGTCGGCTGATGTAATTTTCCCTAAAAACGAGCCAAACTTTTCTGCTACCGATATGCCCATTGTCCTCATGTAATTTCTTTATTATCTTTTCGGCCAATGTCTGTGTCACTAAATATAGTTCCTTTCCGTCTATTCTCTTAAAATATATGTTATTTTCTACTTCCGATCTTCTTTTTTCTCTTTCCTCTAGGTCTTCCTGGTTTGTCCTTATCTCATTTAACGAATATATCCCTTCTTCTTGTATTAATCTATTTAGTCCCACCTGTAGAGTAATTGTTTCCTTTTTTCCGGTGTCCTCATCCCGTGTTAGAGCGTCGGCTGTTATGTTGTCTTTCCCTTTTATATATCGGAACTCAAAATCATACTCCTGTAATAATAGAATGCCTCTATGTATTCTATTATTTACTAATCTATTCTTCATGATATGTACTAAAGCTGCATGGTCTGTTTCGATTGTGAATTTTGCTCCCAATAAGTAAAACCTCAATTTGTTTACGCAATATAGTACACTGGCAAACTCCAATTCTGTAACACTATATTTTTTCTCATGTGTTTTAGTCACTCGAGATATAAAACATATCGGCCCTTCTTGGTCGTTTTGTATTTGAGACAGAACTCCTGCAAATTTTTGTATGGACGCATCAGTTCGGAGTATAAAAGGTAAATTGTAAATTGGGTGGTATATTTTCGTTCCTTTTGCGAATTCTCGTTTTAATGTTTCGAAAGCTTCCTCCTGTTCTTCTTTCCAATTCCATTTTATTCCTTTTTTAAGCAATTTTATCAGAGGGATTTCCTTTTGGCTCAAATCGGGAATCAGCTTTTTAAAATAATTTATCGTGCCAAGAAAACCTCTCAATGTTTTCAAATTCGTTGGTCTTGGGTATTCATCTATGAGCTTGACTCTGTCTTCGGCTAATCTTACTGTTTTGGTGTCCAATTGAAAACCCAAATAAATGACTTCATTTTGAAAAAATTGACATTTTTCAATGTTTAATTTCAATCCCGCTGTGTCCAATTCTTTCAGAATTATTTCTATGTGTTCCAGATGACTCTGAGTATCTTGTGAAAAAATTAATAAATCATCGATATAATGAACTATGAATTCTTCATGGCGATTCAAAATGGTGTGTAGAGCTCGGACGAGTGCAGCACAAGCACTCTGCAATCCAAATGGCACTACCTTAAACCGGTAGACAATACCATCAATAGAAAAAGCGGTGTAGTTTCTACACTTTTCAGCTAACGGTATCAACCAAAAACTGTGTTTTAAGTCAATTTTCGAAAATATGTGTGACCCGGTGATTCTTCCAAAAATGGCCTCGATGTTTAGAGGTGATTCATATTGTGATACAGTGTGCTGGTTGATATTCCTGGCATCTAAACATAATCTCAATTCTCCATTGCTTTTCTTTACTATCACAATCGGGTTAACATACGGTGAATCACATCTTTCGATGATTTGATCTTCCAACATTTTATTTATTTCTTCTTTCACCTCTTGTCGATACTTGTATGGAATCGGGTAAGTCTTTGATCGAAAATTTCCCAAGTTTTTCACCTCAAATGAATGTTCGTACTTTTTAGCCACTCTGTTTTCCTCATTGATCAAATTTTCGTAGTTTCTTAAGATCAACCGCAATTCTTTTTCTTTCCCTTCTCCACATATCAATTTTCTGTCTTTTTTCTCAGATTCTTCACACATGTTTACCGTGCATTCTGCATCCTCGTTTGCATATACCTCCTCTTCAAATACCACTGTTTCAATCATATTCTTTTCACTTTCATTTTTTAGCTTTATTTCTTCTTCTCCTGAGCTCGTCTCTTCTTTTGAGGAATCCCAGGTTTCCTTTGTTTCTGATACTCTCAAATTTTCTTCTTCTGGGCTCAACTCTTCTTTTGAGGAGCCACAGGTTTCATTTTCTTTTATCCTTTTCTGACTTTTTCTCCCTTTTCTTCTTTGTCCTTGCTTCGTTGCCAAATTCATTTCCACTGTTTGTTCTTTACCTGATGCGTCCGTATTTTGTTTCTCCTGTTCCTTTTCTTTTTCTTCTGTTAGTTTCATCGTATTATTTTTAAAATCTATCACTACGTGTTTTTCTGCCAATTCGTCAACTCCTACTATCATGTCATGTGACATGTTTGGCATTATTACACATTGTAGTGCATACATATTCTTACCCAGTCGTACCATTACTCGTATGCCTTCATTTATTCGCGGTGTGCAAGTACTTGGAAAGGGAAACGAGAAACGACCGTGCGCGAGTCGCGGAGAAATATTGCAATTATCTTAAATAATTCATATTGTCAATTGAATTGTCAAATTGACGTATATTTCATACCTTCTGTCATTGACGCAGAAAAATTATATATTGCTCCACAATATTGATATGATATGCAACTATTATATAAAGGTAAATTTAATTAAGTGTATTTTGCTTGCAGTACTGCATTTTAATAACTGATTTTATTTACTACATACAATTGTTTACGTTTGCTAAACATAACCTGCATCTTATTTTTTCTTCTTATTATTTTTTTGGACTATGGTCTTGACAATTATCCAGCAACCAGGACTAATATAATTGGCCAATTAAAAGTGCGAATAAAAGTACAGAGCGTAGAAATAGAGGTCGCTTTGCCGAACTTGCACGGTCCCAATAGTTGCCAATGTCCGTTTGTTTGCGCCCACTAAATTTACCCTAGGTATTTTGTAAATTAAATTTGTTAAGTTAACTTCTTCTATTAGTTTTCTGTTGACCAATGTTATTTCAGATCCAGTGTCTATCATAATTTTAATTGGTTTCTCGTTGATAAATCCATCCACAAATTTTAAATTAACTCCATTTTTCTTTTCGTTGTTTCCTGCCAATTTAATAAACTCCTTGGGGTGACAAAAGATTCCTGTTTGATTTTTGGTTTTTAGTGAGCGCCGTCGTGAAAAAGACGCCGGTTGCTCATCGTTGTTTATATTTTCGTCATAATGTTTCTCTCCGTCATATTCATCTGTCTGGGTATTATTTACTTCTCTTCTATTTTCTCTTGGTCTGTCGGATCTGTTTCGGTTTTCTCGATATCCCTGTTCATTTTGTCTACCATTATTTCTGTTTTCTTGATTTGAGCGTGTGGTGTTTCTATTCTGGTATTCTCGATTTCTGTCCTCATTCCATTGCCTATTTCTTTGTTCATAATTTCCTCTTCCGTTGTCTCTATTTTCGTTTTCCCTTCTGGGATTAAAATCTCGTCTTGTATAGTACCTCCTATTTTGATTTCTATCTCTGTAATCTTGTGTTTCTCGGGGCCTGTAATCTTCTCGCGACCTTCTTGATTTTCTTTCTCTTAGACGTGATTCTCTTATTTGTAGGAATTGGCATAAACTATCTATGTCTTTGTAATTTTGCAATGTGATATGGTCTTCCAGCGTTTCCTCGAAATGTCTTGCAATCAGTTCGACTAATTGTTCCGATGAGTAATTATATTGTAAATGTTTTGCATTATTGTAAATTTGCAAAGCATATGTCCTTTCTGATACACCCATCCTATCATTGTATTTCCCATTTTGCAATTCTTTGTTAATTTCCCATTGTTGGACCTTTCCCCAGAAATAATTCAAAAATTTTTGTTCAAATTGTTGCCAATTGCCGAATTCTTCTTCTTTACTATCGAACCATAGGCTTGCTTCATATTTGAGATGGTTTCTGATAGTTTCTTTTGCTGTTTCGAAATTTCCGATGTGTTGTATTTTCTTTTTCAGGCTATTTATGAACGGCACTGGGTGTAATCTTCTTACATCCCCGCCAAACCTTATCTTCACGTCATCTGTGCTATGTATAACCATTTCTCTTCTTTCTCCTACATTTTGTTGCGTCCGGTTTTCGGTGACTTGTTTTTCTATTTCTGTGATTATTTTTTCCACTTCTTCTCTGTCTACTTGAATAGCATTTTCCAACTTATTTTCCAAATTTTCTAGTTCCTTTTTCTGGCCATTCGTTAACTCCTTTATTTTATCTTGAATTTTCATTTCATACTTTTCTATGCGTTCCTCCATTTTCTTGTTGTTCTCTTCTATGGCTTGTTTTGTTTCCTTCTGATTTTCTTGCATTATTCTTTTTGTTTCATCCATTTTTTGATCCAATTTTTGTTGTGTTTCATCCATTTTTTGTTGTGTTTCATCCATTTTTTGATCCACTTTATCCATTTTCTTTGATGTTTCTTCTTGATTTTTATCCATTGTCCTTTTTGCTTCATCCATTTTTTGTGACTGGAGTTGCATCAGTTGTAATATTTTATCTATTCCTGATAATTCTTGCTGTTCTGATGCCATGATTGTCGTGTCTAAAATATCTTCTTGGTCTGAATGTTCTTTTTGTTTTTTGTTGTCTTTGCTTTGGCTTCTTGTCACAGACATTTGTTTTCAAGAAGTACTGTCCCCGCCAAATATGAAATTTTACTAGTATGTTACCAAGACGACTTTTTCTCACCCAAATATTATAAATTGTCAATAAATATATGAAATGTAAATATCGTAAAAATAAAATATTAAATCAGTTATGTAAAATTTGTACCTAAAGAGATCTAAAATTTTATGTTATCAAATGTAAGTATCTCACTTTTTACCACAGGCATATAAATTTTCAAATACCGGCTTTACTCTTTCTATCCTTCAAATTTGCCACTAGAAATACTTTACAATGCTTTCCACGTTGGACGACAGTTGATGTGATCTTGATTATTGATATGAGATAATATTTTTATATGTCATTTAATTTAATCAATGCATTAATAATAATCTAATTAATTTACCAGATCACATATCAATATGTTTTCAATCTCAGGGCTTTTTATAAAATTAATTACTTACATACGTGGCTTCTAAGTATTTCTCAATGGTTCCTAATCGGGATAGGAAAGAAAAGAGTAAAATAATAACACATATGGGTTACAATTGTGATCAAAATATTGTTTATTTTATTTAAATGGCAATCACTGCTTAATATTTGCTATATCTTATTATTCTTAAACATAACATTTACACATGGGAATCTTATTTCCTTTTGGTTTCCAATTGAAAGTTTTTACTAACATTTAACTATTATGATTTATTAGCAAAAATTCTATTTAAGTTTGATGAAGCTTTTCTGATATTATTGATTATGTTTCTTCAATTTTAAATGTGGTATTTAATACGAAAAACCCAAACATTCATGTCCAAACAAATGAGACTGACCTTTTTCTGGTGAACTGAGAATGTCTTCACACAAGACCCGTTTCCTGCTATCCTTGGCTGCAATCAAAACCTCGTCCTGGCTTCCAGTAATGTTCTCCTCTGAAACTAGCTCGTATAGCTCTCGTTTCCTGCTTCTGTCGTGATGCTGTGTTCTACCTTTTTCGAAACTGCAATCAGCTACCGGGAACTCTTGGCTCAAGGAGGTTCTTTTACTCTCAACCTGGCCTACCTCTCGTTCCACGATAGATACTCCACACTCACGGAACTACACCGGCTTTCTCACTCTCCGTACACTACCGTCTCCTACTGGACTTCACTTCTCGACAGCTCAAAACATTCTGATCTCTATTTGTCATTCATTCCCCTACTTTCTAAATATCCCTTCCAGATTCACAAATCAAACTTCCACCACCAACTCTCATTCGCAGTATTCCTCAAAACCAATTTTTAATCTTTCTAAATATGCTTAATGGATTTCAAAAGAAAAATAGTTAATTCCCATTCTAAAATTACTTTCTACTAATTACAAAATTTAATGATCTATTATCTACTTCCACTAAGTCTTATTTAGCATCGGCTAATGATCGAACCTTCCGCGAACAACGATAATGACCTATTATCGATTTCACTTGAGTTTTATTTTAAGCGCATTGTTCCGAGTTTCGTTTAATCACTTCTTAAAATTAAATATAACAATTTGTTGTATACAGGTTGTTCTAAATTTATATGCCCGTGGTTGAGAAAATTGAAAATATTTTATATTAAATTGAATTTTATCTATAATTATCAAATTTTAATTTTCATATCAAATAGAAATATAACAATACATTGGCCAATATGTGCAGTGGGATGTACACCTATTTAGTGCAGTCACTGAAGGTGAATATGAGCTATTACCTCCGATTTCGTTGAACCTCCATTGATTTGCACGAAAATTGGTGAGTGGTTAGAGGATATCTCAAGGAACAAAGGTGACATGGTGCCAACTTGCGCTTTTACCCTGGGGGTGGATGCCACCCCTCCTCGGGGTGAAAAGTATTTTATAAAAAAATAACCCCACAATTCGATAGAGCGACAAATTATAAGCAAAATTTGTTATATAAAGTTATTAAAATAAATCAAAACTCTTTGAGTTATTAAAGATCAAAGATTTTAATTTTTCGTGAGAAAAATGCATGTTTTTAACCGATTTTTCATAAATAACTCAAAAACTATAAGTTTTTACAAAAAAGTTATTATTGTCAAAATTGAGGCTAATAAAAAATCAAATAAATTCCTTACTAGAAAAACCTTTCAATGTTAACTGAAAGTGAGTTATAGGTAATTGAATGTATATTTCTTTCGTCGAGTACCCAAATCTAAGTATTCAAGCTTAAATACCGGGAAAATGATGCATTTTATAACATAAACTTATTAAACATTTGTCAAAGCTCATTGAAATATCTATCAAATAAGTGCTCGAACAAGTTGATAGCATTAAAGTTTATGCACCAAAAATGTTTCAAAATGTATCTTTTAAAAAATTTTCTAAAAAATGTTATTGTTTTTTTGTAAATAACTCCGTTAAATTTTAAAGTAGCAAGTTCATCTAATAACTGGTTAAAATTTTATTCCAAGAGCTGTTAAAAAACGTCAAAATAGTCATTTATACCTCTTACTTTTTTAAAAATAAAAGGTTAAATGGCCCCGGTTACATGGTTCTCACAGCAAAATTTAAATTTGAAACGTTTCTATCTCGGTTATTTTTTACTCTACGAAAATAGTAAAATGGGTAAAGTATTTGTTACAGAAAAAACTAAAATTTAGTTATTTATCATTTTTTACGTATATTGAGTATTTTTGGAGTTATTTGCGCTTTGTTCTAAACTTTGTTGCAAACACAAGCTAAACGCAGTTTCTTGAAATAACATAGTGTAGTTTACCTCCAAGGTCCAGATACATGAAAATATAGCTGGCCATGAATAGTGTGACCAACTCCAATTCAGTCGATTTCGGGACAAGGCTGAAAAAAATACATGAAATCCGGGACTTTTCTCAATGAAAATCAGGACATTTTTTTAAAGAACTTTAATATCATCACTTTATTGATTATTTAACATTTTTATGTTGACAATGATAGTCAAAGTTCACAGTTTGAGTTTTCGTAAAACTATAATACAGTAGACTCGCGATTATCTGAGTCTCGGTTATCCGAGCCCCTCGGTTAACCGAGGCAAAAGTCATAACAGGTGAGTTACAATTTTCAACCTTGACGTAACATCGCCGCCTCAAAATCAAAAACAGGAATAAAGCTTATGCAAAATCAAAGACTTTTTTAAACAGTAATATGGATAAGGTAAATGTTTTTATCTTTTATAGACAGTACTGTATTAATTTTGTCATTAAAATATCCACAGTTATGATTGTTTACTTGTTTTTCTATCAATATAACCAATCTCAGTGTTAACCGAGTTTTTCCGTATCTGAGGTAGTCACGGTCCCAGTTACCTCGGATAATCGCGAGTCTACTGTACCACGATATAAAATGCATGTGTTTTGGATGGGGTATTAGTATTATACTGTACAAATGGTCGACTTTTTTTCGGGTCACCAATTCAACGTGATGTGAATTCATAGAAGAATATCGTATTCAAAATTGTAAAATAGAATATTACCAAAACGTTTAAAATTCGTATGGCCCGGAAGCCTTGTCCGGGATGCCAAGACACAACTTCATAATTCGGGCCATGTCGCGGATTTTTCGGACTAGTTGGTCACACTAGCCATGAATGTATTACATGTTATGTTCTCTCAGGCCAAATATCCCTTCATTTAAGCCCAAATGAATTCATTTGGATTAACCTGACAATATCTCAAAATCAGTAAATCTCAAAACAGTAATCCTATGAAGTTTAGCTATTGAATTATAATATAACATATGGAAATCTACCATGGTACTTGTTGATTATTGTCAGTAATTCTACTTTGACCCTATTCTGTGTAAATTACAGAGTTACTATCAACACTCTGGAGAATGTTCTTCCAATGTAGGCTTCCATGGCTGCGATGAATTCCTCATTCAACTTAAATTTCTGTTTGGCTACTGACTTTTTCAAATTTGGAAACAGAAAGAAGTCATACAGGGCCTAATCTGGAGAATATAGTGGATGAAGCAGTTCGTAGCCCCAATTGACCAGTTTGGGCATGACTATTCTGGAGGTGTGTGCTGGTGTGTTTTATGGTACAAGAGCCCTTTTTTCTTTCCCAGTTGGGGCTGTATTTTCTGCAATTTGGCGTCGAATCGACCCAATAATGCGGCATAGTAAAGCCCTGTGATCGTTTTGACCTTTTCCAGGAAACTGATATGGACGATACTTTGTGAATCCCAGGAAATGGTGGCCATCACAGGCTTTCCGGTCGATAGGACAGTCTTCGCCTTCTTCGGATCGCGTTCTGAGGATGACTTCCACTGTATCGATTGTTCCTTGATTTCTTGTGAGTACTGGTGGATCCAAGTTTTGTCGACAGTTATGAAGAAACATAGAAATTCCTTCAGTTTACGCTTAAACAGCCTCAGACGTTGTTCTGAAGTAGTCTGATAGTGGCACTTGTTGGTCTGAGAAAATATCATGCAGGATATGACTCGTTAAATGGTCTACCAATATGTGATCGTGGATTTTTTTCAGATGATCATCCATGATAACCGTTTTCGGGGTTCCTGGGTGTGACTTGCAATCACTGACATGACCCTAAAACACTGGGGGTCAGTGATCAAACACTGACATGCAATCATGTTGAAACACGATAAACCAATTTTTATTGGTCACCATTGAGGGAGAAGTGTCACCATACGCAGCATTCAAGCGTTCTTTGATTTCACTATGCAGTTTTCCTTCCAAAAACAAGAAATGAATAAATCACCAGCCGATATTACTTTTTTCTAAAATCCCCACATGCTCGCTTCCACGTGCGGTCATGACAAAACTACGAGTCTGATTCGGCTGAGATTTTGATTTACCCCACCTACAGGAATGTATTATACGATGGTAGATTTCTCTTGCCATGGTGGCGCCATCAGGTGAAGAGGCTAAGTACTTATCGAACCACCCACGTAGGTGACAATAAGATGAAGGTCATTATTTGAATTGCTCCCAATCCTCTTGATAAACCTTTAAGAAAGGCTGGCTAAGCTTTGCCACCTGTATGTCCAGTAGGGTGCATCGAAAAAGGCGAAAAAAAATTTTTTTTTGCGATGAAAAAGTAATACCTCACAAAAGTTGCCCAATCAACTGTTTTGGTATTTTGGTAAAATTTTTTCGAAATCTTCTACCCCCCCCCCCCCCAAGGCAATTAAAAATTTTGAAAAAATGTTAACAGACGAAAAAACATTTTATTTCGAAACGAAAATGTAATAGCTCACAAAAGTTGCCCAACACACTATTTAGTATTTTCGTAAAATTGCGTTGAAATAAAAAAATATTTTCTGCCCCTCACGGCAACTAAAAATTAGAACAAATACATTAATATGCGAATTTCTTTTGTAAGGGAAATGTAATAGCTTATAGAACTTGAATAAATAAATTCGGTTTAAATTGGAAAATATTTTCTGGTTTCACAAGGCTATTAAAAATTTAACTTAAGAAAAGTATACTAAAATATTCTTTTTATAACAAAATAGCCTAATTTATCGGTCTCCCTGACGTCACCCAAGTTTTTTAATACTAAAATAAATATGTATAAAGCAAAGTACAAAATTAGGTATATAAATATTACAAAAAAATATGGGAAAAGCATTATATTCGAAGATGTCTTCCGATTTAGCATAGTGAAGCATTGTTTTTGTGGAATCAATTCGAGTTTTTTTATAAATCCATCCCTCGAATACGCTCCACAAACTACTAGAGAAGCTTGTGTCACAAGCTTGACACATCGTTCTACACATTGTTTGTGGCAGTGATATTTCTCAATCTCAATGTTAAAAGGGTCTAAGTTAGAGTTCTTAATAAAATCTCGCAGATTGTCATTCGAAAATCTAGAGATATAGGTGGTTCTGTAAGATGATATTCTTGTTAGTTAATTAACTCAAAGTAGTCGTTTGAATAAAAAATTTTATAGGAGAAAGTTTGAAGACCCTCACGTTTTTTGATTTGGTCACTGGCAGACTTCTTTTGATGTCCAAGGGCCCAAGGGGTAGATCATTTGAATGTCGCAGACACACAAACCACTGAAGCGGTTTTTTAAGATGTTCTTCTAACAGCCGTATTACATCACCCTTAACGCCAGTATTTACGACTGTTTCGTCACATGCAATAGCTGGATTTGATACTTTCTGATATACCAGACAGGGGATACCTATATCCGAAATATTTGCACCCTGGCTCATGCACAAGTGTTATGTGTTCTCCAACGATCGATTGAAAATAAAAACTTGGTACTGTTTTTTACTTGAGCTAAAGTTTTGTCTTTGCGTCGGTAACTTTCTTCTTTTACCGTTGTTCTCTGTGATTAAATTTGTTTTTGTTTTCCCTATCAATCGAGCTTATCATCATTTTTCTGGGACCTCTTTGATTTAATAGAAATTCGCGCTTATCCAGATACACTTTTTGAGATTTTCTACAAAGACAATTAGGTAATCAGAGTGTCACATTTGCATGCTGCAAGATCGAAACGTGTAGTTTTACTTTTGTTCTTAAAGCATTGAATTTTATTTTTGTAAAATTCACTGTTTTGCCTGTTCTTAAATGGTTTCATAAGTTTCATATATTTGTCATGATAGGATTTTAAAAGCTGAATAATTCTTGTATGTTAAATTATTGGAATTAAAGCCTTTTTCCATATTTCCTCCAAATTAATTGCAACCTGTTCGGCAATACTAGAAAATATTCTGGCTCTTTCTTGCTGAGTTTTTTATCCTCTTGCAACCGCAAAACTTCATCGCTTGTTTGTATTTTTGTATTTCGGTAAAACATTTTCAGGTATATTTGGTGGTTGCCCAAAAATGGGGCGGTCCACAGCACATCTTGATTTTATTCCCCATCGTCCTGGTTTATCTATTTTAAAAATCTTTAATTTACAAACAACAATAATAACAAAGTAGGGGTTAATAATAACAAGTAATAATAACAAAGGGGTTGGGAGACTGAAAAAACAAATAAAACTTTAAATATTGTTTAAATTTGTAATTGACAACATTTAAAGTTTTCTTTAATTGATCTTAGATCGAGTTGGCACATATTTTATTCCAAATAATATAAATTGAAATTTCCATAAAAATCAGATATTTAATAAAATTCAAGGTCGTTGGGGGAGCAGAAGATTAGCTTAAAAAAAATTAAAAATAGTAATATGCTGAAAAATAACACTAGCAACTTTTTCACACTATTAGATATAACATTTCCAACTTTTATTTTTTCGATGCACCCTAATGTCCAGCATTAACCCAAGTAATAAATTTTGCTTTTTTCCAAAAAATATTCCTGAATTAACGTAGATAATTATGTAGCCATAATAGTATTTTCTTGTTATTTGTTAAAATGGAATTGCAGCATCATTTTATATATCGAAAGTTCAAATTATGTAATATTTAATGACTCGGCTGGAATTGTGGAATTACCCAATTATTGTTTTTTTAACATCCCAATATATTTACAATATGTAATATAATTACAATAAGTACAATATTTAACAATATTTAAAAAAAGTATCTTATAGAAAGTTGCCCACTAACAATTCGTGGCACTGGAATAGTGTATAGTGTATTCTTGGCAGTGGAATAGTGTCACTTATGGTCAGCTGGTGTCTTTTGTTTGAGCCTTCATCCGATTTGGAGTGTCCAAAGTCCAAGTTTTGAGATTAAGGTGAACAGTATCGATCAACAGGTAGCGAAAACTCGTTCCAAGATTGCGGCTGTAATTTTGAATATTTTTTCGAGATATTTGGCACACGTATTCGTAATATAATAAAGAATGCGGGACAGAGCCCAATTTGAAAAATATATTAATATGTGGAAATGACTCTGTAATTAAATACAATATTAAAAAAACGAGCCTGTACCGCCATTAAGAAGAACAAAAAAATACACTTTCTTCAAATAAACTTTTTTATCCGATGCCTAGATTTTGTGTCATTTTGGAACTACATACTAATGAAATAAAAAATTTTAGTAGTTCCAAAATGACACAAAATCTAGGCATCGGATAAAAAAGTTTATTTGAAGAAAGTGTATCTTTTTGTTCCTCTTAATGGCGGTACAGGCTCGTTTTTTTAATATTGTATTTAATTACAGAGTAATTTCCACATATTAATATATTTTTCAAATTGGGCTCTGTACCGCCATTCTTTATTATATTACGAATACGTGTGCCAAATATCTCGAAAAAATATTCAAAATTACAGCCGCAATCTTGGAACGCGTTTTTTCTACCTGTTGATCGCTACTGTTTCCTCTTAATACCACCTAACAGTCTCAACAGTTCATGTCTAAAATTAGAGTCTTGTCAATGAGTCATCCTCTTCAATATAGTGGTTATTAGTTATCTATATCTAATTTAACTACTAAATCTAAGCCAATATATAGGGTGAGGCAGATAACTGGCCTATTAGAAATATCTCGAGAACTAAAGGCAACAGAATCATGAAAATTGGAATGTAGGGGTTGTAGTGGAATGTAGTGGAATCTATTAAATAAAAATATTTTCATCTCTTTGCAACTTCCGGTTATACCGGAAGTTGCTTATAACTTGGTTTTTTTTTTAATGGGACTAACTAATGTATATTTTTACATTTTTGGATTCTCCTCAATATCTTCTTTCTTAAAATATGAGTTTTTGTAATATTATACAGGGTATTTTAAAAGATATTTACGTTTTTTTATTAATTTCGTAGCAACATTCACACCCTGTAGAATTGTAATAGTTTGACATTAAAAACTCTGTTTACGTTCAAGTGATTTTTAATATAGTCTATTATTGTTAAGAATCATTAGTATAGCTAATTTTAAAATTTTAGTATACAGGGTTGGTCGAAACTCGGAATGAATATTTTCTGAGTTTTCTTAAATAGAACACCCTGTATTTTAGTATTGTAATGAAATGATATTTCATAGTACTTTTTTATTTTATAAGTATTCCCTATACCTAACTGCTTTAATTTGTGAGTTATTGGTGATTCAAACTAAACATTAATTTCAACAAAAAATACGTAAAATTTTATTAGGTTGGCCGTGAAAATATTCAATCACAAATAATTTTTCAGAAATAAATACATATTAATCCAGACTGATCCTTAAAATTACCAATAATGGTTTAGCTATCAAAATACCTAAGTAGTTAAGATTGTTGGTGCGACTAACAATTAAGCACAAATTAAAGCAGTTAGGTATAGACAATGCTTAAGAAATAAAAAAGTACCATAAAATATACTTACTTACTTACTTACTTACTAGCCAACGCCCACCCTTGGCATGTTAGCCATTTGGCGGCGCGCTGACCAGTATAGACGAGCCGTTTCTCGTAGGCGATCTTCATCCTCCTCGGGTGGGTCTGTTATCAGGGCTGGGCACTCTGGGAGGTGAGCAGCATCCATCTGGGGCTGATTACATAGTGGACAGTTGTCATTTTCACGGACGCCGATGCGATGTAGATGGGAGGCCAGGTAGTCATGCCCCGTAGTTGTTCTGAACGCGGCTACACTGATGGGTCTCGGCAAGTTGTGAGGGATTGGTGACTCTATTAGGTGGGCCCAAGATTTTCCAGCACCGGCTTGTATTTGCTGGTCTTTTATCTTCGCTTTGATTCCTCTTTTAATGGTGGACTTTGCTGATGTGTACGATTGGAAGCTAGGGGGCTGTGGAAGAGTAGTGCCTTCTTTTGCAAGTTCATCCGCCGCTTCATTCCCTTCAACACCGACATGACTAGGGATCCATTGTAAAGTAATCAGCCACCCTTTTTCCAGCAAGTTCGATAGTTGGACGCGGCAAGATATTGTTTGGGCACAGTCGGTATATCGATTTGTCGACAGGGCGAGGATTGCGGCTTGGCAGTCGATGAAGAAGGCAACTTTTTGAGGGTGTTGGAGATTCTCGAGACTTTTAGCGGCTTCGTGTATAGCAGCAATTTCGCCATCATAGTTGGTGAGAGGGGCACCCACAGCTATGGAGCCTTTGGAGAACGTTGAGACATATCCTGCTCCTGTTCTTCCCGAGTCCGGCATCGAGGAGCCATCGCAGTAGATGTGGAGCCACTCATGCGCTGGGTAATTGGTGTGTATCGTCTCTAGGGCGGCTTTCCTTAGGACAATGTCTGACGATAAGTGCTTCGGGTCGTTATGGTTTTCAAGACGCAATTCTGTGTTTGGTAGACAGCGGGCGAGTGTAGTTTGCGCTGGGAAGGGGGCGGCTTTCGACAGGTCAATGTGGTATTTTTCCATGATTTGATTTGCTACTGTAAGCGGAGTGGTTTGTGTTTTAAGACGTGAGGCTACTTGTCTATATTCGTCCCATTTTTGTGGAAGTATTCGTCTTTGCCTTTCCCAGAAGGTTAACGCGTGTTGCTCTCTGCGGCATTGTATTGGTTCAATACCGGTCTGGGCTTCCATTGATGTAATCGGTGTTGATTTTGGAGCACCGGTGATGACGCGAAGGGCAGTGTTCTGGGCGACTTCAAGCTTGGAGGTGGTGTTTGTACTCGCAGTTATTGTAGCTTCACTCCCATATTCTAGTATCGGTCGGACATAGGTTTTGTATGTTGCTACCAAGACATCTTGCGTGGCGCCCCATTTTGTTGCTGTGAGACGTTTGAGCAGTCGACATCTCTTTGTGGCTTTCTCTGCAATGTCGTCGATTTGAGGTTTCCACGTCATTTTCTTATCTATGTACACCCCCAGGTATTTTGTTACATCCTCTCTTTCCAGGTCGACTCCTTTGTATGTCAGCTTGACAGCAGTCTGCTTTGTTGAAAGGGTAAGTACTTGATATACGGTTTTGGTTGTACTGACAGTTAGGCAGTTTTTATCCGCCCATTTTTCTAGATTTTTGAGAGCCTGGTTCATTACTCCCTCGAGCGCTTTCAGACTGCTACTTGATGCCCATATTAGGAGGTCATCGGCATACAGGAGGGCATCAACACCAGGTGTCTTTCTAATCATTGCGAGCACATCGTTTATCATTAGGTTGAACAATTGACAGCTGATGACAGCTCCTTGTGGCAGCCCTTGTCTTTGTAGTCTGAATTTGGAACAATGGTTGTGAAATTTGACTCTCTGATACCTTTCACCGAGAAAAGATTTTATCCAATTGAACAGTTTACCGTCAATTCCAGACTTCGCTATCTTGTGTAACAGCAAACCTCTCCATACTGTGTCGTATGCAGCTTTGAGGTCTACTAGCACTGCAACTGTTGACATCTTACGGTGGAAAGCATCCTTGACTTTTTGAGCAAACTCGACTACATGGTCCATGGTGTTCCTGTGTTTCCTGAAGCCAGCTTGTGCGTCGTCAATCAGTTCAAGATGGGTTATGGCTCGATTCAGTCTGTCCAGAACCATTTTTTCGGCTACTTTGCATAAGGAGCTTGTGAGGGATATTGGCCGGTAGCTATCAGTCAGGCTCGGGTCTTTTTGTTTCTTTAGGGTGGGTATGACCTCGCTCTTCCTCCATTGACTTGGGACTCTTGAATTCCATGTTAGGTTAATCAAGCTCAGAATGGTGTTTTTGGCTGCGGCTCCCAGATATTTAAGCATTTCCGGGTACAACTCGTCAATCCCTGCTGCCTTTTTCGTTTTTGTGTCAGAGAGAGCCGCTTCCAGCTCCGATATCGAGAAATCTTCTGTACAGATGTCCTTTATACTTTTGCTCATCCGCCGGGGAGGGGGATAGCGCAACAGTCTTGCTCTCTCCCTCTTATTTATCTTACTATTACTCACTTTTGTGTAGTGTGTACAGAGTTCGTTTGCTATATCGGCATGTGTGGTGAGTTCTCTAGCCATGCCTCTCATTGGCATTTGCTGTTGCTTGTTTCCATCATTGTTTAGCGTAGTAACGAACCTGTGCGCTTTAACGCCGTCTTTTCGGAAGTCGAGCTTAGCAAGGAAGGATTTGAAAGCTTCTCTTTTCCCTGACTTAATGGCTTGAGTTAGGATCGCTTGTCTCTTTCGAAGCTCTACACAATCGTTCATTTGCCTGGATTTTTCAGCTTTGCCCCTGGCTTTATTTCTGGCAGCTTTCAATTTGGATAGCGTTGGGGACCAGAAAGTCTTATACCCCTTAATTTGACCTCGCGGTATGCACTCTTTTGCACATCTAAGTATGGCCTCGGTTACTTTCTTTGCTGCTTCTTCTGGTTCTTGTAGTGTTAGTTGAGTAAGGACTTCATCTGTGCATTCCCTGTACTTTTTCCAATTCGCCTTTTTAAAATTCCAGCGCGGGGCGCGATTTTGGGCTTTTTTGTCCTTTGCCAGTTTGCATGTCACTAGCAGAGCGCGGTGACCACAGCCTGCTGCGTCGTCCAGGAGGGTTACACTGGTCTTCCCTGTAATGTGTGGGTGTGTTACGACAAGATCGGGCCTTGATTGACTTCCTCTAAACGATAAGAACGTAGGTGGGGTGTTCACTACATCAAGATAGTTGTTATCCAAAAAGTCCTCGAGGTGTTTCCCAACGTTGGTGGTTCTAGAGTAGGCCCATCTCGTGGATGGACTATTGAAATCTCCAATTATGATGGTACTTGGCTGGATTTGTTGCTCTACCAATTCCAATGCAGGTATATTATCTGGCGGATTGTATAGTAAGAAAAGGGTGACATGTTTCGAGTTTTTCCAGACTTCGACCTGGAACATTTCCAGTTTATCTCTATCCTGCATTTCGTGAATTATGTTAGTCTTGCATACTAGAGGGGTTTTGATTCCGATGATAATTCCTGACGCTACTTGTCGACTCCTCTTCAGCACATGGGTTGAATAGCCAACTGTAGGGTAGAGGTGAGGTGTGTTTGTAGCGGCTCCTGCCTCTACAATGACATATATATCAACGTTCTTTTCGAGAACGCTTCGTTTGAGTTCTAAAAACTTGCTGTTGCTTAGACCTCCAGCGTTCCAGAAGATGACTTTGAGGTCTGCGTCGCTGCCCTGAGAAGGGCCGTTTCGAGTAGGGATTCGTACACTAATGGATCAGCGCGCGTAACGACGAATCGCTGCTGCTCATTTAGCGTTACCCAGGGGACACGTGTGATCGTACCTTACGATAGACCACGGACGCGAGCAACTCTGTCCCCCCTATCCCTAACCATAAAATATCATTTCATTACAATACTAAAATACAGGGTGTTCCATTTAAGAAAACTCAGAAAATACTCATTCCGAGTTTCGACCAACCCTCATCATTCTCTTTGCCTTATCCCTATGCGGGGTCGGCTTCCCTAATTGCATTTCTCCACACAATTCTATCTTGGGCCATATCAATGTTAATCCCCTTTACCAACATGTCCTGCCTTATCGTCTCCCCCCAGCTCTTCTTTGGTCTTCCTCTCCTACTCCTTCCAGGAATCTGCACTTCAGCTATTCTTCGTATTGGGTGGTTAACGTCTCGACGTTGAACATGACCAAACCATCTTAACCTATGCTCTCTCATTTTGGCATCAATTGGTGCCACACCTAGACTTCCCCTAATATACTCATTTCTAATTTTATCCTTCTTTGTCACTCCACTCATCCATCTAAGCATTCTCATTTCCGCCACATGCATTCGCTGTTCCTCTTTCTTTTTCACTGCCCAACATTCAGTTCCGTACATCATAGCTGGTCTTATGGCTGTTTTATAGAATTTTCCCTTCAGCTTCATTGGAATTTTTCTGTCACACAACACACCACTCGCTTCTTTCCACTTCATCCATCCAGCCCTAATTCTACTGCATGCATCTCCATCTATTTCTCCATTACTCTGTAATACCGATCCTAGGTACTTAAAACTATTGCTTTTTACAATCATTTCACCATCCAAAGATACCATTTTATTTGTAGTAGCTCCATCTTTAAATGAACATTCCAAATACTCTGTTTTTGTCCTACTAAGTTTTAAACCTTTTTCCTCCAGAGCTTGTCTCCACTGTTCCAGTTTTTGTTCTAAGTCTCTTTCACTATTTCCTACTAACACGACATCATCAGCATACATTAAGCACCATGGAATGTTCCCCTGTATTTTCGCTGTTATCTGGTCCAAAACTAATGAGAATAAATACGGACTAAGCACAGAACCTTGATGCAATCCTACTTTCACATGAAATTTATCAGTCTCTCCCACACCTGTCCTAACACTAGTCGTTACTCCCTCATACATATCCCTCACAATCTTTACATATTCACCAGGGACTCCTTTCTTATTGAGTGCCCACCACAGAATCTCTCGAGGAACTCTATCATATGCTTTCTCAAGATCAATGAATACCATATGAGCGTTTGTTTCTTTACTCCTGTATTTTTCCATCAACTGCCTTATAATGAAAATTGCATCTGTTGTTGATCTACCCTGCATAAAGCCAAATTGATTCTCGGATATTTCGGTTTCTTCACGTATCCGTCTATCAATTACTCTTTCCCATATTTTCATGGTGTGGCTAAGCAGTTTTATAGCCCTGTAGTTTGTACATTGTTGTATATCTCCCTTGTTTTTGTAAACAGGTACCAGTATACTGCTTCTCCATTCGTCTGGCATTTGTCCAACTTCCATAATTCTATTAAATAGACCTGCTAGCCACCTTGTTCCTGTCTCTCCCAATGCTTTCCATACTTCCCCAGGAATATCATCTGGTCCTACCGCTTTTCCTTTCTTTATTTTTTGAAGCGCTTGAGCCACTTCCTCGTTGGTTATTTTGGTGACCATTGCTGCTACTGTATCCGTTGACTCTACAGGCTGTCTGTCAAATTCTTCATTTAATAAGCTGTCAAAGTACTTTCTCCATCTCTTTTTGACATCCCTTTCGTGAACTAGTATTTTATTATTTTCATCTCGGATACATCTAATCTGATTAAAATCTTTTGCTTTCTTTGCTCTCTGTATGGCTATTTTATATATCTTCGTTTCGCCTTCCCTGGTATCAAGTTGATCGTATAGGTTTGAATACGCTTCTACTTTAGCTTTTGCTACTGCTACTTTCGCTTCCTTTTTGGCGACCATATAGTTTTGAAGATCTATGTCCGATCTGGTTTCTTGCCACTTTTTATATAATTTTCTCTTCTCTTTTATGTTTCCTTGTACTTCATTTGACCACCACCAAGTCTCTTTATCTTCAAACTTCTTTCCTGACGTTTTCCCAAGTATTTCAATAGCCGTCTCTCTAATAATATTGGCCATTTTTCTCCAAATTGTGTTAGGGCTTCCTTTCATGTTCCAACATATTTTTTCTACTATTCTTTCCCTGAATAGACCTTCCTTCTCATCTTTTAGCATCCACCACTTGCATCCACCACTTTCGACCAACCCTGTATACTCAAATTAAAAATTTAGCTATACTAATGATTCTTAACAATAGTAGACTATATTAAAAATCATTTTAACGTAAGTAGAGTTTTAGTTGTCAAACTACTACAATTCTACAGGGTGTGAATATTGCTAAGAAATTAATAAAAAAACGTAATTATCTTTTAAAATACCCTGTATAACATTACAAATCCTTATATTTTAAGAAAGAAGACATCGAAGAGAATCCAAAAATGTAAAAATATACAGGGTGTCCCATTAAAAAAAAACGAAGTTATAAGCAACTTCCGGTATAACCGGAAGTTGCAAAAAGATGAAAATATTCTCATTTAATAGATCATCCTTCAAAACCCCTGTATTCCAATTTTCATGATTCTGTTGCCTTTAGTTCTCGAGATATTTCTAATAGGCCAGTTATCTGCCTCACCCTGTATACACATACACTAAGCCTCAAAATTAACGCACCACCTTAAAAATGGGACATTTTTTATGTCTCGTATTTCCTAAACCTGTTGTCCGATTTTAGTGATTTTTTAATATGTTATGGCTTTATTCTTCAAGAATATTGATGTAATAATATTGTCGCTAAATAGATAAGTGTCATTGTATACCGGGTGTAACAATGATAGTGTGTTTTTCCTCAAAGTTTGGAACACACTGTGGAATATTCTAGCGTATATAAAATATTGAAATTAAAACTCAACTGTAGCCTTCGGCTTTCGTAACATTTTGCTTTTTGATTCATTCGCGTGTGTTGAATAATAAAAAAGTTAGGTACTTTAACAACTAGCAACGTTCTTTATTAATACAGGGTGTTTCTAAATAAGTGCAGCAAACTTTAAGGGGTAATTCTGCATAAAAAATAATGACCGTTTGCTTTATAAACATATGTCCGCAAATGCTTCGTTTCCGAGATACGGGATGTTGAATTTTTTCTTACAAACTGACCATTTATTTATTGCTCTAAAACCGGTTGAGATATGCAAATGAAATTTGGTAGGTTTTAAGAGATAGTGATTGCGCATTTTTTGGCATACAATTAAGAATTTTATAATCACCATTGGCGCACTTATTTAGAAACACCCTGTATTGATATAGAACGTTGCTAGTTGTTAAAGTATCTAACTTTTTTATTATCCAACACAAGCGAATGAATCAAAAAGCAAAATGTTAAGAAAGCCTAAGGCTACAGTTCAGTTTTAATTTAAATATTTTATATACGCTAGAATATTCCACAGGGTGTTCCAACCTTTGGAGAAAACACACTATCATTGTTACACCCGGTATACAATGACACTTATCGGTTTTTAGTAACAATATTATTACATAGATATTCTTGAAGAATAAAGCTATACAACATATTAAAAAAATCACTAAAATCGGACAACAGGTTTTCCCATTTTTAAGATGGTGCGTTAATTTTGATGCTTAGTGTATAAGTATAATAGGCATTTTATAAAGTTATACAGTCAAATCCCCAAGAATAATCACCAACGGGGAATGTCCTAGTTGGTTTCTATGAAGAGGTGGTCAATAGCCAGAAACAACAACAAAAATTAATTCTCTTCACATTTTATACTGTTTTAGGATGACCTGCTTAATGTTAAGATAGTATATTTAAAAATACTTTTCAAGCGAAGCTTATAAACTGGTGTTGTATTACATTTGCCCTATAGTAAAATGCTGCGGCGATCGTCACGAAATAGTTAGAAGAGTCCATTTATGCGATGAGAGGAGTCAGTTACACAATAATTTAACATATTATTAATAAAAAAAATTTAAAATAAATAAATAAACTCTGTAAATCGAAGATTGTAAAAAATACATTGTAAAATAAAAAATAATAAATAATACAATTCCTTTATTCTATTTTAAAAATATTATTTAAAATTTAAAAATGCTAAAAACGTAGTATGCAGCTTCGCACTAGTCTACAGTAATGCCTACTGTACTTTTTTCCCTCATTTTTTTTTGTTTTATTTTTCAATTATTTTTGTTTTTGAATTAATTGTTATCATTATCAATATTGGAGAAATAGTCAATTATTTTTGTTTGACTAAAAATTTTAACTAACGTAAAAGCACCGTATACCGTCCGGTCTCCCAATTCCGTCCGACAAAGAAATTGCGCTCTATACCTCAGAGTTTCGTCGCAATCAGACGGCCGAGTAGAATTTTTGATAGGTTATATCCCCACTCATTCTACTTTTAGCACGCAGACATTTTACGTTTACTGTTGTCAGTGCGATTCAGTTCATTGCAAGTGCATGTCTTGTTTTAAGCTATACTGATTCCAAAAAAACATAAAGGTAAGGAATACTTATTTTCCATATTTTATAGATACTACGTTTAACAGTTATGTTTTTACTTATTTATTAGAATCTTTCATATTTATTTATTGTAAATATACATATATTTTTGTAATTTTTTTCGAACAATAGATTTTATTACCGAAATTAAAGTGGACGGAATAGGGTAATGCAGAATATCAAGGGGTTCTTGATACCGTCCTAGCGGACGGTATTAGGGATTAACTCCTTCAGTTTCAAACGCTTTGTAAATATAAGTCTTAGTTAAATAATATAATCCGACATATTTTAACCATAATATATATTTTGCTCCGTTTAAAAACCTAAATACGACCTATTATAGGTACAACTCATTTTAAGAAAATTAGTGTCAACTATTAAGTGAATTCGAAAATTCAATTTAAAATTTAACCCAAGAATGATGCATTTATTACCTATTCTAGATTTAATGTGTAAGTTTGGTTTAGTTTTTATTTGTAAAAAATGTTTATGGTAGTTCTTCCTCTCAGTTTGTATTATCAAGTATGATAAAAATGACTATCTAATTAGTAAAACTCATTTAAAGGAATTGGACGGACACAGGAACCTTCTGTCCTATATCCGTCCATGGTGGACGGACAGAGCTACCTCAAACTCCTGTTACCGACCCCATAAAATAAAAACTAATAAAATATTTTTTTTTTCAGTTTTTTATTATCTGCAACTATGGTATACAAAAAGCGGATGAAGTATCCCCGAGAGAATATCCAAAAAGCTATAGAAGATATTAATTTGAAACGTTTAAGTATTCGACAAGCCTCCAAAATATACAATGTGCCTAAAAGTACTTTGTTAGATACTATGAAAGAAAAGTACAAAACTCCGGGCAATATTGGAGGGCCAACAGTTTTGTCCAGTTCCGAAGAAGACTTGATTATAAAATGGATAATCGAAATGGGTAACGTGGGATTCCCGGTAACAAGATCTCAACTTGTTGATTCTGTTTCAAAACTAATTCAAAATTTGAAACGAAAAACCCCATTTAAAAATTACATACCTGGTAAAAAATGGTACAATGGTTTTCTCGCTCGTCATCCAGAAATTTCAAAACGTGTTCCACAATCACTATCTTCTTGTAGAGCCGCAGTTACGGAACAAAATATAAGAAATTGGTTTACCCAAGTTCGGGATTATATGACAAAAATGAATTTTTTACACATTCTTGAAAACCCCAAGAGAATATTCAATTGTGATGAAAGTGGTTTCTATTTATCCCCTCAAGAAAAACAAGTGTTGGTTAGAAAAGGTGCAAAAAAGGTATACAGTCGCATAGCTAATGACGAAAAAGAATGTCTTACAGTTTTGCTAACTGTTGGAGCTGATGGTTCTGTACCTCCGCCATTAGTTTTGTATCCCTACAAACGGTATGTGTCAGCTGCAATAATAACGAACATGCCAAACCAGTGGGGAGTTGGGCACTCTGAATCTGGTTGGATGACAAGTGAGACATTTTATGAATACGTTACAAATGTATTTTTTCCCTGGTTGGAAAAGAACAGTGTTCCACTCCCAGTGATATTGTTTCTGGATGGACACTCTTCCCACATCAATCTGCCTATTACTGAATTCTGCAAAGAAAAAGGTATTATTTTAACAGCATTTTACCCCAACGCAACTCACCGATTACAGCCGTTAGATGTTGGTGTTTTTTATCCCATTAAAAATAACTGGCGAAAAGATGTTCGATCTTGGCGTATGGAGAATAACGGAAGAAAACTTCAACGGGCTGAGTTTGCAAAACTCTTAGACAAAACTTTGAAGGCTACAGTCTGTACATCGATAATAAAAAGTGCATTTGAATCATGTGGACTCTTTCCGTTTAACGAAAATCGCATTGATTATTCAAAATTAATAAAACCAATAGAACAAAAAGATTCTGATGATAAAATAACTGAATCAACATCCACTACAACTGTTAATGTTTATGATTCTAAACTACTTCGAGAGGTAGAGATACGTTTAAAGCCAGAGGTTGTTAACCGTTTTAGGATTGCTGAATCAGCGGCCCAACTAGAAGAAAAATATGTAGCATTGTATGATTTCTGGAAGAGTCTTCATCCACAAAATGTCGATCATGATAAAACTTTGGAAAACAATTTGCCAATTAATGCTGCTAACGAGACCATTGTTGACATACACTTCGATGAAAACTTTTGGTTTTGCAATAATGATACAATTGAAGCTACAGTCAAAGCAGATGGAGCATTGGTCTTAATTCCTTCACAGAATAGCAATTCTAGTTCGCCAAAACCTGGTCCATCAGCATCCAAGAACAATGATTGTGAGAATATAGACTATTATTTAGCAGTAAGTTCACCCCAAGAAAAAACACCACCTAAGAACAAAATAGTAAACACAACTCCTTGTAATAGCCCATTAAAAGATGATTCAATAGGTATAGTTTATTCTGATCAAAAAAGACAAGTACAAAATCAAGAAAAAACCCCACTTAAGCAAATTACAACAACATCAGAGAATAATAGTAAATATCCAACACCTTTCAAAAAAGCACTATTTTGGCCGGAAAGTTCTGCAAAGAAAAAAAATAATAGCACAGAAGACACCAAGGAAAGGAAAAAACCAAAGATTTATCCTACAGTAGCTATAAGTGATGAATTTATGGAACATCAACGAAGACTCAAAAAAGAAAAAGAGGAAAAAGAAAATGAGAAATGTGAACGAATCCGAAAGAGGAAAGCAAAAACAGAGATTCAACAAGCAAAAAAGAAAAAGTGTCCTCCAAAACACACACCAGGCATAGATACTGGTAATAATAATACGGAAAACATAAATAAAAAGAATATAGAAATATATTCAAAGGACGATTTTGTGTTGGTTCAGTACGACAGTGAATATTTCCCTGGTGTAGTTCTGGAACGAAGCAATGATACTTTGAGAGTTAAAAGTATGACTATGAATGGAAAGTACTGGAAATGGCCAGATAGAGATGACATTTTAAATTATGACTTTGATGATGTAGTTTGTAAGATTGCGAGACCTTCACTCATAAATAAACGCGGCGCCTATGAAGTTCCAGAAATTGAAAACCTAAAAAAATGAAGTCTTTTTTTTTATTATTTAATTCATTTGCAGTCATTAAGTTCGTTTCAAAACTTTGTACTTAAATAAAACTTATTTTTAAATTATTTGTTTTGTTTTTTGGCCATTTTTTTGCAAATTTATTTAAAAATTATTCATAATGGGTTTTTTTTGTCATAACTAAATAAATAGGACGGATAACGGTACTCTTGTGGACGGAATTGGGAAAAAATCATTAATGTGGACGGAAAACGGCTATTTGCGAAATTTTTGCATTTGGTTTCTTAAATAAGCAATTTTGTTGAAATGACTGCTGTTATTATTATAAATTTGGCTCTAGTAAGAATTAATAATGCATAATAGCTTATAGACAGAATTACTTTAAATTTCAATGATTCGGAATTGATCTTTCAAACAATTTTATATATACCACTTATAACCGGTCGGAATTCGGTGCTCTTACGTTAAACGATTTTAAAATTGTCTTCTTTAAAATTCACCTTCTTTGCAAAAATTAGTTTGACTTTTGTGGTTTGTTTTCTTCTGAATAATCATTTTCTTCTTCATCTGATAAGCCAATTTTGTCTCTATTTGATTTTCCTGAATATAATGAACTGAATCATTATCAAGACTATGCGTTTCTAGATCATCCAAGAAATAAAGATTGTTCTCTTGTCATCACAAGATTTAATCTGTGCATTAGGTAGTTGGTTTGATTTTTTCTGACTGTGGCTTGCAAATTATCTCTTCTACTTGTACCTCTTCATAACTGGAGTTGTTTTAAAAGTATAAACATTTTCTCACATTTTTTCATTGTTTTAATTGAATTTACTTTGCGATAAATGATAAACTGCATTCCTGTCACTGTTTTTCAGGTTTTTAGCAACCAAATGTCTTAAAAGTTTCTTTTTAAATTACTAAATCATCTTGTTCCGATAACTGTTCCCGTAACTGTTTTGCGCTAAGATTTTTTTAGAGCATAGACACCTAAAATTTTCAGAATAGCTCAGAACTTGATAAAAATGCAATATGTATTCAACAGCTTTTATATAGATGCATTGAGTTTTATTTTAAATTTTAAGCCATTTTAAATGTAAATAATGTAATGACATTTAGATCCCGTTGTAAAGTACGTAAATCAATAGCGGATATAGGTAGCTCCGTGGTAGAGCATTCGACTACAGATCTAGAGGTCCCCGGTTCAAGCCCGGGTGTTCCCCATTTTTCCCTTAAAATTGTATGTAATAGTTATTTATGATATAAGTGTTAAAAGTACAATTTTAAGGCACGCATGTGAAAGTTTGCAGAATGAGCGAATAGGTCTGGATCCCGCGTATGAAAAAAAAGTTGATTAATAGCAAGCTGAAAATTTGTTAATAGCTTAAGGGTGTCTAGTCGGATAAACTTTAATATATGGGAACACTGGAACAGGGGCAGTTGTAATTGTGGAACAGGTTAAAAATTTGGAACGGTCAGACCACGAAAACGGCACATTTATTTTGTCCGACAGAACAGACTTAAGCTCTTCGAACAGAGATTAAACTCTCATGCAAAAATCAGACTGCTATTTATCACCTGTCATAATTCCTGTCATTTGACATATTCTACATGTTCCACTCATTAAAACGCCCATTTGGTGACAAATAGCAGTCTGATTTTTGCATGAGAGTTTAACCTCTGTTCGGAGAGTTTAAGTCTGTTCTGTCGGACAAAATACATGTGCCGTTTTCGTGGTCTGGCCGTTCCAAATTTTTAACCTGTTCCACAATTAAAACTGCCCCTGTTCCAGTGTTCCCACATATCAAAGTTTGTCCGACTAGACACCCTTAAGCTATTAACAAATTTTCAGCTTGCTATTAATCAACTTTTTTTTTCATACGCGGGATCCAGACCTAGAAGCGAATTCTGCAATTCACATGAGTGCCTTAAAAATGTACTTTTTAACACGTATATCATACAATATTTTTTCTACAAACGTTATAAAATAAAATACAATATTTTTGTTAATTGCTGAAACCATGAAACCTATGACCCGTAAAAGGTAGAACTGGTTGTCTACACTCGAGGGGAATGTCTAAAAATTCTTAGCGAAAATAGTATGCCGTTACATAAACTTGTTTTTTTCTACAAACGTGTTAAAAATGCAATAATACAGTTTAAATTAAATTTTAAAAAACCTTTTAAACTACCTTTTTCAAATTGCGCAAGTTGTACTATTAATATTAATGTTAATAAATGAAAAATAAATATTTTGACGTTTCACAATTTGACAATTCACTTTTAACTGCAGTGCCTTAAAATTTTTAAAGCACTAGTGCCTTAAAGTAGCATTTTTAACGCTCCTATGGAGTGCTAAAAATTGCATTTTTAACACGGTTGTAGAAAAAAGATTTTTTTTATTTATGTAAGGATTGTTGTGGAATTGGTTTTTAAGAAAATTCAAAAAAATTAAATTTATATCAACGACCATGAAATGCTAGTTTTTCATCACCCTGTATATGGCCAAATTTGTTTAGAATTTAATTTTGCTTTTAAGCAAGTGTTTCGGAAAAATTAAAACGATTAGTGATAATTATTCGACGAAATGGTCGGGACATTAACAAACATTTCGGTGATTAGAAAGTGGAGAGAGCGTTGACGGGACAATAACGTTTTTAACCTTTAACTACAGGCGCTGGCGTACTTTGTACGCCAGATATAAGAATTCTACTGGAAATATATTTAAAAATTTAATTTTTGACCTTGCTTATTTTTCTAACCTATCACTGGAATGTGCTTTATGGTTTTAGTTTCGTTATAATCGGCGTTCTGGAAAGATCGTAATTTACATTTTATTATTTGTTGTTTCCGGTGGTGGACAATATACCCCAGGATTATATTACTATAAGTCGTAATATAAGTACATATTTTAATTGTTTTTTAGTCATTATGGCAAAAAATATATTTTTCTTTGTAAACAATACTTTTTCTCCTGTAAAAAATCACATTTAAAAAAATTTTTTATTAGTAATTTTATTTATCATGGAATCCAGTTATTCCATGATCCCAGTTATAAATCCCAATTGGCTTACTGAAAAGGAACTCCAATTATTCACTGATGCCGAATAAGGTTTATAACAAACAACTAAGTGTATTTTTTCAAAAAAAATTAAACAAATCCGCTGTTTTTAAGTGTATTTTCTTGTGGCGTACAAAGTACGCCACGCGTGTAGTTATGTTATAACTTGATGCGCGGGTAGTTAAAGGTTAAGATCCTTCCGGGAAGGTATTTTAATGTGGTATACAAACGGTATTATTTTAGTTGTAAGAGTAGAAAGTAGAAAATAACTAATTATGATTTTCCTTGAATTTGACAAATTGGAAAAGTTATGTGGAAGAATATTGGGTTTCTTAAAAAATAAATGGTTGGAGAGAGGTTGTTGTTGAGTGGACGAAAAATATCGGGAGAAGGGATAATGGATGTGAGAGGATGGATTGGAGAGAAAAATAAAGTCACTGTGTAATTGACATCAGAAGAAGGCAGTCGAGTTTTAAAAGTGTATAATCAGTGTAGAGTGGTGTGATCAGCCTTTGCGAGCAGAGTCAAGTTGAAACCAAATCGTCGACCGGTTGAAGAGTTAATTTTCCTGGTCCGAGGGAGATTCCTTTGTTTTGTCTAGAACGAGTAGCTGATTATTATCCGTTTGTGCACTAGATATTCGAGCAAGTCCTGTGTGTTTTTCTTGGAAGCAGTTTTGACGAGGGGGATTTTTTCGCAACAACCAGAGAGTACGTGTTGAGAGAATCAAGGACAGCGCAATCCAGAAAACGAGGGAGTGAAGAATAAAAGGTTAGTCAAATCATTTGTCTGCATGGAGAAAAGTTATTTATATCAAGACCATATTTGTTTACTTGTTTATTGAACAATATTTTTGTAACACAGTTAGTCATTTCAAATTTGAGAAATCAATTCAAAAGAAGAAAAGTAAAATTCATTCAATTCAGTATGAGTAAATAAGAAATTAATTAAATAAATAATTTGTCAAAACAAGGAGATATCAGAGTTAGAGTTTTAATTTATTAAGTTAGATATTGTTGTAACAAAGTTAAATTTTAATAATTTTGAATCATATGTACACGGCATTTAATAAAAACAATAGATTACATTTATATGAAATTGAGTGTTGTCAATTTCCCTGTTTCTACCCTTGGAAGAAGTAAGCAACCAGAAATACTAGAATCCACAGATTACTGGTATTGGATCAAATACAGAATTAGCCCTGATAATAAAATTGATTGGAAAATTTAATTGGAATTTAGTTATGTCTTTACATAGGCAATAAATAAAATAATTGGATAATCAATCAAATTAATAATTTGCTAATTAATCTAAATAAACAGAAAAGGTAGAGCATAACAGTATATGAGTTTAAAATCGATTACAAAATACTTTTATGACATGACAAAAACGTGGTATTATAAAAAGTTCTTTTTATAAAAGTGCAATTTTTAATGTTTTTTGTAAATTGTCTTTATAAAGTATTTTGGAATACCGAACAATTACCGCAATTTGATTATTGTTCACAAATGTTTTTATGGTCTTAAATACACTTTAAAAAGTCGAATGTCTATTATCTAAATTTCTGTCACCAATTTATTTTTAGTTTATAAATTATTTTTTCTACAACCGTGTTAAAAATGCAATGTTTAGCACTCCATAGGAGCGTTAAAAATGCTACAGTTGAATCCGGGAATCTTTATCCGTGCGTCATCATTTAAAACATACGAAATAAGTCGATGATAAGTCGGAAATTGAAATTTACTAAACGCAGCAGCAAGTCACTTACTGTCACTTGCTGTTGCGTTTAGTAAATTTCAATTTCCGACTTATCATCGACTTATTTCGTATGCTTTAAATGATGACGCACGTGTAAAGATTCCCGGACTCAACTATACTTTAAGGCACTAGTGGTTTAAAATTTTTAAGGCACTGCAGTTAAAAGTGAATTGTCAAATTGTGAAGCAGAATTCGCTTCGCTCATTCTGCAAACTTTCACATGCGTGCCATAAACGTGTACTTTTAACACTTATATCATAAATAACTATTAACGATTTATTCCACAATTCTGACACCATTTGTAACCTAAATTAAAGTCACGGTTCGAGTTATGTACACAGATTTACAATTTTGTGCAAAATTCCTCTTAGAAAACGGTGTATTATAAATACCAAGCGCGGCTCCTCCTTAGGGTCAATTGGTCAATGACCCCCCTAAAATAATCTCATAAAAATACCAATTTTATTAAAAATATCTTTTATCTAAAACTTCACTCTGAAATATAAAATTCTCTCTCAGCAGTCTGCATTGGCAAAACAAATATAATAGATATAATAACGTCGCGCCTCGCGCTATACACAAGCCCGTGGCTGGGCCGTATTTTAAATTGTCTATATACAGTTCTTATGGCTTATGGACAAATGCATGTAAAATAGAAAAGAGACGGCAGATAGCAATTTCGTGGGCGAGAGTGGGAGTGACCTTTCCGTCGTATACCTCTAGTAGAGTCGACGGCCTCACGTTTAGTTAGTTACCGTCTGCTGACCGCACTTCACGGCAGGTCTATATCGATCGCGGCGTATTTGCGTAATTTATTTTGTTTTGTTGGATTTTTTTGTGATTGTAACAAAAACAAGATGAGTGTTGTTGACGAAATAATTGCCTTAAAATCTGCTGGAACACTAAATTATGAACGGCGGCTTGAGAAAAAAGAAAGTGGTCGACCAAAACCAAACATGAATTTAAAACAAACAACAAAGGATAGGGGTAAGGACATTCAAAGATATTTTAAAGAATCAATGTACAATTTGTGTGATTGGATTTGTGGCTGCAGTGTGAGAAATGCATTTTTTTGCTATCCGTGTTTACTGTTTTCGAATGACGCTGTATGGGCGAAAAATGGAGTAACTGACATTAAGCATTTAAAAGTGAAAATTACAAAACATGCCTCTTCAACTACTCATATAAATTCATCAATGAGTTACGCAAGTTTAGGACGTGTTAACATAAGACAGCAACTTGATAGTGTATATCGTAAATCTGTGCATGACTTTAATGAATTGGTATCTAAAAATAGGTATATTTTAAACAAACTAATCGACTGTGTAAAATTTTGTGGAGTTTTCGAAATTGCATTGCGCGGTCATGACGAAAGTGACAGCTCCAATAATCGTGGAATTTTTCTGGGCCTTATCGATTTTGTTTCTGAACTGGATTTAATGTTTAAAGAACACATTGAAAAAAGTACAGTATTTAAAGGAACATCGAAAACAATTCAGAACGATATTTTAGAATCAATGTTAGCCATTGTGCATACTCATATCATGAAGGAGATTGGCCAGACAAATTTTGTGGCCATTCAAGTAGATGAGACCACAGACAGCTCCAATAAAACGCAGATGATTATCATATTGCGATATGTATTAACTGGTATTGTACATGAAAGATTTTGGAAATTTGTTAACCCCCTAGGTACTACAGCACAACATTTAACTAATGTAATATTGGAAGAACTTCAATTATTAAAAATTAATGAAGCACCTGAAAAATTGATTGCCCAAAGTTACGATGGTGCATCAGTCATGAGCGGTAAACTGGGAGGAGTACAAACAAAAATTAAAGAAATATACCCAAATGCACACTTCATTCACTGCTATGCCCATCAATTTAATCTTATCCTCCAAAAAGCGGCGAGTCAACACAAACCGATAAAAATATTTTTTGCAAATTTACCCGGATTTTCGTCCTTTTTCGGCCGATCTCCAAAACGTACGATGGTTCTGGATAGAGTGGTTAAAGTAAGGCTACCTAAAGCTGCGCCTACTCGATGGGCTTTCAATACAAAATGTGTTGAAATTGTATACACTTATAAAGATGATTTAAAATCTTGCTTAGAGGAAATTATTGATGAGGAGCAAGATGGTAACAATATAAATCAAGCAACTGGTTTAAAAAGACATTTGGAAGATGAGCATTTTTTATTTTGGTTAAATTTTTTCCATAAAATAATGCCCCATGTTGATATATTGTTTAAACAATTGCAAATGCGAGACATTGATGTTATATCTGTCAAAAATTGTATCCTGTCTTTTAACAACAATATCCAAATAATTAGAAATACTATTTTGGAATCAGAAGTACCAAGCACATCAACAGCAAAAAAAAGAAAAACTACTGCAGAGGATCCAAAGCGACGAACTGCACTTGAAATTTGTGATATTATTATATCTGAAATAAATCACAGGTTTAGTTTCAATGATCATCTCATGATTTCACAGTTATTCTACATAGAGAAATTTGAAGCATACACTACCAACTTTCCGCAAAATATTTTAAAAATGGTGACGGCTAATTATCCCACAGTGAATATTTCCAAACTAAAATCGGAACTTGAAGTCTTATATTGTCGTGAGGATTTTCGCAATAGTGCTGGTGCAGTAGCCATACTTCAGCTTTTTATTAACATGAATTTGTCTGAAACATTTTCTGAAGCAGTGAAGTTATTAAATATTTTGTGCACACTCCCTATGACAACCGTGGAAAGTGAGAGATGTTTTTCTACTTTAAAAAGAGTAAAAACATTCCTGCGTAATACGATGGGACAACCTAGACTTAGTGCCTTGTCTATGCTGAGCATCGAGAAAACGCTTGTCAAGAGCATTCCAAATTTCAATGAGAAGGTCATAGACTATTTTGCAGAACTAAAGGATAGAAGAATTGACTTAAAATATAAAAATATTTAAAGTAAGTTTCGTTTTAATAAATTTACAATTTATTATACTATAAATATTCCTATCTATATATCAGTCAATAACCTGTTCATACCATTTTTCCTATATTTTTTAAAAGATTTACTCTAAAAAAAGACAAATTTAATTTTCGGAAAACTAGGGTAAATAGTATTGAGTTTTATCTAAGTCTGTATTTTTTATCTAAAATATAAATGCTAAAAGATCTTTTAAATACTTTAAAAAATCAACAGTTTGAAGTTTTCAAACCAAAATGACCCCCCTGAAGATTGACCCACGAGCCGCCGCTGATAAATACAATGATGAGCGCACTAATAACCGGCAAAATAACGCAAAATATGGAAAACATATTAAGTTGTGAGATAAAAAGAGGTGAACCTAGTAGAGGTGTTAAATTTAGCGATAGTAACTTATAAATTGACATTATATTGATTGTTTCCCACCTTTAGACGTATCGGACGAGTTTAAGAAATGCCACTGTCACAGTGACAGTTTTAGTTGACATACTCCTCTGATACGTCTAAAGGGGGAAACAATCTATTAGTCCAGAAAGCCACTGCGCATCCGCTAGGAAAAATATTCCGATTCGGATTTTTTGCATAGGCTTACTCAAAAAGGACCCCTTTTAACAAATTTGCATGTTGCCAGGACCAAAAATGGGTCAAAAATTTTTGAAACGTTTTTTTTTTGTTTTTTTCTTAAAATTATTTTTTTTTGCATGGAACAAAGTTTTTTTTAGGTTTTTTTGGATCATTCCAAACAGAAAAGGTCTTTAGTGACTTTTCTCTAAAGTTGATAGTTTTTGACATATAAGCGATTAAAAATTGAAAAATTGCGAAATCGGTCATTTTTAACCTTCAAAAACTATGTGAAAAACTTAAAATTTAAATGTTGCCATGGTAGGTAGATATTCTTTAAACATCGATTGATGAAATCCCGAAGAGTTTTTTGCAATACAGTATTCAAAACTCCTTTGTATTTTAATTTCTAATCACGCGTGCGCGACACTATTTTTCACCGTTGCATGTGTATACAGTATGGTGCAAATGAAAGGAATAAATTCGTTATTTCGTAAACCGGCGACTTTAATAAATAACTCCCGAAACAGGTCGATTTTTATTTTTAAGTTATGTTATTGTGGCATATATGGTATACTAGTGACGTCATCCGTCTGGACGTGATGACGTAATCGATGATTTTTTTAAATGGGAGTAGGGGTCGTGTGGTAGCTCATTTGAAAGGTTCTTCAATTCTCTATTCAGTAATGTAAACATTATATAATTATTTATACAGGGTGTCCAAAACATTTTTATTAAATTAAATTATTTGACAAAAAAAGAAGTAGAAGGACACCCTGTATAAATAATTATAAGTGTTTATATTGCTGAATAGAGAATTGAAGAACCTTTCAAATGAGCTAGCACACGGCCCCTATTCTCATTTAAAAAATCATCGATTACGTCATCACGCCCAGATGGATGACGTCACTAGTATACCATATATGCCACAATATCATAACTTAAAAATAAAAATCGACCTGTTTCGGGAATTTTCCTTAAAGTCGCCGGTTTACGAAATAACGAATTTATTCCTTTCATTTGCACCATACTGTCGATGTCGGTGGAAAATAGCTTGATTAGCAATTAAAAAACAAAGGAGTTTTGAATATTGTATTGCAAAAAACTCTTCGGGATTTCATCAATCGATGTTTAAAGAATATCTACCTACCTTGGCAACATTCAAATTTTCAGTTTTTTACATAGTTTTTGAGGGTTAAAAATGGCCAATTTCGCAATTTTTCAATTTTTAATCGTTTATATGTCAAAAACTATCAACTTTAGAGAAATGTCACTAAAGACCTTTTCTGTTTGGAATGATCCAAAAAACCTAAGAAAAACTTTGTTCCATGCAAAAAAAAATAATTTTAGGAAAACAAAAAAAAAACGTTTAAAAAATTTTTGACCCACTTTTGGTCCTGGCAACATGCACATTTGTTAAAAGGGGTCCTTTTTGAGTAATATTGTGCAAAAAATCCGAATCGGAATATTTTTCCTAGCGGATGCGCAGTTGCTTTCTGGACTAAATATAATTCCAATTCATATGTTACTATCGCTAAATTTAACACCTCCACTAGTTTTATTTCTTTTTATCTCACAATTTAATATGTTTTCCATCTTTTGCGCTATTTTGCCGGTTATTAGCGCGCTCATCACTGTATACCTTTTACTAAGAGGAATTTTTTCATTCAATTTACTTGTAATTAATGGTATACTGCCAGCTACAGGAAATTCTTCCTTGTGGAAATATAATACACTTATTCTGTATTTTCCTTAAAATTTTTATTTTATATTTTTTATATCATTTTGTGATAAAGACAGGTGGTCGCGGTTGATAATCTGACTGTATTTAAATATTTCAATTTAAATGTGATTGTAGGTATTATTACTATTAATGAATATATTTATTTTCAGCACACTTCTGTATCTGAAATTTGTGATTCTGTGGGCCTTAGTAATAATGGCGGACTTCATATTGGAATTCCGTTTCGAATTCTTGTGGCCATTCTACTTACTCCTGCGTTCAGTGTACGACTCATTCAAATATCAAGGCTTGGCCTTTTCGATATTCTTTGTGTGTGTAGCGCTAACTTCAGACATGTTGTGCTACTTTTTCATACCTGTGAACTGGTTGTTCTTTCTGGCAAGTACTTATGTGTGGGTACAGTATGTCTGGCACACGGATAAAGGCATATGTGCTCCCACAATAGTGCTCTGGGTATTATTTGTTTATCTGGAGGCGGCTGTGAGACTTCGAGATATCAAGCATATGCCGGGCCATTTGGATCTCTGTAGGTAAGCCAACTTTAGAAATATATCTTATAACCGTTAATTTTGTGAATTGTGTGAGATTTCGTTCAGAGGGGGGTGGGGTATGGTTTAAAAATTTTGAAATTTCAGATTTTTTTTATTTTAAATAAATTAACTGAAAATGTCGGAGGAATGGAAAGGCAGTTTCTGTTTTTATTTGATTCAGAGTTGGACCACCATATCCAGATAGCTATTTCTGCATCTCATACGTCCTCGATGGAGCTATGCAGTAACAACTCTAAACCAAATATCAACAGCCTGCCTATTTAAGGGAAATCACCGCGAAGCAATGATTTCACCTTTGAGACGCAAAACAACGACATCTCTTGTAAAACGAGGAAGACGAAAAGCCCTAGATACAAAGTTTACTACAATTAAAACAATTAAAATAACTGAAATAAAAATAATAAACAATATTTTAGATCCAAGACTTTTCGTTAAGAAACTGCTTTCTGGCTGCATCTCGTATCTCTGGCTTTTACAATAACGTATGTCACTAAAGTTTTCGGAAAATTTTAGATTTAAAATTATTATTGGTAGGAAGCGTTGGATCAAGTTGCCATTGGAAACCAAAATTAGTAAACAACTTAAACAATGTCAGTTTTGACAAATACGGTTCGTTAAGATGTCGTACAAACTTAATATTCGTCAAAGTATTTATCGTTTAGTTGGACATGTACCAAAACGCAATATTGTAAGAATTTTTAGTGCTCAAAATATTTCTGTGTCAATGATTTACCAGACAATTAAAGAGTGCGAAAATGGTATACCATGTCTTAATTTGCCCAAAAGTGGAAGAGTTTTAACTCCTGCTCGAGAACAGAGATTAATTCAGAGTATGGAGAACCAATTAGGAAAATCTTTGCGAAATGTTGGCCGAAGATATAATGTTTCACGAATGACTGTAAGTAGAACAATTTCTAGAAATAATTTAAAACGATATAAAAGAAAAAAAGCTCCTAAGTACACACCAACCCAGTTAGAAAAAATTCCTAGATGTTGCCGTGCATTGAGACGCATCCATTTTCCTGGTAAAATTCTCATTATGGATGATGAAAAGTATTTTACTTTATCCAATTCCGAAATGAAGGACAACGACGGATTTTATACACGCAATGTACAAGATGCACCGGACGAAGTTAGGTTTGGTGTGCCATCTCAGAAGCTGGTGTTTCACAGCCGTTTGTTGGGCGTGTTCGCGGTGAAGCTCTCAATGCTGACATTTACATTGACAGGTGTCTTACAAAGCTTGTTCAATTTATAAATACTCATCACTCCAATGATGAAATTATATTTTGACCCGACTTAGCGTCATGCCATTACGCCAGGAGAACTAGATTGGTTAACTGCTCAAAATATAAATTTTGTTCCCAAGCGCGACAACCCTCCAAATGTGCCTCAAGCCAAGCGAGGCCTATAGAAGAGTTTTGGGCTGTTTTTAGTCGAATGGTGTATAATAATGGCTGGGAAGCCCAAAATGAAGATCAGCTAAGGCGAAGAATTTTGCAAAAATTTCGTGAGATCGATTTAGAAACAGTCCAAAGACTTATTGCACATGCAAGACCAAATTTACGTGCCATCAAAGATCACGGACCTCTTTCTGTTCTATAAAAATATATTATAAACCTTAAATGTGTAGACTTAATTTTTTGTATTTAGTTAATAAAATAAAATTAATTTACAATTAAAAAATACATATATATTTTTTCCGAAAACTTTAGTGACATACGTTATATTATAAGCACAGAGACGACGAATATAGAAGAAAGCAAATAAAGGACACGGTCTCGTATTTGCATTCTTTTCGTCTGGGAAAAGGGCCGAAAGACAGTTTCTGGTACTCAAATCTGAGTAAATATGAAAAAGAAAAAGGCAGTTTCTGTTTTTATTTGATTCAGAGTTGGATGACCATCTCCAGATAGCTATTTCTGCATCTCATGCGTCCTCGGTGGAGCTATGCAGTCACAACTCTAAACCAAATATCAACAGCCTGCCTATTTAAGGGAAATCACCGCGAAGCAATGATTCCACCTTTGTGACGCAAAACAGCGACATCTCTCCTAAAACGAGGAAGACGAAAAGCCCTAGATACAAAGTTTAGAATGTCAGATTTGTCGGAGCAAAATTACTGGCAATACAGCATGTTGAATATCTCTACCTTTGACGGCAGCGTGCTTGAGCGTAGTGAGAAGCGTTCAACAGCTATTCCCCTTCTCTTTTGTACTCCGATTCAAAAACATATTCCGGGTGCATCACTTTACTATATGACAGACAAAAATAAATTGAAAATAAAATTTGTCAAAACATTAAACGCGTTTTTCTCTAAACTGCTTTTTTCAAAGGAGGTGGATATTGTAACTCAAAAACTACTTAACGATGCGTCTGAAATTTTGCTTAGATCTTCTTTAGACATTTCGTGAGGTAACGCTGTCGAGATGTTTTTTGTTTAACAATAACAAATATGTTGATTTTCATTATTTTTTACAAAACAATTCGTTATTTTGACTTGAGTGATACCAAAAACTCAAAAATCGTTAAAACTAAAAAAATTCGACAGCGTTATGTCGAGAAACTCATAATGGTAGGGGAGCAAAGTATGCTAAATTTACAGTCACTCAAGCGTTATGGGGACCTATTGGGTTGCGATTATTAGGTCCTAAAACAAAAAAAGTTAAGTAAAATTTTCCACTTTAGTGGGGACTTTCTATTTTTTAATTTAATTTTCCATTTCCAACAATTGTTTTTTCCGATTACAGCGCCATCTATCCATAATTTGAAAAAATGTCTCGAATACAAGTTGCTTATTTTTACGTAAAGAATCCAAATCTGCAATAAAAATTTGGGGGTCCCGTTTAAGATTTTAAAGTAACCCCCACCCCGCCTCCGTGGGGGGTCGTGTTTGGTACCATTCGATAGATTTTTCAAAAACATTTTGAAAGTGTATTTTGCAGTTTTTCGATCTGATGTTCATTTTGCGAAATATCGCGGGGTTTGTATTTAAAATTTTTAATTTACCCCCACCCCTTTCCGTGGAGGGTCATGTTTAGTACCATTCGATAGATTTTTGAAAAATATTAAAGACGTATTTTTAGTTTTTCGATCTTACGTTCATTTCGCGAAATATTCGCTTTTTTTTGTGAAACTTTTGACTCGGCCATTTCCTTACGCCCCGCTCAAATCGTCAGATTTTTGAAATATACACTCTTTTGCATGTACTTAACTTACCTTATCTTAATCTGACAATTTCGAGTATTTTTAAAGATAGATTTTTTTCGGGCCCCCTTTAACGAACTTCCCTGTGTTAAGAGCCAATATATGGTAGAGGTACATCTGCAGGGTACCAGGTTTCTCCCCATATGATAATCTGACGCGCTCGAGTAACTGCAAAAATCCCTGCTTGGGCTCCCCTACCATAAGCTAATAAAATCTTTTTGAATTTATTGTTTCACATGATCCAATGACGAGTTCTGATGTCCACCACAAAATCTATTTTTTTTTTTGAGTTGTCTGTAAAACTTTGCCACCGTTGGCTTATTTTTCAAAATATTTTGCCTTAATTTTTTTTAATATTCTTTGAATTGTACTGAATATGTTTATTTAATTTAATAATAAAGTAATTGTACCATAGTTTCAAAATGTGCTCGAAATGTTGATTTCAAAACCATCCCCCCTCCCCTCAATTTAGAATTTTAATATTTTATCAGAATAATTTGTATCTAATATACATTGTAAATTCTTCTTTTGATGCCTGTTCGTTTCGAATATTGGCGATCATTCTGGCTATAATTATTTTATTAACTGATGCTTTAAATAAATAGATGATTTGTTGTTGTGGAGAACCATTTCCTCAGGTTTTTTAACCGTGATATTCTTCTTCTCCCAATTCCTTGCTTTCCGAGTTGTATGATAAAAGCATAAAAGGTAACATTAAAAAGAATTTAACAAAAGAATAAAGAACATCGGAGAACAGCTAGAAGATCCAGAGGAACTATGAAATGAATTTAAAAAACAAGTTAATGAAATCTCTACAACGAATGTTTATAGACGTAACTTAATCAAGAAAAATAAATGGATGTCAGACGACAGCTTGAAATAATGGAAAATCGTCGACTTATAAATCGAATGGAACAGAGTATAGACATCTACAGAAAAGAATTATTAATACGGAGATGAAATTAGCCAAAGAAAAATATATGAGAGAAAGGTGCGACAAAATGGAGGATGTGATATTCTAGGCACGACTTATTAAGGTGCACAAAAAAGTAAAAGAAATATGCAACATATTTAAAAACGAATTCCCTCTGTAAGTACTATACCTCGTTTTTTTAAATAGGAGGAGTGATTCAAATTTACTGCGCCATAATGCTTGTTTGTAATTGGTCCAACCACAGGCAAGTTTACACCACTAAATTATAAAAATTTGTCACTATTGACATTTATAAAATTTTGACACTAATGACATTTAAAATTCATAGGTTAATTAAGCGATATCGGCATTTTTTTGTGTTTTCTTTTTTTTCATATTTCTTTAATTTTTAGATTTTTAGTATACGTTTATTTAAAAAAAGAATGTGTGTGTACTTTGTAGGCACGTAAGAAGTTATACTTCTATTATATGATTCCAACGAAATTAATATGAACTTTAAACAGTTTATTTATATTTTATTTAAATATTAAACTAATTTTAATACTTACTACTTTCCAAAAATTTTTATTAAAACAATACTAAAAATTAAAAAAATAAAAGAATAAAACACACACAAACACATTGAAAAATGCCACAAAGAAATGATTTCTGAACAATAATTGTTGGCAAAAATTTTAACTAAATACGCATTTTCTGAAAAAAAAATTATATAACAAATATACTTACAACCATAAAATGTAAAAAAAAAATAAAAAAATAAAAGCTTGCATTGGGATTCGAACCCGCGTTTATTAGGGTGCTTGGGATTTGAAGTCGAAGCCTATACTCATTTAACCACTTACACGTACCTGTCATGTGCGAAGATAGGCCAACTGAACGTTTTACTGTTTGACAGTTCTGAATTTAATCAAATTAGTTTGATTTTTGTGGAATTAACATATTAAAATACAACAAAACAGAGTAAGAACACAATATATTAGATGAAGATTGGTAGAAATTTTGTTGGTAATCAATTTATGTAAATCAAAGCATTACCTACTAGAAAGTTACATACATTTTCCAAATAGGTAAGTACCTATGTAATTTTTTATTACAATACTGAAACATTTACAATAATTACGTACCTGTTGCTTTTAAAAACTATTTAAAAAGTCAGTACAATTATAAACTTGCTTTTTTCTCTGTCCTCACAACAATAAAAACTAATATACACAACATTTGTTTACCCATTACCGTCATATTGAACAATTTGTTGACAGGTCATTGTAATTACCCAATCAGACCCCGTATAACGTTTGAGCTGCGCTCAGGACCAAGACTTTTGATGAATTCGCGCACATATAAATTTACTCCCAACGCGCCTAAAGAAGTATAACTTTAAAAACAATTGTTTTTAGAACTTTTTAGCAACGTATTAGTATAATATATTATTTATGGATTACCATCGAAGACCGACATGATCAACCAAAAAAGAAGATGGATCTGGTTATTTCTTTAGTGACATTGGTGGGTGTGAATCTGTCGTTTAAGTTTACTCCTCGTATTTAAAAAATGAACCATAGTTGACAATAACAACAAAAATAATTGTAAATGAGAACAGTGGCGTCGGGCCGGGGGGGCACGGGGGGCACGTGCCCCCCCCCAACATTATGCAAAAAAAGAAAAAAATAATATAAATTATCTTTAAATTACGTATATGTATACACTAAAAGTTACGAATGAATAACTAATATAGATCCCCCGTTAGTCTATTTTTCTGTATGCATCTAATTTGATTCTGTGTGTGTAAAGTATGCGCGTGTTACAACTAAATTTACAAGTGCCGGTGAGCCGACTCTGGCCGGTTGCGCCCGAGCTGGAGCAGCCGATCGAACGCACCCGAGCCCAGCCGACGCCTGGCGGAGGGATATCATACCAGCTCAGTGCGCGTGTGTTGTGTTGTGTAGGTGGTCGCCACGTTTTATTCGTTCAATAAGCTTATTGTTACTGGCTGAGCTGCTATTGTTTGTGTAATTTTTGCGGATGTTCGTTTGTTATCATGTCTAAGAAACAGTCCTCTGTACTAACATTCTTTAAAAAACTTGGAAATTCAAGTGAAAGTGTAAATGAAGATAGACATTTAGCGGGAAGTAGCACTGGAGGTAGCGTTGGTGATGAATCGCCATCTTGTTTACGCCCAGATCGTGATGCTACATTCCAGGGCGAAAGTAGAGATCCTTCATTGGGAGTACAAAGTGCAGATATTGCAAAAGGAGCATTTCAGCCTGTTGATTGTTTTAAGGTAAGCAAGATTCAATCCAAATCGAGGCAGTTCAAAGAATCCTGGTACAGTGAATTTAATTGGGTCGAATATAGCCCCATTACAGACGCTGCATTTTGTTACCCATGCCGACTATTTTGTCAACATAAGTCTGGTCGCGGGGAGGAGTCATTCACTAAACTGGGCATGAACAATTGGAAGAAAGCTTTGGAAAAATTCAGGAAACATGAGAAGAGTGAAATGCATCAAAAATCTAAACAGTTTCTCAATGAGTATAGAAAAGCAGGAAGCACGGTAGCAGATTCGTTGTCCTCGGCACATACTAAAATGGTTGAGATGAATAGGAGGTATTTAAAATTCATAATTGAAAACATCCTATTCCTTGGAAAACAGAATCTTGCCTTAAGAGGACATGATGAGAGTACTGCTTCATTTAACAGGGGGAACTTTATAGAACTGCTAGAACTGAGATCTACTGAAATGGAGGAAGGAATCCAAACATTAATGAAATCCCCAGTCCATTCATACAAAAGTGCCCAGGTACAAAATGAGATAATAGATTGCATAAAAAGTGAAATGCTTCAACAAATTGTCCAAGAGGTGAGTGAGGCTTTGGCCTACTCAATTATTTGTGATGAAACTACGGATATTTCAACCCGTGAACAGCTTAGCATTTGCATTCGATACATTACTAAAATAGATGGACACATTAAAATCAATGAAAGGTTTTTGGGCTTCGTTGATGTGTCAGACACTACTGGTGAAAATTTACATCACACTATTAAACAGTATCTGCAGCAGTTGGGTATAAGCTTAAATAAAATGCACGGCCAGGCATATGATGGAGCTAGTAACATGAGCGGCAAATTCAAAGGTGTTGCCTCAAGGTTCCAAGAAGAAGAGCCTAAAGCTTTGTACACACACTGCCATGCCCACTTGCTTGATCTGGCTGTTCAGAGATTTTGTGAAGAAATAAGACAGCTTCGGAATTGCTTATCCATAGTAAATAACCTGTATAACTTAATTAATGCATCAGCTAACAGGTTTTCAATATTTGAATCAATATGTAAGCAAAGCGGAGAAACAAAAATGAAAAGACTGGTGAGCTTGTCTCGAACTAGATGGACAGTTCGACACAAAGCAATCCATGTAATTCTAGAGCAGCTCCCTGAAGTGTACGAAACTTTGGAAGTTATTGCAAACGATGTATCAAATCGTAAAATTGCAGCCGAAGCTGATGGTCTAGCCAAACAAATCAGCACATTTGAATTTGTATTCAGTTTAAAACTATTGCACAGCGTTTTGAGTCAGACTGATATACTCTCCAAAGAACTGCAGAGTGAATCTCTTGACATTTCTAAGGTTTTTGCAAAAGTTGAATCAGTCATTGACTGTTTAAAACTGGACAGAAATGATGATGGCTTTATTCAGATGTGGAATGAGTCAGAAGAACAGTGTAACAAATATGGTATGAAAGGTTTGTCAGTTGAAAGGCCTTCACTACCACGCAAACGGAAGATTCCGAAAAAACTTGAAGCTAGTAGTAGCTCTTCAGATGCTGCATTTCATCAATCACCTGAACAGATGTTCAAGACTGACATTTACTTTGCTGCTTTAGACACAGTAATTGTAAACTTGCAATCTCGTTTTTCCAAGAACGATTATGATAAAATCAACTGCATTGCCCAGTTACTATTTAATTGGACCGAAATTGACAACAACGCTGTTATGGCAATCCAAAAGTTTTATAACTTGTCTTTAAGTTTCTCTGCACATCTTAAGTTTTTTCACTGTTATGCAAAGAACAATTTTGTCAAAACAGACAAAGCAACCACAAGAGTAACGTTCCAAGAGTTGGCTGATTTTTTTATTGAGAATGATCTTCAAGCCAGTGCACCAGATGTTTGGCAGCTACTAGAAATATCACTTTCGTGGCCTATCACAACAGCAAGCGCAGAAAGATCGTTTTCTACACTACGAAGGCTAAAGACATTTCTTCGAAGCACCATGACAGAAGACCGCTTAAGTGGGCTTGCCCTGATGTCTATTGAGCAAGAATTGACGTCTGAATACATGAAAGATAAAAAACTAGATCTGTTAGTTGATAGATTTTCAAATCTAGCCGATAGGAGGCTAATGCTTCATTAGAACTAACGAAAATTGGTTCGTTGAAAACCATTACTGTAGTTCTGTTCACCTTAAAACTTTGTCTTGTACACAAATTTGTTTTTGTGTTATAAATGTCCATGCAGTTATGTCTAGAATAGAATAAACTTGTATATTTTGAAATTGAGTCTTTTTACAATCCATCAATATAGTAAAAATTGATTAAAACCAATGTTTAACAAAAATACACATATACTTTACTTTAGTTCTTAAGTGGTAGTTTTCAAAAAAGTTTCCACGGGACCACCACTCCCCCCCCCCCCGTAGACCCCGTGCCCCCCCAAATTATTAGGTCACGCTACGCCTATGAATGAGAACGAAATAAGAAGACAATGGTTGCTGTATATATCAGAGTTGTTGTGAAGATGACAGAAATAATATTACCGAATTCTACCAAAATTGTATTAACGGCCCAGAAATGATCAAATCTGAGGTAGAACACGCTATAAAAATGCTAAAATTAGGAAAGCTTGTGATCCAGGTGATACACCAACTGAGTTGCTGAAGCTAATAGATGAAGATAACATAAAAGTAGCACTAAAACTACTTAATGCATTACACTGGAGTGATTACCACAGACTGGCTAAACTCCAACTTTGTCGCAATACACAAGAAACAATACTAAATGCCCAGAATATCGATTGATTAGCCTAATGAGTCACACTCTTAAGATATTTCTATACTGCGTTCCACGGTCACCTTTCAGTACAGACTCTTATGAAGAACAGTGTTGCCAAGAGATATTAATATTTGTATTAAATAAATTTTAAAGTATTTTTATACCTCACTTGGTCTATTAAATTTGTCATTATGTATGAGAAATCTTGTAAGCTGTCAAAGCAAAGGGAGTTTAGCTCGGTGATAGCGCGTTCGACCGGAGATCGAGAGGTCCCTGGTTCGAATCCGTGTGTTATCTAACTTTTTTTTATTTTTAGTATTGTTTTAATAAAAATTTTTGGAAAGTAGTAAGTAAAAATTAGTTTAATCTTTAAACACAAATAACCTGTTGAAAGTATATTTATTTCGTTGAAATCATATAATAGAATTATAACTTCTTACGTACGTACAAAGTACACGTGTTAAAAAGTACATTTTTAAGGCACTCATGTGAATTGCAGAATTCGCTTCGCTCATTCTGCAAACTTTCACATGCGTGCCTTAAAATTGTTCTTTTAACACTTATATCATAAATAACTATTAAATATAATATTAATCACAGGGTAATTATAATTAATATTCAAATGATATATCTTTAATAAAACCCACAGATTTTCAAATCAAGATGTTTTGGACTTCTGGAATATTCTATTTAGACGGACTTAAAGTTCGTCTGCTTAAAACCGGCAACACTGAGCTGCAAGGTTCCCTAATAAGTTTTATATTGGGATATGCTGCCCACACTGCAAAGTGACTGCGGAACGCAGAATAAGAATACTTCACAACAGAATTAGACACAAATGCGAAGAGGATCTCGAAGATACCCAATTTGGTTTTAGAAATGCTATGGGAACTAGGGGGGCATTCTTTGCCCTAAATATACTATTGTAAAAACGCCGTGATAAAAAAATATGTATTTGCGTGCTTGGTGACTTCGAAAAGGCATTCGATAAAGTCCAACATGTAAAATTAATGCAGATGCTAAAAAATATAGGAATAGATGACAAAGATATTCGTGTCATTAAAAATCTGTACTGGAATCAAACTGCTATCGTAAAAATTGGAGATAACTACAGCGACGCAATCTCCATATAACTCAGGAGTCAGACAAGATTGCATTTTGTCCCCAGCATTATTCAATGTTTACTCGGACCAGTTATTTAAAAAGGCACTTGAGAAACAGCTATATAGAATAAAAATCAAAGGAGACCTATTTAATGTAACACGCGGACGATACAATAGGGAACTTGCACATAAAAATATTTTTGCATAAAATTGTTAATTTATGTTTAAAAATGATAAATTCAAAATATTACGTCTTAACAATTAATAGTGTACGTACAACTACTGATTATAATTCCGCGCCCGAAATTACCGTTTCAAACAACTTTAAAAGCGCGCGCTTGGGTCTGACGTCACCAACCATGATATTTACCACTGTTCTCGTTTGGCTACTGCCTAGTGCCAGACGTGCACTCTGCAGATAATATCTTGTAAAGATTTTCATGCATTCATAATATTATTTTTAATTTAGGGAAATACATTTTTATTTTACAACATAGGTATCTCAAATGCCCAATTTATATTATAAAGTTTGAACAAAATTAAATACCTACATTAATATCATATTTCTTAAAAAATGTAAGTACATAGATACTACTAAAAAATTACTTATAAAAAGAAAAAGAAAGAATGTTTTATTATAATATATAAATATATATTTAGTTTAAAATATGAATTTCATTCTCACATAAAGAAATAAAAAATATTTTATGGATGAAACTTTATTTTATCAAACTTTTATTCCATTTATTTTTAATAATTATCAGATCCAAATAGATGTGGGAAAATATTTACACTCCAAAAGTCTTGTGCTATACTAATCAAACTGTCGATAAGATCTACGTCCTATTCTATCCAAATATAAGTAAATTTTGAGTTATTTTTAAAGTGTGTATCTGGTACACAAAATCAACACTTTTTTTTAAATAGAAACATTATTTGCAACTGTACTTTTGCATTGTACATTGTAACATTGGTTATTTGGTTGTCTATTGGTTATTAAATGTTCCAAATATATGTACTTCTGGTCGTAATATTTTGTAATAAACAAAACTAAAACCTATAATTTATAAATATTTTAAATTCATAACAAAGAAGAAAGAAAATAAAAATAACTTAAAAATAAACAAAACTTTTAGTAATAAAAGTCAGAGTAACTAAAAACTATTGTTATAAACAATTTAAACGTGTTTATTAATAATACTTATAATAGGTACCTACTTATTTGCCTTCTCGCATTTCTCCAATAGAATAACTTTCACTGCTTTTTATAAAATTTGCCACCATGTAGAAATCAACTACTGTAGATTGTCAGATTAACTTTTTGAAAAACCCTAGTCAGTCATATTATACATTTAAAAACACTACTTTATAAAGTAGCACTCAAAATGATCAATTTCAGTTTGAAACTAAATATACTCATTATGGAACTGTACAAGAACACAAATACCTTGGAATTTCCAATAAAATAATATGATTAAAATGGAATTAATACAATCCCCAAAACAACCTTTTTTTGAACTTTTATTTACAATCAACTTCTACATGAGATTTTTAAGTAAATGTGAATGAATTTGTAAATAATTTCGAAATATCCTAGCGGCTTTGTTGTCGACTCATAGAAATCTAGCAGGTAGACGTGAGTCGTGACGTCAGACCCGTTTACGCGCCTCTGAAGAAATTTGAATTTTATAGCTTTTTCAATGTCTCGTAATAAGCCTATGGGTTAACAATATTTGTTTTTTTTTGCATGCATGCGTTTTATGATCATGTTACCTTATATTTTTTAATATTATTTTAATATTTAAAAATATATGCAAGTTTCCTATTAGAAAATATCGAAGGTCTCCAAATTCTGCTTGATCGTATTCACAAAGTAGGAGAGGAAATGGGCATTAAAATAGACTCAAATAAAACCGATTTTTTAATCTTTGGTCGTAACCCACATCCAGATGCAGAGCTTCAGTTAAATGGAGTCCAAGTTGAAAAAGTTCATAAAATTACACATATTTGGGAATTGTCATAACGGACCAACTAGATCAGTGCTTCCCAACGTGGGGCTCACGCCCCACAAGGGGGCAATTCGATTGTTAAGGGGAGCAATTCGAAAATTGACTCTACACGAGTTTAATCCTTTCGCTACAGGCCATTTAAATGTAATGCTAGGTTTCCGTACCAAAAACGAAAAAAACAAATTCTTAAATCATTAGATAAATAGAATATCAACTAAATCTTTGGCGTCCTCAAGTAAACTTAAAATTTTGAAAAGGGAACAACAATAAAGTCTCTATTTACTGCCAATAATTCAACTTAATAATCGTGTTCTTGAAGATAGTTCTCAAATTTCTTTATTAATTGTTTAAACAGCAAAAAATCATACTGTAGAAGAGATATTCTTGAAAAATATGACAAATATGTAAAAGCTGTGCAACTCAGTAACAATATTGTTAGCAGAAAATAGACGAAATGAGTGAAGAATTTCTTGGAAACAGGAATATTGTCAGTGAAAATGGATGAATCAACTTTAAGAGACATTGAGGCAGTATTGATAACTTACGTAAGATATAATACCTACTGATAAGTAAAGGCAGTTTGTTGAAAAATTGTTTTTCTGTAAAAAACTAGGAAGCACCACTAATTTAAAAGACATAATAAGCTAAAAAACGGCTTGATATCATTGACATACCAATAAAAAATATAACATCTTGTACTGCAGATGGTGCTCCTAATATGATGTGATGAGCTAGAAAAATGGATGCTTAAAATTGATGAAAGGTGCGAATTGTGCATTGTGTTATCAATAAGGAAAACTTGGCAGCAAAAAAATCTTGCCTGTTCTAAATGAAGTGCTGCATCCAGTAATAAAGTGTGTTAATACTATTAAAACTAATGCAAATTTGAGCGTCTCTTAAAGCTATTTAGTGACGAACAAAATGAAGACCCCATAAGACTTTTACTTCATACTGAAGTAAAATGGCTACATAATATGCTTGAAAAGATTTGTGGGACTGTTTGATACTTTTTGAAAAAGTTTCAACAGTTTCAGTGACTCCAAAAATGTGAAGTAACTATTACCTCTTTACTAGTTATTGCCAATCAGGGCCGGCGATAACGGGCCTGCAAGGGATGCACTGCAGGCGGGCGCCCCTGTTTGGGGGGCGCCAAAATGATCTTTTTGCCTGTTGGTGTTACACAAAATAACTGAATTAAAAAACTCGAAGGGCGCCCGTGCAAGTTCTGCAGGCGGGCACTTTATACCCTAACGACGGGACTGTTGTCAATCATCTGATATAAAACAAATTTATTTTGATGGATGATGCAGCTAACGTTAGAGAATTTGCCTGATATATCATATGTGCAGTATCAAGAAGAACTCACAAAATTGCAAAATAATCAGGGGCGTCATTTGATAGGGGGCAGGGGGGCATTTGCCCCCCTCCTGACCCTGAAAATTACTGAAATTTACAAAAAATAGATCAATTAAGTATTATGTTTGCATATAAATGTATTGTATATATAATGCTTGCCCCCCCTATCAAAATTTCAAATGACGCTCCTGAAAATAATGCGTCAGGTAAAATTGTATTTAATGAAAAAAAAGCAGGAAACAGAAATCAAATTTCCAAATTCAACCAACTGTGCAAGAAAACTATTGCTACCATTTCCATCATCATATTTAGCAGAATGTGAATTTAGTGCTGTAAATGATTTTCTAGTAAAAAAATAATTTTTTAATATTACATAGGAGGGGGGTGCATAAGAATTTTAGAAAGGCTGAGGGGGTACATGGCCCTAAAAGGTTGGGAAACACTGAACTAGATCAACTAGATATAGATATAAAACGCAGAATAGCAGTGACTAAAATTACTTTTATGAAAATGAAGACATTTCTTTGCAATATGCATCTCAGTTTAGAACTAAGAGAAAGAATGGTTAATTGCTATATTTGGTCTGTACTTTTATATGGAGCACAAGTGTGAGTAAAAATATCAAGCATGCACAAAATTGAAGCATTCGAAATATTAATTCAGAGACGCATGCTGAAGATACCTTGGACAGCAATAAAAACTAATGAGGAAGTAATAAGGAGGGTGACAAAGATAGAGAATTGTTAACGACTGTTAAACACCGGAAAACGTCTTATCTGGGACGTATAGTGGTGAATACTACAACTGATCCTTAAAGTCAAAATAAAAACCGTAGAAGTGTAGAAAGAAAACAAGAAGATGCAGTGTACAATTATATTATTATGGTTTCAAAATTTTAGTCACTGGTAGATCCTTATACAAAACACGTGTAACATTCTGAGGAATATGATAGTGGAGAGCATTCAAAATAAACCCCTTTGTTCAAATTTTTCGGTAGGATAGAGAATAGGTAAAAATACACATATGTAATTTCAAAAGTTATGCATCATTTAAAAAGTATGGTCATTTTCAGAGTTGATTTTTTCGTAAACAGATTAACGCATTTCGCTATTTTGTTTATTATTTTAGATTTTTCTGTGGTATTTACACAGTTGGGCAAAGGTTTACTCAAACTTCTTTTTTGAACTTATACCGGGTGGAAGAAAAAAAATGTTTTTGTTATGTTAAGTTTCAGACATCCTGTAGGGAGGACGAGGTATAAGTAAGGGTATACATCGAAATGGTATTGTAGTCTTATGTTTTGTAAACATTTTGTTGTTTTAATGTCCCTGACTAGTCCAGAAAGCCACTGCGCATCCGCTAGGTAAAATATTCTAATTCGGATTTTTTGCACAATCTTACTCAAAAAAGACTCCTTTTAACAAATTTGCATGTTGCCAGGACCAAAAGGTGGTCAAAAATTTTTTAAACGTTTTTTTTTTGTTTTTTTCCTAAAATTATTTTTTTTGCATGGAAAAAAGTTTTTTTAGTTTTTTTGGATCAATCCAAACAGAAAAGGTCTTTAGTGACTTTTCTCTAAAAATTATAGTTTTTGACATATAAGCGATTAAAAATTGCAAAATCGGCCATTTTTAACCCTCAAAAACTATGTGAAAAACTGAAAATTTGAATGTTGCCAAGGTAGGTAGATATTCTTTAAACATCGATTGATGAAATCCCGAAGAGTTTTTTGCAATACATTATTCAAAACTCCTTTGTTTTTTAATTGCTAATCAAGCGTGCGCGACACTATTTTCCACCGACAGTATGGTGCAAATGAAAGGAGTAAATTCGTTACTTCGTAAACCGGCGACTTTAAGGAAAAATCCCGAAACAGGTCGATTTTTATTTTTAAGTTACGATATTGTGGCATATATGGTATACTAGTGACGTCATCCATCTGGACGTGATGACGTAATCGATGATTTTTTTAAATGAGAATAGGGGTCGTGTGCTAGCTTATTTGAAAGGTTCTTCAATTCTCTATTCAGTGATATAAACATTTACATAATTATTTATACACGGTGTCCAAAAAATTTTTATTAAATTAAATTATTTGACAAAAAAAGAAGTAGAAGGACACCCTGTATAAATAATTATGTAAATGTTTACATTACTGAATAGAAAATTGAAGAACCTTTCAAATGAGCTACCACACGACCCCTATTCTCATTTAAAAAAATCATCGATTACGTCATCACGCCCAGACGGATGACGTCACTAGTATACGATATACGCCAGAATATCATAACTTAAAAATAAAAATCGACCTGTTTCGCGATTTTTCCTTAAAGTCGCCGGTTTACGAAATAGCGAATTTATTCCTTTCATTTGCACCATACTGTCGGTGGAAAATAGTGTCGCGCACGCTTGATTACCAATTAAAAAACAAAGGAGTTTTGAATATTGTATTGAAAAAAACTCTTCGGGATTTCATCAATCGATGTTTAAAGAATATCTACCTACCTTGGCAACATTCAAATTTTCAGTTTTTCGCATAGTTCTTGAGGGTTAAAAATGGCCGATTTCACAATTTTTCAATTTTTAATCGCTTATGTGCCAAAAACTATCATTTTTAGAGAAAAGTCACTAAAGGCCTTTTCTGTTTGGAATGATCCAAAAAACCTAAAAAAAACTTTTTTCCATGCAAAAAAAATAATTTTAGGAAAAAAACAAAATAAAAACGTTTAAAAAATTTTTGACCACCTTTTGGTACTGGCAACATGCAAATTTGTTAAAAGGAGTCCTTTTTGAGTAAGATTGTGCAAAAAATCCGAATTAGAATATTTTCCCTAGCGGATGCGCAGTGGCTTTCTAGACTAGATATTTTTAGAAAGAAACAAAATATACGCTTTTATTCTTTAACATGACGTGTTTTAACTGAAACAAAACTAAATTAACAATAAAAAAACAGTTAACAATTCTTGAAATTAATGTTTATACGAGTATACGGCATCGCTTTTATGATAAATGGACTGTTCCATTTTCTATGAAATTAAAATATAGTCGGTTCGCTATAAACTCGACACAACTGGCTAGTGATTTTAGTAGGTAATTTTTTTGTTTTTTGCGAATTTTGCCAAAATTGGCAAAATTACTAATTATTTAGTAATTATTAACTAATTAGTAATCATTTTTTTTGCCCAATTGGCAAAATTATTGACTAAAATCACTAGCCAGTTGTGTCTGAGTAGTCTAAGTTTAGCGAACCGACAGTATATGAAATCTAACGTGCTATGTACTAATAAGAGTATAAGTCATAAAAAAGATTTTTCGGAATTCTTCTACATTTTGAATTATATAATTAATAAGGATTTACCAAAGTAGAAAGTAAAATAGTTAATTACTAATTTATTAATCATATTTCGTCACCATTTTCATATTTACTTGTAATAGTTATTTCATCAGTGGTAAAAAAGGCTTTGAAAAGTCCTAATACAAAATTTTCATTTTTGACTTATACTCTTAATACATAGCACTCTAGAAATAATATTGTTTGGTATAAAAAATTATGGTCTGATATGTGCAATTACATACAATTTTTCTAATGAAAAAAAATATTTGAAGATTTTTCTCAAATTATGGATACCAACAATATTTTCATTTATAACTCTTTTATTTTTGATTTGACGAAGAATAGTTATTCTTCATAAAAAGCTCTTCATCTTCATTCAATTTTTTACGAGGTATATAAAAAATATGAATTTCGATCAATTGCACATTAAAACATAATTATTAATTCTAAACTACTTTTCATAATAGCAATTTTCCATATTATGAATTAAAATACGTAAATAAACGAAGCTTTCGTTATGATAATGCTCGCATTTTCAGATTGTTTTTAATCAAATTGCAAAATTCAATATTTTTGGCCCGGACAATTTTTTTGTAGGTTTTTTGGACCATTCTGGATAAAAAAGGTCTCTTATAATTTTTCTCTAAAGTTGATCGTTTTCGAGTTATAAGCAATTTAAAATTAAAAAAACGAAAAATGGCGATTTTCAAGGCTTAATAACTCGGTTAAAAGTTATTATTATGAAAGTCAGAAAGTGACTAAATCAAAGTTTAATGCCCCCCCTACAAGATCCCAAAGAAATTTTTGTCATTATTTTATTACTAAGCTGTTATTTTTAAGTAATAATATTGAGCGCCATGCACGTGGTAGACGGCCGTAAATGTGAGTGCAAGTAAGATGCACAACTGGACTGCCGGAGTGGCATCTCTCTCGCACTCAGCATTTACGGCCGGCTACCACGTGCACGTCGCTCAATATTATTACTTAAAAATAACAGCTTAGTAATAAAATAATGACAAAAATGTCTTCGGGATCTTGTAGGGGGGGCATTAAACTTTGATTTAGTCACTTTCTGACTTTCATAATAATAACTTTTAACCGAGTTATTAAGCCTTGAAAATCGCCATTTTTCGTTTTTTTTTTCAATTTTAGATTGCTTATAACTCGAAAACGATCAACTTTAGAGAAAATTTATAAGAGACCTTTTTTATCCAGAATGGTCCAAAAAACCTACAAAAAAATTGTCCGTCCAAAAATATTGATTTTTGCAATTTGATTAAAAAAAATTGTTAAAAAAAATTTGGCCCACTTTTCACGTGGGCGACTTCTTGAACCTTATTCTGGGATATCTCACGGATGTAATTATGCAAAAAAATCTCATGGGAATATTTTTCCCAATGAACCCGCCGTTTTCGCCTTGTCTAATTGAAGAATGGAATAAACAGCATTTTCATTTTGTTCATAAACAACATTTTTTTCTATTATAACTGTGGTCTGTTTTTAAACCAAGAGAAGTAATTCTTTACCGCCCTGTAATGCTTGTTTGTAATTGGTCCAACCTCAGGCAAGTTTACTCCACTGTTATGAAATTTTGACATTAATGACATTTAGATATAAATTTTGACACTAATGACATTTCATAGGTTAATTAAGTTATATCGGCAATTTTTTGTGTTTTCTGCGTTATTCCTTAAATTTTTAGATTTTTAGTCTACTTTTATATAGAAAACAGTTGTTTTTAGAACTCTTTAACGACGTATTAGTATAATATAATATTATGGATGGATTACCGCCGAAGGCTGACATGATCAACCAAAAAAGAAGATGTATTTGGTGACTTTTCTAGTGACTTTTTGGGTGTGAATCTGTCTTTATGGTTTACTCCTCTTGGTTTAAAACAAGCCATAACATGAAATGTCATAATTTTCCACCTTTTGTCAGTTGCTGAAACGTTACATTTTATCCCAAGGGGTAAAATTCATTTCTCTCCCTCCTGCGGACGTCAATTTTTGAAGGTATACTTCTTTAGGCGCGATTGAGAGTAAAATTTCATAATACTGCGCGCATGCGCACTCAGACAGTATGGCGTTTAGTTGCTAAATCTTTCAAGTTATATATAAATATATCAGTGCAAGAAAAGGTGTAAAAAGAATATATTAGTGTTTTTAGTAAATATATTTATTATAATTTTTGTTTCTTTGGATTTGTCTTCCTCAGGAGTAAGATGAGTATTATTAAAACATTTTATTGTATATTTACTTCACCTTGTCTGTTTGTTACCGTGAATTGTCATTAGGTACGTCCGAACCGATACAGACAGAGTCCTCGTAGCGTATTTGGTATAGCATTCGGCTAGAGATCGAGAGGTCTTGAGTTCGAATCCGGAGCAATCCTATACTTTTTTTTATTTTTTTGAAAGCGGTAAGCACAAAATTAGTTTGGTGTTTAAAAATATTAAAACAAACTGTTTAAAGTATATTTATTTTTAGGAAATCATATAATAGAAGTATAACTTCTTACGTGCGTACAAAGTACACACACATTCTTTTTTTTTTTTTTCTATAACTAACCTGAAATGTCATAATTTTCTACCTCTTGTCAGTTGCTAAAACCTCGCGGACGTCAATTTTTTTTTATTTTTTACGGCAAAATTGTTGAAACTACTGGTGTTTCTGGTCAGTTATATAAAAAAATATATTATAACGAGGCAAAATTCAGATTTTAGCGCTATCATGTATGGGACCGTTCAAGTATTACGTAACGCAGGGGGCGGGGGGGGGGGCAAAAATCTTCAAAAATTGCGTTACGTAATAGTTAAACGCCCATTACAGTGCGTTACGTAGGGGGGAGGGGGGGTCAAAAATTGCGTTATGTAATACTTGAACGCTCCCTATCGCGCTAAAATCGACTATTTTTGCCCCTTATACGGGGGGTCGGCATAAGTCAGGCAACGCTCTCGAAAAATCGGCATAAGTTCGGCAACGCTCATAAGTCTGGCAAAGCTGTCGAAAAATATTAAAAGGAAGCATGTTCATGCTTCAGAGAGTTGTGTCGGTGGCATGATAGCACGTGGGCGTTGAGCTACGTGGCATGTGTGCGGGAGTACCTTAAGGGCACCCGAAGTCCCCTTTAACGACAGTGTTAACATTATGTCACATAGCTCTGTAACCAAAGCACTCTGAGACCAAATTTTTTATTTATTTTGAAACTAGATGTATTGTTTAGTCCCGCGTAGATTTCTGTAAGGTTAGAGTGAAAGACCATGATGATAGGTACATGGAATGTACAAGGAATAAGGGGTAAAACTGAAGAGATCATCAAAGAAATAAAACAACTTGGCCTCAACATAGTGACCCTCACTGAAACAAAGAAGAAGGGCGTTGGATCAGTAATGATAGGAGACTACATACACCTGTATAGCGGCGTACCAAAGGAAGAAAGAGCTAAGAGAGGGGTATCCGTAATTATTAACAAAAAGTTTAAAAGGAAAATAACCAGCTGGACTGCAATAGATGAAAATATCCTGCAAGTAAATATGACCCTACACCATAAAAAAACAACAATACTAGCAATATATGCTCCCTCAGAGGATGAGAATGTAACCACAAAAGACGAATTCTTTGCAAAATTAAACGAAGTTATCACGAACCGAGAAATATTTTTATTAGGCGATTTTAATGGAAGAACAGGAAAGAAGCGCCACAACAATGTAATTGGACCTTATGGAGAAGACGTCGTAAATAATAACGGAGAAAGACTTATTAATATGTGTGAAAGTAATAGACTCAAAATAACTAATGGATAGTACTGCCACAAAAACATACACAAATGTACATGGTTTCAACCAACAAGGAATCTTAAGTCTATAATAGATTACGTGATAGTTAAACAAAATTCACAAATACTCATTAATGGTATTAGAGCTATGAGAGGAGCAGTATGTGGATCAGATCACCACATGGTCAGGGCGAAAATTGTTTTCCCATATAGATTAAACGAAAGTGTCTCACCAAGCCAAGACGAACAGCTTTTAGAAAGAATTGAACTTCCTCAATACAATCTGTCCAGTTTAATTCATGAGAGCACCTGTACACTATATAAGACTCGAATGAACTCCAAACTTGACGAAACACTAACAAATACCAAATACATATATGAGAACATAATATCAAGTATTCATCAAACAGCACAGGAGGTCTTAGGAATCAAACAAAATAAAATTAGTAACAAGCTGTGGTGGAATGAAGACGTCGAAAAAGCGGTAAGAGAAAAGAAAAGATTATACCATAAATGGTTGAGTACAAAATATGACGCAGACAAAGACCGATTTAATGAAATGAAGAAGAAAACTAGAAAGATAATTATGACCTCCAAAAATGAGACATGGGACAGAAAATGCAGAGAGATAGAATCTTATATTGGAGGACGACAATGCACTGAGGCGTGGAAGTTTATAAACTCTGTTAAGAAGCCGACTAACGAGAAAGTGATTCTAAATCCCATAAATCCCGAAGATTGGATACATTACTACAAACATCTATTAAATGAGAACAGAGACGAATTTAAAGAAGATATGAATTCATCAAGAATCGAAATTCTGGGAGAGCCTATTACCATAGATATCAACAGACTTCAAAAAGCTATAGCAGGGATGAAGAATGGGAAAGCAAGCGGACCAGAGGGAGTAACTACGGAACTAATAAAGAATGGCTCAGAGAAATTACACAGAATGATCACTGGGATATTTAACGAATATATTAATGGCCATCCAACGCCAGATGAATGGATAACAGCATATATGACTCCAATATATAAAAAAGGTGACAGGAGAAATTGTAAAAGCTATAGAGGGATATCGGTCACAAGTTCAATGAGTCGGCTATATGGTCGAATACTACTGGACCTGATAGAGGAAGATTATCAATCGTCTGAAGACGAAGAACAAGGAGGATTTAGAGCAGGTCGTTCATGTACAGATAACATATTTTGTCTTAAACAAATTATAGAAAAGAAAGTTGTGACAAATAGAGAGTTACATATGACTTTTGTAGATCTTGAGAAGGCATATGACACAGTCCCGCTAAATAAACTATGGGAAGTCCTGGGCACATCAAACATTGGTTAGTGCTCTTAAAGATCTATATTACGGTTCAAACTCCCAAATGAAATTCGGAAACCTCTTAGCTGAAAAATTTGCAGTTACTAAGGGTCTCAGACAGGGATGTTGTATCTCTCCGACTTTATTTAAGATTTATATCTCTGCAGCTCTGAAACAATGGAAAAGGAAAGTTAAAGTAATGGGTATACAATTGAACGATCAGGATTGCATATATACTTTACAGTTTGCAGATGATCAGGTGGTGATCTCAAATGACAAAGACGACATGGAATATATGCTTAGAAAACTAATTGAAGAATACCAGAAATGGGGATTAAATATTAATTTAGAAAAGACAAAATACCTCTCAATTGGCGCTGAAGCAGAACAACTCGATATCGAAGACAACCAAAAAATAAATCCATGTGACGAATATAAATACCTGGGCGTCATCTTCGACCGTAGTGGAAAAGACGAACGAGAAATAGAACATCGAATCATACAAGCACGAAGAGCTATAGCATGTCTAAACGGAGTTCTATGGAGTAAAGAAATATCAAAGAAAAGAAAATGGAACATATATGAGACAATGGTTAAAACTAGCCTACTTTATGGAGCCGAGACATGGAGAATAACGGAGAAATATAAGAAAAAGGTCGAAGCCACGGAAATGGATGCCATCAGAAGATCGATGAGAATATCAAGAGCCGAAAGAATAAGGAATGAAGTAATAAAACAACAAATGGGTGGAGAGGGCACTATAGTTGAGGATATTGAAAGAAAACAGCTCATTTGGTATGGGCATGTGAGCCGAATGGAGGACGAAAGATTGCCTAAAAAAACTATGATGTGGCAACCCCCAGCGAAGAAAAAACGAGGAAGACCACCACAGAGCTGGAATCGGGGAGTTAGGAAAGCGATTAGCAATCGAAATCTAAATGAAGACCTAACTCAGGACAGAATACAGTGGCGTTTGGGAGTCGGACAACGTCGTAAGACGTTATGAAACCGAATATATGTATGTAGAGTGAAAGAAACGTTTATTTTATTTTTTTTTAAATACTCTTACAAAAAAACCCAAAAAAGTTTAGATTTTATTTTACTTGTTGTTGTACATTTTTCGATAAAACTTTACGCGGGACTTGATATTATCAATCTACAACTACTGTAAAAATTTGGACCTTCTATCATCTATTGACATCAAAAGTTAAAAACCTAATATTCGGGAAATCGCAAAAACATAGAACACTCTAATAGACTATAAAGCTGCCGGTACACGGTAAGTTGAGTGCAGACGTTCAAAAAACAAATAATTTTGTAACCATGGATATTTTCTACGATAATGTGTTATATATCGTTGGAAAGAGAAGATTTCAGAGAATAATTTTCAATCATAACCCAAAAAAACTTAAAAAAATTCAATTTTCGGATTTTGGCTGTCCTTAATGTTCGTTTTGGAGAATGGATAGGCAGACGAGGAATCGTTGAGTGGTCCGCACGGTCATGTGAGCTGACACCATGTGATTTCTTCCAGTGGGGCCTTCTCAAAAACCGCGTTTTTGCAAGAGGACTACGCACTCTTCCCGATCTCCGAACTGCAATTGAAGAAGAATTTGAAAATCTTCGCGGACTGCTTAACGTGCTTCTCCGGACCTGCCTCTCCGTTGCCATAATTGCATTGATCAAGTGTGATGGGTAGTTCTTCTAAGGCGACAGACTCAGTAAAACACAGGTTAAAACAAAATAAATCTATTCAGTCTAATTATTTACAAAATAAATAAAAATAATATATCTCATTCTATTCGTCGCAGCGAAGTCCTCCTCCGGATAGACGTCTGGAAAAGAAGAACAACATTAACAATGTTATTCAAATATGTACATTTATCGGGGCTCGCTCACTACGCTTGCCTCCGTTTATTTATGAGCCGCAAAGTACTTCACTACGGTACACCTTGCGGCTCGAGTTGGCCTGCCTAAGCTTGCGAATCACGTCAGTACGGTGCACCTCGCTACTCAGGTCGGCCTGCCTAGCTCACCTCGCTTGGCTGGTTGTGGAGCCCAGAACTGTCGTTTCAGGACTGACGGATCCATGCACTGTTATCCTTAATGGCAATTACGGTTCATTCTCTTTAATTCTTGACTAAACTGGAAAGGTGGCACCACTAAAGACTTTTCCAAATGCGCATGTCATCGCATCTGCAGAAACTGCAACAGCGTTGCCACATTTAGTAGATTTCTACTTTTTTGGTACATTTTTGATATTGTTTAAAAAATTCTAGTATATATAGGCAATATTTTTTAGTAAACTTTTAGTATATTTCAACATTTTGTTAAGACTGAAATAAAATTTGCTTTTTTATAGTATTTACCCCATTTCTAAATTAGTTTTCAGACATTTTGTTACAATTTCCCAATGTCATTACCGAAAATAAGATTCAGGACGTAGATGATGAATTTTTACAGAGAAATGAAACTGGATTCTGGTGCAGTTTCAACAAACTTGCAGATGGCAAGTAGCAGTGCAAGCAGTATATCAGGTGTTATTGAAGAGTTATGGCATTCGGTGAGCCTATTAAGGCCGCGTCCCACCATCAAATAATTTGATCAAACTGGTTTGAGCAAACTGAAAGTGACAGTTAGTGACGTCACATCCTGAGTGTTCATTGTGGATAATAATGAAAAATTATAATTTTAAATAAAGTACAAACAAGTTAGACAACTCAATACAAAAAATTTGATCAAACTGGACTGATAATGAGAGCACAGATTTTTAGAATTTCAAAAAACTGCAATTGTGACGTCACTTTGACGTACTTCCGGAGTTTGCTCAAATTATTTGATGGTTGGACGCGGCCTTTAGAAGCTAACGATGGAAAACTAAAATATCTAAGCATATGTAACTTTGCAAAACAAAAAATGTTGTGTTTACGTGTTTCCAATGTAAAATGCGAAAGAATTGTGTGAAGAATTTGATCCCGACATGCAGAAATCAGTGGATGACAAAATATTATATACAAATATTAAATATGAAACTGATAAAAAACTAATTATAGTTTTTTCCCAGTGAAAATCTAAAAAAGTTTGGTTTTTTTACAAATCTTCATATTATATTATTTTCTAGTTAGTCAGCTGTTGTTTTTATTATAAAAAGTCCTAAATTATATACAAATACGTTAATAAAGTTTTACAGTATATTTTAGTTTTTGATGTAGATTTTAGCTAAACTTACAGACTTACAGTAGATTTTCTAAATAAAATGTGGCAACGCTGTGAAGAAATGTCATTTTATTTTGTCTTGTCATTGGCATCTGATGACATCGTTCTTTGTTTACATACGTGTTTGGATTTATTTTATTAAATTGTTTTTTTACTTTTTACTTATAGATTAGCTATATATAACAAAGACTTTTGTTCTCTTACTATAAAGTAAAATATTCAGTTTGTGTGCAAATTTTTGAATCAATGGTGTTTAAATGCTGTGTACCAAAAAGGACTGAGAAGTAAGGAATATTCTTTTGGGTTACTTTGCATCCATGTAATTTAAAAATTTTGTGTTGATTTCGGCGCTGCCTTAATGTCAGGATTGATGTGTTTATAAACTCGGCAATGTTACAAAAAGATACTGGAAATATTTTAATTTTATTATGAGCTTTAATTTTGGTACTTTCCTGTAAATTGTGCCGTTAATTTTTTAAATAAATGTTTTAATTTTTGAATTTTGTTTTTCTACCTTTCCTATTGTATGAACTATATTTATAATTGCAGTAAAAGACTCCATAATATAATGCAAATTACAAAAAATAATCGCTAATGTAAGAAACAATTGTCGATTATTTTTATAATTTGCATTATGTTATAGAATCTTGTTTTACTACAATAATTAGCAACAAAGCTTATTTGAACGTTTAAAATTCCCGCCATTGTCCATTTAGTTCATGACTAAACCGGACAGAGGGCGCTGTATACATTGCAATTTTACGTATTAAAGAGTTGCCTATCTATTCTAGTTATATATACCTTGTCTATGGACGGATCTCTGCTTGTGGCCTCCTTAAATATCCCTCTGCCAGTGTTGTTTCGGAGAGGTGGAACTGAGTGGGGCCATCTGCGCGATTTGAGAGAATCGCACGGTTCCAAGTGCCGATGCGTGTTCGGCGTATCAGCGTATCATTACACAAGATGGGCATCAATTTGAACAGTTACAGTAACCTTTTTTCGAATCTCTTTGCTAATTTCTTTGAATAAATTCATTTTGACGCTGAATTTTTTTCTCTTAATGCAAATTTGTTACCTGACTTATGCTGACCCCTGTATAAATAACTATTTTTGAACACACAGCCCTTTTACATTTGCTATTTTTTTATAGTGGTAATGATCCACAATTTTAGTCTAAAATCTGTTTATATTGGCGTATTTAAATGAATATCATGAATATTAAAATTTTGGATAATTAAAGTAAAAATAACAAATTGTATTAAGAGCACACAGTAGCGATCAACAGATAGCAACAAACGCGGTCCAATATTGCGAAAGTTCTGCGAACTTTCAAAAGTGAGGCAACAGTGCGTCGGTAATTCGACACTGACAGTGACGTTTATACTATCAAAATAGTTATTTATCTACTCTATGTTATATTATGTATAAGTTTTTAGTTTGTGAAAACTGGCATTATAGATAGCAGTGCGTGAAGGATTTAAAGTGTGCGTGAAGTAACAATGAATTACAACAAAAGTTTTGACAGTTTTGTGGTTTGAAAGTAGTTAGAATTTTTAAATGTCAAAGTTCTAAAAGTTGTAGAATAGAAATTAATTCCAGTGACGAAGAGTTACAGCTTTTTTTATTTGTTTATCGTAGATAAAATATTGTATGAAACTGTGCGTGAAGTACTTTTTGCGACCTTACGCGATTTATAGCACTCGCTCCGTTGTCGCTCGTGCTCTAAAAATCGCGTGCGTTCGCAAAAAGCATACTTCACGAACTGTTTCATAAATTTCACGAACTGTTTCATAAATTATTTATGAAACAGTTCGTGAAGTATGCTTTTTACGAACGCACGCGATTTTTAGAGCACGAGCGACAACGGAGCGAGTACTATACATCGCGTAAGTTCGCAAAAAGTACTTCACGCACAGTTTGATTCACATATTTGATTATATGAAAGTGTGCCGAAAAACCCATTGAAAGTGTGCGAAAAAGTAAATCACACACACTTTAAACCCTTCACGCACTGCTATCTATAATGACAGTTTTCACAAACTAAAAACTTATACATAATATGACATAGAGTAGATAAACAATAATTTTTATACACATAGGCGCGAAATGTTCCCAAGTCAGTGACGTTCGATTTCTTTTTATAAAAAAATCGATTTTTAGTAGTTCCAAAGTGACACAAAATCTAGGCACGTGATAAAAAAGTTTATTTGAAGAAAGTGTATTTTTTTGTCTTTCTTAATGGCGGTACAGGCTCCTTTTTTCAATATTTTATTTAGTTATAGAGTAATTTCCACATACTAACATATTTCTGAAATTGGGCTCTGTACCGCCATTCTTTATTATATTACTAATATGTGTGCCAAATATCTCGACAAAATATTCAAAATTAGAGCCGCAATCTTGGAACGCGTTTGTTGCTACCTGTTGATCGCTACTGTTTGCCCTTAAGATGCTGGAAGAAAATAGCTTCAGAACAATATCAAAACACAAATCGTAAAAAAACGCTATAGTTTAGATTTTAGACTTTATAACTTAAATGTAGTCATTTTAGTTGTTAATCACTTTTAATTTTATTTTTGCTGATTGTATTGTTCATTCTAAGACGATGTGTATAAAAATTTAGCATGAAATAAAATATAATAACTAATAACATTTATTTATTGGGTTGCGATTTATTTTTCAGGCCTTTCGCGGCGCATTGTATAGGTTACCCCGTAGTAACTTTGGGCTTCGCGTTCAAATCGTACGTGGGGTTTAGGATGCGCCAGCGAAAGCAGCAAGTGGTGGCGAAAGAGAATCAGTTTTATATGCAACTGATGCAGCAAGCGCTGCCAGTAGAGACATGCGCGAATGCGCAAGAACAAATAGAACCACCGCCAAATGCTGTTGTACCTGTTCAGCCAGTACTGAATAATAATAAACTACAAAATAGGTATGTTATTTATAAATTTGTAAGTTTGCACTAACCGAAATATAAATCACTTTAGTAGATATTAATAACTGTGCTAAAACATGCCATTTTAGGTATACAGGGTGATTCATTAAGAATGTCCAATCTCTGAGTTGTAGATTCTAGACCTCAAAATATTAAGATTTAACCCAAATCACTTAAATAAAATGTGGCTCGTTACTGAGTTACAGGGTGTTTTATTTAAACATTTAATAACTATTTTTACTCAGTACTTTAAAACTATTTGAAATATCCTCGTCATACTTGTCAGAAAGTGTAGATACTGTACACCCTACGAAATTATGATAAACAAACGTTTCTGGCTTCTACCAGAGGTGTACGACAGGTGATAGTTAATGGTTGACCCTTTCCAAATTCTATGCCACTGACGGAATTGTTATTTTAGAGCAGTATTTAGAATCTCCAATACTTTTTATGTAAATAATATACTCTTCATTAGTAACGATAAAGTCATTAATTTTCGAGATATTTGAAGTTGAAAATGAAACGGCATAGCTATTTTGATTTAATGTGTTGTGCTCCTTCATTTTTAACCTCAAATATCTCGAAAACTAAGGACGTTATCGTTACGAATGAAGAGTATATTATTTACATGGAAAATATTGGAGAATCTAAATATGATTCTAAAATCGCAATTCCGTCAGTGGCGTAGAATTTGGGAAGATTCAACCGTTCACTTTCCCCTGTCGTACGCCTCTCGTAGTAGCGAGAAACGTTTATTTAACATAATTTAGTAGGGTGCACAGTCTCTACACTTATTGGCAAGTACGATGAGGATATGTCAAATAATTTAAAGTACTGGGTACAAATAACTAATTTTTAAATCAAACATCCTGTAACTCAGTAAGGAGCCACATTTTATTTAAGTGATTTTAGGTAAATATTAACTATTTGTAGGTAGTATACACACTACTAAATTATGTTAAATAAACGTTTCTGGCTACTACCAGAGGCGTACGGCAGAGAAAAGTGACCGGTTGACCCTTCCCACATTCTACGCCACTGGCGGAATTACTATTTTATCGCAATTTTTCGATTTTCCAATACTTTCTATGTTAATAATGTACTTTTCATTCGTAATGATAAAATCATTAATTTTCGAGATATTTGAAGTTAAAAGTGAAGGTTGTTCTGAAGCTATTTCCTTGTGGCATTTTTATAATTAACTATTTAGATGGGAAATAAGCCACAATTAAATTGAAAAAAATAATTTTATTAACGTTTCGACGCCCAAATCGGGTGTCGTCAAAATACTACTGAGCAGTATTTTGTATTTTGACAACGACACCCGATTTGGGCGTCGAAACGTTAATAAAATTATTTTTTTCAATTTAATTGTGGCTTATTTATAGCACAAAATAGCTGTGCCGTTTCATTTTCAACTTCAAATATCTCGAAAACCAATGACTTTATCGTTACGAATGAAGAATTTATTATTTACATAGAAAGTGTTATAGAATTTAAATTTTACGCTAAAATAGCAATTCTGCCAGTGGCGTAGAATTTGGGAAGGGTCAACCATTCACTATCCCCTGTCGTACGCCTCTGGTAGTAGCCAGACACGTTTTTTTATCATAATTTCGTAGGGTGTACAGTACCTACACTATCTGCCAAGTATTATTATTATTATGAATATAAATAAGGGCAGAGACTAAAAAAAGCCTATAAAGCCCAAGAAAAATAAATATAACAGTAAATTAACAGAATAGGTAAAAGGAAAACAAATGTCATACAAAATACATAAGGAAAACATAAAAATTATATAAAAATACCATCAGTTCTAAAGATCGTCCAAACGATTTTTAAAGGTGTTCACTATAGGTGCTAAAACAACCTCAGTAGGGAGGCTGTTCCAAGTAGTGAAAATCCTATGTGACAAAAAGAATTGTTGAGGTCGTGTGTGGAAATTTCCTCTGCGCAACTTGAGCGGATGTCCTCTTAGTCTTTCATCTGTGTTAGGAGTAAATATATGTAATAAGCCCACCTCAAATGCATTGTTTAACACTCTATAAGTCACTATCAAATTACCTCTCAGTCTACGATCACAATACTTCGGTATGTTACTCAAAGCAAGTCTTTCCTCGTATGACGGTCTTACACGACCGAAGGGTAAGCGGGTAGCGCGACGTTGAACACTCTCTAGTCTGTTTTGATCCCCAATAAGTTCGGGACACCACACTGGCCCTGCGTACTCGAGTATTGTAAAGTTTTATAAAAGTTCGAAGAGAAACCGAGCTGAAAGACTTTTTAAGCAAAAATAATTTTTTGTTGGCTTGATTACAGATGTAATTTATATGATTTGACCAGCTTAAGTATTTTGTTATGATCACACCTAAATCTCTATGACAGTCAACCACAGTGAGTCTGATTCCGTTTAATAGATACGATACTACCGGATTGTTCTTTCCAATATGAAGGACGGCACACTTCTCCACGTTAATGGGTAACGGCGCAACGCCCATATGGAACACCAATCAGCAACAGAGTTTAGATCAGTTTGCAAAGAGTTGTAGTTTGTTAGTGGGTTTGCGTATAGTTTAGTGTCATCAGCAAAGAAGGACTTGTTAGAGTTTATGCGAAAAGGCAGGTCGGAAACGTACACCAGGGAAAGCACTGGTCCCAGAACAGATCCTTGTGGAACACCACTATCTGTAGAGTAGGAAGTATGAGTCAAGTCCCACAGCACTTAGGCCACAATTGACCCATTGTACATCCTCCCAGGGGGGTTATCGTCCTTAGTTCATTATCCATCCTGCCATTTCCAGGAAGGCGGACAAACCACCTGGTGACATCTCCCCTATATCGGCAGGTGTAGGCCAAGGCTCGCCGAACGCATACTCTCGTATTGACGATAACTCCGGACATTCACATAGGACATGCTCGACAGTTTCGTCATCTCGTTCATACCTCCTGGAGGTGGAGGTATTTTCTTAGTTGACAATGGCCAGTTGAAAAAAGGACATACTCGACAGTTTCGTCTTCTCGTTCATACCTCCTGGAGGTGGAGGTATTTTCTTAGTTGACAATGGCCAGTTGAAAAACCAACTGTCAAGCGTAGGTTTTTCCTGGTCATTCTTAAGTACTTTTCTGATGCTGACTTCCCAAAGTTCCTTAGTGTTACCTGAGCAAGTCTACATCCTGGCCCTTCTTCCCATCTTTTCACGATTTGCGTGTGGGAGTGACATTTGACAAGTTCCGCGATTGTTGCAGTTGACCAGCCAAAAAGATCACCAGGTCCTAAGAGTCTTAGGCCTACTGCCTTCCTAGCTAGCTGGTCAGCAATGCGGTTGCCTTTATTTATATTGTGTCCTTTAACCCACCTCAGGATGATGTTTTTACCATCCGAAACTTGGGCTAGTGATTCATGACACTCCATTACTAGCCCTGATATGACACGTGGTCTGTTCAGGGTTAGTAGCGCTTGTCTGCTGTCTGTGCAGATTATTATAGTTTTATCGGCTATACCTTTCCGGATTATCTCTTTTGAGGCTATGGAAATACCAGCCAGTTCAGTCTGAACTACGCTAGCATTTTTGCCCATACATCATTTTATACTAAGATTCAGTGATCTGGAGTATATTCCGCATCCTGAGCCTTCTTCCGTTTTGGAGCCATCGCATCGGTGTAGATGCAATATGCATTTGCCACGTTTGACTCCCTATGTTGTCTTGTTTCGATTTTGTAGGGTTTGTCGAAGACAAACGTAGGTTTAATTAAGTCGCATCCATGGCCCGCATGTAGCTGGGGCAGTGCCTCCAGCTCACCCCGCCATAAACGACATCTCAATTGTCCCATTCCTACATCAAGGTTTGCACCCGCTGAGCGTAATCTCATCATCGTCATCAGCGCCACCTCTTTGACATATATGTCTAAAGGGGTAATGCCAATGAGCAACTCCATTGCAGCGCAGTTGGTGTTGTTTTCATGGCACCTGTTATATTTAGACAAGCCATCCGTTGAATATGGTTTAGTTTGTTGATCGCTGTTGCCTGTAGCACCTTTGGTACCCAAGCCATAGCTCCGTAAGTTAGCATTGCCCTAATGACAGTAGTGTAGATCCAGACGACCACCCTGAGCGAAAGGCCCCAAGTGCGTCCGACCGTTCTCCGACACTGTTCATCGGCAATATATTATGTTCTTTTAGCTCTACTATCTAAGTGAGAGTTCCATGTTAACTTCCTGTCAAGGGTAATACCAAGGTGTTCACCTCTTCAGAGAAGTTCAGACTGCAGTTTAGAATCCTAGGGGGTATTAATCCCGTGATTCTTCATTTTCTGGTGAAGAGTATCATCTCTGTCTTTTTTGGATTTATAGACAGTGAGTGTTCCTTACACCATGTTTCTATTAGTCTGAGAGCAACTTGTAATCTCTCACATAGTGTGTTCTCAAACTTCCCTTTGCTAGACGGTTATATCGTCTGCATAGGCTATTGTGTAGAAACCGTTCTTGCTGAGTTGGTCAACCAGAGTATCCAAAACTATGTATCCGGAGGGTGTCAGGTGCCGATTCCGCGAGGCAATCTTCTTCTTCATGTGCCTTGTCCGTTGCGGACGTTGGCTATCATCACAGCAATTTTAATTTTGTTTGCGGCGTTTCTGAATAACTCGATCGATGTTAGTCCAACCATTGGCGTAAGTTTTGAAACCATGAGTGTCTTCTTCTTCCGGGTCCGCGTTTGCTTTCTATTTTACCCTGTATTATCCGTTGGAGTATATGATATTTATCATGTCTCATAATATGACCGAGGTATTCAAGTTTCCGTTTCTTAATTGTGAAAGAGATTTCTTTATGTTTTCCCATTCGGCACAGTACCTCTAGGTTGGTGGTGTGAGTCGTCCAGGATATTTTGAGGATACGTCGATACACCCACATTTCGAATGCCTCCAGTTTTCTCATTAATGTTTCCGTCAGTGTCCATGCCTCTGCGCCACACAGCAAGACTGGAAATACATAGCACTTTAGCAGCCGTATTTTTAGTGGCAATTAGGACAGTGAATCGATCATCCCTCTCGGACACTATACGTCACCGATCCAAACCTGGTCATTGACTATAGCTACCGGTCTACTGCTATCGACGGTAAGCCCTTGAGACTGCAGACTGCGTCATAGGAAGACGACGGGCGACAGTCCTCTGATTATAGCGCTCTCCAGATTATCCAATTATCTGGGCCATCTTAGCTGGGGAAGTATCCATTTATAAAACATTCAGTTACTACACTTCGAAATTTACACACACGTCAACCGGCAAATTCTACTACTTTTTATAATCCAGTCGTTTTCGAAATTTTTAAATAATCACCCCGTATCACTATTGATGATTTCATTGGGCACTCATTACTTGAACGAAAAAAAGTAGTCATGTCATCTTTAACTATTCTTTTAACTTTTCCTATATCCTCTGGTTTTCGGTATACCCTGTAAAACATACCATTGTGGTACAAAGAGTACAGATGTTGTATTTATTATGCGACAAATATCAGAAAAATCTTCCAGCATTTCTGGATTTCGTAGCCTTAGATATAATTTAGCTAAAGGATGTTATCGAATTACTATGCATCAGTGGAATTCCGCAAAACTTAATTAGAATAATCAAAGACGTTTATATCAAAGACAATTAAAGCGTAAACAGTAAATTTACAAAACCCATTCAATTGTAGAGTGGTTTTTCTCTTTTGTATGCAACAACGTAGGTAAACTTGAAATATTTTAATGGTATAGTTAAAAATATCATCAATACACTATTTATATTGAGCAGCCATTTAATTATCCAAATAAAAATATTAATTATGGACATTAAACAAATAAATTATCATATAGTGAATCAATGAAGTTATGAGTATAAAAATGTAAAATTTGTAATTATATTGTCAATTTTTTTTTCACTTATATCTGATTACTCTTAAAAGGAAATCAATAAACCGATAAAGTCCATTTTCTTACATTCTTATGTTCTTCGATTTTATTTATATTTTTCTCAATGCTTTTCCTTTTTTGTCTATTTTGTTTTCGGAATTTGTAATATTGTCGTATTTTATTGTTATTTTTCTCTGCTTTTCTCCTCTTCTAATATATATTTCCGCTAGTTTTTTAAATTTCATTGCTACAATTATTGCGTTATATAGTATAGTCAAAATTATTTAAAATCTATTGGAATTAGAGCATGGAGAAGAGTTGCCAGAGACAGGGGCAAATGGAGGATTGTTCTGAAGAAAGCTTTGGCTCATAAAGAGCTGTAACGCCACTGATGATGATGATAGTACAGTCAAACATATAACTCAAATTTTCCTTATTTTGAATAATGTAAATTCTTGTCCACTTAGAGCCCTTTTTACAAGTATAAACACATCCTCCTCATGCTCTTTCCTTGATCCGTTGCCAGGGCGTGGTGACATTCTTAATATTGTTAGCATATTCTATAGACTATAATACATCCAACTCCGACAGAAAACTGGCACCACGTTGCTACTAGCGCCTCTGCCGACTCGAGTTGATAGGTATGTTTTCTCAACGTAAACATACTTTAACTTTGTTAATGTTTGGAATACTATCTAATCTTGGTAATTTGTGTTTCTATTTTTATACAAAATGTCTTATAAAATAGGTTCGGTAAAATGGATTCTCAGCAAATACATAGGATGGCAACAAAATTAACTAAAAAGTTTATTACATTACTTTGCCCCAATCACCCCTATGAGAGGGTGTTTAGCTTGCAATTTCTTTTTACAAGAAGGCTAACCCAAGACTGTTCAGAAAATTTATTTTTTATTATGGGCTAGGGGTTTTAATAATAATAGACCTGATAGTGTGAAAATTAGCTGTAACTTATAAAGGGAGCTTCAGATAAAATTAATGATATCGCACACCTAGTTCAATTGTGCCACAACTGCAAAAAATTCGAATTTTGAGTTAAGGCAGTAAAATATTGCCTATATAATGCCCCATCTAATGCAATACAGCCTGAACTAAAATATTAATTTGGATAAGTATAAAGTAAGTTACTTCGGTATTTCACTGAAGGAATTTTGCATAGGGCGATGTGGCGATAATATACACTGCCACAATACAACCGATGTAATTCAATACGTTAAATACGGCCGCAACTGCAAAAATCAAGAGAGATGTGGCGATAATATACACTGCCACAATACAACCGACGTAATTCAATACGTTCAATACGGCCACAACTGCAAAAATCAATTGATTTTTTCATCATATTGCCGCCGTATCTCCTAGGTATCGTTTTATAAATGACTTTCTTCACAATGCAATATCGCCATAACTATCAAAATAAAATTAACGTTTTATTTTTAATAAATTGTAATAAGATCCAGCGAATAACTGTATAATTTGCTACCTAAATTGTAATTTTGTAGCCAGTCATTCTCAAAATAAATTATTTACAGGGCATAACGCGTTTGCTACAGAACGTTTTGCTCATTTCTTGAGAATTTTGTGTTTTGCACTTGTGGCATTATTGAACTAGGTGTGCGATATATTTAAAAGGTATGTATTTTCAAAATTATATACAAGCGAGTGTTGAAAATGTTAAATATATATTAAAATTCGTGCAAATATTATAAGAATTTCACATTTAATGATACAAGCATATAATTTGGTACACGTATACAATACATATAAACGTTCAAATTTAGATATGAGGCCATCTCAGATTTTACCTTTTACAAAAATGGCGGGCATTCAAAATGGCAACGATACATATGTGACTAATAGCACGATAACTTTTGAACTAAAAGACCACATATACTACACATACAAAGGTTCAAATTTAGATATGAGGCCATCTCAGATTTTGCCTTTTACAAAAATGGCAGGCATTCGAAATGGCGACTACACATATGTGACTAATAGCACGATAACTGTTAAACGAAAAGTCCGATTTCAACCAAATTGGTATATAGGTCCTATTTTGATGTGTAAGATCGAGGTCTTGAACCGGAAGAATCGGTTTACCAGAAGTTGTGTTTTTCCTGATTTTTATGTAAAAATATGTTTTTTCTTTTTTGAATGTTTTCACCCTGTATACATTAATTTTTCAAAAAGGTAATACCGGCGTTGAAAAAAGCGTAAAAATATTTTTTAGGAATATTTTGAACTCTTTAGTTATTTTAATTACCAATTAATAAATAATAAAGGCATAACCGATCTTCACATGTACCTATGAACCTATGTGCGGCAGATTCGTGCAAATAATATAAGAATTATTGTGCATTTAATGGTAGAAGCATATACAGTTGAGTCCGGGAATCTTTACCCGTGCGTCATCATTTAAAGCATACGAAATAAGTCGATGATAAGTCGGAAATTTAAAATTTACTAAACGCAACAGCAAGTCACTTACTGTCACTTGCTGTTGCGTTTAGTAAATTTAAATTTCCGACTTATCATCGATTTATTTCGTATGCTTTAAATGATGACGCACGGGTAAAGATTCGCGGACTCAACTGTAATTTGGACCACACACAGACAAATATTCAAATTTATATATGAGGCCATCTCAGATTTTGTCTTTTACAAAAATGGCGGGCATTCAAAATTAATCTGCCGCATGTAGGTACATGTGATGATACGTTATGCATTTATTAAATGGTAATTAACATAACTAAAAAGTTCATATTATTTCCTAAAAAATATTTTTGCATTCTTTTCAATGGCGGTATTACCTTTTTGAATAATTAATATACAGGGTGAAAGAATTAAAAAAATAACAACAAATTTTTACATAAAAAAACAGTAAAAACACGTGTTAAAAACACAAGCTATCGTGCTATTAGTCACATATGCATAGTCGCCATTTTGAATGCCCGCCATTTTTGTAAAAGGGAAAATCTGAGATGGTTTTATATCTAAATTTGAACTTTTATATGTGTAGTATATGTGGTCCAAATTATATGCTTCTACCATTAAATGCACAATAATTCTTATAATATTTGCACGATTCTGCCGCACATAGGTACATGTGAAGATACTTTATGCATTTATTAAATGGTAATTAACATAACTAAAAAGTTCAAAATATTTCCTGAAAAACATTTTTACGCTCTTTTCAATAGCGGTATTAACTTTTTGAAAAAATAATATATACAGGGTGAAAGAAATGAAAAAAAAAACAACATATTTTTACATAAAAACCAGGAAAAACACAACTTCTGGTAAACCGATTCTTCCGGTTCAAGACCTCGATCTTATACATCAAAGAAAGAACCTATATACCAAATTTGGTTGAAATCGGACGTCTCGTTCAAAAGTTATCGTGCTATTAGTCACATATGTATAGTCGCCATTTTGAATGCCCGCCATTTTTGTAAAAGGCAAAATATGAGATGGCCTCATATCTAAATTTGAACCTTTATATGAGTAGTATATGTGGTTCAAATTATATGCTTGTATCATTATACGCTCAATTGTTTCACATATCGGCCGCACGAGAAACTCTCCAAAATGTATGAACAAATTGTCACAAAACTTTTTTATACATAAATATTTTATTCTTTTAGTAAAAGCGTATGTAAATAAAATTAACAATAATAAAAAGGAAAAATTATGTAAATTTAAGACCCAATATAAAATTAAAGAAAATAGCTCACAACTAAATTTGTATTTTGATTTAATCGTATAAAAATACCTTTCTTTTAAATACCTAGTTTGTGGTTATCAACCCATACCACTAGATGGCACTATTTTGTTTGCTGCCACAAAATTAATGGGACATGTCAAGAGTTGTACGTATTATAGTCTATATAGTATTTGTTATTAGTGTGTAAGAATGTTTATTTAAATTTCAAATAATTTGTTTCAAATAACATTTGTTATATTTTTAGTACTAAATCTCATGAGAAAAATGGTCACATACCTAACGGGGCCATAGCCAATGGAGTACATAATACACACACTACAAAATCACATCACAGAAAATCGGTAGAGAAATGTAAAGATCAAGATCAACACGGGAATGATCACACTAGGTAAGTATTTGTTTAATAAAAGCATTGTACATTAAAATACATGTGTTATGTTATTATGTCTACTTACAATTAATTGTTATAGCGTTTTTTATTCTTCGTATATTTTTGCAGCACATGCCACAACTTGTTTGTTTTATTTATACAAAACAGAATCTTCTTTTTATTTGCTGTCTCCTTTCGACGGTTGGCGATCCGAATGGCAATTGTAGCTTTGGAAACTGCTTGTAGAAAAATTTCTGCGAATGAGCGGTCAAACCATCTTCTCATATCTTTCAGCCACGAGTACTGGTTTCTTCCTACTGATCGTTTACCCTGTACTTTATCTTTCAATATGATTTGAAGTAATTCAGATCTTTCACCTCTCAACACATAAACCAAGTATTGTATTTTTCAAAAATGAATAACCATTTTCAATTGGTTGCAAAACCAATTGCAACGAAATACAGCCGAACCATATTCTAGTCCAATCAGAGAGTGCAGCAAGCACCTCTACCGGTTTCGAAACTTATTAGTCTCTCATCAGGAGGCACATATGCTGCTCTCCCTGATCCAACCAAAACAAACCCCAGCGTGCAGTCCCGGATTGCAACGAACGAAATGGCATAGATGCCCTACTTAGTAAACCTACCTTGAAAACTTAGTCTTGTTGTAGCAGTTGCCGCTAGGGCATCTATGCCATTTCGTTCGTTGCAATCCGGGACTTCACGCTGGGGTTTGTTTTGGTTGGATCAGGGAGAGCAGCATATGTGCCTCCTGATGAGAGACTAATAAGTTTCGAAACCGATAGAGGTGCTTGCTGCACTCTCTGATTGGACTAGAATATGGTTCGGCTGTAATTTCGTTTTGCAACGAAACTGAAAATAGTTATTCATTTTTGGTTTACATGTACTCTGATTGGAGTACGAAGGGAACCATTCTCGTTGGAACTTTACCGCGCTGAGCAGATCGGACGTGAATTGTAAATTGTAGAATTCCCTCATCTTCCTTAGTCTCAGCATCCGTATGGCTTGCATATTGTAGAAGCCTCGGAGGTGTAACCAGAGAAGGTTCCCATTGTTTTCATTCTGGTGGGGTGTAGAATAGCATTATGTTGTTTTATATGCCATTAGAGTGAAAACTTAGTCTTATTGTATCTTTCTTTCAATGATTTTTCTTAGTAATTGCTTTTGTTTGCTCATGCGCCGAAGTACCTCATTGTTAGCAACTTTTTGTACCCATGGAATTCTCAGCGTCCGCCTGTATACATACGTCTCAAACACATCTATTCTTTTGTCTGTTTCAGAGTCCATAGTCCAACTTCACTTTCATCTGATCATTCTGATTTTTAGCTCCTCACTAAGGTCTGATCTTGTAAAAAATGTTTTCGTCCGATCTTGTAAAAAATGTTTTCATGTTGTGTACGCAGCGCAGGATTAACCATTAGGCGGACTAGGCGGCCGCCTAGGGCTTGGGCATTTGATGGGGCCCGCGTCCCGCTCAAATGCATTGACATTGAATTATTTAAGTAGTTATATAGGAAAAAATATAAAACGGTAAATAAATCACATAGGGATAACGGAGACAAAGGCAAAAGAGAATAGTTAATTTATGATTCCTAATCAAAGTCAGTTTTTTATTTGTCTTCTGTCAAATAATCCAGGAAAATACAACCGACTTCAAGCCAACATTAACCAGTTGTTGTTTGTTTGGGTTTATATGACTGCGGACACTAAATCCATTCGCCAATTTTACTATTTTTTATTTTATTAGTCATTTTTTCGTATCTTATCCTAAAACTAATACTAATATAATAAACAATTCTACTAATAAATAATTATTTTTGTATTTTTTTTTTATAATTTTTTATATATTTTTTTTTATTTATTTTTTTCTAAATGATGTTCTCAGAGTTCCACAGCAAAAACTGCAACATTCTTCTTTAGCCCTCTACTTCATTCGAAAGCTATTTTACTATGGACTGTCCAAGTTCGTCATTCATTTTTATCTACATATTTTTTTATATTTTTTTAATTATTATATATTTTTTCTATTTTTTTTATATATCTTTTTTATATTTTTTTTTTCTTTTTTTTTTGTTTTTTTTATTTTTTTTTTTTTATTTTTTTTTATATTTCTTTTCTTTTTCTTTTTTTTTCTTTTCTTTTCTTTATCTTTTAACATATAACAATTTACAAGAAATACTTACTCTATATTTTACAATTACAATTTAAGCTTAATATCTAAAATATGTTTATACAATAGTCGGTATACCAACTCATTATTTTCTAATGTTAATAAATAATTTAAATTAACGGGATGGTGGACATCAGTCAAAGAATACAGTGAATTTAAAAACATATTAACTTTATTAGAGATAAGAGAACATGTCAAAATTTTGTGTTGTAGATTGCCCAACTGTCCACAAATACATTGTGGACTATCAGCTATATTAATTTTAAATAAATATGATGGAGTAAGACAGTGGTCAAATCTCATTCTGCATATGGTTCTTGTCATATCTTTTGTCGACTCCATTTTAGAAAACCAAGGTTTATCCGTTATATAGTTTCTGATGGATCTGTAGTGGTTTCCTGTATTTGCGTTTTCATCAATATACCTTTCTTTCCATTCTTTCTTAATCTCTTTGAATAAATTTGATTCAATATCTTTTGGCGTACAAAGATAATGGGTTAATACTCCTTGTGTCACCGCGTTTTTAGCCAATTCATCTACCATTTCATTTCCAGTTATTCCACAGTGGCTTTTAACCCATGCCAATTTAACAGACTTTCCTTGTTGCTGAAGTTCTATAATTTTATTTATGATATATAATTCAATGTAGTTCACTTTTGATTTAGGATTTATAGCACTAATTTTACTAAGAGAACTTTTACTGTCACTAAAAATTATAAACTTTGAATGATTTATATTAGATAAATATTTTAGTGCTTCCATTATCGCTATTAATTCAGCTGTGTATATACTCATAATAGAATTTAGTTTAAACATTTTACTAATTTTATTACTGCTATCCCAATAGGCACACCCCACACCTTCAATATTTTTTGATGCATCTGTATATAGCATAAAACAATCTTTGAACATTTGTGAACTGTCTGAGATAAACACTAATTTTCTTAAAGATAGAGGCAAATTGCTATAGTCCCTTAAAAAGCATACCTGAACTTGTTCCATAGTATTAAAGTCGATATTATAATTTGGGTGTATGTCATATTTATAAAGTTGTTTATCATATATTATCATTTTTGAATATAAATCTACTATATTTAGAGTTTTCTTTTTTATCCAATATTTTTCTGTGAAGTCTGCTAAAAACAGTTGATGTATTTTGGAAATTAAAATTGCCTTTTTTTCATACAATCTAACTAAAAGGCTGATGCCAAGTTTTTTTCGTCTTATATCCATCGGTATTTCACAGCATTCAACTTGTAGATTATTTATCGGTGTACTTCTTAGGGCTCCTATACACAATCTAAGGGATTTATTAATGATTTTGTCTATTTTACTTAAATGACACTGTGATGCGTCACTGTATAATATTGATCCGTAGTCGAATATAGCTCTTATATTATTTTTAAATAACAACAAAGAAATATTTGGATCTGCTCCCCAACGTAAGTGTGATACGAATCGAAGAAGGTTTATTCCTTTTTCTGTTTTTTTAACTATATGGTCTATATGTTCTTTCCAGAGAAGCTGTCTATCCAGAGTAATACCCAAATATTTAACATAACTTTGTACAGGATAGGATATATTGTTTATTAAGATGTAATTGGGTATTTCTTTTCGTTTTCTTGTAAAAATACATAATTTGGTTTTGGAATCAGATATATTTAGTCCATGTAATTCACTCCATATTTTAATATGTTTGTCTCCTTCTTCAATGGATTTGACTGCATTTTCTATTTTAATGTTTTCTTGATAAATAACTATATCATCTGCAAATTGTAAAATTTTTGTTGAGTGTAAATTTTTTTCTATATCAGAAGTGTAAATTAAATATAACAAAGGGCTTAATATTCCTCCTTGAGGTAAACCACCCATCGCTAGTCTTGGACCAAATGTGTTATTATTTACCGATATATAAATTTTTCTACAGTCATACAATTTTATTATTTTTTGACAGAAACATTCTGGCAGACCTATTTGTATCATTTTGTTATATAGTATATTTAAATTAACGTTGTCGTATGCTGCTTCGACATCTAATAAAAGAGCTATTACTGAAGAATTTTTCGTAAACGCTAAATTGATATCTGTTACCAAATGGCTCACTGCTTCCACAGTAGAATGATTTTTTCGAAATCCAAATTGTGTTTGTGATAATTTATTGTTTTTTTCTAGCCAACTTTCGAGCCTAAGTTTTATCATTCTTTCCAGTGTTTTTGTTATGCAGGAGCTCAATGAAATACCTCTATAAGATTCTGCTGAATCAGGATTCCGATTTGTTTTGAGAATAGGAATCACCCGGTACTCTCTCCAGTTATCTGGAATATCTTCTGATAGCCATATTTGATTAAAAAAATTTAATAGTGTTTCTTTTCCTTTTTGATGTAAATTGGCCAACATAATATAATGTACATTATCTATACCTGGAGAAGTATTTTTCTTATTCTTAAGGCTTATTTCTAATTCACAGAAACTAAATGGAACTGAAAGTGGATGGTTAGAATTTTTCCTTTCCATTACATTAATTTTTGAAAATATATTATCTGGACATAATTTTCTTAAAAACTCCTCAACCCATTCTCCTTCCGTCACTGGATTTACTTGTGGTTTAAAAATGTTTTGTAATCGTTTGGCTTGATTCCACATATCTTTAATTGGTGTATTTTTGTTTAAAGTTTTACAAAAATTTCTCCATGCATTACGCTTACTCTCTAATACAACTTTTTTGGTTTTTGCTACACATTTATTATAATTTATATAATTTTGTATATTAGACTGTAGTTTAAACTTGCGTAACATTAACCAGTTATCTCCAACGGCATTTTATACTCCATGTTCTAATCATTCCCTCAATTTGGTAATTTGCAAGCAAATTTTGCTTAGGAGCGTTAATTATTTTGGAATGGTTCAAGAACTATTCGTTCTTAATCGTAAAATATTGCAAAAGTCCGGATTTTAAAGAACCTTTGGATTTTAAAGAAGAACTTGGATTGACATGTAATTAGGCATACATAGTGTGACCAACTAGTCCGAAAAATCCGGGACATGGCCCGAAATACAAATTCGTGTCCCGGAGAAGTCTTCCGGGCCATCCAAATTTTCAACGTTTTGGTAAAATTCTATTTTGAAATTTTAAATAGGTTTTAAGAATTCACATTAAATTGGTGGGACGAAAAAAAAAGTCGACAATTTCTAGAGTGTAATACTAATACCACATCCAAAACGCATGCATTTTATATCGTGGTATTATAGTTTTATGAAAACTAAAACAGTGGACTTTTTTTCGTTTCTGTTTATCGAACGACGGAATACTAGACTTATAAATTGTAAATAGGACAAAGAAAGCTACGAGAATATATTTATACGATTAATAATATGATACTGGGAAAAAGGGAAATCACCCAGAAAAGAAAAATACATATATATCATACAATCACAGTACCAACTCCTATATGCAAGCGACACTTGGGTTACAAATAAAAGACTGAAAGTGCCATAAATGCAGCAGAAATGAAGCAGCTGAGAAAAATAGCTGAAAAGACGGAGCTGGACAGGCAAAGGAACGAAAACGTCAGAAACGTGCTAAGACAGGAAGCAATGGAGAAAAAAATTGAAAAAAGAAAACCGAATTGATTTGGATATATCACTAGAATGAACGAGAACAGACTAGTAAAGAAAGTGACAGATGCGAAAAGACAGGGGAACAGAAGAAGGGGCAGACCTAGAAAGGTGTGGATGGAACAAATCCAGGAAATCGGGACCAAGAGAGGGAAAACAGTGCAACTGATGAAAGAAATGGCAGGTGACCGGAAGGCGTGGAAGAAATGGGTAAAAGATAGATAGGTGATAGCAAAGTCTGACGCTCTTATTGGACATAAGGACAAGAAGAAGAAGAAGAAGTATTATAATTATTGTCTTCTGAAAAAAACAATGGCCCGATTTTCATTGAAAGTCCCGGATTTCAGGTATGTTTATCAGCATTGTCCCGGATTCGACTGAATTGAATTTGGTCACACTAGCCATACACATAGCTAACACGTCAAAGAAAAAAAATGATATTGAGCCGATGTGTGCTTTTGCTCTTAGGTTTTAGTTCCCCTTCTCGGGCTTGAAAAAATATACGGTCAAAATCCGTACGGAAGTAGATAAACTGATTAATTCTAAGCAACTTTTGTTCTATAGAGTTTTTTCACCAAGTCAGTACTTTTCTAGATACTTTTCAAAAAAAATACGCTTTTAGAAAAAATATTCTTAGCAAAAATATAGTTTATAAAAGGTGAGAAAATGGTGTATGTGTGAAGTCTGTAGACCCAGTAGAAGCAGAGGTGTAGCTAATGAAAAGTAGGTTCTTATTCGTCAAATTCCAAATCGAATATTTTCACGTGAAATAATCAAAAAATTAAGCACTTTTCAGGAAAAACTCATCATAACTTTTTTAAAGTGTTTAAGAAAAGCTTTATTTTTGTTTTTTAAAAAAGTTTCTTGCATCAAAAGTAAGCAATATACGCTCAAAATAAAGTTGATCCCTATTTTTGGGTAAAAAACTGGTGAAAATCACCCTCTAATTAGCATCTCAAATGAAATAAATCGTTACTGCTTCACAAGTTACTTTAATTTTGTATTGTTTATATGATCTGTAAGTTTTATTTTTATAAAGTGCTTATTTATGAAAGGGCTGCAGTAGAAAAGGCTTGAACAAGTCACTAATCACGAGTGTATGCAAATTTTAACAGGCATATTTTAACCAATTTTTATCTTACAAAAAAAACACAAATCTAGAATTTTCAAAAAAGGAAAACCTATATTTTTTAGTCTGATTTTTGGTACCACTAATAAGTTATTTTGAAAAAAAGACGTTTTTTCAAAATTTTAAAAAAATTGTTTTTCTTTAAATCCCAATCTTTTGGTAAATAAGTAAAGTAAATTATAAAGCGGTAGTAATTATTTTCATGTGGGATGCACACTAAGGATTTTTAAGATTTTTTTTTGGCAAAAAAGAGACCAACATTATTTGGAGCTTAACTTACTTAATTTTGATAATACAAAAAAAAATAAAACTTTTTTAACACTTTCAAAAAGTTTGGATGATTTGTCGTCCAAAAGTGCTTCATTTTTTGGATATTTCACGTTAAAATATTCGATTTGCAATTTGACGAATAAGAATCTACTTTTCATAAGCTCCAGCACTGCTTATACTGGGTCTACATACTTCATACATGCACCATTTTTTTTTACTTTTGTATGTGCTATATTTTTCCTAAGAATATTTTTTCGATAAAATACGTCATTTTTGAGTTATTTGCGAAAAACCGTCTAAAAACATGTTTCTTTTTGGTTAAAAAATGAACATATTCACTCGCATAACTCGAAAAGTATTAACTTAGTGAAAAAACTATATAGAAAAAAATTTACTTAGAATGAATCAGTTTATCCTTTCCGGACTTATTTTGAACGTATATTTTTTCACCCCCGAGAAGGGGTGAAACTCACCCCCAGGGCAAAAGCACACATCGGCACAAAATCACTTTTCTTCTTTGACATGTTACCTATGTGTATGCCAAATTTTATGTCAAACCAAGCGGCTGCGGCTCTTCGATTCGCAGCAAAAACCGTGAGAAAATTGAAGGACAAGTTGTTGCGAAATGTCGGTTAAAAGATGTCGGTTAGTAGATGGTCAGCTAGATTTGATGCTGCTACAGCAGTACAAATTTTATTTAGGAAAATGAATAAGTATCAAATAGCTCTTTTAACCATTATGTGGTCTAAAGTTTTAGAACATTTTAGTGCTGCTAATAAACATTAGAAGATACAACTATAAATTTATCAGATGCAGTTATTTTACTTATATCTTTAGCAAAAGTAATAGAAGTAAAAAATGAAAAATGATATTCTTTATATTGTCGTAGTCTATTTTTGTAGTAACTACTTTCCAAAACAACATAAATATCTGTAAATTTGTTTTAACTAAATGGTCGCTATATTTTATTTAGCGTATGGCTTAAGTATATCACAGAATATATTTAGATTTATGCATTATACAATGCATCACAAGCAGATGTCCAATTTTTTTTATATATTCGATTGACCCTTCGGTTGCCATTACAAAGTCTATAGGGTCGCCTGTGTATGCTCTGCGTGGGCAGTCCTGAACAATGTGACTGATCGTCTGTCTTGCAGCGCCGCAGTCACAAGAAGGCGAGGGGAGTTTACCCCATCTGTGGAGGGAGTCGGCGCATCTTTCACAGTTTGTTCGAATTCGATTAAGGGCTGCCCAAATCTTACGGGGACGTTCAAATTCGCCAGATTTCCCTATGATGTCCGGTAGACTATGGTAATGCGGATCTGTCCTACTTTCCCAATCTTCTCTCCATCGGGTATTTAAGTCAAAGTTGGATTGCTGCAGCGCTTGAGCAGATTGTAGAGGGGTAACCTGGATCGGAGACGGTTTCCAAGAATATCGGGGATGTCGTTGTGGACTAGAAGCTGGCGACTGTCCATTATTTTGTTATATTCTTTAACCAATGTATGTTCGCGGCGTAGGTTGGGTGGTGCTATATTACTAAGGGTAGGTAGCCACATTGTAGGGGTGGGCTTAATTGTGCCTGTTATCATACGCATAGTACGGTTTAGTTGGGTGTCGACCAGGTGGGTATGCCTGCTATTTAGCCACACTGGAGCACAGTATTCTGCCACCGGATATATCAGGCCAAGAGCAGAGGATCTTAATGTTGATGCTGTGGACCCCCATGGTCGCTATAAAGGGGCCTACTTCTTATGGCCGCCTAGGGCCCCATGATGCCTTAAACCGTCACTGTGTGTACGAGTGTTTTCCTCACTTTTTCTATTCTTGATAGGATGTATTTTTTTGGGTTACACTGGCTATTTTCTGGTTACACATTTGTTCTTCTTTTTGTATAGACATGACTCTGTTGTTTTTTCAATGTGCCTCTAGTAAGTTGTCGTTCCATCGTTTTCGTGGCCAATTCACATTTGCTCCCAAATATTTTATGAAAGTTACCTGTTCTATTATTTGTCCCTTGGCATACAAAACTGAGTATAATACTGAAAATCTTGTTAAACAAAATCATACATCATCTCATAAACATATGCAAACTACTTACTTGTCTTCGACAGAGAGATATTGTTAAACGTGAGTGACTACTTATTTATTTTTAGGCACTTTATTTACACGATTGACTTTATTTATTTTTAAATAAATTGATTCATATTCTTTATTAGACATAACAATTAATAGTAAACACTTATAGGCTTGGATCCCGCTATCAAAATAATGTATTATGCAACGAGCATTTAATGATGGCCATTATGAAGCGAGTAGGAGGGATACGAAACGAGCCGCCTAGCGGCTCGTTTCGTATAGAGTACGAGCTTCATAATGATAATTAAATGCAAGTTGTACACACGATTTTTTCTATGATCATTCACAACAAAAAATATATTCAATTTTATTAATTTTGTAACGCAAACAAATTAAGTAGTTTGTCAATTTGACAGTTTGTTTACATATTGAGAACTGTCAAAGCGTATGTATTCGACTCGCCATTAGTCACTGCTCGTGTGCCACCCATCGCGAATCGAAATGAAAATCTGTATTATAATGAAGTTCATTATCATACAGGTAGTAAAATCATAATTGATATATTACTATAGTATGAGAATAGAAAAAAATATATTAATAGCAAGCTGAAAATTTGTTAATAGCTAAACGGTGTCTAGTCGGACAAACTTTGATGTATGGGAACACTGGAACAGGGAAGTTTTAATTGTGTAACACGATTTTAATTGTGGAACGTGTCATCCTGACAAGTTTATCATTGTGAAAACTAGCAGGTTGTTTTTAAGTTGATTTAATACTAAACTTTATATAATACAGTAGAACTCCTAGAACTCCAATTATCCGGACTCCAATTATCCGGATCGCCAATTATCCGGATCAGATTGAGAAAAAGAAAAAATCAAGTTTGTAAAAAAATAATTCATTTTACTGTGATTCAGTATTGTGTGTCAATATTACGTAATGTAAACTTTGTCATTTACATATTGTTGTGTATACTATATTGTTTTTCATAATAAATACCGTATATGTTCTCCATTGTGTTTTGCTGTAATTACGTTACTTTTTCGAGAAAAATCCAGTTATCCGGATTTTTGATTATCCGGATCGGGTCCGGTCCCAATTAATCCGGATAATTGGAGTTCTACTGTATATGAAAAAATGTTTGTCCGACAAATATTTTGTGCATTTTAATAAGTCCGACACGTAGAATATTTCCAATGACAGGAATTATATTGGTGATAAATAGCAGTCTGATTTTTGCATGAGAGTTTAAAGAAAGGGTAACAAATCAATTGGAATTTCTGTCCGACAAAATACATGGGACGTTTTCGTAGTCTGACGTTGGAAACCTGTAACCTGTTCCACAATTAAAATTTCCCCTGTTCCAGTGTTCCCGTACATCAAAGTTTGTCCGAGTAGACACCATTAAGCTATCAACAAATTTTAAACTTGCTATTAATAAACTTTTTTGGTAAGCGGGATCCAGGCCTATTATACTTATAATCTTTTAAATACAAACTTATTTAAATTATCTAAATACTTAGGTACACTGATTTATCTAACACACAATAACTAATATAATTTATTTAAATAAAACAAATTACAATAGTTTACATCATCATCATCGGTGACCGCTGACAGCCCATGGAGGGCCATGGTCGCCCGTTGGGGTTTCTAGGCTCTAAAGTTTTACGTGGTGTGGAGGCCAGCCACACGCATAACTCCTCAAAAGTTCTAAACGATATTTATCTAAAATATTACTTTCTTGTTTCTTTTTTTTGAGGACGTCTTTTCGGCGTTATGTGTGTTTTGCTTGTTTGACTATAGCTGCCCATGTTTTTCTTTCCTTTGCTTGTTTTTCCCATTCTCGTATTCCTAGGTCTTTCAGATCCTGGTTAATACCATCAATCCATCTCTTTCTAGGCCTACCTCTCGGTCTCATCCCATTTAATTCTTTTCTAAGTACTTTTTTTTGTATTTCTCTTATCATCCATCCTTTCTACGTGTCCTAACCAACTCAGTCGTTTACTTCGTATTTCTTTTATTATATTCGGTCTGTTAAACACTCTATTTATTTCGTGGTTCATTCTTATACGCCATTCTCCATTCTCCTGTATAGGTCCATATATTTTCCAAGATTTTTCTTTCCCATCTAAGAAGTTGTTCCTCTTGTTCACTAGTCAAGGTCCATGTTTCTGATGCATACATTACTACAGGTCTCATTACTGTTATATTTTGTGTGTATATTTTTACTTTTGAATAGATACTGATTTTGACTTTATGATATTTTGTAGGCTGTAGAAGCATTTGTTTCCAAGCGAAATTCTTGCTGTTACCTCATCACTGTTTTTATTTCCTTCTGTTATTGTTGATCCTAAATATTTGAAACGGTCCACTCTTTCAAATATTTGCCCGCTCAGAGATATGTTTGTACCTTTTCCCGAGTTGTTATCATGTACTTTGTCTTTGAGACATTAACTTCTAGACCCATAGTCTGCGCGGTTTCTTTAAAATATGTATAAGTTTTTTCTAGGTCGTTTAATGTCCAGCTGATTATGTCTATATCATCTGCGTAGGCAACGACCTGATTGAGCTTTGTAAATATTGTACCATCCCTATCTATAGGAGTTTTCCTGATTACTTGTTCCAACGCAAGGTTAAAAAGTGTTGTTGACAGTGCATCCCCTTGTGTTAGACCTTCATTAATGTTAAATTCATCGGACAGTTGATTTTGGATCCTTACTTTTGCTTTGGTGTTGGTTAGGCATAGTTTTACTAATCTGATTAGTTTTTTTGGTACATTTAACTCTTGCATTGCGCTATATAATTCCTTTCTAATTATTGAGTCATACGCTTGTTTGAAATCTACAAATATATGATGTAGTTCGGTATTCCGCTCGTAGAATTTTTCCAGCGTTTGCCTTACTGTAAATATTTGGTCTATAGTTGACCTGCCTTTCCTGAAACCTCCTTGGTAATCCCCTGTTGTTTGTTCCATTATATTATTTAGTCTTACTTCCAATATTTTGCTAAATATTTTGTATCCAACGTTTAGTAGTGATATTCCCCGGTGATTATTGCAATCTAACTTATCTCCTTTCTTATGTATAGGGCATATCACTGCAATTTTCCATTGTTCTGGCATTATTTCTGTGGTCCATATTTCTAGTATTAACTTTGATATTTCACTCTGTATTCTATGTCCTCCATATTTTAACATTTCTACAGTTATTGTATCGCATCCTGGGGCCTTGTTATTTTTCATTTTTTTTATTACCTCTTTTATTTCTGCTTCTGTTGGAGCATATTAGTCTACTTCAGCCTCTCATACTAATCTTAGCTCTTCTATTTCGTAACGTTGTTTTTGTTTATTCAACAGTTCATTAAAATGTTCTCTCCACCGTTTTAACACTCCTTTTTCGTCTGCTATTAAGTCCCCATTTTTGTCTTTGCATAATTTTGTTCTTGGTTGGAAACCTTTTTTTCAAGATTTATTTCCTTATAAAATAGTTTTATAACAAATTACAATAGTTTACATGTTAAAACCGAATTCGATACAATCGAACTACATGACACTTAACACGTTAAGCCCCGCGTGTGACAGCATCTGGCTCACGGTACTGTGATATTTGCGAACCTCGTGACCTTACCGTGTCTCTCACAGCCGTATTAAACTTAATTACCGGTCCAGAGATCTCACAAAAAAAATTCAAGCCGGTGCTTGACGTGTTAAATTACGCGAGACTAAATGACTAATAACAAATCTTACTATTCATACAGTTACAGGTAATCTAGAGAATTCGACAGGTTTTTACAATGTAAACAATATGCCCTTCTCGAACGAAAAAGAACATTTCGATGTCTCTTTTTAAAGCGGTACTGATGGCCTAGAATGAATCGAATATCATAAATCAAACAAGTCATAAAAAGATTGTTTACGTCGAATTACAATAAATATCGCCGGAATCTTCGGCGATCAATGGGGTGTAAGAGCATCACAATATTAAGAATAATAATGGGCGCATTTCATTACTTTATAAAAACCTTTGTAAATGAAGGATGAAGGGTCAGGTCAGGGGGAAGAACGATGAATGTCTATCTGCAAGCATTTTCGGAAAAATGAGAAACAAAGTTACATATTCATTGTTTTCCCCCTTGCGTCCAATCTTGTGACGTGATTTAAAGACGATTATCATTTTTATTTCCCCTTGGCCATTCACAGGTTGATAGTACTCTTCCTAAGCTAACATATTGCACAAAAATCGCAAAATGACCAAAAATTGACATTCATCGTTTTTCCCTCTGATCCTTCAAATGTTTGTATCATTTACTTTTTTTGGTTTTCAGTAAACATTCGGATCGACATATAGATCGACAAAAAGTTAATCACGCGCACAGCAATGGTTCATTGGTGAATTCATCAATAGAAGAAGCAAGCAGTCAGGAATCGGAGACGAGACCGACGCGAAGAAGAGAGAAAAGAGAACAGGATAAAGACAGAGAGGCAACAGAATATCTTCAGAGGTTAGAGACTGATGTCAAAAAGTTAAGATCTGATTTGCACACAAGCAGAGCCAGCGAACAAGAGTTGAGGCTACAGGTAAAGCCTTTATGTTTATTTTTTCAATTTCATCCATAAATAATATAATTTTGTAATTTATTTATAGTGTTTTTTGCAAGCAAGGAAAAAATATTGTTTGTAGCAAGTCAAGAATACCTAGTATACAGGGTGTTTCATTGGGAAACAGAAATACTTGAATAGTGAATAGAGGTCACTGGGGGGGGGGGGTTCTAGATATACCACATTTATTGCCTCACCGATTTTTATAACCGAGTTAAAGGGTGTTTTATCGATTTTGCCCATTTATTCCTGGACCCATAACTTTAGAACCACCCTGTATATTTTTTTGATCTTTGGTACACATATGCATCATTTACAACACAACCCATCCAACTACTAAGCAAAAGAGAAATCCAGGTCCGAGCTCAAAAAAAATTATAAATTCTTTGTGACCTGGAAACAACACCCTGTATATTGAATTTTTTTAAATCCGTTTGCATATTTGAAAAGAGCACAAAAACTAAGTTTAATGGTTCGCTTAAATTTTTCGGCCAGACAATTTAATGACATTAATTTTGAAATTATATTTAAGTTTTTAAGAACTCTTAGATAAAAAAGCAGGTATTATTAACTTTTAATGATAAATTATTAAAATAAATGAACAAATACTCATTCTAAAAATAATCAATACTTATTTACTGCATTAGAACGATCCATTTATTAATAACAAGAAAAATCTAGGTCCAAATTAACAAAAAAAACATAAAGTTAAATTATTGTGACCTTGAAACAACACACTGTATATTGAAATTTTCCAAATTGGTTTGCACATTTGAAAAAAGCACAAAAACTGAGTTTATAGCTTCACTTAACTTTTTGCGCAGAAAATTTAATGACTTTAAATATGAAATTTAATCTATTGAAATTTTTTAGAACTCTGAGATTAAAAAGCAGGTATTAGTAGATAACTGTTAATAATAAATTAATAAAGTTAATGACTAAATACTTATTCTAAAATAATTAATACTGATTTACTAGGTACATTGGAACTACCTACATACTAATCACAACAAAAATCCAGGTCCGGATTAACAAAAAAAAAATATAAAGTAATAGTGACCTTGAAAAAACACTGAGTATATTGAAGTTTTCAAAGGCAGTTTGAACATTTGAAAAGAGCACAAAAACTAAGTTTAATGGTTCGCTTCCATTTTTTGCGCAGACAATTTAATGACTTTAATTTTGAAATTATGCCAAAATTTTTAAGAACTCTGAGAACTCTATAATTTCAAAAGTAATTTCATTAAATTGTCTGCGCAAAAAATAAAAGCGAGCCATTAAACTTAGTTTTTTGTTGCTCTTTTCAAATGTTTAAACGGATTTTGAAAATTTCGGTATACAGGGTGTTTTCAAGGTAACTATTACATTATATTTTTTTGTTAATCCGGACTTGGATTTTTCTTGTGATTAGTAAATGGGTCGTTCCAATGTAGTAAATGATTACTGATTACGTTTAAAATGAGTATTTATTAGTCATTAACTTATTATTAAAAGTTACTAATACCTGATTTTTAAACGAATGTAGTAAATAAGTATTGATTATTTTTAAAATGAGCATTTGATTATTTTTAAAATGCGCATTTGTTCAAAAACTTTAATAATATAATATTATTAAAAGTTAATAATACCTGCTTTCTCTAAGGGCCGGTTGTTCGAACGATAATCAAAAATGATCATTATCAAATATTTAATTACTGTCACAACTGTCAATGTCAACTTTGATTGGGTTGCTAAAAACATAATTATTGATTACAATTATGAAATTAGTTAATCAATTATGTTAATAATTGTTATGTTAATTGATTAACTAATCTCATAATTATAATCAATTATGTTTTCAGCAACCCAACCAAAGTTGACATTGACAGTTGGTGACAGTAATTAAATATTTGATAGTGAGCATTGTTGATTAGCGTTCGAACAACCGGCCCTAAGAGTTCTTAAAAACTAAATATAATTTCAAAATTAAAGTCATTAAATTGCCTGGCCGAAAAATTTAAGCGAACCATTAAACTTAGTTTTTTGTGCTCTTTTCAAATGTTTAAACGGATTTTGAAAATTTCAGTATACAGGGTAGGGTGTTTTTCAAGGTAACTATTACATTAAATTTTTTTGTTAATCCGGACCTGGATTTTTCTTGTGATTGGTAAATGGGTCGTTCCAATGTAGTAAATGATTACTGATTACGTTTAAAATGAGTATTTATTAATCATTAACTTATTATTAAAAGTTACTAATACCTGATTTTTGAACGAATGTAGTAAATAAGTATTGATTATTTTTAAAATGAGCATTTGATTATTTTTAAAATGCGCATTTGTTCAAAAACTTTAATAATAAAAGTTAATAATACCTGCTTTCTCTAAGGGCCGGTTGTTCGAACGATAATCAAAAATGATCATTATCAAATATTTAATTACTGTCACAACTGTCAATGTCAACTTTGATTGGGTTGCTGAAAACATAATTATTGATTACAATTATGAAATTAGTTAATCAATTATGTTAATAATTGTTATGTTAATTGATTAACTAATCTCATAATTATAATCAATTATGTTTTCAGCAACCCAACCAAAGTTGACATTGACAGTTGGTGACAGTAATTAAATATTTGATAGTGATCATTGTTGATTAGCGTTCGAACAACCGGCCCTAAGAGTTCTTAAAAACTAAATATAATTTCAAAATTAAAGTCATTAAATTGCCTGGCCGAAAAATTTAAGCGAACCATTAAACTTAGTTTTTTGTGCTCTTTTCAAATGTTTAAACGGATTTTGAAAAGTTCAGTATACAGGGTAGGGTGTTTTTCAAGGTAACTATTACATTAAATTTTTTTGTTAATCCGGACCTGGATTTTTCTTGTGATTGGTAAATGGGTCGTTCCAATGTAGTAAATGATTACTGATTACGTTTAAAATGAGTATTTATTAATCATTAACTTATTATTAAAAGTTACTAATGCCTGATTTTTGAACGAATGTAGTAAATAAGTATTGATTATTTTTAAAATGAGCATTTGATTATTTTTAAAATGCGCATTTGTTCAAAAACTTTAATAATAAAAGTTAATAATACCTGCTTTCTCTAAGGGCCGGTTGTTCGAACGATAATCAAAAATGATCATTATCAAATATTTAATTACTGTCACAACTGTCAATGTCAACTTTGATTGGGTTGCTGAAAACATAATTATTGATTACAATTATGAAATTAGTTAATCAATTATGTTAATAATTGTTATGTTAATTGATTAACTAATCTCATAATTATAATCAATTATGTTTTCAGCAACCCAACCAAAGTTGACATTGACAGTTGGTGACAGTAATTAAATATTTGATAGTGATCATTGTTGATTAGCGTTCGAACAACCGGCCCTAAGAGTTCTTAAAAACTAAATATAATTTCAAAATTAAAGTCATTAAATTGCCTGGCCGAAAAATTTAAGCGAACCATTAAACTTAGTTTTTTGTGCTCTTTTCAAATGTTTAAACGGATTTTGAAAAGTTCGGTATACAGGGTAGGGTGTTTTTCAAGGTAACTATTACATTATATTTTTTTGTTAATCCGGACCTGGATTTTTCTTGTGATTAGTAAATGGGTCGTTCCAATGTAGTAAATGATTACTGATTACGTTTAAAATGAGTATTTATTAATCATTAACTTATTATTAAAAGTTACTAATACCTGATTTTTGAACGAATGTAGTAAATAAGTATTGATTATTTTTAAAATGAGCATTTGATTATTTTTAAAATGCGCATTTGTTCAAAAACTTTAATAATATAATATTATTAAAAGTTAATAATACCTGCTTTCTCTAAGGGCCGGTTGTTCGAACGATAATCAAAAATGATCATTATCAAATATTTAATTACTGTCACAACTGTCAATGTCAACTTTGATTGGGTTGCTGAAAACATAATTATTGATTACAATTATGAAATTAGTTAATCAATTATGTCAATAATTGTTATGTTAATTGATTAACTAATCTCATAATTATAATCAATTATGTTTTCAGCAACCCAACCAAAGTTGACATTGACAGTTGGTGACAGTAATTAAATATTTGATAGTGATCATTGTTGATTAGCGTGCGAACAACCGGCCCTAAGAGTTCTTAAAAACTAAATATAATTTCAAAATTAAAGTCATTAAATTGCCTGGCCGAAAAATTTAAGCGAACCATTAAACTTAGTTTTTTGTGGTCTTTTCAAATATGTAAACGGATTTCAAAAATTTCAATATACAGGGTGTTGTTTCAAGGTCACGAAGAATTTATAATTTTTTTTAGTCCGGGCCTGGATTTTGCTTGTGACTAGTAGTTGGATGGTTTGTGTCCTAAATGAGACATATATGTACCAAATATCAAAAAAATATACAGGGTGGTTCTAAAGTTATGGGTCCAGAAAGAAATGGGCAAAATCAATAAAACACCCTGTAACTCGGTTATAAAAATCGGTAAGGCAATAAATGTGGTATATCTAGAACCGCCTCAGTGACCTCTATTCACCATTCAAGTATTTCCGTTTCCCAATGAAACACCCTGTATAAAAAAGTAATATAAAACGTAATATTTATAAATATCACAAACAAGAACACAGATTAACAGAAAATATTTTGTGGCAGAGTCACGGTAAGCAGTTCAGTGAATGGTCTGCATTGAGTCATATATTCTTCTGAGCAGTAAAAGCAATGTTTTAGTAGATATTTCTTCATAACTTTTTCGAAACTGTTACAGCTTAGCTGTTTACTATTTTTAGGTAAAATATTGTAATAGTTATAGTTAAACAATTTTTATCTGAAAGACGCAATCTACATTGATTTGTTCGTAAGTAGTGACAGTTTCGTGTATTGTGAACGTGAAAATCAGACTGCTTTATTAAACGGGCCAGTTTTCTGTGAAATTCAGTCAGAACTTGATATATTAACAGGGTAGGTAGCGGCATAATTTTTAATTTGATGAATAAAGGTAGGCAATGTTCCAGATAACTAACTTGGTAACTAACGAAAATCCTGATAGCTTTCTTTTGCATTCTGAAAATTTGAAGAGCATTTGTTGAATTGCCTCATATGATTAATCTATAGCTTAGGTGTGAGTGAAATAAAGAAAAATATGTCATTTTTAGTATGTCCGAGTTGTGAGTTGACAGTCCTTCCTAGTTAGAGAATAACAAATAATTAACTTAATAACTTGTTCTTTATTTGTGAGATATGAGCCGACCAGTTCAATCGATTATCTATGATTATTCCTAATAGTTTAGCAGTCTCTTTGTTATCTATGTAAATTACTATATTTATATAACCAACATACTAGATATAACCAAGCTTTGCGTTATATCAGAATTAAGTTTTAGTTCGTTTGCAGCAAACCATGTGCTAGATTTAGTAGAAACTTCCGCGTCATTTTTAAATCCTTATTATTATTTCCTGATATAGCGTATGTATGTCGTATCATCTGCAAATTGTACTGATTTGTACGGAGATATGAAGGCAAATCATTGACATACATAATAAACACCACAGGGCTCCACTCTGTTATTCTATGTATCCAACGATTTTGGTCTGATCTTCTGACATGTCCGTACCAGGTTAATGTTAGATTATTAACTATTTCATATATCTGAGTTTACTCCCATTCTTCTTTTAATCTCTATGTTATTTATTCTATCTCTTGTTACTCTGCAGCTTCTCCTTAGGAATTCCATCTCTGTTGCTCTTATTTTGTTTTTAGTTTTCTTATTTATTGTCCAATTTTCACACCCATAAGTGAGAATACTTCTTGTCATGGTATTATATAATATACTTCTTATTGTTTTTATGCTGTTCTTATCCCACACCGGTTTCAAGTTTCGTGTGCAGTCTCTTGTTTGTCCTAGTCTATTTTTTTGTATCTTTTATTTTATTTCTGTATTCTCATGTGTTCAGTTTTCTTTAGGTTTATTTCCATCCCATTTTTTGTATATTCCTGTTCCAGTTTTCATATCATAAGACTGAGGTCATCTTCGTCTTGTGTGATCACTATTTGGTCGTCAGCAAAACTTAAGGTCAATTTCAACTACAACTTCAACCTACATAAAAAGTCAAAGAACTATCCGGAATAGGAAATAGAAGAACCTCAAATATATTGCTCGACAAAAATGGAAATATAATGGAGACAGAACGAAAACTACGACGATGGAAAGAGTACATCGAGGAACTATTTCATGACCAGAGAGAAGCTAGTACATCCGTAGATAGCCAAACCGGAGATGTGGGCCCAGAGATAACCAAATCAGAGGGTAGTCAGGCAATAGACTCTATGAAAACCAATAAATCTGCTGGTCCAGATGAATTACCTAGCGAGCTGATAAAGTTGGTCAACGAGAAAAACCTGGAAATAATAGTAGAACCGTTGATTGATAAATATAGGGCGCCTATATTTATCGATCAACGGTAGAACTGTTCAACGCTATCTATATATACTACGGGAATCATCCCTAGAGAAATGTTGACATCAGCATTTGTGTGTTTGCCAAAGAATGCAGTGACTACCGAACCATAAGCTTAATGTCACATACCTTGAAAATTCTGCTGAAAATTATCCACGCCAGAATACACTCTAAACTGGAGCTGGATATTAGTGACCCTCAATATGGGTTCCGCAATGGAATGGGCACCAGAGAGGCATTATTCTCCTTCAACGTGCTGACACAGAGATGTTTGGATGTTAACCGTTCTCTTTACGTCTGTTTTATAGACTACAATAAAGCGTTTGATAAAGTAAAACATGACCGACTCATGGAAATTCTTAAAACTAAAAACCTAGATGAAAGAGATTTAAGACTAATAACACATCTCTATTACAATCAGCGAGCAATAGTAAGAATTGAAACAGAAACATATGAAGAAATGGAAATAAAGAGAGGAGTCAGGCAAGGCTGCATACTATCACCTCTATTATTTAACGCTTATTCTGAAGAGGTAATGCGAGAAACTCTGGAAGATGAAACAGTCGGCATAAGAGTAAATGGAGTCTTAGTTAACAACATCAGATATGCAGATGGTACAGTAATAATAGCCGATAATTTACAAGACCTGCAAATACTCATGAGTAAAATAGTAAGGTGTAGTAGGGAGTACGGACTCTCTCTCTCAATATCAAAAAGACGAAGTTTATGAAAATTAGTAAAAACAACCATAATAATAACGAAATCTTGATAGTAGAGGGCCAGCAGATCGAAAGAGTAAAAAAGTACATTTACCTAGGAACACTTATAACAGAAAATAATGACTACACTGCAGAAATCAAAGTCAGAATCGAAAAAGCACGTTCTAATTTTATGAAAATGAAAAAGGTCCTATGTAGCAAAGATTTAACATTAGCTCTTAAAGTACGCCTAACAAAATGTTACGTATACAGTGTACTATACTATGGAGTGGAATCATGGACGTTAAATGTAGAGACAATGAGACGACATAACGCCTTTGAAATGTGGACCTATAGAAGAATTATGAGGGTTTCCTGGGTAGATAGAGTTACGAATTACTGAGAAGAATAGGTAAAGAGAAGGAAGTTGAACTTACAATTAAAGAAAGATCTCGGAAAGATCAGTATCTCGGACATGTGATGCGGGGCGAGAAGTATGGCATCCTGCGACTCATAATGCAAGGAAAGATAGATGGCAGAAGAAGCATCGGAAGAAGACGAATTTCATGGCTGAAGAACCTGATAGAATGGTTTGGATGCAGCTCAAAACAACTATTTAGAGCTACTGCCTCAAAAATTAAAATAGCTATGATGATTGCCAACCTCCGTAGCGGAGATAGCACCTGAAGAAGAAGAAAACTTAAGGTATAAATATGTAGATTTTCGTTCCTTACTGATATACCCATTCTTTGGCACTTTCTTTTCCATGGTTTCAAGGTTTTTTACCAGGAATATTTTGAACAGGGTAGGGGATGTGGAGCAGCCCTGTAGTAGTCCTTTTGTCATCTTAAATGGACTGCATATTCTATTGCCTATTTTGATAGCTACTTTGTTATTCTTGTAGAGTGCTTTTACTGATTTTATTAATATTCGTGGAACTTCGATGTTTTCCATTTGATTTAATTTATGGAGCAAAAAGTCATGTGAAACGCAGTTAAAAGCCTTCGACAAATCGCAAAAAGAAATTACTATGTGATTGCCCCGTTCAAGCAACTCTATCACCTCACTCACAACATGATATACCGCGTTCGTAGTAGAACGAGCACTTCAGAATCCATATTGCGAGTTGCTAAAATAGTTTTTGGGCACAAAATAGGAATATAATTATTAAAATAAAAATGTATACCATTTTTATTCAGTTGCAATGCGAAGGCAAAACAATCTTACTTTTCAATTAGAATACGGAGTGCAGTCCAGTCCCTTTAATCGCGATTTTCGGCTCTTATTGGAGCCTCATCGGAAAGAACGTAGGCACTGTTCTCCATATTTTAACTGATTCGCATCGAGAGCTTTTCCCACCCATTGCAACCGAAGTGATGATAGTAGGTGGCTAGCGCCATCTGGCATTGAAAGACGAAGTAGTTTTCAATCCCAATAGTAAATTAATAGTAATTTAATAGTAAATTGCAACTGAATAAAAATGGTATACATTTTTATTTTATAGTCGTATTACTCCGTAGAGTAACTAGGTGCATTTTTCCGTTGGAACTTTACCAGCTGCAGACGGGGGATGTGAATTGCATAGTGTAGAATTCCTTCCCTCTCGTCTTGACTGCAGCATCCATTTGACTTGCAAATTGTAGAAGTCTTGGGGGTGTCACCAGGAAAGTGTACCAATAAGTTTTCAATTTAAAAATCTTTTAGTAATGTTTTTAATTTTATTCAATATTATTAATTTACTATTAGGATTGAAAACTACTTCGTCTTTCAATGCCAGATGGCGCTAGCCACCTACTATCATCACTTCGGTTGCAATGGGTGGGAAAAGCTCTCGATGCGAATCAGTTAAAATATGGAGAACAGTGCCTACGTTCTTTCCGATGAGGCTCCAATAAGAGCCGAAAATCGCGATTAAAGGGACTGGACTGCACTTCGTATTCTAATTGAAAAGTAAGATTGTTTTGCCTTCGCATTGCAACTGAATAAAAATGGTATACATTTTTATTTTATAGTCGTTCCGTAGAGTAACTAGGTGCATTTTTCCGTTGGAACTTTGCCAGCTGCAGACGGGGGATGTGAATTGCATAGTGTAGAATTCCTTCCCTCTCGTCTTCACTGCAGCATCCATTTGACTTGCAAATTGTAGAAGTCTTGGAGGTGTCACTAGGAAAGTGTACCAATAAGTTTTCAATTTAAAAATCTTTTAGTAATGTTTTTAATATTTTTCAATATTATTAATTTACTATTAGGATTGAAAACTACTTCGAATATAATTATTGTTTGTTCACCTTTTCAATCACTTTCCCGAAAGTAGAAACAATGCTTATGGGTATGTAATTGTCCGTTTTTGAGGTATCACCTTTTTTATAGATATACACTGTGTCCGTAAAGTATGGAACAAATTCTTTTTTAGCTAAACAGAGCATTTTAAGAAATAATCCTGAAACACGTCGATTTTTGATTTTAATTTACCGTATTTTAAAATAATCTTCTAATATACAGGGTGAATTACTTTCGAGTAATGACGTCACCGTCATTTTTTTTAAATGGAACACCCCCATTTTGTCTTAATTTTCGGATTACTCTAGCTGAGCTGATTCCAAAAATGTGTCACATGTTGATTCAAATTGGTACAGGGTGGACAAAAATACAATAGTTTTGTGTGTGTTCATAAAGTAACGCGTTAGTTAAATTAACAATATTATCAAAAATACTTATTGTCTAGCGGACAGAATATGATGAAATACATGACTTTATAAATGTTCGAACTGCAGCCCTTGCTGTATTTGACAGTAACCCAAACGTTGTACAAATTCTTGTTAAACCTTGTTTATTGTGTCTTGAGAAATATTGTTTATTGCTGTCCGAATTCTCTGTTTTAATTCTTGAATATTTGCTGGTTTCGTTTGATACACAACATTCTTCAGATGGCCTCACATAAAATAATCCAGAGAATTGAAATCTGGTGACCTCGCTGGCCATTCAATAGGTCCACGGTCCACGTCTACCAATCCACCTGTTCGGAAAAATTTCATCTAGGTACCTTCTAACATCTACAGCATAATGTGGAACCATCCTGTTGAAACCCTAAACTTTTATCAAAACCTCCAGGATTACGTCTGCTGTGAAACAAATTAAGTACGTAAAGTAGGTACGAGATAACCCCTTAAAAACTCAAGATAAGTTGCCCCGTTTAAATTACCTTCGATAAAGTAGGGTCCGATGATTCGATTTCTTACAATTCCAGCCCATACATTTACCTTTTGCGAGTATTGTGTATGTTGCTCACGCATCCAGTGGGGGTTTTCTTTTGCCCAGTATCATTTCTTTTTCCCAGTATTTGCTACAATTCTGACGGTTAACCTCGCCATTTAACGTGAAAGTTGCCTCATCAGAAAAAATAATGTTTTGTACCAAGAGAGGGTCTCGGTGGCAGTTATCCATCAATGCTTCGCAAAATTGAATTCTTCTATCGGGATCATCTTCGTTTAATTCCTGCACAAGTTTGATTTTATATGGATGCCATTTTTCAAGCTTTAATAGTTTGTGTACCGTTGTTTTGCTAACACTGATATCGCGACTAACTTTACGCACAAAAGTGTGCGCATATTCTTCAAAACTAAGTAAAACATCTAATGCTGTGTCAGAATTTGCAGAGGGACGACCTGATTTCCGTGCATTTTCAACCGTACCAGTTTCTCGAAATTTCTTTTCAATCTTACTGACTGTTGAACGCGTTATAGGTCTTTCTGGATATTTATCATTAAACAAATTGCACACTTCCATCTGAGTTCGCGATCTGTCTCCATACCCAACCATCATAAGTATTTCAATTCTTTACTTTACACTTAACTCCATTTCTACTTAAAATTAAATCTAAGCAATAATTAAAACATTCACAAATACCAAAAATATTGTAGTACAGTAATCCCTCATTATCCGCGGACTCATCAACCGCGGTTTCACTTATCCGCGGTTGCGATATCTGTTGAATCTTTAATGAGAAATGTTTTATTATTTTTATATATTTTTTATAATTTGACCAGTCACGTTAAATTACTCATGATACACCACTGGCGCTTGTTCTTAGTAGTAATACTACGGCAATTAGTTTATAGTTCAGAAGGTTTAAAATACCCGCGAATGTAGACGCTGATCTCAGCGTCTTTATTTTTGTTGATATGATAATACATATTTCACAGATAGGCAATTTCACCATATTTATTTCTATGTACAAATATGTATCCAAATTGGGATTATGTCATATTCTTCTTTGGATCGTGGATCCCTCGCCAACCACGGTTTCACCAACCGCACCTCTCTCTTCGGAACATAATCCCCGCGGTTGAAGAGGGATTACTGTACTAAACTGTCACTGAACATAAATAAATTACTAAACAAATAATGACATTTAACAAAAACATAGCTACTATGTTTCTTTTAAATTGATAAGAAATAATTTCTTTCATATTCTGTCCGCTAGACTGGCTAGACAATAAGTATTTTTGATATTGTTAATTTAACTAACGCGTTACTTTATGAGCACACACAAAACTATTGTATTTTTGTCCACCCTGTACCAATTTGAATCAACATGTGATACATTTTTGGAATCAGCTCAGCTAGAGTAATCCGAAAATTGAGACAAAATGGGGGTGTTCCATTTAAAAAATATGACGGTGACGTCATTACTCGAAAGTAATTCACCCTGTATATTAGAATATTATTTTAAAATACGGTAAATTAATATCAAAAATCGACGTCTTTCAGGATTATTTCTTAAAATGCTCTGTTTAGCTAAAAAAGAATTTGTTCCATACTTTACGGACACAGTGTATATGCAGATGTATAGATAGTTAGTACTTTTGAGTACCTTAGTACTCCTGGAAATACTCCAGTTAATAGAAATAAATTAATAAGATGAGTGAAAGGTGTTAAAACTACGTATTTGCTAAGTTCTTTTAAAATCCTGCTACTAATTTCTTGAACGTTCTTAAAATTAGAATTATTAAGAGACTTAATTACTTATTTGAGAGATACTTACTTTCACAACGACCGAAAAAAAAGTCTTGCTCGGTATCTTATGGTGGTATCTGTATATTGACTATACTGGAATGGGGTTTGTTTAACAGGAAGGCACTATGTACTCATAACTTCTTTATTTGGTTAAACTAATACCGTATAAATGTATTCAGTTGATAGGTGACATTATTCTGCTCTATCGGCAGCAACCTCCCAAGCCTAACTAACTAATTCAACTGACCCACTCATCACTCAAATCTGATCGTGTTCCCATATTTATCAAATACTTCGTTTTGTAAATATGTTTGTATATATTCTCGTTAGTGTGTCAAAATGAATAATCACAACCTTGTTGAGTAAGCAAAACGTGGACTTTAACTAAGGTGTTCTACTTTGCAATTATTATAACAAATATGCGTAATATTTATTGTTTTATAAATAAATATCTAACGAATACTTTAAGGTAATTTAAGGATTTCTAAAAGATCTAAATAATGAGATAAATCCCATTATAGAAGGATAATTTTTGTAGTTGAAGAGGATATCGTTATTAATAGTGGGAAGGGTGTAGTTATATTCTCTGCGGTTGTAATATAGAATTAGAGGTAGATCTGGTTGTACCGAACTGGATCTTGTATTGTTTCTTTCGAAATTTAATATTTTCCATTAGTCTCTAGGTTTATTATTGGAGTTAGTAATGTAATCGGAGTAAGCTGACTTTTTTCATTTTGTAATTGCCGATTACATTCATATTTTTGTTGCCTTCGCATTGCAACTGAATAATTTGTTGTTTATATACTTTTGAACATATCGGGATCCTTAGTGGCATGTAAGAGGGCACCCATTGCACGGGTGTTTTTAGCAGTTTGTCGTACTTTTTTTAATGGAAAATGTTTTAATATTAAGTTGTCATAAGTTTATTGTTGTTATAAGTTCGCCTCCACGTGCACAGGCGAACTAGCATTACACTCCATGTCAAAATCTATAAGTTCAAATTAAAAAACTTAGGGTGAATATATTAGAATATTCAGTTCATTTTATAAGACATAATTGTTTTTTACTAAATTATCTTTTATTTATAGGTTGCGTCGCTGACAACTTCCGAAAAAGTTTCAAAAGGCGAAATTTGCTCGTTACAAAGAGACGTAGAAGACGTGCAGCAAAGGTTGCAGAGCGCCTTAAGTACAAAATCTTCCGACAAACAAACAATTAGTAATTTAGAAAGACGGCTGGCCGAAGAAAGGCGGCTTCGATCAAATCTCGAGTCACAACTTAATCAAGAAAGAAAAAGTCGAAAACAAGAGGAAGCCAGAGCTGCGCAGGTAACTATTTTTCTTTGGACTATTCGTGGTTTATGGTAATGGCTTAACAATAAATATATTAGAGCCGCTCAGAACCAGAATGGTACAAGTCTTGTAACGTGGTCGTTGCGTTTGTTGCTCTAGGTAACAAAATTAGTCGAAGACAAAAGTTCATTTTTTAAGATAATTAGCCTTAATTACTCATTAATTTCGTTAATAAAATATATTTATAATCTACTCATCGAGCTTTCTGTTCGGGTCGATGTGACGATATTTTGTACATGAATGAATGATATTGACGATCGCGTGGATGAGGAATTACTTTGAAAAGGCATGTTGGGAAATACGATCACCGCTCGTATAAGGACAGGTAAAAGAGAAACCGTCGAAATTCGTTCAGCACACCCAAGACGACGGGGGTTGTAGGATTGCGGAAAATGGTCGGGATATACTACTTAAACTCACCTCTTATACCTCGTTGTTGTTTATTATTCTTCAATCAACGCTCCAAGAATAATCAACTTTTTTTTTGGGAGGTGGGAATCTTCTTAAGACCGTCTGGGAAGGTGTCCCAGGTGTGTCGGATTCAGTTTGTCCTATCTCTATCTTGACGGGCCGCCTACCGACTAAACCCACCCCCTCTTTCTTCAGCCGACGGGTCTGGAACCGCTCTTAGCGAGCATATCTGACCCGTCGACCTTCTCGTAGCTCATAGCTCCCCTTCGCCACTCCCAGGGCGCCACCCAAACCAAGATGGAACCAACCGAAGAATGCCAGTTGACAGTTACGAGCAACTCCAGTCATTCATGCTTTCATCTATGCACGCTTTCTCATCCACCTATTCATTCTGATATTAAGATGGGGCAGTCTGTGTAGGTCGGACGTAAAAGGTCCTTCCCCACCGACTGCCCCACAACGATACAGACAAATATAACATAAAAGAAGAAACAAGAATAAAAGAGATGAGAAAAAGAAAAGAGCAGAGAGTATGAGGGATAGAAAAGAAGAGAAAATAAAAGGAAGAGAAACAGAGAATAGAAAAAAAAGATACAGAACATGAACAGGAAAAAGCAGAAAGTGAAAATAAATGTTTAAAGAACGGTAAGAGTTAAAATAAAATTAAAAAGATTAATTAATAAAATCCGATAAAATAATAAATAAAAGATAAAATCAGCTAAAAAGTAAAATAGATAAAATAAAATAGGCAGTCAGCGTGGTTAGTGTGTATAGGGTCCTCCCCCCGCTGACTACCAACCACAACACAAAACGATTTGTTTGTAAATAAATAATATGGGTTATCCCGCCTGTAGTCGTCTCTCTTTTTCTTCTTTGTGCTTCATGGTTTTTGTGACAAAAGCCATGACCAAGTCGAAGTCTGTCTTGCTCCCGATAATTCTATCCATGAGCTCTTGTGGCTCACCTAGAAGAGACCCCAGATCCAGCTGCAGCTCAGTTCGCCCCGCACGATATGCAGGGCTCACGAATACGACATGCCGCGCGTCATCCACCACCCCACACTCAGGACATAGATCGTCCGCCGTTTTCCTTATACGGTAGGTATAGTTCCTGAACGATCCATGCCCCGTCAAGAACTGTGTGAAGTAGTAGTTGACGCGACGATGTCGGCACTCGTACCATCTCACTACATCCGGAATCAGGCATCTCTTCCAGGCAGCCTTTCCGACTTCAGTTGCCCATTCCCTCTGCCACATCTCCAAGCTTCTTTCTTGTGTCACTGATCCAATTGCCCCGTTGCCCCTCTGATGCATTCGGACCCTTTCTCTGGCCAGGATGTGCACCGGCACAGACCCAGCCACCACTTGTAAGGCAATGGTTGAAACGGTTCTGTACGCGCTGCACACCCTGATCAGAGGTTTCCTCTGTGCTCTAAGATGCATGTCTCTGTATTTGGCCATCTCTAGAACCTCGTGCCACACTGGGGCCCGTATAGTAAGAAGAACATGATTGCAACATTACAATTCGTTTTTGTGATCCCGGACCCCCTATATTTGACATTAATTTGTTTAGTGTGGAGGTCCTTTCTTCCGCCTTCTGACATGCCACTTATATGTGTGGTCCGAATTTCATTTTGTCATCAAAAGTTATTCCTAAGTATTTAACTGTTTTCTGGGGTCTTATTACGGAGTCTTTGTACTCGAATAATATGTTTTCTCTATATCTCGGTCCCCTCAAGATTATTGCTTACGTTTTCAGCTAACAGTAGAGAAAAATAATCGAGCAAGAATAATCAACTAGGCTTTTCGTTTCGACTTTTATATCGTCCGAGACGGTACAAAAACACGTTTTACTTAATTCATTGGCGTACTCTAGACGATAAAATTATATTATCGTCACAGTCTTATTTAACTAAGTTTCAGAAAATTTAACATTCGCATTTTAATCCGTTAAAAATTGATTTTTATTTTCTTTTAGATTTTTTTTAGATTTCTTTTAGAATCGAATTTTAAAATGAAGTACCAATTTTAAGCTTGACATTTTCATCAAATCAGTGCAAAACTACATTGCGCGTCATCAAAAAGATGCCACCTAAAATGTTTGGCATTTTTTAATTTTTACGAATCCTACAAGAAATTATTGTCATTGTTTAATAATATATTCTAAAACCGTATGCAATCATTTCTTAAATAACAAAAAGTTTCAAAAAAAACCTGTCCGAAAATGATAGTCTAGGCGCCAAATAGAGGTCACCGTGTCCTTTTCAATTCTGATGGACAAACTCAAAATAAGTATTTTTCGATGCTTTATCGATGGTAACTCGGCTTCTACGCATGCAAAAGAGCCTTAGAAGGTCTCATTTTAAAGTTAAATGAATATGCTCCCAAACAAAGTTTGTTAAATTACTCTCTCTTCATTTGTTTTAAAGTTATATCCGTTTGAATTTAAAATTTTCTTAAAAAAATTGTACATTAATTTGTTTATAAGGGTTTCAAGCAAATTTAAGCTATAAACATTTATACTTTAATTAAGAATAATGATAGAAGAACTCAAAAGGAACATTTTGAGCTTAAGAAAATGTTCGTATGTTTATTTTTGGCCAAGATATCGATATTTTAATAGCGCGCTCTGAGGCGCGAGATTGGCTCACCGCGTAAAGATTCACGCGCTAACTTCTCGATGCAAATTATAATTTCTATATAATACATATAGTCCGTTCTTTAACGGTAAAATATTGCAAAACCTCTAAATTTTAAAGAACCGCTTGGATTGACATGAAATTTGGCATACACATAGCTAACAAGTCGAAGAAAAAAAGTGATATTGTGCCGATATGTGCTTTTGCCCTGGGGGTGCTTTCACCCCCTCTTGGGGGTGAAACAATATTCGTCCAAAGAAAGTCAGGAAATGGATAAACTGGCTAATTTTAAGTAACTTTTGTTCTATAGAGTTTTTTCACTAAGTCAATATTTTTCGAGTTATTTGGCAGTGAATATGTTCATTTTTTCAACAAAATAACCACGCTTTTAGACGGTTTTTCGCAAATAACTCAAATAGTAAGTATTTTGTCGAAAAAACATTCTTAGCAAAAATATAGCCTGTAAAAAAATTAAAAAAATGGTGTATATATCACGTCTCTACACCTAGTAGAAGCAGAGTTAAAGCTAATGAAAAATGGGTTCATATTCGTCAAATTTCAAATGGAATACTTTAACGTGAAATAACCAAAAATGAAGCGCATTTCGGGGAAAACTTATTAAAACTTATTTAAAGCGTTTAAAAAAAGCTTAATTTTTGTTTTATAAAAAAAAATTTCTAGCATCAAAATTAAACAAGTTACGTTCAAAATAAAGTTAGTCCCTTTTGGTTTTGGTAAAAAAAGCGAAAAAATCACCCCCTAATTAGTATCTTAAATGAACTTACAACTCGTTACGACTTCACAAGTTTTTTGACTCGTGTATATATTGTTTATATGATCTGTAAGTTTCATAGGTTCAAAGTCCTCATTATTGAAAGGGCTGTAGTTAAAAGGGGTTGAACGAGTCACTGATCACGAATGTATGCAGATTTAGAAACACCAAATCTTAATCAATTTTTGTCTAACAGAAAAACAAAGAAATACATGATATTCAGAAAAGCAAATCTGACTTTTTTTGTTTTTCGAGATTTTTGGTATCTCTAACAATTTATAAGCTATTCTGAAAAAAAGCATATTTTTCAAAATTTAAATTTCTAAAAATTTTATTTTGAAACCAATTTTTTCAAAAATAAGCATTTTGAACGGATGAAACTTACAGATCATATAAACACAACATAAGTAAAATAATTTGTGGAGCGGTAACGATTAATTTCATTTAAGTTGCTAATTAGGGGGTAGTTTTCCCGATTTTTTTTGTAAAAACAAAAGGGACCAACTTTATTTTGAGCGTAACTTGCTTAAATTTAATGCTAGAAACTTTTTGTAAAAACAGAAATAAAGCTTTTTCTAAACACTTTTAAAAAGTTATTATGGGTTTTCCCCAAAAAGTGCTAAGTTTTTTGGATATTTCACGTCGAAATATTCTATTTGAAATTTGGTGAATATGAATCTACTTTTCATTGGCTATAACTCTGGTTCTACGAGATCCAGAGACCTAACACGTACACCATTTTTTTTACTTTTTTATAGGCTATATTTTTTCTAAGAACGTTTTTTTCGACAAAATACTTACTTTTTGAGTTATTTGCAAAAAACTGTCTAAAAATGTGGTTATTTTGTTGAAAAATGAACATATTCACTCACAAATAACTCGAAAATTGTTGACTTGACGAAAAAGCTCTATAGAAGAAAAGTTACTTAAAATTAGTCAGTTTATCCATTTCCGTAATTATTTTACACATATATTTTTTCACCCCCAAGAGGGGGTGGAAGTCACCCCCAGAGCAAAAGCACACATCGGCACAATATCACTTTTTTTCTTTGACATGTAAGCTATACGTATGCCAAATTTCATGTCAATCCAAGCGGTTCTTTAAAATTTAGAGCAAAAATCGTGAAAGAATGGACTAATACGTTATCTTCATTTTTCATTTTTAAAGATCCTAATAAAATTTTATCATATACCTAATACTTACATATAATTAAATCATCATAATCTACCTCGTATCACCTTTCATTATATATTTACTTTGTCTTCTATTTTTTGTACTACATGAGAAAAAAAACATTAAAAACTAATATTTCAGAAATATAACTAAAAAGTAAGTTGATATTATTTATTAATACTATTTTTACAAACATTATCTTTCATGCATCTGCATCGAGATATACAGAGAATCTCAGCATTTTTACATCTGCATAAGTTCTTAGAGCAATTTTTACAGTTACATGGTGGTACTAGGTAAGTCTGTTCTTGTAGGCAGTAACACTAAAACTTTCTGGGGCTTCAGAGTCTAATTATCTATATAAAGTCGATCTAGTTCTTTTGCAACATCATCAAGTCAATTGTGTGTATGGCGTCACAACATAAATGCTCGTTTTATATGCAAAGATGATGCCGTAAAAAAACTCGATTCATTTTTATATGGATATCGCATATTGGCTCATTTGCATGCGTAGAAGCCGAGTTATATAAAGCGTCGAAAAATACTTACATACTTGACTGGGAGCCAATTTTGCGCCTCATAGCGCGCCATTAAAATATCGATATCTTGACCAAAAATAAACTTACGAACATTTTAAAAAGCTCAAAATGTTCCTTTTGAGTTCTTCTATCATTATTGTTAATTAAAGTATAAATATTTATAGCTCAAATTTGCTTGAAACCCTTATAAACAAATTAATGTACAATTTTTTTAAGAAAATTTTAACTTCAAACGAATATAACTGTAAAACAAATGAAGACAAAGTAATTTAAACAATTTTTTTTGGAAGCATATTCATTAAACTTTAAAATGAGACCTTCTAAGGCTCATTTGCATGCGTAGAAGCTGAGTTACGATCGATAAAGCATCGAAAAATACTTATTTTGCAATTTGCATTGTGCACTAATTTTACAATATCTTGAGTTCTAATTGTTGGATTTAAGTTTAGTAAACGTTTTTTTCTTCGTTTTTTATTAACGAACAAATTTTATTTGAAACATTATTTTTCATCTCTTTTAGTTTATGAGCCAGAGCCTTATAAACAATTTATAAACAATTAAATTGTTAATAACAATTTTTTGACCACTCGGATCGAAATCCACCCTCGAAATTTGTAATCAGCAGCCAAAAATCCATAAGAAACCGTTGAGTTTGTCCATCCAATTTAAATGGGCACGGTGACCCCTCTGGCGCCTAGACTATGATGACTTTAATGGAAACTTAAAAAAAATTAACACTGTACATTTTTTCTGGTTTCTTTATAAAAATTACAATAAAATCGTGATTTTTAATATTCTGTATTACCACCTCTATTTTGAATTACACTCCTCATTCGACTTGGCATTGAATTGATCAAATTCTGGATGTTGTCTTGAGGAAAAGCTTCCCATTCTTCCCAAGCTCCCTTAAACACTCCTTTTTTCTTTCAAAATTACGTCTTCCTATTTAAGCGGTTTTGTACGGGTTAAGAAAAAGGGCAAGCGAGTGCTTATGCCAGTGATGGGTGGCTGTATAAATTTAAAAAGCAATTCGGTACCCGTCTGTTAACTATATCGGTTGAAAAATTGTCAAACAGCGAATCTGCAGTGCAGCCATTTATCTAGTATCTTAACAACAAAGTAGAAAAACTCTAAAGAAACAAGTGCATCAAGTTGTAAAATGCCTAAACATGGAATCACATTTATGCAGCATTAAAATGGTAGTTTAAAGTCTGTATGACACTATGCATTTTCTTGTATCATTTCTAATATCGTTTCTGATATCGTTTCTTGTATACATTTTCTTGTATCATTTCTTGTACGTACATTTGTGCCCTGTATGACACTATGCAAGTTCTTGTATCGAAAATTGTATGAAATTCGGCACGTGATTGGCCGAAATTTTGTTTGTCACCCTGTGTCACGTTATGGTAGTACTGCATCTACATACAAAGCTGATTTTAAATATTTTATAAAATTATAAACTTTTATATAATTAACATTTTAATGTTAACCAGAATTTTACGTTGACTGAGGTTGATTATTTGTATTTTTATTTTGTTTTGATATTTGTGCTAAAATATTTGCATTAGAATTATCTTCAGTTTGATCCAAATTAGGAACTATTGTATTTTCGTCTATTAAAAAATTATGCACCATGAAACCTAAATTTATAGTTTGAACTTTACTAGGAGCTAAATATATGGTTATTAGTAGAACAGTAGTCCATACCAAACGGTATATTAAGTATCAATAAAAGATTTATAAATAATACCTACAAAAACACAAATAAATTCATCAATACATTATCCCATTTTCATTTCAACCGCCATTATGAGTAAGTAATTATGACATTTTAGATGTTTTACCAGCAGGTTTTACGTTTTTGCTCTTTGCGCAGAAATTGGCGCAGTTCTTGTACAATAATCTGTACCTGACACAAATTCTTGTATCGTTTCTGATATCGTTTCTTGTATCTGTGTATGACACTATGCATTTTTTGACATATCAGAAACGATATTAGAAATGATACAAGAAAATGTATAGTGTCATACAGCCTTAATACACAAATTGGATTTGTTAGTGATTGGTAAAGCTAATAATCTCAAAGTTTTCGAATACATTAGTCTGTTAGTCTGGTATTCGCGGTGTGCAAGTACTCGGAAGAGATACGCGAAACGATCGTGCGCGAATAGCGGAGAAACATTGCAACTTTCTTAAATAATTCATATTGTCAATTGAAATTGTCAAATTGACGTACATTTCATACCTATTGTCATTTAAGAAGAAAAATTATATATTGCTTCACAATATTGATATGATAAGCAATTATTATATAAAGTTAAATTTAATTAATTGTTGTTGTTCTGAAGCTATTTTCTTGTGGCATTTTTACAATTTTAACTATTTATAATGGGAAATAAGCCACAATATTATTAAAAAATGATTTTTATTAACGTTTCGACGCCCAAATCGGGGGCCGTTGTCAAAATACAAAATACTACTATTATTTTGCTTATTTCCCATTATAAATAGTTAAAATTAATTAATTGTATTTTGATTGCAGTACTGCATTTTAATAACTAATTTTATTTACTACATACAATTGTTTACGTTTTAATAACATAACCTAAATCTTATTTGTTCTTCTTATTATTTTTTTTGGACTATGGCCTTGACAATTATCCAGCAACCAGGACCATATGATTGGCCAATATAATTAAAAATGCGAATAAAAGTGCAGAGCGAAGAAACCAGGTGTCGCTTTTCCGAACTTGCACGGTCCCAATAGGAACCACTCTAAAAGTTGTGTCACGAGAGATAGTCCAGAGAAATAAGGTTTTTGTCGGGACACTTGAGCAGCCAGGTTGCAAATGGATTTTTTGGGTACTATATACCTAATACATTATAAATACAAAAATGCCCGTCACAGTTCGGACGAGAAACTTAGTTATTAACAAATAAGGGTCAAAATGGCAGTTTTTTTTTTTTCGTTTAAATCGCTACAAGTAAAAATAGGGTAATTAAATATCTTATTTATAATATTCTTCTTTTAGTAGGTGACCCAAGGTTTAAAATGGCACTTTTTGAATTTTGGTCCGACCATTTTTTGCTTCGGAAATTGCAAAATAAGATTAAAATTTCAAAAATAAAAAATGTGCTATAATTTTTGCAAAAATGGCCTTAAGACTTTCATCTTGCATGAAAAGTTAAGACGATTCGTCAATTAGTTTAAATTTTATTCAATTTGTTTATCGCAAAGAGTTATTATATAAGAGTTTATTCGCAATGTTATTGTTCAGAAAATAATAATGATATCGCAATTCTGTGGAAACCACATGCAAGAAGAATAGTTTTATTTTTAAAGTATTGAAAAAAATCATTAAAAAGTCGTTTTTATCACTCCGAAAACAGTTTAGTAAAATAGTCATTTTTGGCTTATGAACAATTTGAATAGCATTGTTAATATTGACTATAAAGTAAATCTTCTTCTTCTTCTTCTTCTTCTTCTTATTCTTATTCTTCTTCTTATAATAGGCTTCTTGGCCTGTTCCTTACCGATTTTAAGCTTGTATTGGTAGCTGTGATGTTGACTGCCAGCTATCTCGCCACCTTTTAAAAGGCCTTCCTATTGGTCTTTTGCCTGTTGGCTTCGAATCCCTGGCTATACGGGCTATTCTCTCGCTGTCCATTCTCGTCACATGCTGATTCCACTCTCGTCGTCTCTGTCTTCCCCACCGTACTATATCTTGTATGTTACAGAGATCTCTTATTCTATCGTTCGGTATTCTGTCTCTCAGTGTTTTCCCAGTTATTGACCTCAGCGTTCTCATTTCTGATGTTCTCAGTATCCTCTTGGTTTCTGCTGTGTCACATCTTGTTTCTATCGCGTACGTCATGATCGGTCTTACACATGATTTGTATATGCGTACTTTCCCTTCCAGCCTCATATCTTTGTTTCTCCAGATGACATCCCTCAGACATCCTGACACGTAATTGGCTTTATTTGCTTGCTTTCGGACGCTCTCTTTAACATCCCCATAACTACATATTTCGATTCCCAGATATTGGAATCTCGAGACTTATTCAATTAGTTCGTTGTTAATTACTAATTTGCATCTTATGGGTTCCCTTGACACTACCAGGGATTTTGACTTGGCTGTTGATATTTTCCTGTTGTAGTTCTTCGCCACTGTATTGAAAGTTTGTGCCATTCGCTGTAGGTTATCCTCGTTATCGGAGATTAAGATTGCGTCGTCAGCATAACAGGATTTTTATTTGTTTTTCCGCCATCTTATATCATTTTCCAGTACCTTTAATGTAAAGTAAATCTACTTTAGGATTTCAAGCGCTGGTATTTTTACACAAATTTTCAGAAAAATCTTTTTGTCTAGGTTAATTAGGGTCAAGGTTAGCCACTTTTATTATTTAATTCACAGTTACTTCTATATACGTCAAATTCTCCTGTAACAGTGTTAGTTACCATACTACTCAGAAACGGTTTGGCCGATTTTTATGAAATTTTACACGTATATCCTATAGGATGGAGAATAGGCTTTAGTCTATTTTTTATACCCATAAGTTATAAGGGGGGTTGCCCCCTAACATTTTTTTTTATTTTTTTTAGACAAAATTATCTACCTTAATTTTATATGATGTAGAATTTAAAAATACATAAAACCCTTAATTTTCACTATTCTATCACCAACCCCTATTTGTTAATAGCCATCTATATATTTACATCTATAAAATTCTCCTGTCACAGTGTTAGTTTCCATAGTCCTCCGAGACCGCTTGACCGATTTTTATGAAATTATATATGTATATTCGGTAGGTCTTAGAATCGGTCATAATCTATTTTTCATATCCCTGAGTGATAAGCGGAGTTCCCCCTAACATTTTGTAATGTTAGGTGGGGATGTATGTACATAACGTACTCTATAAGACTACGAGTACATACAAATTAAAAAAATTATGATCAAAATCCATCAACAAGCTCCGGCGATATTAATCGCAGCATATGTTTGAAGAATCAGTTTCATTTTTTGAGTGCACGGATTTTAATAATTCCCCTCCACCGACCACGAATCCATTCCGTTAGGACGCCATTTTTAAAACTTTATTAACCACTCTGTTAAGGTTCAAAGTTTACTCAAACTTTTACACATAAACTATATACCTTCAACTTCAAAATGGCTCTAGTTAGGTTGCTTAATTGTTATAAACAAAGTAGCCGTCAATTAAATAAAAAAAGCGGCTAACTTTGACCGTAATTAACCTAGGCGAAAAGTTTTTCTTTGAAAATTCGTATAAAAATACCAGTTTTTCAAATCCCATTGTAGTTTTAGCCTACAGTCTATATTAACAAAGTTATTCAAATTGTTTATAAGCCAAAAATGGCTCTATTTTAGTAAAATGTTTTCGGAGTGATAAAAATGACTTTTTAATGATTTTTTTAAATGCCTTGAAAATATGACTATTCTTCTTCATGTTGTTTTCACAGAATTGCTATATCATTATTATTTTCTGAACAATAACATTACGAAAAAAAGCTCTTTGGGATAAACAAATTGAATAAAATTTAAACTAATTGACGAATCGTCTTAAAAAATTTTGTGCATTGTGTGGACTGTTTGACTCAACTTTTCATGCAATATGAAAGTCTTAAATTCATTTTCGCAAAAGTCATAGCAATTTTTTTATTTTCGAAATTTTAGTTTTATTTTGCAATATCCGAAGCAACAAATGATCGGACCAAAATTCAAAAAACGCTATTTTAAACCTAGGCTCATCTACCAAAAGAAAAATATAAAAAAGATATTTAATTACCCTATTTTTACCTGTAGCGATTTAAACGAAAAAACTCCCATTTTTGACCCTTATTTGTTAATAACTAAATTTCTCGTCCAAACCGTGACGGGCATTTTTGTATTTAAATTGTATTAGGTATATAGTATCCAAAAAACTCATTTGCAACCTGGCTGTTCAAGTGTCCCGAACATGGTATATTTTTGCCTTATTTCCCTGGCGTAAGAGGTACTTAGTGAATGGTTCCATATTGACTTTGTCCCAGAAATGAAAAAATTTAAAAAAAGATCTGTGGCGACACGTTTCAATTATTATTTTACTATTTTTTTAATTGTTAATTTTAAATATTAACTTTGTTTTCTAAACGAAAATAATATGGGTCATTTAAAATTCACATGTGTTTCACTCCTAAATACAAAACCAGAATGTATACAATTAATGGCTTTTTCATGGGAAACACAAATTCATATATTACGGTACCAGATAAAGGGCCAGCCTCTTTATGTCAACTTCTTAAAAACCACAGAAATGTTTTCAGCTTTTAAAACGCAAGATCTAATAAATTATTGTCGCCTATCTGGCCATATGGTAGAACACCAGACAGATTAAAGTGTTTGTGGTCTCGTTCAGTATAGTCACAGGCACCCGGAGCAGTCACACCACCACACTCGTAAAGAATAACAAACCCTCTTTCGAGAAATATTCACGCTATTTTACCGACACAAATAAATATATTATTGACAGTTTGTTGTGTTTACATTTATTTTAATTTTATTTAATTGATTCCGTAAACCACCCACGGTACAGATCCATCTTTTCCAAGAAAGTAGAAAGTAGTCGTACTTAATAATGCTCCAGGTCGTCCAAATGAAAAAGAACTTATATCAAATGATGGAAATATCCAAACCATCTTCCTACCACCAATCTGCAAACCTTTCAGCCGATGGATCAAAACTTTATAAAAAAAGTCTTTTATAAAAATAAATTTAATCTGACGAATGTTGTATTCTCTCTCGCTCTCTCATGGAGCCTCTGTTTTGTTTCGTCTGACTTAATCCAATGATTACGGAAAAAGCTATGGAATACAATGAATGCTGTATCAATAGAAACAGAAAAATGTGATCCTGAATATATTGGACAGCTGGTTCCTAAAAAACTGATACGACTCTTATGCCTAGTTGCACCAACAGATCTTAAGCTACAGCTTAGCTAAGCTCTACTTATAGATAGGGCCTACTTGAGTATCACTTACGTTGCACCATAATTTTAGATTCTTACCTTATTATCAATTATATCTATTATTATATTATGGTATTCTTATTGTAATATATTGTAATTATATTATATTAATTCTTATGATATTCTCGACTTAAGCTTAAGATCTGTTGATGCAACCGGGCATTAGTAAGATTTGATCATTTTGAGCATTGTATTTGATTGGTCTGACATTATATTTATTATGACAGACAAATAATAAAATAAACAAACAAACAATTGATTATATATGTTAATTCATAAATTGTAATAATTATAAAGGTCGCCCGGTTGCACCAACAGATCTTAAGCTTAAGTCGAGAATATCATAAGAATTAATATAATATAATTATAATATATTACAATAAGAATACCATAATATAATAATAGATATAATTGATAATAAGGTAAGAATCTAAAATTATGGTGCAACGTAAGTGATACTCAATGAGGCCCTATCTATAAGTAGAGCTTAGCTAAGCTGGAGCTTAAGATCTGTTGGTGCAACCAGGCATAAATTTTGATATTATTTTGAATTCTTGCCGTTTTCGCATCTTCAAAAGGATTATTTTCTAATCTCTCCAAAAGCGTACGATCTTCATGAGCCGTAGATATTTTTGATCTTTCAGAACCTTTCTTACGAGAGTTTCTTGTTCTCTTCGTCTTTTATTAATATATATTAAAAACTGTTGTTCTGCTTACGTTAAAATGGTTATTTACTGCAGATAGTGACCAACTATCTTCTAATTTCGTTACAATTCTTGCTTTTAGTTCTTTGCTAGCATGTGGAGCCATTTTTTGAGGTTGAACAGAATAATTTATCTGACAAATTTTAAGATTTCGCAGTGACAGTGACAGTATGTAAATAATAAGTATTTATCCTTCAAAATACACTGCTCAATTTTCTACAAAATACGCTTTAAGAGTCGTATCAGTTTTTTTATTAACCAGCTGTACATGATGCTGATTGGTTTCACAATTTATTGGAAAGGGGATTCGATAAAAGTGAAGATTTAAATTCTTGTTTTGGAGGAACCAAAGAAACAGAAAATTATTACAGATGAAGAAACATGTGACGCTACGTAGATCAGAAGAACAAAGCCTAGTAGAAATATTGAAGCCACCGACTCCTACACTTGTAAAAGTAAATCAGACACAGCGTTTAATTGTTTCATATCTTCATAACACGAGCCAAAGAAAATGGCTTATCTGGTAATAATTGTTCGTCGAAACATGCGAGAAAAGGTTTTTAAACAAGGACTACAAGTTGCATAAAAGCAAATGGTAGGGAAGCCCAAGCGGGAATTTTGCGCATTACTCAAGCGCAAGTCAGAAAATCACATGGGGAGAAACCTTGTACCCTGTAAATATACCCCTACCATATATGGACTCTTAAGATCATTATTGGTCTGATGACTGTTTTGTAAATTCTATCTTTCATTTCTTTTCCGATATTTTTATTTCTCCATATTGTGTCATTCAGGCAACCTGCGGCTCTGTTTGCTCTATTCACTTGATCTTCCACTTCTGTGTCGAGCTATCCTTTCGAGCTGGATAGTGTGATGCCTAGATATTTAAACTCCATCACTTGTTCTATTATCTGACCTTGCAGCTCCAATTTACACCTTATTGGATTTGCTGTTATAACCATGCATTTTGTCTTTTTTGGTGAAATTAACATGTTAAATTTTCTGGCGGTTATATTAAATTGGTGCAGCATACGGTGTAAATCATCTTCACTTTGAGAGATTAGTCTTGCATCGCCTGCATAGCAGGTTATTTTAAGTTGTTTTTCTCCCATTTGTTATCCTTTTTAATTCTTACGTTTTTATTATTTCATCCATGATCAGGATGGACAATAAAGGATTCGAGGAATCCTCCTGTCTTATCTCATTGCCAGCTTTAATTGGGTCAGTTAGTTTATCTTCTACTTTCACTTTTATTTGTTGTTCTGGTAGATGTTTTCGATCGTTTTAATTATTCCTACTGTTACAATAAGTAATTAAATAAGGTCATGTTAAGAATATTAAGAATAATAAAAATAAAATATTTAAGTAAGCACTAAACACTTTTTCAAACAGTTGTTATATGTCTCCTTTCAGTTTATCAGTTGTCTCAAATAAACATACACGCAGAAAACCATAGCTAGATTTTTATAGATAAATATTGTTTTGTATCGTTTTGTATATTATAAATATTTCTTTTTGATGTAGGTTGCGGCTCAACAATCATCTCGAGGCGAATGCACTGAAACGTGCAAAGTTCGTCGTCGTGAGTTAGAATCGGAGATATCAGAACTTCGAGCTTCCAAACATTGGCAGGAGGATCGTTTACAGGCCCTCGAAAGGGAAAACTCCGCGTTCAGTGAGCAAGTACGTGACACAGAATTGCTCATGTCGGCATTGTCCGCATTGCAAGAGAAAAATTCACATTTGGAAAACTCTCTCTCGGCAGAGAATCGAATAAAGTTGGATTTATTCAGCGCTTTGGGAGAAGCCAAAAGGCAGCTCGAAATCAGAGAAAGTAAGTATTTTATTGTCTTATATTTTATTAATACCTAATTTAAAATTAAGTTTGACATTGACGAAGTGTCAAACTTAAATGTAAATAACCTATGCTTTGGTTAACAAATTCAGATTGAAACAAGAAATACGTAATATTTTTTGCTTGGATAGCTTCGATGCAAATAATTATTGTGGATCGCTCGTTACCTGCAGCATCACCTCATAGAGCAGCAGTCAAGGAAACAGCCTTTTCTTGTTCGATCCAATGATTGGCGGTCGCAATAGCTTCGAATTGTCTAAGGTATATGGACCAAGAAGACTTCTCATCAAATGGCGGCAATTTGAATCTCATATGATGCGACGTTTCGTCTCTCGGTGATTATTCTTTCACTACAGGATCTGAAACTACTGCATTAGCTGGTGGTAGCACTTTCGTATAGGTTATCATCCTCTATAATTGTTGGATGTTTTGTTTTAACATTTATACATTGTCGTCTACCCTTATCTGTATCTTATCGAATGTTCTAGAAACTTCTTCTTAGTTGTTCTGTCTACAAACTTTTTAATTACTTGAGAAGTCTCGTCAAATCTTTTAGCAACTTTTTCGAATTTCTCGTCGCGTCGTCTTGTGTAGCTGCTAATAAATTAAAAAATACGGATATACATAATAGGCCGGGCAGTATCGTCGCCCCCGTTAGCTAAATTATTCCGATTCGATTTTTTTGCACAAACTTACTCAAAAAGAGGTCCTTATAACATATCCACCAGGTGCCGAGCGGTGCCGTGGTTGAAAAATTGTTTAAACAATTTTTTTAAACAAATTCACAAAAATAATTTTTTCATTTCGAACAATTTTTTTTTAGCTAATTTGGCTTATTCTGAGCAAAAAAGGTCTCTTGTCATTTTTTTCTAAAATTGATTGTTGTCGAGTTATAGGCGATTAAAAATTTGAAAAATACGAAAATGGCCATTTTTAAGGCTTAATAACTCGATTAAACATTATTATTATGAAATTCAAAAAGTGATCAAATCAAGTTTCAAACCCCTTCTTCAAGGTCCTGAAGAGATTTTTGTCATTATTTTATTACAAAGCTGTTATTTGTTATTATTAGCAATTAGCGCAATAGTCCAGGATGTATCGTCACCCCCGTTAGTGAAATTATTCCGATTCCAGTTTTTTGCAGAAACTTACTCAACACGAGGTCCTTATAACATATCCACAGGGTGCCGGGCGGTGTCGTGGCCAAAAAATTGTTTAAACAATTTTTTTAAACAAATTCACAAAAATAATTTTTTCACTTCGAACAAAATTTTTTTTTAGATAATTTGGGACATTCTGAGCAAAAAAGGTCTCTTGTGATTTTTTTTCTAAAATTGATTGTCGAGTTATACGCGATTTAAAATTCGAAAAATGCGAAAATGGCCATATAACTCGACAACAATCAATTTTAGAGAAAAATCACAAGAGACCTTTTTTGCTCAGAATAACCCAAATTATCTAAAAAAAATCGTTCGCAATAAAAAAAATATTTTTGTGAATTTGTTTTAAAAAAATGTTTAAACAATTTTTCGACCACGGCACCGCCCGGTTTTCTGTGGATTTGGATATGTTACAAGGACCTCGTTTTGAGTAAGTTTCAGCAAAAAAAGGAATCGGAATGGCCATATAACTCGACAACAATCAATTTTAGAGAAAAATCACAAGAGACCTTTTTTGCTCAGAATAACCCAAATTATCTAAAAAAAAATCGTTCGCAATAAAAAAATATTTTTGTGAATTTTAAAAAAAAAATTGTTTAAACAATTTTTCGACCACGGCACCGCCCGGCTCCCTGTGGATTTGTATATGTTACAAGGACCTCGTTTTGAGTAAGTTTCAGCAAAAAAATGGAATCGGAATAATTTCACTAACGGGGGCGACGATACATCCTGAACTATAGCGCTAATTGTTAATAATTCAAAATAACAGCTTTGTAATAAAATAATGACAAAAATCTCTTCAGGACCTTGAAGAAGGGGTCTGAAACTTGATTTGGTCACTTTTTGAATTCCATAATAATAATGTTTAATCGAGTTATTAAGCCTTGAAAACTTTTTATCGCATTTTTCAAATTTTTAATCGCATATAACTCGACAACGATTAATTTTAGAAAAAAATGACGTGACCTTTTTTTGCTCAAAATACGCCAAATCATCTAAAAAAAATTGTTCGAAATAAAAAAATTATTTTTGTGAATTTGTTTAAAAAAAATTGTTTAAACAATTTTTCGACCACGGCATCGCCCGGCCCCCTGTGGATATGTTATAAGGACCTCTTTTTGAGTAAGTTTGTGCAAAAAAATCTAATCGGAATAATTTCGCTAACGGGGGTGACGATACTGCCCGGTCTATAATTCTGAATGACCAACTTGAAATAAACAGCTCCCCATTTCTCAACCTATTCAGTTACAGACTTTAAAATGCAGACACATAGTAAAATAAATCACTGGAGAAAAGCACTCTGCCGAAACAGCTGTAGTGAAATTAAGTTATAATAAAGTTTGTGGAAGTATTGAAACAAAAGTTTTCAGTGTTTTACTGTTAGATAGAAATTTTAATATCGTATGCTAAGAATAATTTGTTTTTGTATTTGTCTTTTCAATATGGATTAATCGTATAAAATTTTCAGGCGCGAATCGAGCACAAGAAAAAGAAATCGAAGAGCTGAAAAGCAAGATAGCGCAAGTATTGGCTGTGATGCCGACCGATTCATTTGGTTCACCGGCGCCAGGTGGCAACATGTCCAGAGTACGCCTGGCCGAGAGCCCTCCTTCGAACCTCGACCCGAACGCGACGGCCTACACACCTAAAAGTTCCCTCGTCGCTTCAACAGAAGCCTAGTTTTCCCCCGCCCCGCCCGTTGGTCACCCCGATTCTAATTTTAATCCCCATTCGTTGTAGACCTAGAGCAGAAAATGGGTATGTGTGTACAGGATTATGACAGACGATATGGGTAATTTATTTTAATACATTTGTTATTATGATTACAGATCAAATAATAACTTGTTATTAATTGTAGCTTGTACGAATATACGAGCATTTTTAATTAGTTGGAAGCAGATAAAAAATTATTCCATGACAGTGAATGAAAGGAAGATGAAGTTACTAGGAAAACAAGTTTAAGGTATAGCAAGGTACGCAAGGTATACAACCATATACTATTTCATTGAAATATTACCTCTGATATATTAAATATCTTATTTCAACGATATATAAATGTCCGTTGAGCTTTCCAAATGTTGGAAGTACTGTATGTATAGTATATTTCATCAATTTGCTACTGTTTTGGATTAATATGAGGTATTCGATTTCAATGTTACACTGTACTTAATATTTTAAAGGTTTAATCATATAATTTATAATGAACTTATAAAACTATTTAACACCAACTATACTCAACGCCCAACCAAAGTATTTAACGACATATATTTAAGCGGAGTAATACCAAGAACATGGTTGAAGTCGACGTTTATTGCTCTACCAAAGAAAACAAAATCCGTATCCTGCGGTGATTTCCGATCATCAGCTTAATGAGCCATATATTAAAATTATTTCTAAAAATTATACATCAAAGGATATACATATAGACTGTGCGAAGAAAAAATCAGCCGAACACAGTTTGGTTTTCGAAATACAGTGGGTACAAGAGAGGCTTTATTTAGTATACAAGTGCTATTTCAACGATGTAGAGACGTAAATTGCTATATTTATGCATGGTTCATTGATTACCATAAAGCGTTCGATACAGTAAAGCACGACAATCTGATGGAGATATTAACCAATATTGGAATAAATACCTGTGATTTAAGGATTATCAGCAATCTGTACTGGAATCAAACATCATCTATCCGGACAGAGGCAGCGACGATATCAAAATCAAACGTGGGGTCCGTCAGGGATGTATATCCCCACTGCTGTTTAACATCTACTCTGAGGAAATCTTTCAAGAAGCAGTGGATGATGTTGAAGCCGGAATTCGAATTAACGGAGAATGTATCAATAACATAAGATACGCAGACGACACGGTGGTATTCGCTAACAGTTTTGAAGCCCTCCAGGAGTTAATGAACAGAATCGCAGATAGAGAAAGCAAGATCTGCATTTCAAAAAATGGCAAAATTATTCAAATGTCATGATTTGTCGATACCCATAAAAGTCAGATTACTTCAATGTTATATCTTTCCTATACTGTTGTACGGGGTTGAGTCGTGGACTCCCACAGACGCCACCTGCAAGAAAATTGAGGCTTTTGAAATGTGACTTTATCGTCGAATCCTGAAGATATCTTATACCGACCACATTACTAATGAGGGTGTTTTGTTGAGAATGCAAAAAGAAAAGGAGCTGTGAATCAAAATAAAAACAGGCCAAAATCGAATACCTCGGTCACATATGAGGAACAGTCACATATGGTCACATAGAAGGTCACATATGGACTGCTGCAACTAATCTTGCAGGGAAAAGTAGAAGGAAAGCGAGGACCAGGAAGGCGAAGGATTTCCTGGCTGAAAAATCTACGTACGTGGTTCAACACAACCACTACAATTCTTTTCAGAGCAGCAGTGTGCAAAGTACAGATTGCCATGATGGTCGCCAACATCCGAAACGGATAGACACTACAAGAAGAAGAAGAATCATATAATTATTTTAAACCGTTGCATTAAGACAACAGCGAGTGCAAGTCTGGCAGACTAGTAGATAAAACTAAATAACGCTTAAGTAACTAACATCTCGCAGATAACACCACTATAAATTTCGAGGTTATTTCGCGCACCTCACTGTAAATGATGTTAAATGTTTTAACATTGAATATGGTAGCAAAATTAAAAGTGTAATGTATATATTTTCTTATCAAGAGGCAACATTAGCGCGCGGAAAACGTGTTCCAAGATTGCGGCTTTAAGTTTGAATATTTTTTCGAGATAATTTGGCACACCTATTCGTAATATAGTAAAAAATGGCGGTACAGAACCCAATCTGAGAAATATGTTAATAGGTGGAAATTACTCTATAATTAAATTAAATATTACAAAACCGAGCCTGTACCGCCATTAAGAAGAACAAAAAAATACACTTTCTTCAAATAAATTTTTTTATCCCATTCTTAGATTTTGTGTCGTTGAATTTTTGTGTATACGCAAAGAAGGATAAACGGTATGCGGCAAAATAAACAGTACTGAAATGCGTATGCCTCAAATTTGTATGTGTCATGCTCCGAAACGTACTGAGTGGTTTCCGAACGTCGTTATAACGTATGTGAATGTCGTGTTAATGTTAATTGCCTCAGGATGGTTCTCAGTTTTGCAGAAAAAATTTGATCATGGAGTGCTATTTTTGGTCATACGGAAAAGGTCGCAAAAACTGTCCAAGCTTAAAATCAACAATGGTTTAAGCAGGACTGGGCAACCTGTCACACGACCAGGGAGTCTGCGTTATCATTTTGGGACATCACTCACCAGACCTATCGCCACCTGATGCGTACATATGGGGAATGCTTAAGAAGGCAAACGGATCCACCCTCTGACATTCCGGAATTGGGGCTAGAATTGAAAGATTTTTCGTGCCAGAGGGCATTTTTAACATCTGTTTTATCGGGAACGTCGTCGTGAATAATGTTTGCAAGACTAAATATCATGTATACTTAATATATAAGTAGTCATAAACATTTCAATATCCATTTCAGTACTGTTTATTTTGCCGCATACTGAACATTACAAAAAGTAAATAACAAATAATTTTTACAAACAAAAATTCAGCTGACAAATATACTCAATTGACTCTTCTGGTCGCAACTAAGAAATTGGACGGATTGTCATTGTAGGATCTGATCGGGCATTCCTCCATTACCGTTTGTCTTGCAGCACCACAATCGCAATTTGGAAATGGTATTTTTCCCTACCTGAAAAGTGAGTCAGAGCACCTGCCACAGTTCGTTCTTATTCTGTTCAGTGAGGCCCAAATTCGTATTGGTTGGTCGAAACTCCCTGGCTTGCTTGTAACATATGGCATATTCCGGGCGGTGCATTCCGGAAAGTTCCTTTCAATAAGAATTCTTGCAGAATCTACAGGGTTGTTTCTTGAACAAAGCCGACTTATGTCTCTGCCGGTGATACCAACGTGGGAGCGGAACACAGGATCGGCGTTAATTTTCCTATACTCCTGACAAGGCCATGTTCCCGGCGGGCGTATGAGGGGGTTATTTGTCTCAGTGCTGGTGGCCAGTACGTTGATGTGACCTTAATTGTGCCTGATATAATACGCAAAGCCTGGTTTAGTTGGGCTTCAACACGTTTGGTGTGGGGCTGTTGAGCCACGCCGGTGCACAGCACTCCGCAACGGGATACACGAGTCCCAGTGCTGTCGATCTAAGTGTAGTCGCTGAGGAACCCCATGTGGTACCTCATAACTTTTACAGAATATTATTTCATGTTATAAGTTTTGCCCGTCTTTGTAAGATGTTCTTCAAAGCGTTCGATCGAGTGTCACACCTAGATATTTTGGGTGTTTAGTATGGCTGAGGAGTCTGTCTTCAATCGAATTTTTAATTAGTAATTGGACAGTCTGTCGTTTAAATGAAAGCACGATACTTGCGTCTTGGCGGCGTTGGGCTGAAATCTCAAACGCCGGGAATATTTTCCGATGGTAACAAGGTCGTTTGTTAATATATGCTCAGTAGTCTCCAATTTTTTATGGCTCGTAACAAGCACGCAAGTTTTCTTTTCAATTTGGCGAATAATTTAATTACTGTTGAAGTATAGTAAATATTTGGTGTACATTTGAATCGTCAACAATACATGGAAGAGTCCAGTTATTATTACTCCAGTTAAAGGGGAGGCCGTTATACAAAAGTCTACAAACCTTTTTAAAGTTGTTAATGCATTATTTCTTTCAAACTATACTCAAATTGTTTTTTTTAACATTTTATTTATTTTATAATATAATTAAATTCACTATCAAATTTAATGTCATTTATATTTTATTAATATCTAAAGTTTACGTAAATAACGTAGGTATGCTTTGCTGATATAAATACATATAAACATAATATGTAATTATTATTTGAATGTAACATAATTTGTTTAAACAATATTACTCCTTTATTCAATTTTAAAAATTATTTTAATATAACGTACCTATATAATTTGTTTAAGTACCTATATAAGTTTAAGTAACGTACCTATACGGCGAGAGGTAACCGCAAAGTAACCTCTCGCGTCACTATTTTCGAGGTACGCCCAATACGATTTTACACCCTTCAAAATTCCATACTGAACGATAAGAAGTTTTCACTTCAAAACGGTTATAAATAAATAAGTTGGATTCATATTGACCATCGAATTTCTTGCGATAATCCAAAACAGTTCAAAACAAATGATGAAATATGACTACTCTCTTATGTCTTTTAAAATACGTGTTCCACATTTTTTTAAAGAACGCGAGAATTTTTAAAACTTTTAAAATAATAGTCCTATTTTTTCGTACTATATTTTAATGTATGGTTATGATTACAGATGCATCAAGCGTGATATTTTATTATGCTTGAATAGTATTCCGATGTTAAATAGATTAAGATAATTTCAAATTTCCATCACAGTATGGAAAGTTTGAATTTCTTTTAAATTCCCTTCAGTAATGTTTAAACAATAATGGGTACATATTTATATTATTATTATATTGTTACACTGCTTTAAAATCAATTTATTTAAACCCTAACTTGTTTGCAATATTTGAACACTGACAACTATTAACTTCAAAATCTCAGTTACTACTATTCTATGAAATGTCAACTTCCTATGTTTATATACACAATTTCCTGCCAACTATTTCGTTCTTTGAGTATATAAGGATATATTCTTTCTCCAGTTCAAATCATTGCAAAATGCTATTTTATTGTACCTTAGTGTAATAAGTTTTACAAAAATGAATAACCATTTTCAATTTCAAGTTTCACAATATTCTCAAAGAGGTATAAATCCCATTTTTATATATTTGATATATTTTTACTATTTTTAGGGAATAAGCTACAATTTTACAGTAATAGTAGATTCTATAAAGCTATAACATGAAAATAGCTTCAGTACTATATTGATGTATGACATTTCGGGATGTACACGATTGCATCTTTTTGGTATTCGTTGGTTATCAAAACATTTTACGGATTATTAACTTTGGTTGGCAACAAATAATGGCATTACATATAAGTGTAGAACCTACAGAATATAAGTTCAAATTAGCTTTTTTTTTAATTAAGCATCAATGCAAATAAGTAGATGTGTGGGAACACTGTCGGGTGGTTCTTCCATATCATGCCCATATTTTTCATAAATGTCTTCCAGAATTACTTTTCTTCTAAGCTTTTAGTATGCTCTTTTTGCAAACAGATAGAAGAAATTTGTTATAGTTATAAATTACACTATCCTTTAAAATCATTCAACAAAGACGAAATTGCACGGAAAGTACAAAAAAATAATATAAAAATTAAATGGGAAAAAGAAATTATTTCGAAATTCTCATCTCTTCTACTTCACGTGGAAAATCTGAAAAGTTCTTGGTTTCATAGTGAAGACGACAATTTATGTTGGCACAGAAGTTGTATTTTCCATTATAGTCTCCTCATATGTTGATATATTTATAAACCAGCGGTTTTCCAATGCCATTATTCACTATTTAGAGTGTTCCTCAGAAAATGTTACAAAATACCCCCTATAGCCACGATGGCTTTTGTATTTGTGGATGAACACGTTATCCTTTTGTTTAAGCAGTGTTTGTTTTCGTGTATGCTTGTGTCCATTTTCATTAGAAGTTACCGAGTAATTTTTTCCGGTTCAAGATGGTCCTTTCGACGCCGTAACCTTTCCTACCGATGGCTTGGTACTCGTCTTCTGTAGAGCTGAAGAACCGACATTTGTCCACTACTTAGACTTCTCTTTTGGTTTAGAGTTTGTAGTAATGACTCATGTTTTATTTATCGTAACGTATCAACACAAAAAACTCCATCTTTCAAAACCATATGATGTGGCTGCAACTTTTAAACTTCCTTCATTGGATCATCAAATTTTCACGCCCACCTTTAAACTAAATTACCCATTCTTTCGAGATGGAAATTGAATGTGAAGAATCGCTATATACATTTAAATCATAAATGACTTTGTGGTCGGTGTTCATTGCACAATCAATAGTCAGTTTTTCCATTTTCAAGACAACGCGCACCCCAAGTGCTGTCAATAGGACACTGCTCTCGGGAATGACTTACACTTTTACATGGCGTCTACTAAATCGTGTACCAACATAAATGCAAAAATCATGCGAGTGCGGTACAGTCTCTAAGCGAGGCCGAAGATTTATCAGATCACCCTAGGCCCTAGTACTATAGTAACATGAATCCATATATACTCCGTCTAATATACTTACCGTTGCACGTCATCCGCGTCATAGCCCGAGACGTCACATGATACCAACACGAAATATTTAGGCGGTAGGTGTGTTCTTTTTTAGAATCATTTTGCCGAGTACCTTGGAATTACAGCTACTAGACATATTTTATTATATACGCGTAAAAATAATATCTGAAGATTTCTATTAATATTAACTTAAAGAAATACACAATAATATGTTTCATTTAATTTGTATAAATGGATTATAAAGCGTTTTTATGAAGCACATTTGTTCGGAACACACTGTAGCTGTAATCGAGCGAAGGTGACATTTTGGCATAAATTGGTAACATTTATTTGACAGTTGCGATGTTGACACTTCATATTTGTTTTTATTCTTTACTATAAGTATTTGTTTTATTATATTTACTGTTTTTATTATTTACTTTAACGTAAGATTATAACTTAATTCTTGTTTTGTATTTGTAATGTTTTTATTTATTTACATTGAATATTAATTTTTTTTGTTGTATAATCCATTTCGAAATAATTATGTGATCTATTTGATTTAGAATGGATTCAGGATTTTTTTATACTTTAGTCGTATATTAAACGAACTGTGCACGTGTATGTTTGATTCAATAAACGTGCCTGCAAAATCATGTACATTTTGAAGAATACCCAAAAGATTAAGTTCATTTCAGGCTAAATAAAAATTTTAACTTGAGTTTTAAACAGAGGTAATGATATATTCATTTGATGCGTAGCAATGACCATTAAAACATATTAAGCTCAAGATAGTACCTTGCTATAACTCCTAAGCGACACCGGTGATATTAAACGAAGACAAGTTTGGTTAATGTTGACTCAAACTTATTAGCGCACATGTATTTTAAAAAACTTTTTGTTTTTATAACGAAAGTGTAAAAAATAATCTAGGTATTCGAGATGTTTTACCTTATAAGTGTCAAAGTACCATTCTACAAAGAACAAAAGTATAAAAATACACATTTTCTGCTGCGGGTTTTCTTCGATATCTACCTTCCTTTTTCTCGTACTGAGTCTCAGTATCAGCTGCTGATGCTGTTTATTTGTTACGTTTGTTCCTGTGTTATTCTCCTGTTGAAAGGATTTAATATTAAGATATATACGCATATAGACACCGTGGTCGGTTAATGATCGTTTATAGAGCAACCACATATTCCATACATATTTTTTTATTTTGGGTAAATTTCTGCACCTAACTTCAATTGTTAATATTATTATTAATAAGTTGTATACAATATATCTGTCCGTCAGAGAATTACAGCAGCGAAACTACAACAAATACAGATAAACTGATGATAGATTCAGATTCAGCATTAAAAGTAATTGAAAACTTTTTGGGAAAACTGCAGATGCTCATGTAATTGTAAACTATGACAGGTAATGTAATTTTGCTAACAGATTTGGAAAAACAGGTCAAAATGATATAGAAATAAATATTTAGATTCCTAACACGTAGATATTTGGTAATAAATGACTACCAATTTCGAGTTTACAGGTAATAGCTATTTGTATAACAAGGGAGGAAAGTGCCTCCCGAGAATGAAGTTTACCCGACGCGTAGCGGAGGGCAGTAATCATTCAAGGGAGGAAAAGACACTTTACTCCCATGTTATACATATGGTTTTTCCACCTTCCTCAAATAACAAGTCATTTTTTCATTTTTACTTAATTTATTTATGTAACTAACCAACAAAATTTATTAGAACTAAAACTAACAAGTAGGTACAATATAACTGTCAACTGTCAAATATAAGTCAAATTATTAATGTAAACATTGTTAAATCAGAATAACAATTTACTGTTTTTTACCATTCTGCAAAATACAGAGTGTTTTTAAATAAACGTTAAAATGTATAGATACTTACGTAATAGAAAATATATATTGTACAGGGCGTCAATAAGTTATATTTCATGAATGAAATACCATGACGTCACTTTTACTTTTCCTCCCTAGTAGGAAAAGTATACTTTCGGTAGAGGTAGGTGGAAAAATACATTTTTGTATTAAAATCATAAAATGCCAAAGAGAGTATAGCAAAACTGAATAAGTTCTATATATATATATGCGACACTCTGTAGTAATTTTACCCTCGAAAGTAGGTCAAAGAATTTTATGAAATTATTTAACCATCCATATCTTTTTTTAATGAATAATTGTAAAAAAATGTTTTCCATTATGTATACCTATCAAAAATAGGACTATTTGATTGATTATATACAGAGAAATTATTCCTAATTGCAAAAAACTCCATTTACCAATCAAGTTTGTTGAATCAAAAACTGTTAAAGTTTTAACCAAGAGGTTAGAACCATGGTGCCTGATGCCGTGACAGACAGAGTCTATGACTAATATGTTCACAGCGGACAATTGACATATTACCTCAACATTTGCCGCTATTCATCATCTTAAAAGAGGCGCAGCCTACAATGTTACAGATAGCAACACTTCCTTCTTAATAATCTATTTTAACCACTCTGTATTTCATAATATCAATAATTGGGCTAAGGTAAGTTGACCGAAATCATATTTCATGCATGGAACACATGGTAGCTCTGTGTCACATTATTAACCAGCCATATAGTTAATGTGTGTATCGTATAACTCGTAAAAAATTTATTGAATAAATTTTTACCGTCGATATTTTGTCTTTTATTCAAAGTTTGTGTGTAGAAGTTAACCTATTACTAAGTTTTAATGAAAAAAAAAATTAAATTTGATTAAAATGAATCTGTTTCATTGAATAAATCTAAGCAAAAGACTTTGTAGATGGTAGATAAAACATTAAGTTCAACATTTTTGACTCTATTAACTAACGATCTTACTGGTTTGGATCGTGAAAAATGTTATTGAAACCTGATTTCCATACTTAGTCAATTATTGTCCATAATATGTATCGAAATTATATAAGGTTAAATCCGGTAGTGAGCGTGATATCCCGATGGGATACTCCACACTTCTCTCTCTTTAATCCTGACCCCCACCCCCAGCACCCCCTCCCCCACCCGTCACCCGTCTCCAAAGATCTCTGTCTCTGCCCATTTGTTTTAACTCATGCATGGGTCTTTTGCATATTCCTGTAATTTGATCGATCCATTTTGTTGGGGAGCTTACCCGTGATCTTCGGCCCTCCATATTTCCTTGTAGAATGAGTATTTCCATGTTTCCTGTGCTCTCATAACATGTCCAAAGTATTTTAATTGTTGAAGATGGACTTTACTGGCTAACTTTTAGCTCTATTAAAATTGAATTATTTGTCTTATGGTCGGTCCAAGGAATTCGTAACATTCGTCTCCAACAGAACATTTCAGTGGCGTCTATCTTTCTTCTTTCCGATTGTCTAAGGGTCTAAGATTCACATCTGTGGATCAGTATTGGGAATATTAAGCAGCTGATCAACCTCATCTTGAGCTCTTGACAGTCGGGGCTTTTTTCATCAAGGCTCTTGAAATTTGACAGTCCTTCTATATTTTGGTCATTTTTGCTATGGCAAATTTTGCTAGATCACATCTACGTTTCATCTCTTCCTGTAATGACCCTATGTTTGTGATCAATAATCCCAGATATAAGTATGAGCTCACAACCTCAAACCGGTCAATTGTGGTTATGTGTGGATGAATGTTATGGAGTCTATCCATTGACATGATCTTTGTCTTTGATATGTTTCATTGCAGTCCAAATATTTGCATTTCGTTTTCGACCAGTCTTATAAGATCCATGAGCTCTGCTTGACTATTTGCAAGAAGGGCTGTGTCATCTACAAAACGTAGATTGTTTATTTTATGATCATTTATTGAGATGCCCTTTTCCCATCCTTCAAGTTATCTGCTCATGTGATCCCCATATATAGTGAATAATTGTGGAGATGCATCCTTGTCTGGCACCCCGTTCTGGATGACATTGGTGTGAAAGTGTGTCATGCACTTTAACTGATCCAGTGTGTTCATATACTTCAGTTATAAGCGAAATTAGGCGTTGTGGTACCCCTACTTCTTTTAATATTCGCCATAAGTGTCTCCACTTGACCCTTTACAATAATCTATAAAACATATGTATAGTGGAATGTTGAATTCCCTAGATTTTTCTTTTGTAAATTCAGTTTGTTCTTGTGGAATTTCTCTTTGAAGGAATATTTTCAGTCTTTCATTTATTATATTATGTATCATTATCTGGCTGGCATGTGATATAAGAGAAATAGTTCTATAATTGTCGCATTTATGGAAGCTGCCTTTTTTATGTAGTGTCGCTATTGTAGATTTTGTCCAGTCTTTAGACCATTGTTTGGGATGCCATATTTGGTTACAGCGTAGATGAAGTAATTTTACGCCGGTTTCTTCGGATTTGTTGTCAGCCTTGCATCTTCGTTTTATTTCTTTATTGACGTTTTAACTAGCTTTTTGTTTTTCACTATGTACACCACTTTGACAAAGATTTCTTCTATTCTCCACACTTACTAAGTCATGAAATGTGTCAGTGATATGTTAAGGTTAGATCGACTGGACAGAATTGAAGGAAAAAGGGATCAGGCTCAAAGAAAATTGATGATTTAAATACAGTAAAAACTAGTATTGTTCGTCCGCTATAACTTTTCCTTTGCGTCACGATTTATTTTCAAACAAATTAAGTCAATACATAAAGTGAACGAACGTATAGAGTATACATTTTGTGTACTACACACCGGTGCGCGTACGTTTCACTTTATGTTTTGACTTAACTTGATTGAAAATGAATCGTGACGCATGGCAAAAGTTATAGCGGACGAACAATGTAATGTAGTTGATTTTATATTTTTCTTTTCCTTGTTTCTGTCCAACTTTTATGTTTAGAGAATTCTTGTGTCCAAGACACTCGCAATATTCATATACAAATCCTCCCAAATGATTTAATTTTTTTTTTTTTTGCTTTGTTGGGTATCTAAAGTTCTGCTATCCATAAAGAAAAACAAATACCATCGATATACATATTCAAGAATATTACAGTATTCACTACCTTCTTTCATCCAACCCCGTTTACCTCACTTCTCCAGAAACTTATAGGTCATCTTTCTGCCTATGGGGTTGCGTTGTACAATCGTTTCTCTCCTGTATATGTTAACATTCCTTTTTCTCTCAATTTCTGTCTTACCTCGTAATGTCTTTTGCTTTTCATTCTTGTTATTCTGAAGCATCTTAGAATGCATTATATATCTTACTGCTATCTTATTGCTGTCTCAATTTTCTCCAGTATATCGCAATACTTCTCACTTGTTCTTCTTTAGGTGCCGTGCATTTCTACATAGGCGTCCACCGTAGATTGTCGTGTAAGGCGAGATGTTAGACAGTCAGGATTAAATAATTCTGTTTTTAACAGCATTGCGAAGCATTTCAGAGCTGTGGATTCCGTCCATTAGCGATTATTATGCAGCCATGACATCTTTTTACGTCCCAGACCTCTCTTCCCTCTATCTTTCCTTCGAGTATCAGTTGCTGAAAAGTGTATTATTCTCCTCATAATATGCAGGCTTCTGCTCCAAGTATGCAGGCGTTTTACTTTTTACATAATTAAACAGTTCCCTATCCTGGAAGCTCGCTCTTCTTAATATTTCCTCATTTCTCAGTCCGTCCATGATATTCTAATCTAAGCATTCGACGCAGACACCGCATTTCAAAGAATTCAAGTTTATTAATGGAGCTGACCATTAACGTTCATGCTTTCATTCCGTACAAGAGAACAGGCTAAACGTAACACTTAAGCATCTTGTATCGGAGGTTGAAATCCTCCTGAAACTTGCGTTCAGTCAGAAATTTAGGAAGCCTCAAAAAAGCATTTCTGGCTTGTTCTGCTCACTAATAGATAATATATCTGTGTTTTTGTTCTCATGCTCATGTTATCCCACTAGACAGAGTTCATTTGTCTAATTGCTTTTCTTGTTTATCCTACACCTTTGTTTAATATCGTCTATTGACTTTTTTTCGTTAAGTAAATTTCATGTAATGTAGGTAGCCTTATCTTTTATTATGTTGTTAATCTGTAAATTGTCTATCTGCTCTTGTATTTTTGTGAAGTACTGTGTTTTCGCGAGTTAATATTGTGGCCAGTTAGTTGTATGTTAAGATTTCTAATTCTTCGAATTATTGGACTTAGGTAAACTCTTGATTGTTTTTTAAATTCTAAATTATATGTCTGTTCAACAATCACATTTGTCCACTTCGATTTCGCATCGAGAGTTCAACAATTTGGAGTTTGGAGATTACAATAATTTTTAATAATTAAAGTCAAGCCAAACCATGCAATAATTTTCTTATATTGCCACGTCAGTTTCCCGAAACGTTGTTTGAATATATATTCCGCTTATAAGTTAAATAAAAAATACATCATTGTCTTGAACTTCTATGGCGCCAAGATTCTTGATATCTTCATTAATCTTCATTGGAATTGGGGCAACTGGTAATAAATATTCTTGATTCAGGCTGAGATCATCATGGCAGAGCCCTTAAATGGTCCGGGATCTTCTTGCGCTTTTTGCCCCATTCTATTCTGTCGCTTGCTTAGGTTTTCCAGTTGGCAGCACAGATCTTCTCAGCATCTCATGTTATGCTGTCTATCCACATTAGCTGTGGTCTTTTATAAAAAGACGCACTTTAATTGCTTGCGTGTAAGCCTTTCGCTACTAAAGGGTTAAGCAAGAAACAAATATGAATTTAAAAAGGGATAGTTTCCTGGGTTGGCTGTATACCATATAGTTAAAAAACTAACATCGAAGTAAAACAACTTCTATGTAATAGGTATAATAATAAAAAATCCCAATGGATTGTATAAAATGTGGTCAGAATGAACGTTTTCGGACCTATCAGTCCATCATCAGTGAAGTCATATGCTTGCTAACTAGCCCAAGAACCAAAAAATGGTTGTAATTATAATTCAATATCCATTATAGTGTGTTGAAATCAAGAAGGCTTAACGCCGATGTTAGAAGATACCTCTGGGAACATGGTGAAACCCTAAACGAAAACTTTAACCTGGTTGTAATTATAATTCAATCTACATTAGGTATCTTCTAACATCGGCGTTCCTTCTTAATTTCAACACACTATAATGTAGATTGAATTATAATTACAACCATTGTTTGGTTCTGGGGCTAGTTAGCAAGTATATGAGTTCACTGATGATGGACTGATAGGTCCGAAAACGTTCGTTCTGAACACATTTTATACAATCCATTGGGATTTTTTGTATTATACCTATTACATAGAAGTTGTTTTACTTCGATGTTAGAGTTTTTTAAATATAAATTTCTTTGTTCAAATTAATATCAAAAAGACAAAACTTCAAATTAGTCTTCTTCTTCTTCCCCTTTGTTAGCAATTCTGCTTGTTCATTGGCGAATTGATACCTCTTTGAAAGGTTGTCACTCCATCTTTTGCGCGGTCGGCCGATACTTCTTCTACCAGTTGGTGATTTATCTCTTGCTATTTGACACACGTGGTTATTGTTTGACCCTATGTGGTTATTACATGCTTTTTTTTTTCTATTTATAGTGTTAATTCATTTATACACTGTACGTTACATTGTCTTCTGATTTCTTCACTCCTCTTTCGATCTCTCTTTATAAATTCCTGACTTCATTTCAGTGTTAATATGTCGGTTTCGCCATATAGTGTTATGAAGACATCTTGCCAGTCTGTTTGCTTTTTGTATTTGATTTCTCACTTTTTTGTCCGGGTCTTCGTAGCTTGGCACTTAAAATTAGTGTGCTCCATAAATATTTCCGAAAAAACATTTTAAAAAAGAAATTGCATCAAATTGAGTCATTCTTGAATTTATTGGAAACCATCGTGCTTTTGAGAAAACAAATTATGTGGAAAGTAAGCTATTAACTTTATACATATAAAGTGAAAACTAACGTAACCAATATTTTAAAAGATTTGGAATACGTTTTTAGGTTATATTGTAAATATAATATACATAGGTTTGATTCAAATACGTAATTAGAATTTTTAAGAATGAATTTACCCTAAAAAATTATTTTGGTTTAAGAGTAGAAACAAAAAAATGTTGAAAACACTAATATTTATTATTTTACTTTAGATTTTGAAATCGTAAACATTTAAATATTTTGGAGAATAAAGAAATAACATTTTACGTTGTTCAAATAGGAGCATAACACAGGCTAACAATTTTTTGCGTCATGTTTCATAATATTCTCGTTTATTAGCTTAAAATAATGTGATAATTATTTATAACTATGGTACCTACTCCTGTGGGGTTGACAGTGATACCCCGATTCTTTTTTATATATTTGAGCACAATGGTACTGATTTCGTCTAAAAAGTAGCTTGCTATTGGCTGACTCGATATGATCTCTAAAAGTAAAACTTAAGATTGTTCAACAAAATAAAGTCATGTGTTTATTTGGGAATGTTCTGTGGGGATTTATGATCGAAAGAATGATATTATTGTGTAAATTTACTTTATATTTAGCGAAAATTATATGAGTGGAAAAAATTAATTATTATTTATGATATCACTATTGATATATTCTAGTTTTTTATCTAGTACAAATTATAAATTGTTTTTAAGATGTGTTTATAAGGAGTCTAAAATTTATTTTTTTAATTTGTAATAACACCAGCTTAATTGCTAAAAAGCATAAAACTACATATTTATTATGTTTTGTCACAAAAAAATTCTGGCATTGATTAAACTGACGACTATGATGACGGAAATTCACGATGAATCTGAAGGGCTTCCGCTTGACCTTCACTGAATTCTCTACACCATTTGCGAACATGTTAAATATATATGCACTTTTACACATAAAATTCGATTAACTGACGATGAATGTCAATAGGTGAAATCCATTTTGCTTTTAAAAAACGTATCACAGCATTAATTTCACATTGGAGGTAAAAGCGATCGTGACCTCCATCTTCAAAGACTGCTAGGCTGACACTGAGCAATGAAGCGAGGCAAAAGTGGTGGGGTTGGAGAGGGAAAGAGTTGATGTGTAAATCAGTGTTGCCAGATTTCTCCCAGCAGGTCGCACTCTCTCTCAGCAGCATAGGAAACCTTTTTTTACGAATGGTCCTCGTACCAACGCAGCATGTATCCTGGCGAATGCCAACACAAACACAACTGTCCATTTTAATTTACTATTAAGTGACATCTTAGATGATGTTCACCGTATCTATATAGAAATCTAACAAGAGGAATTTGATAAAAAAATCCAGAGAGATCAGCACATAACTGTTCTTTTTGGTTCTCTAGATGGTATAATTGTGTTAATCTTCTCAGTGAAGAGGAGATCTGGTGTCATCATAGATGAGCTCATTATAAAGATAGATTCCTGAAGTCTAGTCCCAGTAGTGTTGGTGTGCATATTCAATACGTAATTTGGTCTCCAAGTATTGTTATATAATTCCAGCGGAATTGTATTCCTGTCTCCTGAAATATTTAATTCCAATGGAGGGAGACCTGTAATAGCCTCTAACGAAGCCGTTCCTCTAGTATTCAAGGCTCCTGTTATATTTAGAAGCGCTTCTCTTTGTAGGGTGGTGAGAGTGGTCGACCAAGATTGCAAAGCCGTATTATTCCACCAAAATACTGAATCATAAGTAACTGTCGGTCGTGTTACTGATGTGTAGGACAAACAGATACCCTTGGTTTCAATTCCCAGGTTTTACCTACATCACGTCTGTAGTTCCAGAAGAGTCACTTAGCCTTCCTGGTTATATTGTTAATATGAGTGCTCCAATTGAGTTTAGAATCCAGTGATATTACCCCTGGCTAAAGAATCTACGGGAATGGTATAGCTGTAGCAACAACGAATTGTTTCGGTCAGCAGTTTCGAAAATACGTATAGCCCTTATGATCGCCAACCTTCGGAACGAAGATGGCACTTAAAGAAGAAGATATTACCCCTAGATACTTGTCCTCATTGTTTCTTTCCAGTTCCTCTTCAAATAATTTCAGCTCACTCAGTCCGGTAAGCTTCCTCTTATTAGTGAAGGCTACCAATTTAGTTTTGGAAGGGTTCACGGAAAGGTTCTCTTTCAGAAACCAGTTCTCTATGTAATGAAGGGCATATCGTATCTGATCCGCAACAGTGCTGGGAAATTTTCCCCTAGTCATTATTACAATGTCGTCTGCAAACCCTTAAACCCAAATTCTTTGGATAGCCCATGAATCAGCATGACAGCTATGTTCCATAATGATGTGGGTACCCCTTAGTTGCCTTCGGGTTTATGCTACCTCCATTATTTCTTTTTATTCACATAACTGTTATTGATAAATTCATAACTGTACGCAATTTTAAAACCTTATTTCTTGTATAGTGGAGCATGAGTTCCACTGAACGTCTAGAACAAGTTCAAGTTGACGTTAGTTAAACTTTGTAGGTTAGTAATATACAAAGTGGTTTTTCTCGGGATTCTCGATTTTCTCGGGAAACATCCAGTAAAAAAGTTGGAGGATACGCTCAAATTGATCACTTTTATGTTTAATTGTGTTTTCAACTAAAAAAAGTATTAGTTTTCAATACAACTGAAATATACTAAAATACAATTTTCATTCATCGAATTTGCCGATATTTTCATTCTTTCGATCATTATATAAAAAATACTGTACCTGAATATTGTTTTATTTTTAAAAACTGACTATTTTTATAATTATTTAATTTTTTCCCAATTTTGATATTTTGTTTCATCAATAAAACAATATCATGGTAAACCAGTCGTAGAGAAAAATTTAGAGTTTTTCATTTTGTTAATTTTTGTGGGATGTAAATAAATTTTTTGATGGGAGTTTTTGGTAAACTGTGTCCAACTTAAAGAAAGTTCAGATTGATTTCTATTTTCAGCATTGTACTTATATTTGTTTTCCGTTATCTTGGTTTTTCGAATCTATATATTTTTATTTCTCGGACAATTTTTGTCTGAGATTTCTGCATCATGCAGTTGATTTTAATATCTTGAGTAAAATACATAAAATATTTTATAAAAGAATAAATAGTTTTGTGATGCAGTTATCTTTTGAACAAAATTTCAGGCGTGTTCTAAAGTTATTGATTAAAATAAAGTTAAATATAGACTTGGAGTTTTATCCATCTTTAAATTTCAGAAGTATTGACTCTCTTTGAAATAAAAAGAAATAATTGTATTTTTAACAAGTTAATATCTACGAATGAGTAAATAATTTATACAGCTATCTCAATGTTATGTTGCAGTTTTTCTTTTTCCATATGCAGAATATGTTGCAGTTTTCATAAGCAATGTTTTTATACTTTCAACTTGGTTGAGAATTTATTATTTTTGAATATAAAGGTATCATGAGACATGTAGTGTTCCCTTGTTTTTGGTTTCTTCTCGCGTATTTCTAAAATTTTATCATTAAGAAGCAACAGTAGCGATCAACAGGTAGCAACAAACGCGGTCCAAGATTTCGGCCGTAATTTTGAATATTTTGTCGAGATATTTATTCGTAATATAGTAAAGAATGGCGATACAGAGCCTAATTTGAGAAATATGTTAGTATGTGGAAATTACTCTATAACTAAATAAAATATTGCAAAAAGAAGAACAAAAAAATACACTTTCTTCAAATAAATTTTTTTATCCCATGCCTAGATTTTGTGTCACATTGAATCTACTAAAAATAGATTTTATGAGTATAAAAATGATTGTTTTTGATAGTATAATGTCACTGTCAGTGTGGAATTACCGACGCATTGTTGCCTCACCGTTAAAAGTTCGCAGAACTTTCGAAAAACAAAAAAATTGATGACGCGCTACTGTTTACTCTTAAGAATGAAAAGTTTTGTCAGAACCGGTTGTCAAGTCATAAAGGTATTATACTCATATATTAGCATCTTCTTTTTCTTATATAAGGGCAGTACTGCCTGTTTTTCTTCATCGGTGCCTTTTATTCAGCCCCTAAATTGTTTCTCAATTTTTGCTTGGGCGTCCTATACTTCTTTTGCCTAACGATGACTTGTCCCTGGCTATTCTTACGATCCTTGATTCAGATCCTGCTTATGTGTTGATTCCACTCTTTTTTTCTGTTCTTTACCCAGGTATTTATATTACTCTTTAATGTATATAGTGAAGCCATTTTTGAAGAAGCATTACTATCTCAAAGTTAAGGAATAATAATTAACGGAAGATCTATTATCAACATAAGATATGCAGATGACACCATGATTATGACAAGATCTGCTGAACAACTCAAATTACTACTAAACAAAACAAACTGTTTCTGTGAAAAATATGGACTAGAAATGAATGTAAAAATGACCAAATACGTAATAATAACTAAGAAAACAAACATTGTACCGATAGAAAGGGTTGATAAATACAAATACCTAGGAACCCGGATTTTAGAGAAAAATTATCAAACAACAGAAATAAGGACCACGATAGGAATAGCAACAAATGCGTTTGTAAAAATGAAAACAATTGTCTGCAAAATAGAATTTAGATTAGAACTGATAGTAAGAGACTTAAGATGCTACGTGTTCTCAATACTGCAATATGGACTTGAAAGCTGGACATTAAAGCAAGAACACTTAGCAAGAAGGATGCTTAGAATAGCTTGGACACAGAAGAAAACGAACACGGGCATTACGAGAAATGGGCAAAGAATGCGAAATAATCAACACAATAAAAATGAGAAAGTTACAATATCTGGGACACGTAATGTGGGGACAGCGATATGAAATGCTAAGACTGATAATACAGGGAAAGATAAGAGGCGGAAGAAGGAGAGTGTCATGGTTGAAAAATTTAAGGGACTGGTTTAAATGCAGTTCTATTAGACACGTTAATTTTGTGCAGCTGTAAAAATATTCTAATAGCTGCATCGCACTAAAATTTGACATGTGTGCCTACAAAAACATTAGAACTTGTAACGGGTAGGTATTTTCGGACAACAGACTCAGTAAAACACAGGTTCAAAATAAATAAATATTCTTGTTCTTTCGATACAAAGTAAAATAATAAAACAAAACAATATTCTGCTCCTCTTTCCGCCCCTGAAGAAAGTCCCCTTGGCGGATGTCTGTAAAAGAAAAACAAAATTGTATTTATTACTATAAACAAATGCAATATTGGTAGTATAATACAAGAAGCAATCACGCTGTTCCTAAATACGGAAACAACATGTTAATAATTACGCACAGACTCGTAACCACGTTGTTCCTCAATACGGAATAACTACACACAGTCTCGCAATTACGGAATCAAAATATCAACAACCATACACATTGACCCGTCCAACGACTCGACTCCCGACTGGCGGTCGCTCAGTGCGCGACCACCAACAAAGAGATCCTTCAATACAGAACCGCTCCGTGGCAGGCTCCGACTCAACAGCGATTGTTTCCAACTCAGTCCGTTGGGAACTGGATGGTCACCGGCTGGTGAGCTTCTTTCAGCTCAGTAGGCTGGGTGAAACCAAGTTTATATCGTCTAGATCGCAGTTTTATACTATTTCGGGCGGCCCCATCTCCTAACACTCGTCCATGGTGGTATAAGCCTAGTGGGACTGCGTTGGTTTCGATGCGCGTACGGTTCCTGCCGGTGAGCCGAATGTGTAGCTAGAGAGTCCAATAGTTACAAATTTCTAGAACTACTGTTTTTTGGAGATCGCAGAGCTCTAATATATGAAGGGGATTACTTATGAGACCACCAAATACATATTTTTAATCAGTGTGCTGATTGTTTTAGCAATTATACCCCCTCTATCTCTGTTATTTGGTTAATTGTTGTTCTGTCTTATAAGAAGTTCGACGACGAAAAGGTGTTCAGATAATATTCATCGATATCGTCTCCTTTGTCATTCTAACATTTACATAATGTATTCCAAAACTGCAGCTAATAACTGATTGAGATACGGTATCTGTCATAAGAACATGAAATGCATAAAATTCTAGAATATATGAATGATAATTGATTTAATGATAAATGATCGAGTAAATTCACCATTATTAAACACCTAAACATTTTTTCAATCTCTTTACGCGAATAATGTCACATAATTTAAAAAATAATTCAAATGTTATCTTTGCATACATACAAAGATAATAGAACAAAAACAGTTTTATATGTTCATTCAAATACTGTTTTTATTTATAACTTTACATTCTGGTTTTTTTTTTCACTAACTTTAAGAACACCTTGTTAAATAACTACATTTTCACGACAATGAATGGTTGTTAAATGACATTTTAAAGGTCAATAGGCAGAAATTTTGTTAGTATAATCTAACAAGATCTGTTGTAATTTATTTTGCCATATTTATTCGTTAACGTCTTTTTTGTAATTTCTAGTATTTATTTTTTTTACTGTTTATTTTTATTTCTTAAATAAACACTTTTGCCGCTTAGTTTGTTTCTTTAAAATCATTTTGCAAATAGTGGTCTACAAAAGCTATTTATCCCATACCTATCCCTTATAGACCGGGGCATTTAGCACTCAAAACACCGAAATAAATCGATTTTTAAATACAGCACCTAGAACTTACAACGTTTTGCATTGTGTTCATGATGATGTCAGGAAAAAAGTCTACTATAGAAAGTGGGTGGAGGAAATGCATAATTGCATTTTAAAGTTCATAAAATGCATCCAAAAGTGCATAAACATGTCAAAATAACCATATTAAGGTTCCGATTTTGTTACTGGGGCGTTTTTGGGGTCACTGAACACGACTACACCATCAGAACCGACCCACAGAGCAGCTGGTGCCCAGAGTAACTGCGAAGGTACGTCATCTGGAAGTTCGAGAGTTATCGGCGCTTATTGATGCAAACAGTTTACTTGGAGGTTTTTGGAGTCGCTGAACACGAATAGGCTATTAGTACCTACACCCGGAGCACCTGGTGGCGCTAAGGCACGCCATCTTCTAGAGTTTCGACGGTTTTTGGCATTAAATTGATTCAAACAGATTTCTTGGGGGTGTTTTGGGGTTGCTGAAAACGAATATGCCATCAGAACGACACCCGGAGCACCTGGTGTTTAGTGACACGTCATTTTTTTGGAGTTTCGAGTGATTTCGGTACTAAATTGATGCAAACAGATTACAGAGGGGTTTCTGAACACGAATACTCCATCAGAACCTACTCCCAGATCACCTTGTGCCTACGATCACTGCTAAGGACGTCATCTTCTGGAGTTTCGAAGGCTGTCGGCACTAAATGCATGAAAACAGATTATTAGGCAGTTTTTGGGGTCGCTGGATCACCTGGTGCCCAAGGTCACTGCTAAGGCATGTTATATTCTGGAGTTTCTTGGGCGCGTGGGGTCGGTTCTGATGACGTATTATTATTCAGCAACCCCAAAAACCGCCGGATAATCTGTTTGCATCAATTTAGTGCCTGATGATGACTTGGTGACGTGCCTTAGCAGTGAACTGGGCAACAGGAGCTTAGGTGGTGAGTTCTGATGCTGATGACGTATTCTTCTTCAGCGACCCCAAAAGCTTCCGAGTAACACAATTTGGCCCTTAATACACTTGTTCACTCGTCTGGAAAACGCTATGAAGATGTTCATCTACAGCTAATTCTACGAAGTAGAATATAACCAACAAGTGAGAATCTGCAAGAATTTGAAGCAGATGTTGCTCGTGGGGTGCGGTTAGCTTATCCTTATCCGGATGGACCAGACAGCATTTTGGAAGAAATTGTTGTAGGAGTGAACTACAGAAAGCTTTACGACTAGCAAGACCGAAAGTTTTAGAAGACGCGCTTGCTATTGCCAAACTTCACGAAGACATCGAGTACGAACCATTGTAGAAAGTAACGAACAAAAAGATGAACGTCTGGAGGAAATGATACGGAAAGTAGTTCGTAACAGGATGTCGAAGAGACACGAGCCCAGATGTTGGAATTGTGGCGATGATTGATCCGTGCCAAAGGGTAACCAAACTCATTGATAGAATGCTCACCGACAGACCTTTTCACGTCACAATGGGCAACTTAAGAAGTGTCCAAATGAAGTTCAGCAATGGACTGCCACAAGGATCTGTTTTGGCACCCTTACTCTTTAATCTATACATCGCGGACCTACCTAGGACAACTTCGCAAAAATTTGGCTACGCTGACCATTGGGCCATTGCAGCAAGACATAATAACATAAATGTTACAGAAACAATACTGACGGATGACCTTGCTGTTATGGGTGAATACTTTCGCAAATGAAGGCTACGGCGCAATGCAACGAAAACTGAAGTGTGCTGTTTCCATCTGAATAATGCACAAGCCAACAAAAAACTCTCCGTTCACTTTGAAAACAGACTACTCACTCATAACTTAACACCAAAATTTCTTGGAGTGACTCTTGACAGAACTTTAAGTTTTAAGAAACACCTACAGGGAACGGCAGAAAAACTGAAGACGCGAAATAATATAATCCAAAAGCTATGTGGCACCACATGGGGGTCCTCAGCCTCCGTACTCAGATCATCCGCTCTCGGACTCGTATACTCGGCGGCTGAATATGCTTCGCCGGTATGGCTAAATAGCAAACACACGAAGATTATTGACACCCAATTGAACAAGACAATGCGAATTATCTCAGGTACAATTCGACCGACACCAAACTACTGGCTTCCCATTCTGAGTCACATTCCACCGCCGAAACTAAGAAGAAGTCATTCTCTTCTCAGAGAATATCGAAAAATCGAGGCTAACCATCAACTACCCGTCCACCATGATAAGCTTGATATCGAAATGAACAGACTGCGCTCCAGATATCCTCCATTACTAAGGGCCACCTCCTTACATCAGGAACATTTCGACCTCAACAACGCTTGGAGAAGACAATGGGAGAGCGACTCACCACAGGAAGCACACCAGATGGACTGTATCGATCAGAAACCGCCAGGCTTTGAACTGCCCCGCAATACATGGACGGCGCTGAACAGAATAAGAACAGGTACCGGTAGATGTGCTGACAGCTTGCATAGATGGGGAAAGGCACTTACTCCTGAGTGTGACTGTGGTGCGCAACGGCAGACCGTCCGTCACATTATTGAGGAATGCCCCCGAATGTTTTACATTACATTAATACATTAGATGTTCGTTTGTGATACTTCATGTAACGTTTTATATACTTTTTTTTAAATTATGTGTTCTTGTTGTATCTATGCCATACGATAAATAAATAAATGTGGCGATGCTGACGTAGGACACATTCGACGTAATTGTAAGATCATACAACAGTTGGAAAACTAGAACGAGTCGACACCAAGGGGCAACTCCCGACCTCGAGAAATAGAAATAGAAACTGTTAATGTAACATTACGTTCTCCGGTGGAAATCATAACGTAAATCTGAATACAGAGGTATCAGCCAATAGATTGAGAACGACACAGAGGGCGATCGAACGAGCTATGTTAGGAATATCCCTAAGGGAACATATACGAAATAAGGACGTGCGAAGCAGGACGAAGGTGGAAGATGTAATTGTAACAATTGCGCAAACGAAATGGAACTGGGTAGGACACGTGGCACGACAAAACATCGAAAGGTGGACGAGAAACATTGTACATTGGAGACCACACGAGCACAGTCGTGGTAGAGAAAGACCACAAAAACGATGGCTAGACGACATCGACATCGCAAACCACATAAGTAGGGAGAAACTGGCATCAAACAGCACAAAACAAAGAAGAATGGAGAACTCATGGGGAGGCCTTTGTCCAGGAGTGAATAGGACCGCATTTAGGTCAATTGACGCCCTAGACAATTCTGCCCTTCAAACATGTACCATTTTTTTGTACAGTATTTTTGCCGCCCTCTCATAATTTGCCGCCCTAGGCAACTGCCTATATAGCCTAATACTGAAGCTTGATAATAGGCTGAAGAAGAAGAACTACAAGTTAAGTACTTAACCGTATCCGGTAATAGTGAGAAAATTTTGATGACCAGGCTTGATGCACACTGCCGAGAAGGAAGTTTAAGAAGGGTTGGTTGAAGATGTAGACAATGTCAAGTTCCTAACTGCAAAAGCTTTGGTGAGAGATGTCGTCCCTGTAAGAATTATGAATTTAAAGGAAACTAGTGTTAAGTTGAGTAGAAGAAGTTTGATCGGACAGTGTATTCCTGTTGTCTACAATATATATTATTATATCTCATATATTACACCTCATATCGCTCACTATAGGAATGAGTGAGCCTGCATACACGGAACCTCATTACTATAGTGAGCTATATGAGGTGTAATATATGAGATATACTTAAACAGTGAGCACGTAAAGGTTGGAATACATTCATTTTTTCGTGAGATTTTAGAAATAAATCTCGAAATATGTCAATTTTATATATCATATCATAATTATATATATATATCATACTAGTGACGTCATCCATCTGGGTGTGCAGGGGCGTCATTTGACAGGGTCAGGAGGGGCATTTGCCCCCCCTGACCCTGAAAATGACTGAAATTTACAAAAAATACATCAATTTTATTACTATAGTATTGTATAATGTATTGTACTATATGTAATGCTTGCCCCCCCCATCCAGAATTTGAAATGACGCCCCTGTGGGTGTGATAATGTAATCGATCATTTTTTTTTAATAAGAATAGGGGTCGTGTGCTAACTCATTTAAAGGGTTACTTAATTCTCTATTCAGTAATGTAAACATTAACATAATTATTTATACAGGGTTCCCAAAAAAAATTATTTGAATTAAATTAATTGAGAGAAAAACAAGATGTATGTAATTTATTTCATTTAAAATACATTTTACTGCTGTTAGAAAACAAGAAAAAATGTTTATTTGACAAATAAATATTGTTTCTCGGGAAGAACCGCGTTGAGAATTTAAAACTCTACGTTTCGTCCCCCCTCTTTGGAGCCATTATCAAGAGGGGTATGGTTCCGTTCGAGTTCGGGGTCTCAATCTGCCTACTCGCCACTCGCCTCACTCGTGACGTACAGTAATTTATTCTGTGGTAGTGTCTTGTTCTCTAGGAGAACTGTCAAGTGGCACTGAGGTCTCAAGCGTCTCAAGGTTTTTAAATTCTCAACACGGTTCTTCCCGAGAACTTAGTAATTTTCAATGATGTTAATGTTTATATTACTATATAGAGATTTGAATAACCTTTCAAATGAGCTGGTACACGACCCCTATTCTCATTAAAAAATCATCGATTACGTCATCGCGCCCTGATGGATGACGTCACTAGTAAGATATATGCCAAAAACTTATAATTTAAAAATAGAAATCATATTCCACTGATTTAATTTCATTATCAGCGTTTTCTGTTTAATTTGTGGTGGTTGTAGAAAGTTATCGAGCAAGACCATCAACCTTTGTAGTAGACGAATTTTAAATATCAAAATTTGACAGTGAGTGACAGTTGTTGTTTGTTGTAGGAGGAAAAGTATAAAAGTAAATATTTGGAAAAAAGTGAATGTTAATTTTAAAGAAATATGGCATTTTTAGAGGTAATTACTAATAATTAGTCTTGTTATACTATGTCGTCTTCCATGTGTTTTATTTTTAAATAACAAACATGATTTCAGTGGCGGAAATTTCACTTCTTTAACCTGAAAGGAAATGTTGATGAAGGGAAAATAAAGGAATTGTTTAAGGTAGGTTAATTAGCTTGTTTGAATAAGATTATTTATTTACATTATCGTAAAATAGTAGTATGCAGTCTCTAATAAACCGAATTGCATATGCATTGGACACTTTTAATTTCGTTCACTTCCTTACACACAGACAAGTAAAGTTAATATGCCAAATTGATTTTTTTTTATAAAATATCAAACTACTACTATATCAATAGTATCTGATTATAACATCGTATCTAACAGATCGCTTTTCACTAGTAACAAGATGCTCACTCAGAACTATTTAAAATAGCATCTGGTGTACCACAAGGTAATGAACTCAGACCCTTGTTTTACCTGTTCTTTACTGCTGACCTACCTACAAATACATAGACTAACAAGAGTCACAACATTCGCAGATGACACAGACCCCCAAAGAGCTTCGCATAACTTATAAGCTTAAATAAAATAGAAAAATGGTTAAAAAAATGGAAACTAAAAGTTAGAAACAAAATCGATCCAAATTACATTTAAGTACGATGTGAAGAGGGAGATGTTCAGCAGTATACATAAACAACAACCAATTAGTAGAAGTAGATACAGTAAAACCTCCGTTAACCAAAATAATTGGGGGGAGCCTGTTTCGGATAACAAGAATTTTGGTTAAAAATAACATTGTTTTTTGTACTCTTCTTGTATCAAATTACATATTATTCTTGATTAAAGCTGGTATTAAAAGATACAATGAGGTGATTTCTTAATGTTTTATTGTTTATGTTGTTTCATCGAATTGTTTCGGTTTGGAGATAAAAATTTACTTTTTATTGACGAAATTATTGTAACTGTCAACCGTTTCGGTTAAATGATGTTTAGGTTAAAAAGGTTTCGGTTAACGGAGGTTTTACTGTACAACTAAATACCTGGACATACATCTAGATAAAAGGTTAACATGGAGGAAGCCATCTTCACCAAAAGAAAGCAGCTTGGACTCAAACTTCAACAAGTGTACTGGATCTTGGGTAGACATATCAGCTTCCGGCAATGATACAGGGACAACTCAAAATTGGTCATTTTTGAGATGTCTACACTAACATATTGAGGATTTTAAGCTCTATAATCCGCGATGACTGGGACATTTTTAAGTGCAATACTCTCCGAGTGTGGGCGCAAGGTCCACTATTACATTCAGAGTGGTAGGAGGTAAACGCGGCACGAGTAGTGGGCTAAAGCTAAAATCCGTCGTGAACCTGTCACTTGAATTGTCTCAGTGTGTATACCACAATGATCACAAAAATATTCATAATAATGAAATGATTCTTCCAACAATACTGGGACAATTCAAAAATTTTTCAAATAATTGCTAATTATTAACTTGAGTGCAGGGCCGCCGAGAGGATGGTACAGCCGGTACATTTTACCGGGGCCCGGCGATGTAAGGGGCCCGGCGTTGACCAGACCAAAGACGTAATTTTTCCAATTTTTTTGCTCTTCACTTTATGTCCATATTGCGTTTAATTAGATAATACTCGGCTATATTTAATATTATGACCTTAAATCGATTTTGTTTAAAATTTTAACAGCAATAAATCACAGGAGTCAAATACTACAGTGCAGTCAGATAAAACTATGGTATGGATATGGAGATTAAAAATATATCAGGGCTTCTAGAATATATACAAAAAATCAGAAAAATCCATGTTGAAGAATCTAAATTAGTTACCAGCAATTATGGAATAAATCCAGAATTTACATCAAATAAAGAAAAACGGCGCAAAAACCTGTGAGATTTTTTGATGATTTGCCTAGTAGTGATACGACTGAAAATTTTGAGCCCATCACGCAATATTTCGGGATAGAGCGATGTAAAAGGATAATATTGGTGAATCTCATCTTTTTTTTTTTTTGGAGGTCGTCTGACATATGTCTCCGATGGCACTGCAGCCTCATGGGCTTATTGTGCCAACCATCCTACCTTTTATGTCACCCAATCCACAAGCTTGGTTCCACGTACCAAATTGTACATCCCTAGCATGGGTTGGGTGGCATATTCTGCTGGACTTAATTTTGGTTGTCCTTAAATAGCCTGCCTTTTGTGATCCAAAGCCTCACACTCGTACAGTACATGATGTGCTGTTTCAGTTCCCCTATTGCACAGTCTGCAGTTAAGGTTCCCTTCGTACAGCCCAATTCTATTCAGGTGTCCTTTTAGGGCACAGTGACCCGTGAGAAGACCTGTAATTATGCGGAGCTGACTCCTATGTAATTTTATTAGTTCCTCAGCTCTCCGTTTTGAGGGTTCCCTTATTAAGGGCCTCCCGTGTCGCTGACCAGGTACGTTCCCCCAGTATTCTTTGTGTTTGTTTTTGACCCATTCCCTGACTTGTCCCCTAATTATTGTTTTAGGTACTCCTAGAGCAGGTTCTGGGCCAAAATATAAAGTTGATGAACCGTTCCTTGCCAGCTCATCTGCTTTCTCATTACCGTCTATCCCGGTGTGTCCTGGCACCCAGAATAGAGTTACACTATTTCTTTCGGCCAGTTCTTCCAGTTCTTGCCGGCATTCCCATACCAGCCTTGACGTCACTTTCGGGCTCATTAGTGCCTTCAGTTATGCTTGGCTGTCTGTGAGTATATTGATCCGTCTATTTTCATAGGCCCTCAAGTTGTTCATTGCGACACACTGCAGAATTGCATACATTTCCGCTTGAAACACAGTTGTGTATGTTCCTAGTGAGAAACTGAGTCCTACATTCTCTGTTTCACTAAAAATACCGGCTCCAGTGCCTTCATAGGTTTTTGATCCGTCTGTATACCAGATCGTTCCTCTGATTTTGCTACTGATGCTGTTCCATTCCCTTCGGTCATTGATTTCTATTCCGAAGTTCCTATTAAATGTGTATTTTGGTACCATGTGGTCAGTGTATGTATCAGATATATTTACCCCACCATAGTTCCAAATCTGATTATCTCATCTCATCTTTCTCCAATAGATTCGCTTAATAAAATTAAACATCTCAAATTTGAATCGTTATTGTGTTAAGAATATTTTGCACATTACCGGTGACAGTCGCAGAAGAAGAAAGATCCTTTAGTTTTCTTTTTCGCATAAAAAATGCTATGAGGTAATGATAGCTATGCTTTTTCTCATGAGGATCTTTCAGTGCGTCACAGTTTTTCGATTTCTTTCTAACGCATTAAATTGTATGTGACAGAAAAAAACGCACATCGGTGATTACATTTCGTCAGTGACATTTATAACATTTATTCTAGTTGTCAATAGATGGCGCTATAATCGAAAAAAATTATTTACCAATTATATAATATATCTACAAATATAATCTGTACAATTTATAAGACTACACAAATCAAAGAAAATACCATTTTATAAATGCAATAAACACAATTGATTTGTTTTTATGCCAAATTGCAAATAAAATGTGACAACTGTCAGATTTAACTAAAATGTCATGTTAGAATAAATGTCATAAATGTGTATTATCACGGACTTACCTTTTTTTCTATCAATTGTGACGCACTGAAAAATGCTCATGAAGAGAAGCATACAATGAAACAGGATCGGTTAGCTACCTATCAAGTTTGTGAATTGAGAATGATTTGGCATTTTTGCCATTTAGAAAATTCGAAAAGCACCTGTATTATAAATATTTTCACTGTTATAAATATAATCAAAATTTGATAAAATTTATATTTGAAATGTTTATTATTATTAATAATTTTATTTCTATAAAAATTAAACAATTTTTTTCGCTCTTCACTTTTTGCCGGGGGCCCTCCCTTCACTTTTTTGCTGTGGGCCCACCGTTCACTTTTTACCGGGGCCCGCTCATGCCTCTCGGCGGCCCTGCTTGAGTGGTAGCAAAAGATTGCCAAAATGAACTGAAAAACAATCTTTGATATCAACTGAAACAAAGAACATAGTTTTAGTTAAAGACGAATATAACTCAAAGCATACAATAGCTGTGCAAAATGACAAAAACTTGCAACTCGATTTTTTCGAAACACGTTTTTTTGAGTTGTCCCGGTATCGTTGCTAGAAGGCGGTATATCAAGATTATCAAGACTGTCAATTGAAAATAAATTCAGTCTATGAATAGTCTGTATGCCAAAAGTACAGAATAGTAGAGCTATACATACAGAGATGCAAGGTGGATAACATTAATAACTGGGTAAGAAACAGAAGAATAGAATGGAATGACAACAAATAGAGTAGTAAGGACAGCAAGAGACGGTTCCCCAATAGGAAGACGATTGGTGGGAAGACCATGAAAACGATGGAATGACAACTTAATAGAGGCACATTGAAAAACAGACAGAGTTGTGCCTATACAAAAAGAAGAATATTTCAACATCCTAGAAAGCACAAGGTTACATGGAGACTGGAGACACCCAAATGGAGTGAGTGAAAATCAAATAGACCACATTTTAGCCACAAAGGGAATCATGAAAAAAGCAATCGGAGCAAGATCACACAGAGCGGCTAACGCGAACACAGACCATTATCTAGTTATGGCAACATTATGAAATCTAAATTTAAGTAGAAACTTCAAGAAAAAGCAGAAGGTATGATGGATGGGATATTGACAAATGATATACGGAATAAATATGAAGAGACAACAACCAAAAAAATGTAAGGACAAAAAAAAAGAGAACAGAAATAGAGGGACATTGGAGCCAGCTTAAACAAATAATAACAGATACGGCCGATGAAGTTCTGGCCGATAGAAGCGACTATGAAAACAGCAAAGAATGGTTTTGTCAAGTCTGTGAAGACGCCAGAATGAAATGGATAAGCACAGAGTCTGAAAGAGACAGAGAAGAATATAAAACGACAAGGAATAATACTAACTCCACGTATAAGAAAAAAAGAAGAATTAGCTGAACAAAAAACTAGAAGATAGAACATGACTGGTGCAACAACAAATTAAAGCAGTTCTATAAATAATTACACTTTTATAAAAAAGATCTTTTTTATAATAAAACGTTTTTATTATTCATAGGAGAGAATATAAAATAATTTGACGATATAAAATACTTAAAATTCCAAAAATTACACTATAATATAAAAGTACTTTTTATAATACCACGGTTTTGTTATATATAGGACACATTACTATTTTCATATAAAATTGGATATAACTTTGTAAATACCCTATATAACATACCAAACCTTTATATTTTTGTAATAGAGAAATTAAGATGATTTCTAATATAAAATAAAATACAGGGTGTTCCATTTAAAAAAAAACATAAGTTTGGTCTGCCAGTATGTTATCGAACACCCCTGTAACATTATAACTAATTTTGTAATGTGAAGCTCAAAGTTGGCTACAATTTTTGTTATTAACTTTTATCGCTATCCATTACTATAACGGATTTACACAGCTTTACCCCACTAATCAATCACCCTGTATAATAGCAGTTAAATATTGCATTGTTAGCTAGTTCTGAGCTATTCTGAAAATTTCAGGTGCCTTGGTAGCCTAGAACTATTTTTAAAATATATTACAAAATTTTCGGATATAGTGACAAAGACCAAGCCAAGTATATAAAAACGTTTTAAAAAATAAAATCATTTAACACAATTATATACAAATATACAGTGGGTATATCTGAACAAAACATTATTTTCCATCACTGATTATTATTGTAATAAAAAGGAAACAAGAATAGCTCATAAAATTTAAATAGACAGAAGACAGAAAATTTATTGTTTTTAAAAATGAGTTTACATTTATAAAACACAACGTGGTATAGTACAAACACAGTACAAGATACATTAAAATACTAACTATAAAATAACATGTACAATATTATTTTCTCTTGGATTTACTTGACTAAAAAAGAGTCTGGTCTATCTTCTCCAGTTGGCAGACCTCTATTGTGATGCTCACGATCTAAAAATCTTCTTCCTAACCTAAAGTTAAATCGTTCAATGCCAATTTTTTTCGGCCAAAAAGCACGATTGTAAATTTCTTCCCTTAAGTCAGGTAGTACACCTATCATGAAACATTGATTATCCCTTCTTTTCTGGGTTGGTAACAATTTTACTTGTATATCCTCGCAGTTTGTCTTAGTTATTATGAAACTCTTGATGTGGTCCGCATTTACACTATCCGGAACTTTTGAGATGAATAGCCACAATTTTTTGTCTGGTTTTTCGGATTTTCCATGGAAATCCTTATCACCAATTCCAGTTCCCATTATTTTCTTGCGTCTTTTTGTCACAATCTGATATCCTTCATCGTTCGTTTTATTCTCTGAACTCCCCATTGTGATATGATTAAGATTCATTTTTGTGCTTTCCTCATTTTCGACAGTTAAATTTGTAATGTAGTCACATGTCTGTTTGGTTTTAATATCCATTAATTGTGCATTTAATTCGTTTGTAGTCATTTTTGAATTGCCCTGTATATTAGAATTCCTTTCAACATGTTTGGTGTTTTTATCATTAAAATTTTTATTTGAGTCAGTTTCATTATTTGTTTTGAATTTAGAATTCCTTGACTGGACCACAGTATATAGGTTTATACAACAATCAGTATAGTCACTTGCCGTGAAGTACGTTATGAAAAAATGTTCCATTTTTCCCACTGCGCATCGAGACCTTGCAGCCGGACGCAAGCGCATAACAGCGTGTGTTATACTGCTCAACATTATTTTTGATACACTGCTCGAAAATAAATAGGACAAATTTGAAATAGATTTTTCGAAATAAGGAATACTTTTCTACAATTAACGTTTACGAAGCTCTTGACAATTTATCGATAGTTTCATACATAATTATTACTGTTGTTCTGAAGACTAAATGTATCAGCTTTAATGGATTCATTGAGATAATAAGTGCGTTCGCGGGTGCCTGTCGGCGACAAATTAGCAGCAAAACGCATGCGCACTTTAAAATTATATAAATAATATCGTTAATAGATAAATATACAAGGTATATTTACCTATTATAATTTAATAATTAGTTATTAATATTAATTAAAAGTAAATATACCTTGTTTATTTATCTATTAACGATATTATTTATATTAAATGAGGTTAGAAATTGTCGGCGACAATTTGTCAACTGTACCCGCGAACGCACCTTATGTACCTACGATTTTCAACTAAATAATTTTTTCTATATAAACAAAATTTTAGTCTAACAATGGGCTCTCCTTTATCTTCATTGGTCTTCTTCTTCTAATGCCTACTCCACTAATGAAGGTTGGCTATAACCACTGCAAATTAGTTTCATTATTAGCGAATATATTTATGGATTTCTAAAGAAATATTGTTTTCACTCAGTTTTGAAAAAAATGTGAAAGCGTTGAATTATATACGTCCGTCTGTCCGTAAACACAACTCCTCAGTCATTAAACCAGATAGAATGACAAATGAGGTGTCGGATGAAAGCTTATATAATCCAAGGATGGTACTAAAGGTGAGATATTTGGCAAAGGACTTCCAGTTTTAAAAATGCAATCGGAAATACGGTTTTAAATTCTCCGGGGTAGTACAAGCGATATATTATTCGACGCGCCGTAGCAAGAGGAGTCTTCCTTCTTGTAGGTAGGCTTTAAAGACTGTTTCTTCTTCAATATTAGCCTCCTAAATTGTTTAAATTATCGCACCATCTTTTTCTTAGTCTGCAAATACCTCTTCATCCATTTGGTGACTTATCTCGTGCTATTCGTACTATCCTATCCTCTGCCATTCTACTAATGTGTTCGTTCCACTCCAGTTTCCGTTTTGTCACTCATCCATTTAGGTATGTCTTCTACATTGCATGATCTTCTTATGTTTTCGCATCTCTCTCTATCCAATAGACTTTTCTCCTGATATTCGTCTAAGTATTTTCAACTCGGTTGTTTCTAGTAGTCGTCTCGTTTTAGATGTTTCAGGTCTTGTTTCTGCCGTGTATGTCAATATAGGTCGAAATGCTGCTTTATAGATTCTTGCTTTTGTGTCTTGTCTTAGGTGTTCGTTCTTCCAGATTGGAAGAGATTAAGAGATCCCAGCGCTTTACTTGCTTTTAAGCTTTCTTGTAGTACTTCCTCTTCAACATCTCCGTAACTGGGTATATCTATTCCCAGATATATAAACCTTGCTTCCTGCTTTAATATTTTCCCATCAATTTCGATTTTACCTCGTAGTGGGTATTTAGATGTCATACATGTGTTTTTTCTGCTGATATTATCATATATTGATATTGTATTTCTTGGCTGTTGTATTGAAGATGTGTGTTAATCTGGAGATTGTCTTCTGTCTTGGCGATTAATGCGGCGTCGTTTGCATAACCTAATATTTGGAGTTTTTTGTTCCCCATTCTGTAACCATGATCTTTAAATACTGCTTCTATTATTTCGTCCATTATTAGATACATTAAAGAGCAGTGGGCTTAACGGGTTCCCTTGTCTGACTCGGCTTTGTACTGGTATAAACTGTGTTAGTTTTCCATTTATCTTTGCCTGTATTCGATTATGGAAATAGATGTTTTCGATGGTTCGTATAATATTGATTGGCATGTATCTTCTATACAGTAAGTGTAAGACGTCTTCGACTTGGATGCGATCGAAAGCCTTTGTCAGGTAAAACATAGATATGCTGGTTTATTGTACTCGATGGCCTTTTCTGTGATTTGTCTTAGTACGGAAATAAATAGTACAATACTGGCGTCTACGCTACAAACGCATTCAATATGCTAAGGAAAATGTGGTCTTCACATCAGATGACAATTAAAACCGAAAGACTATTCAACAGCAACGTGAAGACTGTATTACTATATGGAGCAGAAACTTGGAAAGTGTCAAGAAAATGTATTGGACAGATGCAGGTATTCATAAATAAATGCCTAAGGAAGATTCTTAACATTTACTGGCCAAACCGTATATCAAACCAAGAGCTATGGACAAGAACTAACCAGAAACCTATGTATATCTAAGATAATATGCAAAAGGAAATGGAGTTGGATGGAGCACACACTAAGGAGACCTGACACAGACATAGCGAGGCAAGCCCTAGAATATACACCACATGGAAAGAGAAGACCAGGTAGACCCGTAGAAATGTGGAAAAGAAATTAATGCTATAGGGCTTTTCATTGATTGTCATTTGCTTCGAGCTGCTGTCATATGTTGTATAATCTGTGTATAATACTAATATACACAGAGATATGTCAACAATAGATCAGGCTAGTCATATGCCACTCAATGCATCGGGGTGTAACGCTGATATCAAGTACGGTGGTCTAGCTATCTTTGTCTGTCGTGCGAGTGTGAGCGTATCTACCAAGAGGTGGGAGTAATGGAACGACAGTTACACAGAGGCGGCAGCCATCATATGCTAGAGAGAGAAAGCTGAGCGCCAGTAGAGAGAGAAAGATAGACCACCAACCCGAACTGTTCTGCGTTACTCTATTTTTCGAACTGGCCTAATCTATTCTGTTATATCTATGAATATACACGGATTATACAACATATGACAGAAGCTCGAAACAAATGACTGTGAATGAAAAGCCCTATTGGGAAAACCTGGACAGAAATAAAGATCAGTGCAAAGGATAAGACAGAATGGAGGCAGACAGTTGACGCCCTATGCTCCGCATGGAGTGAAGAGGAATAAGTAATTAAGTAAGTACTGGCGTCTACGCAGGATCTTCCGGATCTGAATCCTTGTGATAAATCTAAAAAACGAAGTACTGATGTCTTGTCAAGAGCTAATGAGAAAACTAATAAGAGGACTTTTCTATAGAGGAAAAAAATAATAATACATTCGAATTATAAATTATATTTTGAGAATTTCAATTTTACAATACCAATTTTATTTTTTACAGATATATTCCCTACAAGCATTTCAAATTCATCCTTAAAATAAAGTTTAATAGGTACATAAAATGAACTTATAAATTTCTGTTTTGAAAGGGTTGTAGATACCTACTATATACCTACTCAGATCTATACCTACTCAGCATCATATTGAGAAATCACAGAATCGTAAATATACAGTAATGAGCACTCACACTAATAACCGGCAAAATAACGCAAAAGATGGAAAACATATTAACTTGTGAGATAAAAAGAGATGAAACTGGTAGAAGTGGAACTTATCGTTATAAACGAATAAATTAACATAACCTTGGATAAGAGTTTTAACCTCCATTTTTCACTTTGAGTGATATTGGGCTAGTTTCTGGGTCCGTGTATTTTCATACACCACCACACAAACCCGCCGACACCAATGTAGTTTAGAAATAGCTATCTCTAAACTACAGTGGAACCAGCGGGCTTGTGGGACATGGTATGAAGGTACACAGACCTAGAAACTACCCCAATATCACTCACAGTGAAAAATAGAGTTAGCAGGTTAACACTCTTAGCCGACGATAACATTACATAGTTTCCCACCTTTAGATCTCTGTGACAGGAGTATTTTATAAAATTCTCCTGGCACAGTGACAGTTCTCATACTCATCTGATACGTCTAAAGGTGGGAAACTATGTAATGCAATGTTAATTTATATGTTTATATCAATAATTTCTCTCAGTTTCATCTCTTTTTACTTCAGAATGCATCCCATGTTTCCCATCTTTGGCGTTATATCCCATATTTTGCCAGTTATTAGCATGCTCATCACTGCATATTGGACTTTTTACACATAGTATCTTAGAATCCCTTGGAAGTAAATAATAAATCATGTACCTAGTTTTATTTTCATCAATAAATTCATGAAAGTATGACTGATGTTGAAAATTCATTTGACATACTGGCAAATAATTGTAATTCCTTCAGAGGAGGTGTCCCTAGAAAGAATAACATATGTTTTATATTAAAATATATTAAATTCATATTGATTAGCAGAATAAATAGAGTTTTTAGGTTTAATTCTCCTCATTCACATAATTTAATACCAGATAATGTCGCCCTACTTCCATATGCTAATGACCTAGTTTTTTATATAACAGCCTAAACCCCATTTTGGACTCCATTCACATTGACCAATATTATCAGATATTCATGAATAGTGTCACCACAATCTTCTTTAAAAACATACTATTCTTTCATAGATCTGGTCGTTATCACAATATAATCCCATATATACCAAAAATTCATGCTCGAGTGAGAAATTGGAAAGCCAAGCAAAGGATAGGAAAGAGTGGAAGCTGATTCTGGAACAGGCCAAGACCCACCATGGGCTGTAGAGCCAATGCTGATACCTAAAAATGAACTCAAATATTTAGTGGTCTTTTTGTCCCGCAATCTTAACTAGAATAAGCATATTGAAAATATAATTGGAAAAACTATTAAAGGCATGGCTGTGCTGCCTAGTAAGGCCCATATAGATTTTTGAAGCATCTTTATGAAACCAGCACGTAAACAATTATTATAGATTTAAAAATTAGACTCACTATGGATAGAGTAGTAAGATGATACAACGAATGCAGAGGTAACCGTCTATATTTGTTATCAATGGTTTCTAGGAACATGGTTCTTCAAAACAGATGTCAATGATTTTTAGAGTTTAGATAAAGACGGTTATGTACCAAATTCATGAAAAAAATTTACACTTTCTCAGAATTATCCAACGATTTGAAACATATACTCATACCTTCAATTATATATGTCATAGATTCCCTTAAGGCACTTTGCCACTGGTTGTAACTTCTCAATAGATGTGCCTACAGAATTACAAAATTATCATTCCAGTTTAAGAAAGAACACACCTTCAACTTGAATGTTTAATCTCAAGACATATTTCGTTTATTTTATTTTGCGTTGTTTTGCAACCCGCTTTTCAGTATTTCTGCAAAGGCCTGCTCCTCAAGATGCATATTTAAAAGTTAATGTAACAACACTGAGGACTGTTCATAGAAAGTTTATCACATTGAACAATTTCTTTTCATTCTGCAAACCTAAAACGACAGCACGTCAAAAATGATGTCAATGATATTAAATAGAATTTACGTTCTTACCGATTTTCATCCATGGGCAACAGGAAGAAACTCAAATTTTTATGGTGCCTGGAATTTTGCCACATAAATAAACACACACATTGCCTTTGGGTTAAATTCATCATAATCCCAATTCAAAATCACCAACCTTCTTAGAAAACTGGAGAAATACCACAGTAATGCACATTAAATTCGAAGTAAACCAACTTAACAATTGCAAAATATGAGAAAACAATAATAAATAACTCTAAATAAACAACTGTTTGTTTATAAGGTTATGTTTGGAATAAACATACATAAATAAACCAGATCTACTCACTGTTGCCAAATGTCACCAATTTAGATAGTTACTTGTGATTAATTGTTTGAATACATTCAATCAATAATCAGAAAATATTATTTTTCAAATTTTATACAAGTGTGTACGTAAAGGATTTTACCATTTATGAATTTAATTTTCAGCTTTTTGAAAAAAATCGATAATCATAATTATTTTATTATAATTTTGGAATATTCTTTATCGGAATATTTTAAATCTTGCAACAGCAACATTTTCCTCCTAGTCTACTGCGCAGTCTGCTAGGAGTTTCTGCAAGCGCAGGAACCGCATAAAAACTAGAGTGAACTAACTGTTTCGAATAGCAAAAAAACTGTGACTGGACACTGGCCGTCTTATCTTCATTACCTTGAGTTTTTATTAAACCCTCATTAGCAGTTGTGTTGGGTTTTTGTGAGATTTTGGTTCTGGTTATTTCTGATTTCAATAAATTTAATTTTTCTAGCAAATGTTCATTATTTGATTTTAATAGATTATTGTTATCTAATAATAAATTGTACTTATCATCTTTTTCAGCTAACAGCCTTTTTAACCACTGATTTTCTATCGCTATGGCACTAAATGATTCGATGGGTTGTCCATCACTATTTTGGCAACAGATTACACGCGAATCCCCTATCTTGAAGAATTTCACTTTGTTTTTCACAGCACATGAGATATGATAACTATTTCCACATACTATACAAACGAGTCTTTTATTAGGCTTCGTTTGACAACATTTAAATGTATTCTCTTCAAAATCTACCTCTTTTACTATAGAGAGAGGTGACGGCACATTTTTACTTTCCGCCATCTTGGATAGGATTTTCCTATATGCTCTTCAGCTCTTCTATTCTCTGGAGAGTGTATAACTGTAGTGCTGAATTATATTTGAATTTTTACTGTTTTCTTTGTTTTATATATGGTAAAACATTGTACATTTTTTAGGAGACTAAGATCACAACAACTTCAAGTGGAAACAACCACCTTGTGTTTAGTGATAATCTTGGACAAATTTATTTGATATCACGATCATGGCAGGTCATAACCTTTAGAGGATATGAAATAAATGTAGAGTTAACTCAGCAAATGAGAAATGCACCTTTGTTAGTAACTATAGGGGTAAGTTTACAAATTCGAGATTTGTCTTTTTAGTCTTGCATATAGCCGCTTAGAGGGCTCCGCCAAAAAAACCTTCCAACACAAATGTAACCTCAGTCATTTGTTGACATAAATCCAGAGTTTCATTGCGATACAAAAAGTCGTGTAGATAGAGTGAATTTTTGAAATTAGCTAGTTGGTCGAAAAATGGATCTTAGCCGAGAACATTTTTGAGCAATAATTTTTTATAATTTTCATACAGGATTATCCCAACAGCAATGTCTCGCTGAAGTGGTTTCTGTTTTTGAGGATGAAGCATCACACCAGTCAACTATTTCCCGCTATCATTGTCAATTTCAACGTGGTTGCTAAAGTCTCAGCAAAGGATCCAGACCAGGTCCACCCAAAACAGCAGTCACACAGCAAAAGATTGATGCGGTTCGTCAGCTAGTTAAGGGTGACCGATGACTGTCGTGTAACATACCCGGGATATAGAGTCATCTTTGGGCATTTCAAAGACCTCGATCCAAAAGATCCTACATGAAGAGCCTGATGTTACGAAGTTGGTTTCCCGTTGGATCCCTCATTTGCTCACAAAAGAGCAAAAAACGGTTCGTGTCAATTGGTGTTGAAAAACATTGGAATGGTTCAACAAAGGAATCTCAAAAAACGTTTATAGTATTGTTAGTGGCGATGAATCTTGGATTTATTTCTACAAACCGGAAAATAAACGCCAATCTGCTGTGTGGGTGTGTCGCGATGAGGAAAAATCAACAAAAGTGATCTGTTCTCGAAGTGTGTCAAAAAAAAATGGTCACAACTTTTGTGTCAAAATCTGGTCATGTGGCAACAATGGCTTTAGAAGATCGAAGAACATCAGGACAATGCAATGGCTCACACTGCCCAAAAGACAATAGAGATTTTGGAGCTTCAAAACATTGAATTGTTAAAACATCCACCATATAGCCCTGAACTAAGTCCCAACGACTTCTTCACGTTCCTAAAGATCAAGCATTCGATGCGTGGACAGCGATTCCAGTCGCCAGAAGTAGCCATTGATGTCTTTAAGACAGCGATTTTGCAGGTGTCAACTGAAGACTAGAATGACTGTTTTACCAATTGGTTTGAACGTATGCAAAAGTGTATCGATCTTGGTGGGACGTATTTTGAAAAGCAATAAAGTAGGTGCTTTCAGTCTATATATTTTTTGTCTTTATGGCTATATGCAAAACTAAAAAGACAACCCTCATATTATGATAATTTCGTATGTAATAATAATTATTATTAAAAATAATTATTGTTTTTTAGCATGATGAACCAGGTGTGAATCCTTTAATAAAAGTTTGGGATACTAGCAGATTAGACAAAAATGGAGTTCCATACTGTTGCAGGATTACCAGAGCACTCCCTGGAAATAGACCTGTACAAAGTAGTGCTTTATGTGTTCATGAGAACTTGCAAATGATGGCAGTGGGATTTGTAGATGGCTCTCTCCTTATTTACAGGTCAGTACTATGGCAGAACTAAATATATCAGTAAACATATGTCAGTACGAAGCTAGGACAAATAATCCCGGACAAAAAATCCCCACAAATTATTCCTGGACAAAAAATCCCCGGACAAATAATCCCGGACAAATAATCCCCACAAATTTTTTTGGACAAAATATCCCCACAAAAAATTCCGGACAAAATATACCCAAAAAATATTTGCTGCCGAATAATTCTCTAAAAGTTTTCCCGTGAATGCAATCGACGCAAATGTTTTTCAGCCTCGGTGCATGAGAGTTATAGATAGAAATCGTCATGAAACCACTTTTCGGTACGAAAATAATGAATAGCAATTAAGAATAAGCATGGATTGTAATTTCGATTACCAAATTTTGAATTCCAATTCCATGTCGAAAACGTCAAATTTTACATGACAAAAGAGTGTGAGGTTTTTCAAAAATCGTGGAAGATATGGGGAATGAGCTATAGTATGATACAATTGATCCAAAGGATGGCATAACCCAGACATCCAAAGTGAAAGTTATCCTCTAACACCAAATTGTTCTATATGGTCCACATAATGTTCAGAAAAAAGTCACACCATTTTGAGCGTCGGGTTTGGTGGGGAGAGGGGGGAGAAATCGGCAAATTCGTAGTTTTTTACGTTTTTCGTCAATATTTCTAAAACTATGCGGTTTAGCATGAACAACCTTCTATACAAAAATGTTCTACATTAAATTTGAAATAAAATAGGCCCTATGCATAATCCTTCTAAAATTAACGGTTCCAAAGTTACGGAGGTAGTATAGTATAATTGGTCCAACCCAGCCTAACCCAAACATCCAAAGTAAAAGTTTTCCTCCCGCACCAAATTGTTTCCGCACCAAATTGTTCTATATGGTCCACATATTGTTCAGTAAAAAGTTACACCATTTTGAGCGTCCGGTTTGGGGGGGGGGGGAGATGGGGGAGAAGTCGGTAAATTAGTAGTTTTTTTACGTTTTTCGTCAATATTTCTAAAACTATGCTTTAGTGTAAACAATGTTCTATACAAAAATGTTCTACATAAAATTTAAAACAAAAAAAGGTCCTATACATAATTGTTATAAAATCAACGGTTCCAGAGTTACGGAGGGTCAAAAGTGGAGGTTTTCGAGACTTTTTATATTTTTTGGGCAATTGATGATGATTTTGAGTGGTGAGGTTGACGTGTCTTCAAGGGCTTATCACTAACATACCATCGGCCACTGAAATAGCAAATTTTATTTGCAAAACACAATCCTGTTAAAAATTTCTTTCATCAGTAATATTCATCAATAAATTGCCCAAAAAATATAAAAAGTATCGAAAACCTCCACTTTTGACTCTCTGTAACTCTGGAACCGTTGATTTTATAACAATTATGTATAGGACCTTTTTTGTTTTAAATTTTATGTAGAACATTTTTGTATAGAACATTGTTTACGCTAAAGCATAGTTTTAGAAATATTGACGAAAAACGTAAAAAAACTACTAATTTACCGACTTCTCCCGCATTTCCCCCTCAAACCGGACGCTCAAAATGGTGTAACTTTTTACTGAACAATATGTGGACCATATAGAATCATTTGGTGTGGGAGGAAAACTTTTACTTTGGATGTTTGGATTAGGCCTTTCTTTGGAAAAATTATACCATACCATTGATTAATAACTACATAGATACCTCACCTTAAGGTAAAACCGAATTCAGTGTTAAACTCCGCCCACTTACACCTGTTTGCTCCTCAAGTCTAAGTACTAACTGGCTGGACGGTGGCGACATTTATTGAAATTTTTGCCAAGATTGAAAAATAAATTTGAGTTGCTGGGCTGGCGTAATAAACAACTACAGTTGAGTCCGGGAATCTTTGCCCGTGCGTCATCATTTAAAGCATACGAAATAAGTCGATGATAAGTAGGAAATTGAAATTTACTAAACGCAACAGCCAGTCACTTACTGTCACTTGCTGTTGCGTTTAGTAAATTTCAATTTCCGACTTATTATCGACTTATTTCGTATGCTTTAAATGATGACGCACGGGTAAAGATTCCCGGACTCAACTGTATATAAGGGTAGTATTCAGCATTTTCACAAATAATTTTAACGCGATTGCAATCTATATTTTGGAATTCCGATTTTACTTCAGATAAAACGCTAAAAATTGATTAATAAAAATAGTGAAGAGGTTTCTTGAAAATTATTTAATTATTAATACACTACAAAAAAACAAAATAGAAAATACATAATAAAATTAGCAGTAATAATTCACATGTAAATTATTTTTTGCAATTTGTAAAAGAATGATATTTTCAGAACTAATGCGAAATAAACTATTTGAAGTTGATATACAGAATTTCTTTCCAGATCTAACCCATTCACCCCCAGGTAAAATATTGCAAAACCTCCGAATTTTAAAGAATCCATTGGATTGGCATGAAATTTGGTATACATATATCTTGATAAAATGACAGGGAATTTCCAACATATAAATAGTTGAGGGCCATCTGCCTAGGAACAATAGGTAAAAGCTGATAAACGGACAGGATTAGAAAGTTTAAAACATCAATAATTAGATCATATTTCAAAACAAAGTAAATAAGAATATTTGAATGTTAATTCTTTTCAAACTAAGATTTGTAAAATTAAAATTTTAGGAAAAAAAGATATTTATTATTTCTTGTTCTCAAGAAGTATTATTATTATTGACATTATTGACAATATCGAAACATTTTATTATTAAAATAGGCTATTGATTATGTATTTTAGAAAGGAACTACAACGTTAACAGGGTTTTATTGTTTCATATTGTCAATAGATCTCTATATTTGAAAAAACCGCGGAGTGCTACCATTTAAATGGGTGCGTTTTTGAGAAAGGGGTCAATTAGTCCCTAGGCACAGGGCGAATTAAGGGGAGTTCTATGCACATTTAGTGCAAACACGTCTATAGGAAAATTGTTCCAGGTTAAATTTACTATCGAAATATCACATTTTAAAGTAAAAAACATGTTTTTTTACAAAAATATATCCAAAAGAAAAGCAAGAAAAAAACATGAAAGATAGCAATTTTGTTTTTTGCCCCATAACTTTTTTCCACGGGGATATAGGTACCTATAGGCATTGCTTCACAGAAAAAAAATTTCCATCCTTCTTATTTAAAACGGCGCTTGGTAGAAGTTCCTGTGATTTACAATTTCCAAAATATGATTTTTCAAATTTCGCCACTCACAGCGATTTTGGGATATTTTCCTTGTTACTTCGCAAATATTGTTCTGTAGCTTTTTTCTACGCATTTCTAGGTACACGCAATGGTACATTTGGTAGAAAGAGAAGTCAATTACCTTTAAAATGTTCTATCGTAGAAGGCCGTATGATTATATTTAAGCAAGATATGGTTTTTCAAAATTTTATACTTTTAATGATTTTTGATATATTTTACGATTAATATTAAATTTCTCATTATAACTTTTTTGATTGTATATTTGGGTATATACATTGTGTAATAAAAAGGAAAGCTCATTTTCTTTACTTTAAAATGGTGTACTGTAAAAAATTATAGGACTATTTTTAAACAAGATATGCTTTTTCAAAGTGTGACATATACACATGCAATAGTTGGAACCATATGGAAAACTTTTTTAGTATTAATTTTATGAAAAAAAAAAGTTATTCTTTATAAAATGCTCTGCCTAGTCTGAAACCTAAAATGCAATCATCAGATATAAAATTTTGTTAATAGTGTACGAGGTATTTTAAAAAATATGAATTTGCTCAGGAGTAAAGTACCTACCTTTATATTTCACAATATCGAAAAGTGTTATTAAGAAAAATTATTTGGAATTAAAAATTATATTATAATATGCAATTATATCCTTCTAATTGAAAAAAAAAATAAAAAATTAAAAATTTTTTCAAATTACGGATATTCTGGATATTCTACGGATATCTTGTTTAAAAATAGTCCTAGATTTTTTTGGAATACAATAAAGTAAATAAAATATGCTGTTTTCTATTATACAATGTATATCCCTAAATGTACAGGAAAAAAAGTCATAATGAGAAATTTAAAAAATAATCATAAAAAATATCAAAAATCGTTAAAAGTATAAAGCCTTGAAAAAGCAGAACTTGCTTCAAAATAGTCAGGCAACCTTATACGATAGACCATTTTAAAGGTAATTGACTCCTCTATCTAATAAATGTACCATTGCATATACCTAGAAATGCGTAAAAAAAGTTACAGAACAATGTTTGCGAAATGATGGGGAAAATGGCCCAAAAATGCTGTGAGCGGCGAATTTTGAAAAATCCTATTTCGGAAAATATAAATCTTAAGAAGAAAAATATAAATCTAAAGAGAAAGAATGTAAGTTATTTTTTGCTGAAGCAATGTCTATACCTATATCCCCGTGGAAAAAAGTTATGGGGCAAAAAACAAAATTGCTTTCTTTCGTGTTGTTTTTTTGCTTTTCTTTTGAATATATTTTTATAAATAAAAATATTTCTGACTTTAGAATGTAATATTTCGATAGTAAATTGAACCTGGAACAATTTTCCTGTAAACATCTTTGTACCAAAACTGCATAGCACTCACTCTAATTCACCCTGTGCCTAGGGACTAATTCACCCATTTCTCAAAAACGTACCCATTTAAATGGTAGCACTCCGCGGTTTTTTCAAATTTAGAGGTCCATTAACTATATGAGACAATAAAATCCCGTTAACGTTGTAGTTCCTTTTAGCTCTCTTATTGTGAACATAATCAATAGCCTAAAAGTCGAGAACAATTAAAAACCACGTTCATATTTATATGAAAGTGCTTTAAAAATGAAGGTATATTACTCTTGAGAAGAATTAATATTTTTTAACAAACTTGGTGTACGACTCATAATATTTGACATCTGATTCTTTCATTTTGAGTTTTAGGACATGCAAGTTTTTATCAATAATACATTTTTCCCTAAACTGAATAAAAAAGTTTTCCATATGATTCCAAGGTTTTAAGACATACTGATATTGTTTTCCTGATATTATAAAATACTTGTTAATATCTACTGTATATAGAAACTAAAGCTAATAGTGTAGTTTAACATACAGTTGAGTCCACGATTATTTACCCGTGCGTCATTAATACCTGTCGAGATAAAACACATACTTTTGATCTAGCATCATTCTCTTCCACGCATGAAACTAAAGAAAAACCAGCTACCGCCTGTTATTAAGTAAAAACACATGTTATTTTTATGAACGCACTAGACTAACTCTATTGCGCACAATAGAGAAAACATTTTCTAGAGGATCTTGGTTCAGAAAATATGTTAAAAGATATTGCACATTATATTTTTGAAGTTCCTCCCACAAACATAAAATTGACAAAATGGTCCACTGAAAGCCGTGTAGACAGTGAATATTATTTCTCTCTTTCTGATTTTCAAAATCTTTAATTTTTTAAAAATATTCTAAACCTGCTTTTAAGTTTTCATTTGACTTGCTGAAAGTTGACATTGGCTTTCTGTTTGGATTACTATCACTACAATATTTGCTGTTAAGACCATCAAAAATATTATTTATAATTTTCAAAAAATCGGCAGTAAGAGAAGCCGTTTTGGTGTGTAACTGCCCTACATATATTGCTGTTGATATTGCTGACACAATTGAGTTGGAAAAAATTTGTGCTGCTAATTTTACACACATTTTTTGAAAATTATTAGGGTTTATATGAACGTTTGTTATTTTCACCATGGATCGTGCTCTCACACTGGTTCTATCGATGTTGTATGTGCATTCAATATCTTGCCACGATATTTGTTTAGAATCGGCAAAAAACGTCAACTTTTTGTTAAGAAAATTATTTCTTAGACTTTTTAATAAGTGGGTGTATCGAACACATTGAAAATCCTCTGATTTCGTATAACAGCTTAAATAAAGCTCTATTATTAGATGCTTGATCACACAACACTTTTGGTGTATACCCAATATTTTGTAATTTTGAAGCAACTTCAACTACAATGTTTTTTAAGTTGTCGCTATGTATTGGACCACCTGTAGCAAGCCGCGTAGCCTTATGTAGCAAGCCGCGCATCATGAAAACCAGACCTGTGTTGGCAAGTTTGTTTGTTCTTCCTAAAGCACCTAAATCTTGAAACCCTTCTATAATGTCATCTAATTTATTGTACTCCAATTGTTTTTTCAAATAAATTTCATCAAACATTAACACACAAATTTTTTCCCACTCATCCATTGTCTCTGCTTTTCTCTTCAACTTGTCACTTAAGGCTATGGGTACATAATTCGCAAATATTTTACGTGTATCCCTACTTTTTCTGTCTTTACACGGCAAATTACGTGTAGTAAAATTCACACTGGTGTGGATATGTAAACATTACTAGAATGTCACTCTACTTGAAAATGTCATAATTAATTTAAAGAGATGGCTTTTGAATGTTCTTGGATAACTGTTATTTTTATAATTGCAAATTATTAATTCAGTTAATAAATGTGATAATTTTTTCACTAACTATGTTTTCAGTGATTGTAATAATTTATTTGTACAACAAAAACTAATAATCAATCGAGAAAAGAGGAAAAGTGTTAAAGTGATTTTTTAATAATATGTTGTTATTTTGGAACGCTTACAATTTTGAACATCTCTAACAACAAAATACTTGGATCACAGGATATATCTGATGTATTCTCTGCTTGGATCTTCCACAAATAATACACAATAAATATATTTTTATTAAGTTCACGTCTTAAATCAATTATTTATCAAATACACTATATATCAATAATATTTAATCAATTTCTCAAAATATTCCCGATGCAATGTCAAATATTTAAAATTGTCACTGATTGTCAGTGTCTGACTGACAATATATGCTGACAATATTATATTCGGTTGAGTGCGTTGTAAGACAAAGACAGATTTGGAAAATATTATCACGGCATTGTGTTCATTTTTTTCAAATCCTGAAAAAACCAATAAATATTTTTGAAAAATTTAAACGCAGAATGAAAGACTAAATTATTACCGAGGGCCGAAAGTCCCTTAGAATAAATAAAAAGTTTATTTTGAATGAGATATTTGAAATTAAAAATCACACTAAATTTTCTCTTAGTTTTTTCACCCCTGTAACTTATTAAAATAAACATTATAGAAGTTCTCAGGGACTTTCGGCCCTCGCTAATAACGTAATCTTTCATTCTGCGTTTAAATTTTTCAAAAATACTTATTAGTTTTCTCAGGATTTGAAAAAAATGAATCCCCATTTGAATAGCATTGCAGCCGAAAATACGTACCGATCCTCTTAATTAAGTGTTTAAACCAGTTCCTAATTTTATGACACTCAACCAAGTTTTAATTGTTTTTACTGAAGGTAATATAAAGTTAAGAGATCTAATTAAAAAATTTTAACAACTAGGAGACTTATAATAAATGGCCAGAGCTAAATCCTTTTCATTGTGACTCCATTGTGAACGAGTTTTGTGTGAAAACTGCATATTAACAAAAGTGTGCACGTATTTGCTTTTATTTTCTAACAGTACCTGTATCATGAATTTGGTTGCCGATTTTCTGTTTTTTGTTGTTCTTCTACAACGCTGACTGTTCTTCTGACGGCACTTCTGCTTTAAAGCATTTACTTGATACTCCAATTTTTTTACCTTCTCCGTCAATTCAGTTTCAAGTTTTGTGGGCAAATTAATATCAAAACTGGAAATATCACTGAGACTAGTGAGACTACTACTTGATCTCTTAGGCGATGGAGTTGACCTAACCATACAATCGCCACTTGTAGATCTTTTACGTTTCGTATCGCAATAAACGTATGTAGAGCATAATACTGGTGGGGTATCACCTAAAATAGGTAATCATTGAAATGTATGTGTAATTTTAATTAAAGCAAAACAAGCATCTCCGTTATTTCTGGAGTGATACTAACAACGCATTCATATTTAAAAAAAATCTCTTTTGATTTAATTGTATAAAAAATATATAAATCACTCAACATCAACTGATTTTATATAAAATATATTTTAATAGTATTATTCTCATTGACAAAGCGCATTAGGCAAACATAAAAATATTTCCAAAGTTGAGTACTCACCTAAATCGGTTGCTAACTGTGCAAATTTTAGAGGAACACCATTTTTCCTTAATAACTTTCTTTGGTCACTTTGGTAAATATGTTCCACTGCAAAATGATGCTGGCAAATTACCCTCTGTTTCAGGTCACTGATATCCATCAATATAATATCAATATTTCCGCAGTTTTTTTGCCAAATTTTTGTGCGCTCTACGTCTTTCAGGGGAAATTTAAAGAAATATATATTAGTATTTGTTATATCGTTTCTTTCAAAACATCCCGCGTAAACACACTTATGCGTTACAGAGGCCATTTTATCTAAAATGTGAGTCCTTTTTTTTTAAATTCCGCTATAACTTGTCACAGATAATACACCTATAGGGTAAGTTCGGCCCTGACACTACTCCTACCTCCTCGCAAGTCAGAGAGAGAATGAGAAATCTCGATACGGTTTTCGAGTAGCGCCATCTAGTTGTTGATACGTCTTTCGGTTACCAAGAGGTGAGCTATCTAGTATGTGGTTTATAATCAATGACCATACTATCTCCGTAATTTTGGAACCGTTCATTTTAGAAGGATTATGCATAGGGCCTTTTTTATTTCAAATTTAATGTAGAACATTTTTGTATAGAAGGTTGTTCATGCTAAACCGCATAGTTTTAGAAATATTGACGAAAAACGTAAAAAACTACGAATTTACCGATTTCTCCCTCTCTCTCCCCCCCCCCCCCCCCAAACCCGACGCTCAAAATGGTGTGACTTTTTTCAGAACATTATGTGGACCATATAGAACAGGGGTGGGCAGAAGCCGGCCCGCGGGCCGGATCCGACCCATTGAGAAATCCTGCAAGCAATTTTTTTAAGAGCGTAGGCGCAATGTTTTTTAAATGCATTCATATTTTTCGAAAGCTGAGAAAACTAATAAGTATTTTTGAAAAATTTAAACGCAGAATGAAATATTACATTATTACTGAGAGCCGAAAGTACCTGAAAACTTCTATAATGTTTATCACAGAGGTGAAAAAAAAGAGAACTTACGTTATCATTTCTAAGTATGTCCCCTTTCTCCTTGCTGTCTTTCTCCTTTTAATGATGGTCAAAAGTTCTCTGTTCCTTTTCCATTCTGTGCAACACCATTTCGTTCGTAATATGATCGGTCCATGGTATTTTCACAATTCCCCTAAAAAGCCACATCTCAAAAACTTCCAGCTTTTTCATTAAGTCAGCATTAACAATCCAATAAAGAAGAATAGAGTGGACATAACATTTTTATTATTATCCCTGTTATTTATAGCGTTCTCCGCCTTCCAGTTGCCAGTTTCCAGCTTCTTCCGTCATTGCATTCGTCAGGGTGAAGGTTCCTTTTCGACATTGTCTTCTGAATACCGCCTAGCCAGGATTGTTTTGGCGTTCCTTTCTTCTTTCGTTTCTTTGGCGTCCATTTTAAAATTTGTTTTGGCAGCCTGTGGTCGTCCATTGACGTCGTACATGACCATACCAGATCAGTTGCCTCCTTTGAATGTTGTCTATGATGGTTGTCGTGACATAACATTTTACCATCCGATATCAGATTTGCAGATTGAATCTTTGGTTACTCAAAAATTTCCTTATCTTCAAAAAGGCTGCTCTTGATTACTCTATTCTTGATCGAATTTCTGAAGTTCATTTTTTATCTGGATCCTTGTTATAGCTTAATATAATGGACCATATTAAAAATTTCGTAATTTTACTGGGAACAAATTGTTCGAATGTACACACCAGAAAGACAATTTATTATTATTAACAGTCAAATGTCTTTCTCCAAATGCTTTAGAATGATACTTAATAGTATTTTTGTGAAAAAAATTTCTTGGGCAGAGAAAAACCTCCACCAAAAACATTAGCGTACATACTGGGTATAGTCCTCCGGCCCGGGAGACATTTTGAAAATTTCATTTTGGCCCGCGCTTAAAAGTATTTGCCCACCCCTGATATAGAATAATTTGGTGTTGGAGGATAACTTTCACTTTGAATGTCTGGGTTTGGGTCTAGTTATACCATACTACTAAGGCTGTGTGAATCATGTTGTAATTATTCACTTAAATTTTTGCTCACTCTGCTTTGAATAACTATGTTCAAAACATTGCGTATTCGTGATGATAACTGCTGGTCTTGAAAACGATACTCTTGATTGTAGTGCAAAAAAACCTGTTCCTTTTTGTAAATTTAATGTCAAAAATATTTAGTCATCATCGTTATCAATGTCGTTATAGCTCATCGAGGGTCTTTGCTGCGTTTACTATTACCTTCCATGTTTGTCAGTTCTGTGTCACTGTTTCCCATTGTCTTACTCACATTTTTTCCAGATCTTCTCTGACTGCACCTTTCCACCTTTTTCTAGGCCGTCCTCCGTCTGGCCTCTCCCCTAGCAGCTATGAAAGATTTTTGAAAAAACTCACATTTCTTTGTCATGTAAAATTTGAAGTTTTCGGCATGGAATTGGAATTCGAAATTTTGTAAAATTTCGGGAAAACTTTTAGAGAACTATTAGAATAGAATAGAAATATGCTTTATTGTCATGAAAAATTGTACAATTTTATCGACAAAGCTTATAAAAAGTCAAGAAAACAAAACAATAACAATCCAATTTACTAAAGTTACATAAATCGTCAATATATTTACAATAATAACGATAATGAAGTTAAACAGAAGTAATCAATTGCAAAATTTAAGTAAATTGCAAATGCATAGTCTACCTAGTAATTAATAAGTTTAAAAGTTAAGCTGCTGCATATGACACCCAAATATAGACAAAAACAATGATAATAAAAATACTACTTGTGCAAAGGGTACTGTAATTTCTTAGTTATTGATTAAGAAAATCTTCTACTGAATAATATGGTCTTTCAGATAGGTAGGCTTTTGTCAGTTTACGGAATTTGGGGAAAGATGCTGCAGATTTAAGTTGTAGAGGAAGATGGTTGTAAAGTTTTTTTGCGGAATATAATATAGATTTCTTTACTAACTCAGAGGACGGGGTCGGCATATAGACGTCAAACTTAGAATTTCTCGTGAAGTAGTCATGATTAGGTCTTGGTGGAAAGACATGTAGATGTTTACGAATTAAGCAAACAGTTTCTAAAATATACAAAGATGGAAGGGTTAAAATTCTGTAATCTTTGAAGTAACTTCTGCAATGTGTTGTTCTTCTGAGGCCAAACAGATATCTAATTGCTCTTTTTTGTAATTTGAAAATAACATCGAATTGGGCAGCTGTACCAGAACCTCAAAAAGGAAGACCATAACGAAGATGTGACTCGAATAAATAAAAATATGTTATTTTGGAAGATGCTAAATTTAGTTCATTCGAAACAGATCTTATAGCATAGCAAGCTGAGGATAGTTTCTTCCTTAACAAATCGATATGGTGGGACCATTTAAGGTTGCTGTCTAAAAAAATACCAAGAAATTTTACAGAATCAACGGTACTGATCTGGCTGTTATTAAGAGGTAAGGGTTGAAGGACTCCTTTATAAGACAATGCTACTGTTTTATCTACGTTAAACGAGAGTAAATTAGAGTCAGACCACGTTTTTATTGTAAGTAGATCAGAAGTTATAGTAGCATGAAGAGTTGCAATATTTGAGTTGCTCCAAGTGATACTGGTATCATCAGCAAAAAGAAAGACTTTTCCATCGATTTTTAAACTAGTGATGTCATTAATAAAGATAAGGAAAAGTAGAGGACCCAATACTGAACCTTGAGGTACCCCACATACAATGTTTTTGAGACTAGAGTCTGTATCATTTGCTCTAACCAGTTGTTTCCTATCATCCAAGTAAGATTGGAACCAATCTAAAGAAATACCTCGAATTCCGTAGAAATTTAGTTTTCTTATCAAAATGTTATGATTTACACAATCAAAAGCTTTGGCGTAGTCACAAAAAACGGTGGCAGTGTGAAGATTATTGTTCAGTGCTTGATAAACCTCATGTAGTACAGAAAATATGGCATCAGTGGTGCATTTATTATTTAAAAAGCCGAACTGATTTTGTGATAAAATGTTGTTTTCAACTAGAAAGGACATAAGTCGGGCTTTTATGAGTCTCTCAATAATTTTGGAGAGTACCGGTAGTAGTGCAATAGGTCTATAATTGCAGGTATTAGATATTTCACCACCCTTATGAAGAGGAATAATGATGGCTGTCTTCAGGCACTCTGGAAATTTACCTTTCTCAAAGGAATCATTAATTAGTGAGATGAGGACTTCTAACACATTTTCTGGGAGATTAGAAAAACTTTTTATCGATAGACCATCAGTACTACAGGAGGATTTGCTTTTGATACTATTGATTGTTTGGATCAGTTCAGATTTATCGACTGGTTTTATAAAGAATGAATTCGAGACCTTTCTTGAATTAGGGAGATAAGCAATGGGATCTTGTTGTGGCAAAATAGTTGATGTAATATTTTTACTCACATTAACAAAGTATTCATTTAGATTTTCAGGATCTGGCAGGGAAATTTTTTTAGCAGCGTGGGTTTTATTTCGAAGATCGTTTATTATGGACCAAGTTTCTTTTGCAACACTTTTTGAGCTCTCCAAACGGTTATGGTAGTAGTCTTTTTTAGCTGATTGGGGATATTTTGTCCAAAAAAATTTGTGGGTATTATTTGTCTGGGATTTTTTTGTGGGGATTTTTTGTTCGGGGATTTTTGTCTGGGGATTTTTGGTCCAGGGATAATTTGTGGGGATTTTTGTCTGGGATTATTTGTCCGGACCCCGTCAGTACTATAGAACACCGCACACAACTTATGGAAAATAAGATAATGTCACTCAAATACAATAAAATTTACATTAATAGATTCGTCTTGAAATTACAATCATTTCATATCATTGCGCCAACCCTGAATTTTGATTAATAACAGCGAAAATTGATATAAATAAATCTAAAATCAAATGGCCATATATGTGAGTTAGAGATTTGTGAATCGTCAGTTCATAAATCTTTTTGCAGGTATTAAGGCAGAGGCTTACTCTTATCTTATATATAATAAAGTAGATATAATTTGGTCAGTCGTACCAAAGTATATAGTTCCTCTAATCGGCTTAGCACACTCTGGGTTAAGCTGTTTTCAATAGCAAATAGACCAATAGTGTTTATGAATGACACGTTTACGGACTTCAAAAATGTGATTTACATAATATTTAATTACAATTTACGCCGTTATTCAGAGTGGGCGCAATTATATAAAACAATTGTTATTTTAAGACGAATCTATTGTAAATTTTAATGCATTTGAGTGACATATTTTCCATATGATGTGTGCGGTGTCCTTTGCCATGTTAAGGGTGACTATTATTTCAATACTACTGTGTTGAAAATACTTTATTGACCAGAAATGCATATTGGTAGAATAATTTCTACACAAATGCTAATATATTCTTTGTAATCCATATTTTTAGAGGTGATATCACGAGAGATAGGAGTTCTAAGCAAACTCTTCTGAGGGCAGCAAATGCTATCATTACAGGATTGGCTTTTAAAACAACAGCAGCTAGTATACTTCTTTTTGTTGCAACCGAAACATCCGTCCTTGTTTATAATGTTACACAAAAAGACAAAGAGCAAAAGGTATGTGATTATTTTGAAATAAATCCTAATTAGTTAGCTCCCAGTTTGGATTGTTTTTGACGTACATACTTAAAGAATAAGCTTACTTTGCCACGAGATTTAGCGTGTTCGGTGTTGTACTCCTACGTGTTTAAGATTTTGAATAAGGGACAGACGAGTACTGCTTCTCTACGTGGGCACAGAAGCGTGTAAATGTAAATCTTCAAATAAATTAGTCGTATATTCCAAATGATTATTATATTCTTGTACAAAATAACTTGATCATCCACATAATGGAGAATGTACCTATATGGTGTATTTAGTTCGCCAATAGAAGAGAGCTATATCTAGCTGAATTTTAAATGGAATCGGGAACAAACTACACCCTTCACGTAGTTCTTTAATTTTCTTAAATTAGGTGATCAGTATGTTACCAATTTTAACACAAAAAGTTATGTTCTCCAACATCTGTGTGATTGTTTTAACTACTGCAATGTTATCCAGATTTAAGCCGTAACGACTTTCACTTCCTCTAAGGGGAAAAGTCACTCATCCCAACTAAGAGATAAGTGAATTATACCTATGGCATCAAAAAGATTGAGCTCTGGTTGACTCTTTCCGTATTATCAAGCCATAGGCGACTTGATATATAGGAGTATCCCCCAATAATGTTCGTGCTGTTACACGATTGACTTTATTTATTATTTTTACTAACTTATATTTAAATAAAAACACTTAATTTATATTCTTTTATTACACAAACTTATTTTTACAATATTTATTTTACACTAATACATATTCAATTTTCTAATACATATTCAATAATACATTTTCAAATTTTCTCAAAACAAATTAATACTTTTTTTATGGATATTAATTTAAATCCAGCCATTTTCAATCATTTATACTTCATAAATGGCCACATTATCAGTTTTACTATACAGATGGATCCAAAGTACAAAACAAAGTAGGATGTGCAATAATCAATATTCAAAGTGGATTTAAAAAATTATTCAAATTGCCTTGTGAATCATAGATATACACCGCTGAAATGATAGCGATACTTTTTGCTTTAAGACACATATTTAGTAACGAACCCTATAGCTGCATAATATTTACAGACAGTAAGAGTGTCGTTGATAGACTAACTAACGTACATAAGTTCCAACAACTCAATCATATAGAACTGGAAATTATGACTCTTTATAATAAAATTGCAAATTTAGGAAAAAACATCATTATATCATGGATAAAGGGACACGCAGGCCTTAGTGGTAACGAAATAGTAGACAGGCTAGCCAAATCCTCCCTAGAAATAGGCGAAGAACTTCCCATGAACTTACTACCCATTTCGGATATTGATATTATTAGTAGACGACACCAAAAAGAAAATTGGCAAAGGTATTATCGAAACACGAGAACTGGTAGTAATTACAAACAAATGCAGCCTGAAATTCCCATTAAAAGATGGTTTCATTCTGTATCAAATCGCCATTTCATAAGAGTTATAAATAGATTGAGATGTAATCATGCTCTTACCCCCCTTCATATGTACAGTTTGGGTCTCACAGAGTCACCTAACTGTGAGTGTGGAAAAGAAGGTGATCTACTACATATTCTCCTCGAATGTTCACATTAATCAGTAAATATAAACAAATTTTATGATAATCTTAATATATTAAAAATTCCACTTCCCGTCTACCTGAACAATTTGATATTTTCTGAAGATATTAATATATTAAAAACAATTTACGAACACATCAAAAACTGTAAATATAGATTGTAGCAATAAAATTTACCCTGTATTTAAGAAATTTTGTTAAAACAAAGCAGGCATGTTTGTTAAAACAAAACAAACATGTTTGTTTTGTTGTTATTTTTTTTAAACCCTGTAGATTTAAGTAATTATTGTATATTATAATTGAAAAAAGAAAAGAACAAAAAAAAGAGAAAAAGAAAAGCAAAAAAAACAGAAAAAGCAAAAAAAGCAAAAAAAAACTAAGAAGATGTAAACCTCCGCGAGGTTGAATCGGGTTTACGTCTTAGCGTAGTAAAAAAAACAATTTATAAAAAATAACAATAAAAAAATAATAAAAAAAAACAAATTAACAATATAAAAAAATACAACAAAAAATACAAAAAAAATAAAAATTTACAAAAAAAAATGAACAACCAAAACAGAGTATTATTTAGATAATAATTGTAGATAATAATGTTAGTTTGTTATGTATTTAGAGTTAGAAATACAGAAAAAATTCCTCTGATTGAAAAATCAAATTTGTTTGTTTTTAAAATAACAAAATGTCTGGCTAATTGGCTCGGCCAAGGCCATCAAATTCACACAAAAAAAATACACATTCAAGATAACGAACAGATAATAACTAGAATTTACTTTAAATTTCGCATCTCGTACAAATAAAAACTAACTATGGTGCTTCTCAGAGGCTGTTTTCATTGCGTCACAAGTGACAGAAAAAAAGGTACGTATGTGATTATAGACATTTCTAACATTTTTTCTAGTTGTTGATAGGTGGCGGTATAATCGGAAAAAATGATTTACGTATTACATATCTATACGAATAAAATATAAAGTTCTTCTCAGTCTTTCACTGTGTCATTAATTTTGACGTCATATATGATTTTAATAATATAGGGAATCATTGCATGACATTTTAGTTAAATCTGACAGTTGTCAGAATCGTAATCAGCCAAATATGAAAAGGTTATTACCCTTTTATTTGCAATTTGGTATAAAAGCAAATCAACCGTGTTTATTGCAATTATAAAAAGGTATGTTCTTTGATTTGTATAATCGTATAAATTATTGTACAGATTATAGTCGTATAGATAATACGTAAATCATTTTTTTTTATTATAGCGCCCTATATCAACAATTAGAATAAATGTTATAAATGAGTATATTCACGGACATACCTTTTTTTCTGTCACTTCCAACTTAATGCGTTAGAAAGAAATCGAAAAACTGTCACGCACTGAAAGAAGCCTCTGAGAAAGAGTATATCTGTCTCGATGATTAAAATTCAACTAACTCGTTCCGTCACGTCTTTTTATAATATTTGAGGCTGGTACCGGAGAAGTCTAGAATGTCTGTGGAATAAATCGAACATTTCGATTTATCGAGATCAGGATTTTTTGTTTACCTGTACGGTCCCCTTTGAGGCTAAGGCTAAGGCTCCACGGGCGACAAATTTACGCTAGCAGTAGCCGTAAAACGAACTTAAGGTTCCGCGGAACGGAATAGGAATAGCCGAACTGAACCGACTACAGGACTTGTGCGTAGTCGGTTCAGTTCGGCTATTCCTATTCCGTTCCGCGTTGAAAGTCTTATGAAGAGATTGCGTATGGGTCTGTTATACTCCCATCCCTTTTCTAGAAGCTGTCTCAGCGTGAATAGTTGATCTATTGTGGATCTGTTTGCCCTAAAACCGGCTTGATATTCTCCTAGGACATTTTCAGCATAGGGGTTAGTCTACTAAGAATGATGTTTGAGAGGATTTTATATGCTGTGTTTAGGAGTGAAATTCCTCTACATGTCGCGCATTTTGTTTTGTCCCCTTTTTTGTAGATAGGCACTATGATGTTTTCCTTCCATCTTGCTGGTATCCTTTCTTCTAACCATATTTGTGTTATTAAGTGTTGGATTTAGCTATGTAGTGCGTCTCCACCATATTTCAGAAGTTCTGCTGGTATCTCGTCCGTACCCGGCGCTTTGTGATTTTTCAGCTTATTTAACGTCTTTTGGGTTTCTTCAAAAGAGGGATTTTCGACGGGCATGTCCGCTGTGATATAGATCTCTTCTTTTTGCTGTTCTTCCTGTATGATGTTTAGAAGGTCCCTGAAATACCCTTTCCATTCTTCTGTTAGTTCTTTATCGTCGATTATCATATGACCTTGATTGTCTCTCAGTGTATGGATAGAATTGGTTCTATGTCCTCTTTTCTCAGTGGAAATTGCTTTATAGAATTCTCTGGAGCCTGGTTTGGGTCGATCTCCCTCCAATTTTAGTGCGCTTGATAATTTTAATGAAATAAACCTTCAAAGCTAGTTTTTATTTACAGCTCTTACCAGTGCCGGCGCTAGGGTATAAGGCGCCCGCCTGCAATACCAGCTAAGGCGCTGGCCTGCAATACCAGCTAAGGCGCCCTTCGGTTTAATTAGGTACCTATATTTAGATATTTTATCTTCTGCCAATGGTACAAAATGTAATTAGGATGTAAATATCTTATTTAATTCTTATTATCTAAAAAAATTATTTTCCTTGTTTAAATTTCTAATTTTAAATTTTAAAATCCATAGCATTTTGAAACTGAGTGTTCGCCACACACTACGCATACTGGAGCCGTGAATAAAATTCTACTGCATTGCAAAATTTGAAAAAAATTAATTTTTTCATGATTTTGTGTAACACTAGCAGAAAAAGATGCTCATTTTGGCGCCCCCAAACAGGGGCGCCCGCCTGCAATGCATCCCTTGCAGGCCCGTTATCGCCGGCCCTGGCTCTTACAATAAAAGAGATATTCGGATAATTCAAAAAACAAAACCTTAGCGATACCTCCAGGATAACACAAAAGGAGTATGAAACACAATCAGCCCTCCAATTTTTCCTCAGAATTTTTTAAAGTTCAATAAAGGAGAAATTACAACGCTTCCATTCACCCCCGTAAATGCCTATGCCTATCTAAGCAAAAAAAATTGTTACCGGGGTAATAACAAACGACATACATGTAACCTACAAACTGATGCAAGAATCTTGAAAATCGGAGTACAAATAATAAAGTTATAGATTGTCAAACTTAATCAAAAATTTTGGGTGGCGGAATTTTGTGCCGGTGAGTGTATATCTTTTCCAAGAGCAGCTTGAAACTTCACCACAAGCACCTTTTTACAATTACATTCTTTGATTGTTTCAAGTGGTTGTTAAAATAATTTTTAGGTCTGCTGTGTTATTAATTTTTTAACTTTTTGATTGTTTTTAGTATCATTTGGATAATATTGGATGTACCAAAAAATGTAGTGTACTGGCAGATTCCATGCAAGAAAATCATTTTATGATTGGTAGAGATGATGTAAGTATTTGTTTTATTTTTTATTGTACGATGGGAGGGATTTTAAAATACTACCAGTATTTCATGAGCGTACATATACTGATAATTATTCAGCTGTATATTTTAGGTCATATATTGTTACACTTCCGATGGTAGAGGCCCATGTTACGCAGTAGATGGCGAAAAAGTAATGTTGGAATGGTTCAGAAATTACCTTATTATTATATCCAAAACAACTCGTTCTGCAAACCTAACAACCATGCCCACAGAAACCCCATCCAACAATTCAGAAAGTAACCTCATAACAGTTTTAGATATACATAATAAGTTTATTGTATTTTCAACTACAATGCCCAGAATTAAAGCTGTTTTGAACGAATGGGGTTCTTTTTATATTCTGGATGAAAATAATAAACTTTATCATTTGGATGAAAAAGATTTGCAGTCAAAGTTGTCACTGCTGTTTAAGAAGAATTTATATGATATTGCAATTAGGATTGCAAAGAGTCAACAATACGATACCGATGGTTTGGTTAATATATTCAAGCAATATGGGGATCATTTGTGTGAAAAAAGTAAGTAAAACAAATACTAAATTAATTTATATAAAACGTTTGATCAGTTTTATAAAGAATTCCTAATTCAATACAATATGTCCAATGAAGCGTTTACTGCAACTTTCAGGGAAGTATGTTGGTTTGTAAAGTTTGTGCTGTGAATCGCCCAAGAAGCACAACTTCATTAGTATATATTACTATGTTGGGCCAACCTTTCCTGATATATTTTACTAGAATGTTTTTTGATGTAGAACTAATTATTGTGTCCTTACTCAGTCTATTCCTATGGTAAACTACTCTTTGACTCAAAGTTTCTTCTAAAGGTCGCTGCATATTATCATGCACGTAGCGTTTAGTTTCCCAAAAATATGATTAAATTGTTTTAAATATGAACAATTCACACTGTCCGGAACGTATCGTATCAGACACCTTTCAGTAAACTCAGGTTTTTCGGAGACAACGCTACGTGCTGGAAACGCTACGTGCATGATAATATGCAGCGACCTTTAAGAGTGTAGGCGCAAAATTTCGACCCAATGCTTTTTTAAATGCATTAATTTTTTTCGAATCTTGAAAAATGTAATAAATATTTTTGAAAAATTTAAACGCCAATGAAAGATTACATTATTACCGAATGCCGAAAGTCCCTTAGAATAAAGAAAAAGTTTCTTTTGAATGGGATATTTAAAATTAAAAATCGCACTCAATTTTCTCTTAGTTTTTCACCCCTGTAACTTATTAAAAACATTATTCGCGGTGTGCAAGTACTTGGAGGGGATACGAGAAACGATCGTGCGCGAATAGCGGAGAAATCTTGTAACTTTCTTAAATAATTCATATTATCAATTGAAATTGTCAAATTGACGTATATTTCATACCTACTGTCATTAAAGAAGAAACATATGTTGCTCACAATATTGATATGATATGCAATTATTATGTAAAAGTATATTTAATTAATTGTATTTTGCTTGCAGTACTGCATTTTATTAACTCATTTTATTTACTACATACAATTGTTTACCTTTTAATAACATAACCTAAATCTTACTTTTTCTTCTTATAATTTTTTTTTGGGCTACGGCCTGGGCAATTATCCAGCAACCAGGATCAATATGATTGGCCAATATAATTAAGAGTGCGAAAAAAGTTGCCGAGCTATGAAACCAGGTGTCGCTTTTCTGAACTTGCACGGTCCCAATAGAAGTTTTCAGGGACTTTCGGCCCTCTGTTATAATGTAATATTTCATTCTGCGTTTAAATTTTTCAAAAATACTTATTAGTTTTTTCAGGATTCGAAAAAAATTAATGCATTTAAAAATCATTAGCCGAAATTTTGCATACGCTCTTAATAATTTATTGCATTTTCTTTTCAGTAAATTTAGATTATTACCTTTAACGTGTGTGTTATTGCTGAAATGGTAGATATCCAGATATCAAGCCGTTCTGTATTTTAAATGTTTCAAACAGGTCATCTCTTGTTCTTCTATCTTTGAGGGTGGTAAGGTTTAGCTGGCTTACTCTACTCTCATATGTCAGGTAATTTGGTGAATAGTCTTTGTACTCTGTCTGTCTGCTAAGAAACTTTCGCATATTATGGATTTACCGTAGATTGTGCAAACTTAAGTTTTGGCCTCACATATTTGTATAACTCCAATGCCATTTCTTTGTAAATAATGTATCCTAATGGTCGCTGTATTAAATATATTAGTGAGGGAGACTTCTAAATAATTTTATTGTTATGTGTTTTCCATTTTAGATCAGTAATGATGGTGATTCCTAGATCTCTTTGCTTTATATCTGCCTCAATATGTCACCATATTGCAGCAATGGGTTTCGATATACCTTTTTGTCATTGCAAAAGATTTGGTTTTTGTTTTTAAGCGTTGGTAGAGATCACTTAAGTCGGCTATAAATAGCAAAGTTTCAAAGACAGAGCCTTGACCAACGCCACTGTTTATTTAGTTCTTCGCTAAAAATGCATTTTCTACTCGAATTTGGAAGTTACGTTCTGAGATGAATCTCCTCTTACTCCAAAGTGGTGGATTTTGTATATGTAATTTATTGGTACTTTATCACAGGTTTTCTCAAAGTAATGATGAATCAGATCAATATAATTCATGTTTATCATGCGTTCATGCTTATCATATGCAAGTGTCTATTGGTTTGGTAAGAACATTGGTAAATATGGATTTTTTTTTGAAAAATCATATTGATGTTCTGGTATAGTGTTTCTCTAGTAAAAGTTCTGTAAGCTCCTGTGCAATATTTTTCCATGCATTTACAAAGAGCAGAATTAAGCTTCGTCTTCTTTATATAGTACCTATCAATTACGAACATTAGCAATTTTGGCCTTGTTTACTGCTTCTCAAAACAGGCATGCGCTCATTATATTGAACCAAATTCTTATATTATGCATCCAGGAGCTATGTGATCTTCCATGGCCTCTCCTAAAAAACAATTTCCCTTCAATAACCAACCGAAATACCATATCTCTCATTATTATGTTCAAATTACACTGATTCCCGTTTTTTATCGTGATAAGTACATACTTCACGTTTTTTCCCGTTCTGTGGAGAACTTCAAAAATTGGTCACTCGATCAACATGAGATCCGCAGTATTCGTCTATAGTACCACCAAAACCTTTTAAATAAACTAATTCCATTATTTATAACACCTATTTTCCTATTAATAAACAGCGACTAACGATGGACTAAGCTAAACCCTCTTTAGTCTCGGACTAAAATTTAATCCGAGGTAACAGCAGGTTTAAGCCGAGACTAACTTGACGTTTTGTATTCATAACCTTACAAACTTGCTAAATACATTAGTTGCTTTTGCTTGCTTATATCTAATAACATTATTATATTATTATTGATAATGGAGAGAGAGATTATTTTATTAATTATTTAAGATTAATAGACGAATTAAATGAGGATAGAAATTAGCGGAACGATATTCCTCCTGTGAGACACATTAAAATATACAAAATTAGGAAAAAACATATTATTTACTCAAGTTAGCTGCACTACCCCCCACTTCAGGAGCTTCCAGCGAGCATTCGTTCAGAACCTACGGCCAGGTACAGCAGTGGCTGAATGAGAAGAAGAATCCGCTTGAGTGGGTCGGAATAAGATTAACGAATACCTGACACCAATTACAGCAATACGTGCCACGTGCTGCAACTCTCGAGGAATTACTTTCCCTCATAGTGTGTACTTGCAAAGACGAATGCATCCCGTGAGTGTAGAAAAAGTGGTCTAAACTGCTCAAGCATATGCAGCAATTGCTCGGACCTGAGATGTGATAATGGGGACATAACCATCGTAGACGAAAATGTAGGAGACGACGATGTTGTATTTGAAGAGGACTGAAACTGATGAATAAGTTTACTTGAACTGATCAATAAGTTTACTTGAACTGATGAATACGTTTACTTGAAAGTCATTGCATTATAATCATCATTATTATCCAAAAAATATTTCGGATATTTAAAATTATTTTGTTGGAATTTACTGTTGGAAAGATATTCATACGACATTGTCCATAGAAAGTTCAGAGTGGGTTTCTCCGTACCACAGGTTTATTCGACCTAGGTCTTGTTTTCCCTTAAAAAGTAGCACCCCTTGAGAAGGTGGTGAGGTTGACGTTCGTTCAAGGGCTTATCACCAACATACCTCCAGCTACTGAAATAGCAAGTTACATTTACAAACCAGCTACTGAAATAGCAAGTTACATTTACAAAACACAATCCTGTTGAAGAAAATTAGTTTCCTCAGTAATAATATTATAATTTGCCCAAAAAAATATAAAAAATATGAAACACCTCCACTTTTACACCCTTGATTTTAGAACAATTATGCATAGGACCTTTCTTGTTTTAAATTTGACGTAGAATATTTTTGTATAGAACCTTCTTCAACTGGCTAAATGGGCGCAGTTCCCAAAGGCCATTAAAGAAGAAAAATAAACTTTCTTCACGCTAAACCGCATAGTTTTCGTAATATTTGCGAAAAACGTAAAAAACTATTAATTTGCCGACTTTTCCTCTTTCTCGACAGTCTATGCCCTCGCGAAGTCAAATTTTTTACATCAAATTTGTATCCACTCGACTTTAATAATTCAATATCTTTTGGCCAGTGTCCTACGGACAACAATCAATATGCGTTTTAAATTTGCTTTCGTATGCAGTTCTTGCATTTTGCTTCAAATGAAGTCAGTTTCCATAAAGCTGTTAAATAAATAAACGTGCGATTTTTGCCATTTTTCACGATTTTCGTGAGATCAATAAATGTTATCAATTCCATTGACCGGTCGCTATGCAATTTCCATTGTTAGAGCCTAATCTTCAAAATCTATAACATGAAATTTCTATTTTATGTTAAATCTATAACATTAGACTACTTAGTTGCTGTATTTAGTTACTAACGTCAGGACCAATAAATAAATATTAAATACATACAAATTTACATGTTATGGACATTCTTTATATATTTCACAATTCATTTTTGGTCGCATCTATTTTTACAATTTATCTTTTTAGGTGATTTTTCTGGTGCCATTGAGCAATACATAAAGACTATTGGAAAGCTAGAACCGAGCTACGTAATCCGAAAATTTTTGGATTCTCAACATATAGAAAAGCTTACGATGTATTTGAATGCTTTACATAAACAAGGTCACGCAACAGAAGATCATACCACGCTTTTGCTAAATTGTTACACCAAACTAAATAACTCTGTCGGCCAATCCGATAGCTTGAAAGAGTTTATTTTGTCAAAAGATGGAGATTTTAATTACGATGTGGATGTTGCCATTAAAGTATGCAGGTATGTTTTAACGTTAATTTTGTTCTTTAACTCTAAAAATATTCGAAAAGTTGTTCTCAGCTATTTTCAAAGCCTCATCAATATGTTGATAGAACGTTTCTATTTCATTTTTCGTTCCATGTCATTGGTGAATAAACCGTAATCAGGTTAAGTTTTATGTGAGATGTATTTATTTGGTGTAAAATCCCTACAAAGTACATCCCGGACAAAGAATCCTTACAAATTATTCCTGGACAAAAAATTCCCAGGCAAAAAATCCCCAGATAAATAATCTCCGGACAAAAAATCACCACAAAAAATTACGGTCAAATAATCCACACAAATTTTTTCGGACAAAAAAATTCCGGACAAAAATTCTCCAAGAAATATTTGCTGCCGAATATTTCACAAAAGTTTTCCCGTGACCACAATTGACGCAAATGTTTTTCAGCCTCAGTGCAAAAGATTATAACAATCGCCACGAAGCCTTTTTTCGACACGAAAATAATATTAACAAATAAGATTAACCGTAAATTGTAATTTCGATTACCAAATTTCGAATTCCAATTTCCTATTCCAACTGGTTTTCTCCAGTGTTAACATCAGGAATGTCGTCGTGAATAATGTTTATATGCTATATCATGTATATTAAATACCGGAATGGGACGTTTCATCGCCGCCGGTTCATCGCCGCCGTTTCGATGCCACCGGTTCATGGCCAGTCCATTTCATCGCCGTCCGTTTCATCGCCGGCCGTTTCATCGCCAGTTAGTCAGTTGATTTTGTATTATGGGAGATGACACGACACGACATTAAATTCAGTTCAAAACTTATGACAATTAAAAAGATAAAAAATATTATTACATTAATTTACTGTTCTATTTCTACTTCCCCTAAATTTGATACTAAATAGTATTAAATTTGTAGTGTTAAATTATATTTTATATTATAAAAGTTTCAAAGTCTATTAAAAGATTAAGTATGGCAACGGGAATGGTCATATCTCGCATTTCCTAGAATTTCTAATTAATACTAAAAATAAATAATAAATGTAACTGTCGAAAATTCGGAAATATATCAGTTAGCGATTAACTGACTGGCGATGAATCGGCCGGCGATGAATTGGCGGCATCGAAACGGCGGCGATGAACTGGCGGCGATGAAACGTCCTAGACCCATTAAATATGTATATAAATAATCATAAACATTTCAATATTTATTTCAGTACTGTTTATTTTGCCGCATACTGTATATTTTGTCCTTTCTATAAAGATTTCGTCTTCTAACGACCTGGGAGTCTGTGTCCTCCCTACCCCTGCCAGATGTTGGTCTCAGATTCCCATGAATCATGATCAGTAACTATTTTGTATTTAGTACTTATTACCATGATAGTCGTACCAGGGATATACTGGCGGATTTTTAATGTAGTGCTTACCACTTACTAGCTCCTCCACCCGAAGCTGTGGGCTAAATGGGATACTGCTTATACCGACTCAGTCGCCAGAGTCTCGTTACTTATCTAGCGGAGAGCACCACGTGCACGTGAGGTTGACAATTGGTTCTGTGTATTATATTCATACAGTGAGCACGTAAAGGTTGGAATAAATTCATTTTCTCGAGAATGGACGATTTGGGAAAAAAATCCCGAAACAGGTCATTTTTATTTTTTATTTTTAAATTACGACTTTTTGGCGTATATATCATACTAATGACGTCACCCATCTGGGTGTGATGACGTCATCGATGATTTTTTTAAATAGGAATAGGGGTCGTGTGATAGCTCATTTGAAAGGTAATTTAATTCTCTATTCAGTAATATAAACATTTAAATAACTATTTATACAGGGTGTCTAAAAAAATTTTTAAATTAAATTTATTGACATAAAAAGAAGAATGCATGTAATTTATTCAGTCCAAAATACATTTTACTATTCTTAGAAAACAGAAAAAAATGATTATTTGAAAAATAATCATTGCTTTTCCCTTAAATTAAATGTTCAAACTGTCAAGAGGAAGGTGAGTGGCGGCTTTAATATTGAATTTAAGCAAAAAACGATATTAATTTGTTAATAAACATTATTTCCTGTTTTCTGATAGCAGTAAAATGTATTTTGAGTTAAATAAATTACACACATTCTTCTTTTTATGTCAATAAATTTAATAAAAAAAAATTATTGGACACCTTGTATACTTAAGTATTTATGTTCATGTTTATATTACTGAATAGAGAATTGAATTACCTTTCAAATAAGCTATCACACGACCCCTATTCTCATTTAAAAAAATTCTAGATGACGTCATCACGCCCAGATGGGTGACGTTACTAGTATGACACATGTCAAAAAGTCGCAATTTAAAAATAAAAATTGACCTATTTCGGTATTATTTTCCAATATCGTCCATTCTCGAGAAAATGAATTTATTCCAACCTTTACGTGCTCACTGTATACATATACACCCATTACCCCTTACACTCCAATATATGCATAAACACTCCAAAAAGGACAAAAAATACTGACAAATAATTTTAAGTAACGTAACTTAAAATAGATACAGAATTCAGAAAATATTCAATAAGTTCTTTTTTCTTTCTTGGCTTTAGCACACCTTGGAATGGTGTCTTAAGAAACTATTAATATTTGTTTGATTAAACTTTAACACATCTACATAAAATAAAGTTATACTTTACAATTTTAGACAGGGGAGTCCAGCTGAAGCACTCATGTTGGCTAAGAAACACGATAAACATGATTGGTACATAAAACTTCAAATCGAAGACCACCAAAAATATACTGAAGTTATTGAATATATCTCCAGTTTGAAATTTTGGGAGGCAGAGGATTATATGCGACGATATGGTCCAATATTGGTAGAACATGCACCGCATGAAAGCACACAACTTCTGAAGAGGCTTTGTACTAATTATTATAAACAAACAACGAACAATATGCAGGACGCACTAGGAGGTAAATTACGTTTTCTTCTCATTCCACTTTTGTGGTATAAATGTTAATAGAACACGATTTTTCGCTTTTATAGAATAAACAATTTTGGTCTTTATAAAAATATTATATGCGATCATAAAACCCACCCTACTTATAAAGCCGTGTTAATGTGCATTTGGGAACTTTGGAGGTAGGGCGGTTTAACAGCTTATTTATACACCTGACAATTGGATCGACGTTATGAGAAATGCAAGAAAAAATGTCTTTAAAGTGATCACAAACTGAATTTAATAATTTTTTTTCCACAAAGTTTTCAAACAAAATATTACAAAATATGAAGTTTCATTGGCTAATGTTAAAGTTGTAACGGTGCGAAGGTCACTGACCACCCCTTAATTTTTTTGTGTTAAGATCATATCTATAGTACGCCCCTGGTATAAATCCATATTTGTTTATCAAAGAATCGTAAGTTTTTCACAGATCTTTCGTATTACGTAATTAATTCTTGATTCTCACGAACGTCGAATGTATAATCTGTTTCTACGCAGAATGTGACGTAGTTGTTTATGAGTGTCTCAGTTTCGTTCGCTGGTAAGCTTGCCGTCAAAGAAATTAGAGTCATAAATCTTTCAGTAGATTGTTTTTACCGACGTAAAGTCTGAATTGTGTTTGTATTAGAGCATAGGTGGTTCAACGATAAGAGCTCCAAAGTTTGATAAACAACAAGTAAGTTCTGTTAGGTCCGTCATCAAGTTAAGTTCTGTTAGGTCCGTCATCAAGTTCAGTTCTGTTAGGGCCGTCATCAAGTTAAGTTTAGTTTTGAGTTGGAGTTAGTTTCCAGTGAAGTTAAAATGTAGTTACAAGTTTCTCCGGCCGGCTGGCTAAAGCTCTGAGAGTTTGGCTCAGCTCGGCACACATGGCGGACAGAGTACGTGAACTCCGGCAATTTTAGTTGTTGTTAGGCTATTGTCGATATTGTTTACCACTTTTGGTATCGGTTTTTTTTACATGCAGTCAGATCCAGGAATTATGCAGAAGAAGTTTTCGTTTTGTGTTGCTAGATTCAAGACCCTAGTTAAAGCATGAAGTTTGCTTCCATTTTAATATTTTTTGATTCCGTTTAATCCGTTTAATGAACTATAAAACAAATCACTTTTAATATTTTTGTTCGAGTAGAACTAATTTGTTTTTGAGAATGCAGATGCATACAATGCTGAATTTTTCTATAAAGATTTTTCTATGAACTATGGTTTTATCAATTATGTACTGTTGCTGTATCAATCATTTATAAAGTGACTTTAGTGAAGTGAAATCGCGCTTTGGTCTTAACAACCACCAAGAAGAAACAGGACAATGATTGTAACACAAGGTATACTTTTTTGTTATGTAGAACTTTTCTTTCATTTTTTTTGTTTGGTAATCTCGATCTCAGTTTGTAACACCGTGAGATCACAGATTCGTAAATTCATTTTATCTACTCTATGTCATATTATGTATAAGTTTTTAGTTTGTGAAAACTGTCATTATAGATAGCAGTGCGTGAAGGGTTTAAAGTGTGCGTGAAGTAACAATGTATTTTAAATGGGATTTACTTTTTCGCACACTTTCAATGGGTTTTTTGGCACACTTTCATATAATCAGATATCCTTAATTTTCGCGTTGTCATGGTGATGACAATATGAGCAATGACTTACAACAAAAATTTTGACAGTTTTGTGGTTTGAAAGTAGTTAGGATTTTTAAATGTCAATGTTCTAAAAATTGTAGAATAGAAATGAATTCCAGTGACGAAGAGTAATAGTTTTTTTATTTGTTTATCGTAGATAAAATATTGTATGAAACTGTGCGTGAAGTACTTTTTGCGAACTTACGCGATGTATAGCACTCGCTCCGTTGTCGCTCCTGCTCTAAAAATCGCGTGCGTTCGCAAAAAGCATACTTCACGAACTGTTTCATAAATAACTATTTTGTTCTAATAAATAATGTTTGATTTTCAAAATACAAATTTATTATTTCTCTTTTCCTTCTCTTGTATCGTAAGAACAATAAAGAATTGGCTGAGTATATGTAGAGTAGATAAGGTAAGTCACGATATTTGTTTTCACGATATATTTGTTTTCACGTAAAAGTATTTTACATATTTTTTATTTGACTATGTTTTTGTTTTATTTTGATTTAGCTATCTTTCTTTTAATATTTCTATTTTATGTATATTTTTGGTTCCCATAAGGTAATCAGTGGCGCCCAATATTTTATTTCTTTTTAATTGACATCCTTATTTTAATTTTCCTATTATTTTTATTTCTAAGCTAATAAGAGTATACCATTAACATCCTTTAAAAATCCACCCCACATCTCTTCCGACTCTGAGCTACTAGGCCATGTCATTCATTGTGTAACATCCCCTAATATGACATAACAACATCTTGTCAAATTTTATTTCTATCAACGTTTCACTGGCATTTGACGTGTTAATGTTATACAAATAGCGCCCTTTCGTGGGACTGCTATAAAGTTCAATGTCTTAAAATAAAAAGGCCCTATATACTATCCTTTGTTTTTAAACCAGGAGGAGTAAACTAAAAAGACAGATTCACACCTAAGAAAGTCACTAAAAAGATCACCAAATACATCTTCTTTTTTGGTTGATCTTGTCGGCCTTCGACGATAATCCATAAGACAGTATAACGTTCTCAAGCCCAATGGGACTTATTTCGACCATATTTACCATAAATTGATATTCTACACTCATCCGCAGCCAGTACTTTTTCCCAATCGTCTATTGTCCAATTGACGTATTCAAGACAAATGTAAGTCTGCGTGTTTTGTGAGCAGCAGTAGTAATGGCCCAATTGCTGTATTGCAAGCTATCAAACCCTGTTTTGTTAACCTTTGTCGAACAGTAGAAATGCTGATTACTGGTCCTTGGACTTGCTAAATATGGCTTTGGAGCATTTGAGCAGATTACATACGGTTTGGAATGCAGCAATAGTGAGACCGTGATCTTTTATGACTATTATCTTCCTTTCTGCGCACATACCGGGTCGCCGTTGTTGAAACTCGGTCTCAATAGATCGTTGGTAAGTTGTCTGCAGAATTGGACCACTAACATTCAATTGTCTTGCGACATCCCTTTGGCTTGTTCCATTTTCCAGCAATGTAACAATCTGAATAGATTTTCGATATTTTTCCACCATGATTAAGCAATACAATTCACTGTAAGGAGGCCAATGTAACAGTAAGATATCTCAGAAACTCTTTAGAACACTACAATAGTTCACACAGTTCTCAAAACAATGAATTTCGCGAAGCTTCGTTGATTCGTAAATAATAAGTGCTGAGAATGTTATGATTTAATAAATATGTTATGCGTTAATAATAAATTTATTTATTCCATTTGAACGCTCGGTTTATCTTCTTAGAATTTTTTTCAACGAAAATGTTTTTTTTTTCGTTTATAATTTCGCATAGTCTGTTCGTTCGTGCGTTGCCGCCCCTGCGATACTTGGAGCCGATTTACCTATAGATACCTATAGATACCTAACAGATGTACTGTTGTCTCCTGAATCTAAATCTGAAAACAGCATTTCGATATCTCAAACCATCTTCGAGATAACCGACCTCAAAGTCAACTTGCATCTCGGGACAGCAATTTAGGGTCATTTAGCAATTTTAGATAGCGACAAAGGAGTCACTGCTAAACACGCATTAAACCTAATAAACTGTACGTAAAAATGCAAATGAAAATTTCATATAATTTAAAACTAGAAACTAGCGCGTGACTTCGGGTGAAATCAGCTATAAACGCTTGTGATCAGGACCCTAACATCAGATATAAAATTTTATCCATATTATACGAGGTACACTTCCCGTCATAAAAAACTGGTACACTTTTTTTTCCCAATGTAAACCTATGTTCAGACTGGATACAATAGTTCGTGAATCACTTCGTTGTTGCCATAACAGATAACGGAATTTCACTAAATCTAAATACAAAAAAGTGACGTTTAAAAATGTATAAAGGTTTTAGCATATTATTTTTTTCACTACCAATTGACCATCATTGAAAAAACCTGGGAAAGCTTGGACGAAGATGAAAATTTATAACTAAATTTATTTCTCAGTGCCCAGAAGATTACAAGAAGTGATTAATAATAATGGAGCTATGACAAAATATTAATATTTTAGAAGTTTCAAATTGTAACACATAATATACATTTATGTATTTAAATTCCACATTTGTTCACTGTAAAAGTTATTCATATATTGTATTAATTTCAAATCAATATTTTTATTTTTCCCGGGTGTTTATTCTAGTATCCCACAAATCAATAGGGTTTTGTATTTACAGTACAATTTACGAGAAACCAATCACGCTTAAAGTTATGTCTAGATTTATAACTATCATTATTTTTGAATTGAAATATTTTCATAAATTATAATAAAACACGAATCAATGTATGGGTACTTAATTGAGATGACTGGCAACGTTGTCTTGAAATTAGAATGACACATTTGACAAGATCAACTTACACAACTTGAAAAACGCGATTTTCGGTTATAAGAGTCGTACCAGTTTTTTTTGACGCGAAGTGTACGTCAAAAAATATGAATTTCGTTCAGGAGTAAGTACCTTTATTTTTCACAATATTTAAAATTTGTTTGGAATTAAAAACTATGAAAGTTTTTCTCAAATTACGGATACCCAACATCATTTTCCTTTATAACTCTTTTATTATTCATTTTACTAAGAAAAGTTATTTTTCATAAAAAGTCTGCATGGTCTAAAATCTAAGATGCAACCATCATATTACACTGGCGGGCAAAAAATTTAGGTCACTAGATGAGTTATACACGTTTGATGCCTCGAATTTCCTAAACCAGTTGTCCGATTTGAATGATTTTTTTAGTAGCTTATAGCTTTATTATTTCAGAATCTGAATGTATTAATATTATTGCTAGACAGGTAAATGTCATTTTATACCGGGTGTAACAATCATACTGTGTCTTTCCTTAAAGTTTGGAACACTCTGTGGAATATTATAGCATAGATAAAATATTGAAATTAAAACTCAATTGTAGCCTTAGACTTTCTTAACATTTTCTTTTTTATTCATTTGCATATGTTGGATAATAAAAAAGTTAGGTACTTTAACAACTAGCCACGTTCTTCATCAATACAGGGTGTTTCTAAATAAGTGCGACAAACTTTAAGGGGTGATTCTGGATGAAAAAATAATAACCGTTTGCTTTATAAAGATATGTCCACAAATGCTTCGTTTCCGAGATACGGGATGTTGAATTTTTTCTTACGAACTGACATTTTATTTGTTGCTCTAAATCCGGTTGAGATATCCAAATGAAATTTGGTAGGTTTTGAGAGGTAGTTATTGCGCATTTTTTGACATACAAATAAGAATTTTATATTCACCATTGGCGTGCATACGGGTATAAATATTTTAGATACATCCTTTATGCACGCCAATGGTGAATATAAAATTCTTAATTGTATGTCAAAAAATGCTCAATAACTACCTCTTAAAACCTACCAAATTTCATTTGCATATCTCAACCGGTTTTAGAGCAACAAATAAACCGTTACTTTGTAAGAAAAAATTCAACATCTCGTATCTCGGAAATGAAGCGTTTGTGGACATGTTTATAAAGAAAACGGCCATTATTTTTTCATCCAGAATCACCCCTTAAAGTTTGTCGCACTTATTTAGAAACACCCTGTATTGATGAAGAACGTGACTAGTTGTTAAAGTAAATAACTTTTTTATTATCCAACATAAGCAAAAGAATAAAAAAAGAAAATGTTAAGAAAGCCTAAGGCTACAATTGAGTTTTAATTTCAATATTTTATCTATGCTATAATATTCCACAGAGTGTTCCGAACTTTAAGGAAAAAACACAGTATGATTGTTACACCCGAAATAAATAGCTATGATGATTGCCGACCTCCGTCGCGGAGATGGCACTTAAAGAAGAAGAAGAAGATAGTTCACAATATTTAACTCTTTCAGCTCCGGTGACGCGTACGCGCGTCCAAATAAGGTATACAGGAGCTAAGGGTTGAAAAAATTAAAGCGGAGCTGAAAGGGTTAAATTATAAGGAAAAAATTGCACACTAAAACATAGTTTTTAATTCTAAACAACTTTTCATAATAGCAATTTTCAATATTATGAATTTAAATACGTAAAAAAACAAAGGTTTCGTTATGATAATGCTTGCATTTTTAGCTTGTTTGTATTATAACTGGGATGGTTTTCCTATACAACGAAATTAAAGGTTTCTTCTTCTTCTTCATGTGCCTTGTCCGTTGCGGACGTTGGCTATCATCATAGCAATTTTAATTTTGTTTGCGGCGTTTCTGAATAATTCGATCGATGTTAGTCCAAACCATTGACGTAAGTTTTGAAGCCATGAGTGTCTTCTTCTTCCGGGTCCGCGTTTGCTTTCTATTTTACCCTATATTATCAGTTGGAGTATATGATATTTATCATGTCTCATAATATGACCGAGGTATTCATGTTTCCGTTTCTTAATTGTGAAAGAGATTTCTTTTTGTTTTCCCATTCGGCGCAATACCTCTACGTTGGTGGTGTGAGTCGTCCAGGATATTTTGAGGATACGTCGATACACCCACATTTCGAATGCCTCCATCTTTATCATTAATGCGCCATACAACAAGACTGGAAATACATAGCATTTTAGCAGACGTATTTTTAGTGGGAGAGATATGTCGGAATGGGTGAATATATTTCTCATGTTGTTAAATGTTGCTCTGGCCTTTTCAATTCTATATCTTATTTCGGTTGTTTGATCCCATTTCGAGTTGACGACCTGTTCCAAGGTATATATACGAGTCAACGTGTTCAATTAATTGGTTTTTTATTTTCAATTGTCTGGCAGGTTTTTGTGTTTTGCTGGCCAGCATCCATTTTGATTTATTTACTTTTAGGTTAAATCCTCTTTCTTCACTCGCTCTTTGTACCCTGTCCATAAGCTGCTGAAGTTCATCGATACTGCTATCGTCCGCATATCGGATGTTATTTGTCAATTCTCCATTGATTTTTATGCTTTCGTTTGCTTCATCCACTGCTTTTTTAAAAATTTGTTCGGAGTAAATATTAAAAAGGAGAGGGGAGAGAACACATCTCTGACGCACGCCTTTTCTGATATCAATGCTCTCTGTGGACGCATTGCCGACTTTTACCCTGGCTGTCTGATTTCAGTAGAGACTTGTCGCAATTCGGATGTCCTTATATCATCAATTCCTATGTTTTAGGTTTAGTTATGTTTATTTTTTTTATTCACATGTTTATTATGAATCAAAGATAATTTTTATCGATTTTCTGCTGAATTTTTCATTAGAACTATACCTTCTTGGTAGGTGTCCAACAGTAGTCTGTAATTATTTTAATATGTTTATTTTTCTTGGTAACGTTTACGTAATATGTTTATTTTTCCTGGTAACATTTTTTATCTTCTTGTTCTTCCCGTGCCATATCCTGATTGGACGTTGGCGACCATTCGGGCCCACATAAGCCTCGAAAACAGATAAAAAGGCATCACTATAATATGGAAAACAGAGGAGACAGAGGGTACAAAGCTGAAAAGAACATATCCAGCAACATAATATCACAGGAAGATGTTAAGGTAGAGAAGGAAGGATAGCCCTCTTATCTCAAAAGCGGAAGTAGCTAAAACCATCCAAAGAATAAAAACTAATAAAACTCTGGGTCCTGATAAAATCAAGCAGAGTTCCTTAAATTACTGGAAGATAACTATATCGAACCTATACAAAACCTGTTTAACTCAATAATATCCAAAGAGGAGTTCGATAGGATTGTTTTGTCACCTTTATTGTTCAATATTTAGTCATTTGCTAAATTAATCATTTTTGATACGCTGAATAATTTTCAATTTACTGATGATAGTGTTCTTCTTGCTGATAGTGTAGAAGGCCTTCAAAGGCTAATTAACCTATAGTCAAAATTACTTTTAAAGATAAATTTCTGAATGATCTTTATAAGACGAAAACGATGATAATCAGCCAAAACTCTAATGTAAACTACCATTTCTTTACAATCGATGTGCAACTAGAAAGAGTCCAAAATTTCACATATCTAGGGTGCAACTTAAATGAGAATTGGATCACTGTAGAGAAGAAGTTTGTGTTAGATTTGTGAAAGTCAGAAGTATGTTTTATAAAATGAAAGCTGTTCTTTGTAATATGGGCCTTGGTATAATGGTTAGACGTCTATTACTTAACTCTCCTGTATGGCGTAAATGGGTCTTGATATAATGGTGAGACGTCTAGTACTTAACTCTCTTATGTGGAGTAGAGGCATGGATTGTTACAGAAACAAGCAGTAAGAAAATAACACCATTCGAAGTGTGGTGTTACCGAAGGATGAGATATCTCTCATCATCCACAGGACCAAAAGCTGATCTGCAGAGTAACACATAGAAAACTCTCATATTTTGACCATGTGACGAGAAACGATAAATACCACATTCTACATGCAAAGCGCATTAAAAGTAAGCAGAGGGATGGGTATACGACGAATCTCGTGAACGGATAAAATATTCTTAGGACTATTTAGAACCGCTATAATCAAACGTTTTTCTAATATAGGAATATACTAGTGGAATCGTCGGCTTTGTTTGTCGTTTGAAGTCCATATGGCTTTTGCCGGCGTTTTGCTAACTTGCCTCTTGAGCTGCAATCTTGAGGATCATGTTAACTCATTGCTAATGGTCTAAGAGCTAGCAACGTTTTCGAGAAACTATTTTAAGACAGCTGATTCTTTAATATATTATTCCCTACGCATCCTCGAACACCTTACCGGCCATCTGGCTACTGAGACAGGTTGCGTTCATTACTGCGCAGCGCACCTGTACAGGTAAATATATCGAATTTAAAATTATTTTAAGACGAAAAATTTTTTTGCCATTACTTTTTAAACATTATTAGAAATATGAATTATAATTGCCAGACATTTCTGTGGTTGCTAAATGCGCGCCAGACGGTATACTCTAAGGGCTATCAACGTTTTCGAGAAAGTATTTTAAGACAGCTGATTCTTTAATATATTATTTCCTATGCAACCGCGAACACCTTCCCGGCCATCTGGCTACTGAAACAGGTTGCGTTCATTACCGCGCAGCACACCTTTACAGGTAAATGTATCGAATTTAAAATTATTTTAAGACGAAATTTTTTTTTGCCATTTTTTAGACGCTATTTTTTATAAATATTAATTGAAAAATTTTAATCATTTTAGTATGGCTGAAATTTTAATATTATATTATTTACACATAAATAAATGCAAAATTAATTTGCCAGACATTAACTCGGTTGCAGTCATCAGCCAGATGCATTTAAAATCGTTTAAAATGATATATATTTTCAGCAAAACGATCGCTGGCTGTGTTAAGAATTAAGACAAACAAAAGATACAGGTAAATATATTTAAAATTAGTTTAAGACGAAACATTTTTTTGTCATTACTTTGTAAACATTATTAGAAACATGAATTATAATTGCCAGACATTTCTGTGGTTGCTAAATGCGCGCCAGACGCTATTTACTATAAATAATAATAGAAAAATTTAAATAATTTTAGTATGTGTGTAATTTTAATATTATATTATTAACACATAAATAAATGTAAAATTAATTTGTCAGACATTAACTCGGTTGCAGTCATCAGCCAGATGGATTTAAAGTCGTTTAAAATTATATATATTTTCAGCAAAAGGATCACTGGCTGTGTTAAGAAATAAGACAAACAAAAGATACAGGTAAATATATTTAAAATTAGTTTAAGACGGAAAAATTTTTTGTCATTACTTTTTAAACATTTTTAGAAACATGAAATGTAATTGCCAGACATTTCTGTGGTTGCTAAATGCGCGCCAGACGCTATTTTTTATAAATAATAATTGAAAATTTTAAAACATTTTAGTATGGCTGAAATTTTAATATTATATTATTAACACATAAATAAATGCAAAATTAATTTGTCAGACATTAACTCGGTTGCAATCATCAGCCAGATGGATTTAAAATCGTTTAAAATGATATATATATTTTCAGCAAAACGATCGCTGTCTGTGTTAAGAAATAAGACAAACAAAAGATACAGATTTAAAATTAGTTTAAGACGAAAAATTTTTTTGTCATTACTTTTTAAACATTATTAAAAACATGAATTATAATTGCCAGACATTTCTGTGGTTGCCAAATGCGCGCCAGACGCTATTTTTTATATATAATAATTGAAAAATTTAAATAATTTTAGTATGGCTGAAATTTTAATATTATATTATTTACACATAAATAAATGCAAAATTAATTTGTCAGACATTAACTAGGTTGCAGTCATCAGCCAGATGGATTTAAAATCGTTTAAAATGATATATATTTTCAGCAAAACGATCGCTGGCTGTGTTAAGAAATAAGACAAACAAAAGATACAGGTAAATATATTTAAAATTAGTTTAAGTCGAAAAATTTTTTGTCATTACTTTTTAAACATTATTAGAAACATGAATTATAATTGCCAGACATTTCTGTGGTTGCTGAATGCAGCTAAATGCTGTTATTTTATCATATATCTTAACATCATTACAGGAATGTAAAATTTATTTCTTACACTTCAATTGTTTTCGATCTTTTCCACAATAAAAACATATTCTTTTATTACCTGTGTCTGTTGACTGATCATCATCAATCGGCGGGATTTCAGGACAAAAGTTTGTTTCTTGGACATTTGAATTGGTACATGAACTTGAAGAAGCCTCGTCATATGCTACTCTTTCACTTACATTAATTGAAGTATTTGGTAATAATGTCTTAGAACTAGATGTACCAGGAAAACCTGTCGACGATAAATTGGAAAATTCATCACTATCTAAAACAGTATCACTCACACTTGACAGCGAAGAACTTGATGTATGACGAAGATTTGACAAAACTGAATTAATATCAGATATGTTACGATACTTAGCCATTAAGGCTGCAAAAGAATTGTAACATTTTTTATGGTATCAGTGGTATTCACTTGGTCCGGTAACTGTACATTATTATATTTTAAATTGTATTTAATACGCGCACTCAAAACTTCTTTACACTTTAACAGTTTTTCATCCACAAAAGTTATTACATTCTCGTTTTTTTCCTTGCAAAACACACATTGTATTTTATTTGCCATTATATTGTATCACAATTATTTTTCACTAAATAGAAACTCGACAAGAATTGTTAACTCACTGTGAATTGTGACTGATCCATCTTAATACATGTGCGGACAACACGCACCCCCGAAATTGTCGTATCTTTTGTTTGTCTTATTTCTTAACCCAACCAGCGATCGTTTTGCTGAAAATACACATTATTTTTATGATTTTAAATCCATCTAGCTGGTGAATGCAACCGAATTAATGCCTGGCAAATTAATTTTGCGTTTATTTATGTGTAAATAATATAATATTAAAATTTCAGCCATACTAAAATGATTTAAATTTTTCAATTATTATTTATAAAAAATAGCGTCTGGCGCATATTTAGCAACCACAGAAATGCCTGGCAATTATAATTCATATTTCTAATAATGTTTAAAAAGTAATGGAAAAAAATTTTCCGTCTTAAAATAATTTTAAATTCGACATATTTACCTGTATAGGTGCGCTGCGCAGTAATGAACGCAACCTGTCTCAGTAGCCAGATGGCCGGTAAGATGTTCGAGGAAGCAAAGGGAATAATATATTAAAAAACCAAGTGTCTTAAAATGACCGTTTTCCCGACGTTATGGACCTCTTGGTCCATAACATGAAAAATTTACCGCTTCATCGCCTTTTATCAATGAACGATTTAATTCAAACGCAATATTCTTCGACGTTGAATCTTAAGCTGGATATATAAATAAACATTTAGATGATGTTTATTCTCGTTGAGAATATTTATGATGTACAGAGTGTAAAAAATGCTACAATTTTTTAAAATTATATTCGTTTCAGAGAGCAGAGCAGATCCAGAAGACTTTATTCATTTGTTCCTGAACCATTCCGAACGATTAGTTGAATTTTTAGAATATTTAATTAATGAGGACGTTCTCCTCAGTATGCCAGTGTATAATACATTACTCGAACATTATTTACATGTATGGGCAAGTTTGGAAAACATTGCGGATAAAAATAAATTATCTCAAAAGATTTTAAAACTGATGCAAAATCCCGATGTTAAATATGACAAATCTCAAGCTTTAGTTGTTTGTCATATGCATTCTTTTAGGGAAGGAATTTTGTATTTGTATGAGGAACAGAAACTATATCAACAAATTTTAAGGTCAGTTATTCAGCAATGTTAAAATACTCCAATATTCGCTGTGAGCTTCGCTGGTATCGCCAACTAGCGGATTACTAGTGCAACTTCGGTTGGAAATTTCAAACTTATTATTTAATTTTTATCGTGTAATATTTACACCGCAAAGAAGCAATTAGATTGTAATCGATGGTTAATCAGTGGATGGTTAATCAATAAGTACATACAAAATTTATTATTCATTATGATTATTTTTTTAAGATTTTGCTTATTATTTTGACTGCGAATATTAGTTTCCTTCTTTTTTTCTTCCGATACTGTCACAACCATCGTGTAGATGGCGCTTAGATTAATAGATTAATTATAATATAAAATGTTAAAAAACCATATTTCAGTATTTAAAACGTAGGTATATTTAAGGTAAAGATATAAGCCACAGCTTTGGCCAACTTATATTTTTCCTATTAATGGTTTTAATTTCAATGTTTTAAATTAAAGCCATCGGTACATAATTCGCAAATATTTTACGGCCATCCCTACGTTTTCTGTCTTTACACGGCAAATTACGTGTAGTAAAATTCACACTCGTATGGATATGTAAACATTACTAGAATGCCATTCTACTTGACAATGTCATCATTAACTTTAAAGAGATGGCTTTTGAATGTTCTGGGATAACTGTTATTTGTATAATTGCAAATTATTAATTCAGTTAATAAATGTGATAATTTTTTCATTAACTATGTATTCAGTGATTGTAATAATTTATATGTACAACAAAAACTAATACTCAATCGAGAAAAGAGGAAAAGTGTTAAAGTGATTTTTTAATAATATATTGTTACTATGGAACGCTTACAATTTTGAACATCTTTAACAACAGAATACTTGGGTCACAGAATATATCCTGATGTATTCTCTGCTTGGATCTTCCATAAATAATAAACAATAAATAACTTTTTATTAAGTTCACGTCTTAAATCAATTATTTATCAAATACACTATCAATATTATTTAATCAACAATTCAAAATATTCCCGATGCCATGTCAAATATTTAAAACTGTCACTGTCTTGTCATCATATTCTATTTGACTCAGTGCGTTGTATGACAAAGATAGCGAATGTTCGATTTGGAAAATATCACCACGGACATGGTGTCCATTTTTTTCGAATCCTGAAAAAACTAATAAATATTTTTTAAAAATTTAAACGCAGAATGTAAGACTAAATTATTATCGAGGGCCAAAAGTCCCTTAGAATAAATAAAAACTTTTGAATGAGATATTTGAAATTAAAAATCGCACTACATTTTCTCTTAGTTTTTCACCCCTTTAACTTATTAAAATAAACATTATAGAAGTGTTCAGGGACTTTCTGCCCTCGGTAAGATCGTAATCTTTCATTCTGCGTTTAAATTTTTCAAAAATACTTATTAGTTTTCTCAGGTTCGAAAAAAATGAATCCCCATTTGAATAGCATTGCAGCCGAAAATACGTACCCATCCCCTTAAACAATTTCGACATTTATGTCAAATCTCCAACCTAAGTTCACTTATTTGTCACTACTGGCGCTCACGAATTTTTAAGTATCCCCTCTACCAACGTGCTGACAGCGGATAGTCAACAAACAGTAGTATTTCTTTTAGCGCCACATTTACAGTTTCAAAGATCTCAATTCTTTTGTTTGATTGCTTGGCTGAATATGTTTATTTCAATTCGTTCACTGTATCGCTAAAATGAAGTTTCATAGCCAAATAAAACATAATTAATAAATATTCATCAATTTTTCAATTATAATTTAAACATTTTCACTACTAATAAAAAATAACTTACAAATTCTTCGACATTTTTATGACGGTTATAATTTGACGTTGAAATTTAAGACATTTCTCCCCAGAAAACCAACTATATTACTCACTACCTTAGATAATGTTTTTGAGACGTCTTTCAACAGCCTTTTACGATCGGTTAATAATTGAACATAAGATTTCGAACTCCAATTTGAATCTATTAAAATTAATTAAGAGAGAAATGAGAAGTCCCAGATCAACAATAAATCTGAAAATTCTCTTGGAACCCCTTTCTGGTAACGTCCTTATTCTCTGCATTTACAATTTATAAGACAACGAGACGACGAATAAAGGAGACGAAAGGGATTCTACAATATGCAGTCACATTCCGTCTATTCGTCTAGGAAAAATTCCAACGAAAGTTGATTCCGTGTACTCAAAATATGAGTAAAATGGAAAATTAAAAACAGCTTGTCTCATTTCAGTTCAGAAATGATCCACCATCCCTATACGTCCGTTTCTCTCCAGGCCTCTTCAGTGGGGCTACTAGATTAGGAGACGGTATAGGTGAAATTTGCTAATTATTTTAGGCACGATAAGACCCTATAACTTAAATAGTAGAACCTAAAAGAAAACGTATGAACACTGCCGTTACTTTTTAGTGGCACATGCGTCGACATTATCGTATCAAACTTTCCAATTATGGAAGGGATAAATAAATTAATAGGTACCCTTCCTCACTCCCAGAATTAAATTTTTTCATTTTTTTAAGTTCTATGTGATTAAATAATAAAACATAGCGTAATTTTAACCCACCACCCCCTTCTCCCACCATCAAAAACTTCATTTTTCGTTTTTATTTTTTTAAGGTGGGATGAAATCAATTTTAAAATTTCAAAAAATTCATAGACATAGTTGAGGCTTTTACAAAACATGTCTATTTTTATAGATACGTAGGTTGAGTGTACATAACCTCAAAAAACTTTAAAAAAAGTTTTTGAAAAAAGCGTATAATTTTTTTGGAACTGAACTCAATGTAGGTTTTGTGGGAGGATAAAGGATTACTTTATTTGGAAGGATTTCATTGAGTTGTCCCTGTTTAGGATTTTGTCCTCTTCAGGGTATGCGTTGAATTTTGTTAGTATGGCAGAAAAAGCAACAGTCCGAAAAAACACTGGGGCAAGGTGTGGTGAGGCCTGTGTGTTGCCAGACGTGGTGGTTCAGCCGACTATCAGAGATCAGAAGAGAAAGTTTGGAATTGGTGTTGGTACCATTGACATGTGTGTGTACTGTCCGTGCTTTGCCCTCGACCAAGCTCCCTAGAAACTATTGTACAATGGACAGACAAGCCTGCATTCTGCGTCGGCGGTCAGGAGGTGGTTTTAGACATTGCGTGGACAGTGAGCGTTCAAGTGGTAGAAAATAGTTGCGGCTATTTTCTTAGGGCGAGCAGGTATAATTGTGCAATAAAGTTGGAAAACCGCAAAAAACCAACTTCTCCCTGTTCGGGGTTTTTTTGAGGTGGCTGGAGGTCTAATTTTTTTTGTGTATTTGATCAAACACTATGTTTTTAATTTTTTTCAGATTTTTCCGTAAGGTTCGCTACATTCAAAAATCCAAAAAACTTTTTTTATGGGGTTTTTGGGGGGTTGAACGTGTTTCTCCCATTTTTAAATGTTCCAAAGGACTCCTTCACTTTAAATTTTATATAACATATAAAGATACATTGATTTGATCTATTTTGAAGTCTATAAACTAGGGAAAATGCCCAAAAACCCAAAAAAAAACAGTTTTTTGGATTTTTGAAGGTGGCGGATCTTACTGAAAAAAATTAAAAACATAGTGTTTGATAAATTACATAACGTAATCCTCCAAAATAAGTTATACGCTTTTTTCCAAAAATTTTTTTTTAATTTTTTGAGGTTATGTACACTTAACCTACGGATCTATAAAAAATAGACATGTTTTGTAAAAGCCTCAACTATGAATTTTTTGAAATTTAAAAATTGATTGCATTCCGCCTAAAAAAAAATAAAATCGAAAAATGATGTTTTTGATAGTGGGGGAAGGAAGTGGCGGGTTAAAATTACGCTGAGTCTAATTGCTTAGTCACATAGAACGTAAAAAATGAAAAAAAAAATTGAATTCTGGGAGTGAGCGAAGGTACCTTTTACTTTATTTATCCCTACCATAAGTGGAAAGTTTGATGCGCTAGTGCCGACGCATGTGCCACTAAAAAGTGACGGCACAGTGTTCATACGTTTTCTTTTAGGTTGTACTATTTAAGTTATAGGGTCTTATCGTGCCTAAAATGGTTAGCCAATTTCACCTATAGCGGCTCTTAGTCTATACATGAACACCTCTGAATCGAAACGAAACCAAGCCGCCTATTTAAGCATAATTATGAAAATAATTCTGCGTATCGGAAGCTGCAGCGGTAGCGACATCTATTAGAGAGAAATGAGAAGTCCCAGATCTAAACAATAAATCTGAAAATTCTCGTGGAACACCTTTCTGGTAACATCCGTGGAACACCATACTAGAAAAGTGTTTCACGAGAATCTTCTCATTTCTCTCTAATAGATGTCGCTATTGCTACAGCGTTCGATACGCAGAATTATTTTTGAAATTCTGCTTAAATACGTGGTTTGGTTTCGTTTCGATTCAGAGGTGTTCATGTAGCCCCACTGAAGACGTCTGGAGAAACAGAAACGTACGTATGGGGATGGTGGATCATCTCTAAACTGAAATGAAACATAAGCTGTTTTTAATTTTTAATAAAATCGATTACTTTTATGTACACCATGATATCATTAATTATCTTGTTAAAGAACGCAAAGTACTACTACTGTTCGTTTAGTATACTATTTAGTACTTTAGTTAGCAGTATACAGTGATGAGTGCGCTAAAAACTGGCAAAATAACGCAAAGATAGGCATAATACATTGTGAAATAAAAAGAGATGAAACTAGTAGGGGTGGAAAATTATAGTTATATACTTATAAATATACATTATATTACATGATAGTTTCCCATGTTTAGACGTTAGCTTAGGACCTAGTAGTCGTAAGAGCTAGAGCCGAAAAATCATCGTCATAAGTAATATGGAGTTTGGCATATGAAATGTGTCCATTGTATATTGATAATTATGACCCCTTTCAGGCTGACACCTCAGTGGATACAGGAAGTAGCAATAAGGGATGAAAGGGGGAAATTAGTGTAGTCTTTAAAGGTTTTCACCTCCTATTTTGTTAAATCTCCATCGATTTGCATGAAAATTGGTGACTAGCTAGAGCATACCCCAAGAAATAAAAATGATTTAGTGCCAACTTGCACTTTGCACTTTGGTGAAAACTATTTTATTAAAAATAACCCCACAAATCGATAGAGGGACAAATTATAAGTAAAATTTGTTATGTCATGTTATTAAAATAAATCAATACTTTTTGAGTTATTAAAGATCAAAGATTTGTCTGTTTAAGAGCACATGCGTGAAGTTACGGGTGATAAAAAGAACATATTAATTAATTGTATGTTAGTAAAATATTATTTTTATATTATTATTGGAATATGTTTTTGTAATGTTCATATAAACCACCCTTTAGGTTGTTATTTAAAATGTTTTTAAGTAGGTTGTTGTTGATAAAAAAAAAAGATAGTTGAAGTTGTTGAATAAATAAAAAGCAGTTTTTATGAAAAGTCCAATCTCTAGTTCTTTCTTAAATTAAATATATAAAATCTAATAGGTTATGTGGCCCCAGATTATACTTAACTACTGCATATATATTTAGTTTAAAGTATCGGTGTGTCCGAAAAAAAAAAAAGCAAGAAAGTATATTTAAAGACTTTGCCGGTGTGTCCGAAGTATAATAGGGTTTGAAAGAAAGAACTAGACCCAGTGAAAGAAAGAACTAGAGTGGCGTGTGTCGCCGGAAATTTGAAGCAAAATAAATAATAATGGGCGACAAAATAGATATATCCACAGGAGGTAAATTTGATGGCGTTAACTTTCAACAGTGGAAGTTCCAACTGAAATGTGCCTTAAGAGCCAAAGGTATATATGGAGTTATTGATGGCTCGTTAATCAAACCAGAAGTAGCAGGAGACGAATTACAGGCATGGTTTAAAAAGGATGCCCAGGCTATGTTCACTTTAACATCTGCAGTGAGTTTAAATCAGATTACTTTGATTGAAAGTTGTAATACTGCTAAAGAGATTATGGAGACCTTTGAGTCTATTTATGAGCAGAAATCAGAATCAAATAAAATGATGTTGCATGAACGGTTTCATCAATATAAGATGAGTAGCCTAGATACTATCGCTCAACACATAGCAAAAGTGCAGAATCTTGCTAAGCAAATTAAAGAAGCAGGTGATGATGTGAGTGATATTGCTATTATGACAAAAATACTGAGTACATTGCCCCAAAAGTACAGAAATGTTAGACAGGCATGGTTGTCCGTAGACAGTGCTAAACAAACTATAGGTAACCTTACCGCAAGACTGTTAGATGAAGAAATGAACTTAACTGCATATGAAGAGACAGAACAAGCACTGGCAACAATGTCATTCAAAGGAAAATATGATCAGAAAGGTCAAGAAAGGGGTGTAATATGTTTTGAATGTAGAAAGCGGGGGCACATTGTCAAATTTTGCAGAGAGAAAAAGAATGAACAAGAAAACAGTAGTAGCAGGTCATATAGAAGTCATAATCGAGGCAGAGCTGGCTTTAGTAACTACAGAAAAGGTTACAAAAAGAATGACAGAGCACAAGCTGGCAACTCTACAGAAAATCAGCAAGGTGGTTCTTCGAGTAGCGCATATTATAATGTTAATAATGAGAGTGCATTCAACATAGAAGAAAAACAGCTAGAAAAAGTGGATACAAGTGATGATTGGATTATGGACAGTGGTGCATCAGCACATATGTGTTACAGGGAAGAATATTTTTTTAATATTGACAGAACTTTTATATCACAGGTATCACTTGGCAATAATCAAACACTACCAGTACAAGGTAAGGGAACTATTAAAATAGAGAAGTTAATCAATGGACAATGGTTTAAATCCACTATAAATGATGTGCTATATATCCCACAGTTGAGAAAGAATTTATTTTCAGAAGGTGTTTTGATAAACAAAGGTATGAGTGTAATTAAGATTAACAATGAAGCCAAAGTAAATGAAAATGAGAATCTAGCAGCAGTTGGTATAAAGGATAGAAACAACACATATAAAATGATGTTTCGCACAATAATATATAATGCATGTGTGACTTCAGTAGATGATTTAAAGATATGGCATGAAAGACTGGGACATGTTAATAAGAAATATTTAGAAGAAATGGTAAAAATGTACTTAATCAAAGGTGTTACAGAAAAGAAACAAGATTTTGTGTGTGAAGGTTGTTTGATTGGAAAGCAACATAAGAAGACTTTTAAAGAGAGACCACACACTAAGTTACCTCCTGGAAAAAGAATATTCAGTGATGTTTGTGGACCTATGCAAACTGAATCTGTACGAGGAGCACGTTACTTTGTAACATTCAAAGATGAGTACACCGGGTATAGAGTAGCATATTTTATTCGACATAAAGCAGATGTACTAGATTGTTTCAAAGTATATAATAGAAAAATTAAGGCAAAGTATGGCTATTCTGTTGAAAAACTGCATACAGATAATGGTACTGAGTATACAAATAATGCTTTCAAAGAGTATTTAGAACAAGAAGGTATAGAGTCAGAAACCACAGCACCATACACTCCAGAGCAAAATGGCAGATCTGAGCGAGATAACAGATTAATTGTAGAAATGGTTCAATGTATGTTATACCAATCTGGAGTAGATAAGAGACTATGGGCAGAGGCAGTTAATACTGCCATCTACATTTGCAACAGAATTACAAGCAAACAGACACCAGGTTCTACAGCTTATGAACAGTGGACAGGGCAGAAACATGTACTTGACCACATGAAAGTGTTTGGGTGTGATGCATATGTACATATTCCTGACCAGAAAAGAAGGAAACTAGAGGCAAAGAGTCAGAAGGTTATATTTGTTGGATATGACAAAAACTCCACAAATTATAGATTATTCAACCCAACAACACAGAAAATAGTGATATCTAGAAATGTGTTTTTCAATGAGAAAATGTACAGTGCAAAGAAAGACAATATGATCAAGGTAGCAGCAGAAGATGATGTGACAATTTTTGAAATACAAGAAAATGAACTTGAAGAGAGACAAGAAGAAGAACAAATAAACGTTAATAATGAAACAGAAGTTTTACAACATGATGATAATATCAACTTGAGACCACAACGACATATACGTTTGCCAGTCAGATTAAATGATTTTGAGGTAAATTTTACTGAAGTTGATATACCACAGACATATGAAGAAGCAGTGTCAAGTAGTGACAAAGAAAAATGGAAAATTGCCATAAATGAAGAGTTTGATGCACTATTGAAAAATGAAACATGGACTATGGTTAAGAAGCCAGACAATAAAAACATTATAGACTCAAAATGGGTGTTCAAAGTCAAGAGACATCCAGATGGCTCAATAGAAAGATATAAGGCTAGATTGTGTGCTAAAGGATATGCCCAAAAAGAAGGAATAGATTACAATGAAATTTTTGCACCAACAACAAGGTATGACTCCATAAGAATCTTGTTAGCTCTAGCCACAATAAATGACTATGAAATCATGCAGTTCGATATAAAAACAGCATTTTTATATGGACATCTTGACGAAGACATTTTTATGTCACCACCTCAGGGGCTAAAGTGTGAACCCGGACTAGTGTGCAAGTTAGATAAGTCGTTGTACGGTTTAAAACAATCACCACGGTGTTGGAATCGAAAATTCCACTCGTTTTTGGCTAACTACGGTTTTCAAAAATCATCAGCTAATCAGTGTGTTTATACTGGACATGTAGACAATATTAAAGTGATCTTAATCATTTACGTTGATGATGGTTTGTTACTTTCTGAGAAAAAATTAGCAATAGAGACAGTTTTGTGCATGATAAAAGAATGTTTTAAAGTGACCGTGACGGTTGGGAACTATTTCGTCGGACTAGAAATTACAAGAAACTTAGAGACTGGTACAATGTTAAGTCAAGCAAGTTACACAAAACTAATAATAGATAGATTTGGTCAACAAAATGCAAATCCTGTAAGTACACTAGAAGATGTAAGTGCTGACTTAACAGGTGAGTCAAATAAGAGGATGTTAGAAAATAAAATGCCATGTAGACAGGGAATAGGTTCATTATTGTGTTTGGTCGTGGAGTCAAGACCTGACATTGCACATGCGGTGGGAGTAATCAGCCGCTATAATTATGGCATGAGTTATTGTTACTACAAATACAATGAAGTTAACATGCATGGATACAGTGACGCAGATTATGCAGGTGATATAGAAACTCGTCGTTCCACCACTGACTACGTTTTGGAAACTGGACAAGTAAGAGATAGACAATCAGAGTGCAATAAAGTGGACATTTATATATTTTTTTATTTAAATGGTTTGTTTATGGGTTGAACAACTTAACAAAAAGGTGGGAGTATTGGAATATGTTTTTGTAATGTTCATATAAACCACCCTTTAGGTTGTTATTTAAAATGTTTTTAAGTAGGTTGTTGTTGATAAAAAAAAAAAGATAGTTGAAGTTGTTGAATAAATAAAAAGCAGTTTTTATGAAAAGTCAAATCTCTAGTTCTTTCTTAAATTAAATATATAAAATCTAATAACTATTTCGATATTATAAATTTAGCAAAAGTGTATTCGAATATGTCAAATGTACCCATTATTGGACACCCCCAGTTTCTATACATATTCAGTTTATATTGATAGAAAAAATTCAATGAAATATCGAAATAATATAAAAATAATATTTTACTAACATACAATTAATTAATATTTTCTTTTTATCATCCGCAACTTTACGCATATGCTCTTAAATAGACAAATCTTTGATCTTTAATAACTCAAAAAGTATTGATTTATTTTAATAACATGATATAACAAATTTTACTTAAAATTTGTCCCTCTATCGATTTGTGGGGTTATTTTTAATAAAATTGTTTTCACCCGCGGGAAGGGGTGGTATTCACTACAGGGTAAAAGTGCAAGTTGGCACCAAATCAGTTTTATTTCTTGAGGTATGCTCTAACTAGTCACCAATTTGCATGCAAATCGATGGAGGATTAACAAAACAGGAGGTGAAAACCTTTAATGACTGCACTAACTTTCCCCTTTCATTCCTTATTGCTACTTCCTGTATCCACTGAGGTATCAGCCTGAAAGGGGTCATAATTGTCAATATACAATGGACACATTTCACAGGAAAAACTCCATATTACTTATGACGATGATTTTTCGGCTATAGCTCTGCGTCTATAGTTGACTTAGGTCATAATTATATGTATGACGTTTAGTAAAATTTTTTAGTTGAGCTATTTTTATTATTAGTTTGATTCATAATTAAAATGGCTACTTATTAATGTTTTTACTAGCGTCTGTCTTAATTTATTCAATTATTTGTTTTAACATTGGAAATTAAAATATAATGTTTTTCGACGGCATACGTATAATTGTGAACTAGTCACGTATAAGAACTAGCTTTATCTCGTACTATTTTACAACTTAATCGTTTTCCATCTTTGGTGTTATTTTGGTTCCTAGGACACTCATCACTGTATACAGCGTATTTAGGTTACATAGCTATTACACTAAATTATTTTAGGTACCACATTAGTCAAAATGATTCGAATTCAGTATTAGCCTGCTGCAGAAGATTTGGACACCAAGAACCCACATTATGGGTGCAAGCTCTCTGGTCCTGCGTTAGAGAAAGTACAAAGCCTTCCTTGGACTTACTAACCGAGGTATTTCACATTTTATGGAATACACATTTTATGGAACAGGCCACAGCCACCTTTACTTTACAAGCCATGAAGAGAAAAAGGCAACGTCGCAATTGATGACGTCGGTATTCTGACTTTCGGACTACCGCTTTCGAAACCACGATTTTAAAGTACAAATTCAAGTAAAATTTATAGTATTTTTTGAGTCAAACAGGAAAATATATTAATTAGAAGCTTTTACAAAATCAAATTAAAAGTAATTCCTTGTAAGTAACGTTTATTATACAAAAAAACAAACAATGACACGAATATGTGTAAAATACTTTATTTTAAATAAATAATATCTTATTTTAAAATATATACAAAATATCGCTAGAAATAACTATGAAAACAATTGCTCACAATGTTTGATGTGCATTGTTGGGGTTTGGAGTAGATAACTTTCTTTTTTGTTATCGCCCTTATCGTTATTTTTCTTTTTATACTTTTTTGAAGATTCATTACGTTGATGGCTGCTATTTTTGTATAATTATTTAAAACAATATTACACATAATTTTTATAACAGCAGAATAAACTTTGAAGGCATTTTCCCCACATTCATACTAAAATTCAAAATTTAAGTGAAATCCTTCATGCTGTTGTAAACTTTTCATTACCAAAGATCATAATAACATCAGGTGACAATAACTGTTTTGTAAAAATAATTTTTTAAGATTGGGATTGTTAATAATAAATTCAAATGTAGAACAAAGGTGATAATAAATAAATTTTACTGAATCCGTTGCTAAGCACAAACCACCCCTTTGCAAATAATCATAGTAATCTGCTCCAGTTCTCTCTCCTTTACTGTAAAAAACAAGCTGTTTGAACTAGAATCATCTTAATAACATACCTTTTAAAGCTCTTTATAATTTGTAGCACGAAATATTGTAAAATCTTTCAGTTTCTCTGTAAATTTGGTGAATATTGTATACAAACAAATGAGAACTGACAGACTAACCGGTCTACCATTAGATGTTGCCAAGTTTCAACTTCATGGCTTGTTAAGTAAAGGTGGCTATGAACAGGCCGAAAGATTTTTTATATTGGCAACACTGCTAAGTTCTCTAATTTTAATAACTTCACGGCAGTGATTCTGCTTACCAAATTAACCAGTGGAAATGGCTATATTCTGCAACCTTGCGAAGTATATCTTGTGTATATCATAAGAGAGTAATTAGATTTGTATTGAAAGAGGCAAAACTAAGTGATAATACAATTCTCTCAAAATCTACGGTGTTGACGGATTATCTTACTTTTTAAAAAAGTTGCCCTTGACTTCAAGAATTAAAACCTGCTTCTTCTTCTCGTAGCACAACAACCCGGGGTGAGTCTTGGCTGACTGCTCAACTCGCTTCCATCTCGAACGGTCGTCCATGAGAGTTGAGTCAGTGAGTAGCCTCATTGTTCTTAAAACTGATCATATATTATCTCTCCATCTAATTTGTGGATATTCTAAGGACCTTCTTCCTATCAGGACTTCTTCCCAGATTAACTTGGCAAGGCGGTTATTATGGAGCCTATGGTCATGTCCAGCTCATCTAAGTCGTTGGGATTTAAACGCTCTTAAACTAGATGTTCGTGTTAGGCCCTTGGATTTAATAGTGTTGTGAACAGAGGCGGCTTTACCTATTGTTCAGGGTGTGCGGTGCACACGGGCGCCGGGATGTTGGGGGCGCCGAACGCCAAAGAGCGGGTCCTTTACTTTGTTTTAACATAAAATATGCTTTAAAACGATTAATGAAAAATTACATTGGCACTTAAGCGCGATTTATAGATTGCCGCTCGCCCGGCTATGCGTCCATCGGACGAGCGGCAATCTTTTGATTCGTTCGAAGACATTCCGACAATGATTCCTAAATGCAAAAGCACGAAAAGTATCTTTTTTTATAAGTATATGTTGTAACGTTACAAACGTCACATATTTCCTATTTTATTTTTAAATAATTAATTTATTTTATTTTCTTTAATATTTCATTAATAATTATCTTCTCTATTTGTTTTTCCTGTTTTCCCCGTTAAAAACTTGTTTGGCGCCCTCTTTTGTTATCCTCTATTTCGTGTCTCTCTTTTCATCTAACATCTAAGTCATACTGAACATACTTCATATTCTCTTACTCTCTAATGTATCTCTAATGTATCTCAATGATATTTCAATTATTGTGACAATGTTGTAGTATGTGCGTCCTGTAATAATTCGTTAATAAATTATTATTCTTTTAAATAATCACAAATCACAAAGTTGTTCTTTTTTATTCATCTAACCAATTCCTTCCTACAAGTACTATTTACTCGTGTACTCAAACCTAGTGTTGCCAGGTCCGATTTGGTTTTAATCGGTACAGAAGCAAAACCAAATCGGGATGCAGGGTTTTAGATCGGGACAAATAAACAACAATAGTGTAATTTTCAGAGTCAACTCCGAATTGCATGAAAATCTGGTTTTAGGTTCTACTTACTGTCTACTTCAAAGTTGAACTTGTACCGTTGGTTGCTTTTACTTGGGGGGTGACAGTTTCAGTTACCCCTTCTCGGGTGTAAAAAAACGCGCGATTAAAGTAAGTCCCAAAATGGATCAACTGACTGACTCTAAAGAACTTTTGTTCTATATAATTTTTAAACTAAGTCAATACTTGTCGAGTAATTTTATCGAAAGAAATATTCTTATCAAAAATGTAGCTTTTAAAAAAGCAAAAAAAATTGTATGTTCAGAAAGTCCAGTAAAAGCAAAGTTGTAGCTCATCAAAAATACGTCCTTATTCGTTAAATTCCAAATCAAATTTTTCAACTTGAAATAACCAAAAAATTAAGCAATTTTCGGGCAAACCCTATTGAATTTTTTAAAGTCTTTAAAAGAATCTTTAATTTTGTTTTATATAAAAGTCTTTGGTATTAAAACTAAGCGAGTTACGCTCAAAATAAAGTTGGCTTCTTTTTTTGGTAAACACAATCGTGAAAATCTCCCCCTATTTAGCACCGTAAATAAAATTAATCGTTACCGCTCATTTACTTTAATATGTGTATTGTTTATATGATCTGTAAGATTTACCGGTTGGAAGTGCTTAGTTTTGAAAAAAAAATTGGTTTTATAGTAAAAAAATTTTTTCTTAAAATATAGAAAAATGTCGTTTTTTTAAAATAACTTAAAAAGCATTAGGAATACTAAATATCGCAATGAGTAAAAAGTAGCTAGGTTTTGCTTTTAAAAATATGATAGATTCATTTTGTTTTTATTTAAGACAAACATTGGTTAAAATATGGCTGTTCATATTTTGCATACACTCGTATTAGTGACTCGTTCAGGCCCTTTCAATTATGTAAAAAATACATAAGTAAAGTAAATTGTTTGTATTTTTTTGGTCGAAAAATAAACATTTTCAATCGTAAATAACTCGAAAAATATTAACTAGGTTAAAATTTACTAGTTAAACAACTAGGGGCAACTGTCACCCCTCCGAGTAAAAGCAACCAACGGCACAAGCCGTCCAAATTTTCATGCAATTCGGAGTTGACCCTAAAAATGACACGGTATCGCCGTATTTCCCGTTCATTTATTGGACTACAAGGTGTTTCTATAATCATAATCTGTATTTAATCCTACATAATAATAATAATCAGACGAAATTACAAAAAAAAATCGTAAATTAATAAATTAATTATTTTTTGTTAAAATTATATTTTTCATTCGATTTCGCCGCTTTTAGGAGTACCTTGTTTTTATAACATACCTAGTTATAAAATTCACTGTAAGTCCTCCTGAAATTGGTTTTCGTTTGTGAAAATCGGGACATTTAGTGTCCCGATCAGGTACAAATCGGTACGCGTCCCCAGACACCTGAAAATCGGGACGTCCCGCGCAAATCGGGACACCTGGTAACGCTACTCAAACCTGTCAAATTTCCTCAACCAATTTTCAACCTTACCTCATAGATAAAAAAAGTTAATTTTTAATTAAATATTTTTAACAGATTTGGGTAGGTTGTTCTGATGCCGTGAATACCTATTGGCTCCCAACATCATTTAATATTGCACTATTTGCATCCGGATTTTTGTTTACATTATAAGCGTACCTTATACCCTCTAATACTCTATGTATAGTCGGTTCGCTAAACTCAGACACAACTGGCTAGTTCATTTAGTAACTAATTTTGTCAATTTGGTAAAATTGACAAAAAAATAATAACTAAAAATAGTTAATAATTACTAAATAGTTAGTAATTTTGCCATTTTTGGCAAAACAAAACAACTAAAGATGGGGCTATAAGAAGAATATTATCGTTTTTCAGAAAAAGTTATGGGTTGCCTATATTTAAGGGGTCAAGATTTGACAAAACTTTGAACTAGATTTTCTCAAAAATGGCTCTAAGGAATTTGTTTATTTTTTATATATTGTTGATATCCTATCGGTAAATTGAATGACATTAGTCAGATTTCTTAACTCCCCATAGGAGGGGAGTTATGAATTTTTTATAAAAAAATATTCGAGTGCCCGTAACTTCCTTTGTAATAGAAACTAAAATTTGAAATTTTGCAGACATATATGGTACTTTATTATCTATTATCACAATAAATTTTACCCAAAATATGGCTTCCGGTTGAACCGGAAATGAAAAAAAATCAAATTTTTTTTAGATACGCCCTGTATATTTTTACATATTTTGAAAGAATGTAGAATTACCTTTCCAATGACATAAAACTCGTTGCTGTAGCTCAAAAACTCGAAAAGTTACAGTAAAGAGAAATTTTGCTATAATCGTGTGTGTGTGTGTCCTCTCTCGCGATCATAGCAGAGCATTATTATTTATAGGGCAGTCAATGAGGGTATTTGGCTAATAATTCCATCCTACTACATCAATGTACTTGATATTTTCACAGTAAGTAGGGAATAGCTCAAGAAACAAAATCTAATCTATATACTATGGCGCTTTTATCTTGGGGCGGTTCCCACCCCTTCAAGGGGGTGGAAAATTTGTTGGTCAAAATAAGCACGGAAGTGGCTAGAGAACCTATTTCTAAGCAAAAACTGGTCTATACTTTTTTTTGAGAACTCAATACTTTTTGAGTTATACGTAGTTGAAAATTGGCCATTTTCATTGAAAAATGACACCTTTTCGCACGGTTTTTTGCGAATACCTTAAAAACTATGCATCGAACTAAAAACACTATATAAAACATTTTTTAGATTATAAATAACAAAGAAAATCGTTCCTTCGTAAATGTTCTATTTATAATACAAAAAGAGATATGGTAGGTGAAAAGAGTTTGTTTTTTGGTGCATGCTAAAATTGGTGTATTCAACTTGAAATAACAGAGGAACGGTAGGTTTTAGGTGTATAATGCTACCAACGCCTTTTGTAGTGTCCGAAAAGACCTTTAAAACGAGCACCGTTAAATCTCGGTGACATTCAAACTAAGCGAGATATGGTGCAAAAAAATATATGACTAATGTACTTTAAGGAAAAATGAGAAGTATATACATTTAACCCCTCATCCACCAGAATTTAAATGCATTATTTTTCTTCTGCAATACCTTTTAATACAGTGTTATTTCGACTTTCAAAAAGTTGAACGGGTTTAAAATGAATGGTTTTTGTAAAAAATGTGATAAAATTATAGAATGCATTTTTAAAATTTTCTTAAAAATCTTCTTCATCTAATTCGAAAATAAAAATGTTCCACCCCCGAGAAGTGGTGGGAACCGCCCCCATGATAAAAGCGCCATAGTATATAGGATAGACTTTGAATTAGGAGATTGGGCTACTCCCAAAATTTCATTAAAATCCATGCAGTGGGATAGAATTAGGAGGTAATATCTTGTTCTTAATCTCGCGCATTGACGGCCGTAATACAAATAGAATGAAATGCAAATATTGTAAACTATTAATTTCTCAGAAAAATGAACTAATTTGAAATGAATGTATGACTATAATATTCCATTGATTGATGCAATAATCTATATGTCTATAGTGTGTCCCCGAAATATGGCACCGAACATTTTCTCAAATGCAGGAATTAATGATGCGTAGAACCATAAAATATTTTCAAGTATACAAGATGTTTCTAAAATATCAAAATAACGAGTAACTTTGTTCTTTTTATAGAATGTCAGTATCTTGTACGATAACGATAATAGATCTGTACGATAACGATAATAGATCGGTACGATAAAGTTCTCGGGCGGCCCTTCCGTCCAGCGTTTTTTTAATTAATGTTAATTTTGTTCTTTATAACATAAACATTGTAGTACCTTTGTTTCAGATTTTAACTGTGATAGCTAAAGAAAAATTATTCTCTCCGCAACTGGTTATTGACGCAATAGGAACCGGAAATGCAGAAATAACCTTAGGTCACATTAGATCTTATATTACCAATGAACTTCAACAAGAACAGAAAAAAACCAAAGAAATTGCTGATCTTACTTCTAATTATCGTAGGGATACTCATAAATTAAAAGAACATTTAGAAAAACTGAAAACTGGTGTTATAGAGATACGAGGCTCAAGGTGAGTAGTTATTCTCGATGAGAAACACTACTTTCTCTAAGATTATATCAAAGGACATCGCACACATCTTATGGAAAATATAATGTCACTCAAATGCAATAAAATTTTCATGAATAGATTTGTCTCGAAATCACATTCATTTCATATCATTGCGTCAACTCTGAATTTTGATTAATAACAGCGAAAATTCTAATCACAGTTTATAGAAATCACATTTTTGAGTCCTTAAAACTGTCATTCATAAATACTATTAGTGTAGTGGGTATTGAAACAGTTTTTTTCTTTTTATTCTATCAAAAGCTTGCTTAAAATCTATGAAGAGTGCCATTGTTGGTTTATTATATTCATAGCTCTCAGCTTGTATTTCTCTTAAAGTAAAGATGTTGTCTATAGTACTTCTCCCTTTTCTAAAGCCACACTGGTATTCACCTATGCTATTGTTAAGACTTCTTGCTAGCTGGTTTTTGATGTGGACTGCTATCTTATATATTACATTTAATAGTGCCACACCCCTACAATTTTGACATTCTGCTTTGTCCCCCTTTTTATAAAGAGGACATATCACTGCTTGCTTCCACTCCATTGGTAGTTCTTCCTTTTCCCATATGTTTTTTAGTAATTTGTGTATTTTGTCTGTCAGCTGCGCTCCTCCATACTTTAACATTTCCGCTGTTATAGAATCACTTCCAGGACATTTATAGTTTTTTAGATTCTTAATAATAATTTCAACTTCATTTAGGGATGGTGCTAGATCTTCCGTACTGTATCTTTGCATATTCATTATTTCGTCTGTGTATCCTTCATTATCGTGATTTATGTGTTCTTCATTTCCATCATCTGTGCCTTCTTCATTGTGATTATTTGTATACTCCCCGTCTAACAATTCATCAAAATATTGTTTCCATCGTTTTAATATTTCTTGGTCATCAAATATCATTTTTCCTTCTTTATCTTTGTAATAAATGGGCTGTGGTTTATATTCTCTTTTTTGATTTTTAATGCCTTGATATAAATTTCTATTAAGATTATTTTTGTAGTTCTCTTCAATGTCTTTCAACTTATCTTCATAAAATTGTCTCTTTTTATTTCGTAAAATTGCGCTGGTTTTTCCTCTTTGCTCTATGTAAAGTGTTTCCGCTGTTTTTGATTTCAGTCTTAGACTTTCTAATCGTAGCTTGTTCCGTTTCTCTATTTCTAGTTTGCATTAATCGTCGAACCATGCCTTTTGTTGTTTCTTAATTGGCTTGTTAGTATCATCTGCTACGGCTTTTAAAGTATTTTTAATTAATTGCCATGTTTGTTCTACATTGTCATTTTCTGTAACAAGTTCCAGTTTCTTGTTAAGTGTCAACTGGTATACCTTTTTTTTCTTCTTCTGTTTGTAACCTAACTAGCTTGTTCATCATACGTTTTTCTCTGTTTCTGTTTCTATTTATAGGTATTATTTGTTTCATTTTTATTCCCACTAAAAAGTGGTCTGAGTCTATATCTGGCCTTCTATTGGGGCAAAGCGACACCTATTTCTACTCTCTGCAACTTTATTCGCAGTTTTAATTATATTGGCCAATTGTATTAGTCCTGGTTACTGGATAGTTGTCAAGGCCATAGCCCAAAAAATAATAAGAAGAAAAAATAAGATTCAGGTTATGTTATTAAAACGTAAACAATTGTATGTAATAAATAAAATTAGTTATTAAAATGCAGTACTGCAAGCAAAATACAATTAATTAAATTTACCTTTATATAATAATTGCATATCATATCAATATTGTGGAGCAACATATAATTTTTCTTCGCCAATGACAGTAGATATGAAATGTATCAATTTGACAATTTCAATTGACAATATGGATTATTTAAGAAAGCTGCAATATTTCTCCGCTATTCGCGCACGATCGTTTCACGTATCCCTTCCAAGTACTTGCACACCGCGAATATGAACGTATATGCATTATGCTTTTTTCTACATCCTTCTCTATTAAAACATGGTCTATTTGGTTTACCGTTTGACCGTCCGGCATCTCCAAGTGCCCTTGTGTATCTCCTTTCTCTGGAAGTAGGTACTTTTTATTAAAAGGTTTTTTCCCTTGCAAAGTCGATGAGCATGTGTCCATTTTGATTCGTTGTTGGATGCAAGCTGTATTTTCCTATACTAGGCATACATATGTCCTCTCTACCTATTTTGGCATTGGTATCTCCAAGAACTATTTTGAGATCATATTTGGGGATGCTTTCATATACTTGGTCCAGTAGATTATAAAACTCTTCCTTTACCTCTATTTCTTTTTCTTCCGAGGGTGCATGAATATTTACAAATGAAATTTTTTGGAATTTTCCCTTTACTCTAAGAACACTAAGTCTATCGGATATTGCTCTGAATTCGACAATTGATGCTCTAAAAGTTTTTATGTATTAAAAAGCCTGTACCTAGCATTCTATTTTGCCCTCCACTATTAAAGAATAAGTAATCTTCTATCTCCTGACTGTATTGCCCTAATTGCTTTGTTTCTTGTAATGTGACGATCTGGAAACTATATCTTTTAAGTTCAAGTACCATTTGTTTTAATTTTCCTTCTTTGTGACATCCTCTTATATTCCATGTCGCCATTCGTATTACTTCATTTGATTTTATTGTTTTCTTTTTTGTTTCGTCTTTTCCCTCTTGTCTCCTTTTTCTTTGCCGTGTCGTCTTTATGGTATTGTTCTGTCCCTTATTCCTTATTAGTTTTTTTGAGCGGTTATAATTTACTTTTTCCAGCTTTTCTCTTTCGCGGTTCCATTTTCATACTTCATTATCCAAAATTAACTTTTGATATCCCACCTTTGCAATTTTCCCTTTGATCTTCTCTTCTTTGGCGGTTGCTCTAATTTTGGATTGTATTTCCCTTTCAAGTTTTGTTAGATCATCATTTATGTATATGCGGTAGAGATTTAAAATTTCCGGAAAAATTGGGTGCAGGAAAAAACCTGTTTTTTCCGGAAAAAAAAACAGGAAAAAATGGAAAAGTACGGAAAAATTGACATTTGTTACAATATACTAAACAAATTCTGCATCCCTTATCAAAATCGATAAATTTAGTAGAATTCGATAGATCTATATTATCAGAAGTGCCTTTTGTCTTTAAGTAGGTATATAAAAGACACAATATTAAAAAATATTCCCCAACAAGTTAACCAGACTAGTTCTCTTATCGAAACCTTGCTAAAATATGTATATTGAAAAACGTTACGAATTTTGTTCTAAGATAATTCTCTTTGCAGCCTCTTGATGCTCGCTTTAAAGAAGTATTGAATGAAGATTAATATAAATGAATATAAATTGAATGAAGACCAGCTAATGGAAGCCATAGACTTCATTTCTGAAATGGCTTGTTCACTAAGGCCCGGTCTTTTCACCTCCAAATATCTAGTTATCGGGAAGTTTATTTGACAGATTTACATGTAATCTTCCGGATAAACTTCCCGATAACTATTTATTCGGAGGTGAAAAGACTGGGCCTAAACCTAGATGTAGGGAAGGTGGTGGCAAATCTAGCCCAATTTAGAACAAAAACTGGATTTTTTAGTCGAAATTCTTTATGGGATAGTGCAAATATGTAGTACTAATCCCGTTATATGGTAGCAAGGTTTATGTACATCGCAGCCACTTATGCCAATTTCCTCCCGAATTTTAAATGGATCTCCATCTTCCGCCTCTTCAGAAAGAAACTGGTCTTTACACGGCCTCATATACATATACAAGCAAAAAAATATGTTATCACAGGATAAAATTTATAAGTTGTTGCTATTCATTTAAATTTGGTTATAAACGAAAAACAGATATTTATTTACGATACTAGACCAGATCCACTTTTAAAAGAGACTGACAAAAATCATGTTGTGTTATTCGTTCAGGATGGTGAAGCGGAGATCGAGTCTGGATCAGATGCTTGGTCTGCAGATTCAGACTCAGAAAAAAATATACCACTGAGCAATTTGGTTAAATAATGTGCTTTCTACCTTTGAAGTTTTGGTTTTGACACTTACAATTAAAGTCTCTTAGTTTAAGTACACTTCAGTCTCAATTAAAAAATATTTTAAAATTGTCCCATTTTTTCCAATTTTTCCAATGGTCTGGAAAAAAAAAACGGAAAAAACCTGTTTTTCCCAATTTTTCCCGTTTTTTTCCGATATGTTAATTCTCTAATATGCGGTTCGGCAGTTCCTTGAGTTTATGTATGTTTTTCATTATTTTCATCTTTTCGTATTTGCTATCCAGTTCGACTAAGTATATTTTATCTCCCAATTTCCTTGCTTCATTTATTTTTACTTCTATACCCATTTCCTTGTCGATAAATTTTTTTACTGATTCTCTTAATATCTTTGGATTATTTGTAGTTATCGGGATGCCTTGTATAACTATATTTTTCCTTCTTTTGTCGCTTTCAAGGTATTGAATTCGCTCGTTGCAACTCATTATTTCTTTCTGCAAATTATTAATTTCTTGTAACATTTTTTCATTATTATTCTTCATTGCTGATAAACCCCGGGAAAACGTTGCTTTACCGATTCGTTTCGTATGAGAATTAAAATGAGACTACTATGATGATACTACATGTTGAATGTATGAGGTGACTCGAGGGAATGAATTTAAAGGCACATCTTGCCTGGTTGAATTGACTCTAGTGAATGAATCTAAATGTATGTTCTCTCTTGTTGGCAACATGAATTGGGGTCATAGCCCACACGACCAAAAGAACAAAGGTTTTTATTTAGTCAGCATAATTATTGTCCATTGCCAAAATATTGTTTATGATTTGCAACAATGAAATAAATTAAATAGCCCGCACATGTTTAAATATAATAACAAATTATTTCATGTGATCTACGGGGTGATAAAAATATACTGTTTAATATCGGATATGAATGATGAGTATTTGAGATTGAACAATGGTTCTATAAATATATAATTAATGCTCTATTCAATTTTTAGGTGTGCGGCATGTCATCATGCTTTAGAATTACCAAAAATTCACTTCCTTTGTGAGCATAGCTTCCATCAACACTGCTTTCAGAGTTTTTCGGACGACGAAAACGAGTGTCCCACTTGTCAACCTGAAAATAAGAACCTTCTAGAATTACTTAGAGCTAGAGAATATAATAAAGATCTACATGAGACGTTCCATTCACAATTAGAAAAAGCTCATGATGGTTTCTCCGTTGTCGCAGAATATTTAAGTAGAGGAGTATTCGACAGATTCAAAGTAAATATATCTTAATTTTTTAATATAAAAGTAAACTTAATCGCAAAACTTTTGCACCAAAACGTTTGCAAAGCTTTGCAAAACTGTTGCGCCAAATTTTAAAGTCGATTGTCTCGAGTACGGATTCCGCTAATGTTTTTTAGTTCAGATTTTTTTTGGTATTTACAGCGTTGGGTAAAGGTTTAAAACTTCTCTTTTGGCCTTATACCGAAGGAAGTAAGGAAATGTGTTTATGCTAAGTTTGAGACACCATGTTGGTAGGACTAGGTAGAAAGACTGGTATCATTGAAATCATGTTGGGAACATTTTTTGTTTAAATTTCCCTAATATCTTTAAAAACAAAACAAAAATATGGTCTATGGTACATATCAATAACCATATTTTTTAATTAAACGCTTTTATTTAGTTCAATAGTTTGCGTCAAATCTTTAGACGTTAATTTGACTGCCTTTTCTCCAATGCAAATGAATGAAAATTTGCAGACATATGCATTCGCGGGAAAAATACACGAATAGTCAATAAAAATAAATTTTGTATGTTTATTAATTGTTTAAGTAAAAAAACGATTTTAATGGAAAATTCTTAAATTCTCTTGTTTTTTACAATGTAAAAACTTGAAACTTTTACGGATTGTAGCTAATGATATGAACTATACATAATTTTACTTTTTACGTTAGTTGTTTACGTTATGCTTCATAAATAAACAATAAAGTTTCAATTTTTTTGCCGATTCCGACTACTTTTCATTTTAGTACATCATATGTTTAATACATATTTTAATAAACATAACGATATATTTTAATGTTTGAAAAGTGTAAGACTAAAAAGTAAAAAATAAAAAAATATGAAAAAAAAATTGAAAAAATCTAACACATTCGTTAAAGAAAAGCGTGGGGCGAAAACCGTTTATTCGATGAAGATGCGCCACGCTTTTCTTTAACGAATGTGTTAGATTTTTTCAATTTTTTTTTATTTTTTGCTTTTTAGTTGATTTTTTTATAATATTTTTAATTTTAGTCACTCGTAACTAAAGAAAAGCGTTTCTTAAAAAAAATTTTCATATATTTTTTTATATATTGCAGTGAATTAAGAATGGATGACGAAGTCTTAATTGTCTATTGACAATATCCCATAAGTGTTTAATAGGATTCATGTCGGGACAGTGAGGCGGCCAAGTCAATGTCTGAATATTTACCTCACTTAAATATTCAGTAATGACACGCGGTATATGAGACATTGCGTTACAGTGCATTGAGATAAAATTATTTATTAATAAGGTGCGAGAGGGCTAACGTGTTCAAAGAAACAAAATTTCTATAATGTAGCTTCCGCTATTTAAAGAGCATCCACGTAGACAGCAAATCCATACTTACACTCAAGGAAATTCCACCCCAAACCATCACGGAGCCTCCATTAAACAATCTTGTCTCTCTTATGTTGCACTTGGCATACCGCTCACGTTGTAACAAAAAACTACTTTGCAGTAGTATTTGTAGAACTAGAATGCTAAGGTGAAATGAGTGAGTGGGTGAGGAACTGATAATAGAAGTATGGGGAGACAGAGGCAAACTAAAGAGAATTGGCTAGCAAGAAATGCAAGAGAATGACTTGACACTCAAGGATGGGTACGGCTCGTTTGCATGCCTGTCGAAGAACAGTAGCTTAAACTAAAGAGGGATGATGACTAGAACCAGAAATATGAATATAAAAAGAGAGGCTTATAAAATAGATAGAATAAATATTAATATAATAAAAATAGAAAAATATAAGAGATAACTAGACTAAATTGCGGGCGCCAGAAGTAGGGATGGACCGAACTCCCAGGTATCTTACACTGCTGTAAATTATTCAATATATTAAATTATTAAATTCAAAAATGGGGAAAAAATAATTGATATACAAACAAATAAATATTTATTAAAATATAACTACCTAGATTATTGACAACCTCTGAGTTAGAAAAAATACAACCTATGTAACTCTAAAATGACAATTTGACTTAACTACTTATCTGAATATGAGTATACAACTATAATTACATTAGTACTGGGGTAGCTCTTATATGGAGCGTACCCCCAACTTACACTAAGGTTAAACAACAACCTTCACCAAATAATCGTACGATTGTAATACGTACAGCAACGTCAAATACTACAAGAAATCAATACTAAAATACCTACCTAGGATGAACCATACAAATATATATAACTCAATGAGTTGAATAGGCAACACCTAACTGAACCAACGCAGTCCTGGATGATAAAGATCCTTTTTCTGACTCGTGGTTTTTAATAATGACCAAGTAAAACTAATAGCTATCCTGAAGGGATAGGGATTAGGGATTGAATTTAATTTAATAACAAATGAATTTAAGTTAAGCAAACAAATTGGGAATTTAAATTTCAAGAAACAAGCTAATAATATTAAAATATATATATAGTTATATGAAAAATATGGGAAACAAGTCTAATAATATTAATAAAAAATAAATGTAAGGAACTACTGTATGGGAAAAGGTTATTTGGGCCCAAATTATCCTCTTTTACAAAGAGACATACAGGTGTGGGAGCGCTATTGAATTATGTGTATGTTAATTACTTAAATGTTCTGGATATTATAAAAAAAATAAGTGTATAAGTGTACTGGTATAGGTAGATAACTATTGCACTGTTAAATATAAAAAGTTCCCGAAACAAACCCGATTGACCTGATATTGTCCCCACAAGTTTTCCTTACTACTTCTCAGTAAAGTCTTAAGCACAGAATGGTGCTACGCAGTCAACCGTAACACGGCAATTCTCCAAAATGCAGGATAATGAAGAACAAAAATTACATGTTCCTCTAGTACTTGTCCCCTAGGTGACTTGGTCGAAAAGCGGTCCTTCTCAGGTGGTAGGAGTAGTTAAAAGATTTTCCCCAGTGGCTAAAAAAAATAGAATCCTGGTTTTACTTCCTTGTAATAATGTAGGGAAAAGTCAGAGAAAGAAAAACAAAAATCAGGAAGTTTTTATTTAGAATAAAGAAGAATCAGAAAAAGCTATCTCATTAGAAAGGAAAAAACAATCTTCCACTAGAAAAGTAAGTCTAAAATTTAAATGCTGAATATATTTATTTTGGAAATAGCTTTTCATAAAAAATAGTATAGTTATTAAATGATATGGAATAATGCCAAAGTAGTGTAAGAATTTATGAAAATACCAAATATCGGAACAGGATCGGTGGATATGATGTACGGAATTTACTATGTTTCAGAACTTCATGATTATAATATATAAAATTGGAATTGGGTAATATGTGATGTAACATAACCCCACAAATTAAGAGAGGTAATTTTTTAAGATTTATGACAAAATACTTTCCCTCTTAGTGGATATTACAGACAATGAAATATTTCAAAGATACCAGCCTGAATTAATAAGCTCACTGCAAGATTTAATAGTAAAATTTTTTTTGAAGACGTCAAATAAGACAAAAAACAAATATGGCGTAAAAACAAAAAATTATTTACCAGATAAACCACAAATCACTGCTGCGAACCTCCAACCTCGTTTCTTCAGCCCACTAAACACATACGTAATAAACTTGGATAATTTATTTTCAAAATAATACTATGACTTGAAACAAGAATGAAATATTCGCCACTTTTACGTGGATAGGTTATCTGCCACTAGGTACTTATTCGGTTGAAGTCTCCGACCAAAGTGATATCTTATTTTCCGTTCTACGCCGACCATGTCACAATACGGTTCATGGGTTTACCGCCAGGAGTACACAAGGTACAAAACGTACAGGTCTGCTAATCTATAGGTTTGTGATGACGTCAGTGAAAGACGAAATATTTATTAGTAATTGTTTCAAGTAGAATTTAATAACAGAACATTATTAAAATTTAAATCGCATAACAATAAAAATGATTAGAAGTTAACGGAATGTTATAACGTGTTCAACGAATAACTCTTAAGCGTCGATCAGAACTGTTATAAGTAGAGGGGAAACCTTTAAAAGTTTTGTTAACTATTATTATTGCTTTCACCCAATTCTGAAAAAATATGAAAACTTTGAATTATCCACGTCCGTGTGTCCGTCCGTCTGTCTGTCCGTAAACACAATTCCTCCTTCATTATACCAGGTAGAATAACAAATGAGATGTCGAATGAAAGCTTATAATCCAAGGATGGTACTAAAAGTGAGAAATTTGACCTAGGACTTCCGGTTTCTGAAATTCAGCGGGAAGTACTGTTTTAAAGTCACTGGAATAGAATAAGTGATACATTATTCGACGCGCCTTAGCAAGACGAGAACAGATATACACTTCTGGTTTCATGTCTGTCCGTCCGTCCGCGAATATAACTTCCCGTTATTAATACAGATAGAATGACAAGTGAGGTGTCGAATGAAAGCCTATAAGGAACCCAAGGATGGTATTAAAGATGAGACATTTGATCTCGGGCTTCCGGTTTTAGAAATGCAACCAGAAGTACTTCTTTAGAGTCACCGGAATAGTACAAGCGATATATTATTCGACGCGTTTTAGCAAGACGAGAACAAATATACACTTCCGGTTTCCTGACTGTCTGTCCGTCCGTCCGCGAATATAATTCCTCCGTTATTAATACAGATAGAATAAAAAATGATGTGTCGAATGAAAGCTTATAATCCAAGTGTATAATTTTGGTTTTTATATCATTTCCGGTTAGAAAGTTCTAACCAGAAGTGCCATATTATAGTCGCAGAAATAGTATCTACATGTGACATAGCAATCGAAGAGGTTTTTAGTTTCAGATCTTTAGTTCCGGTTTTGAAGTTATTTTTGTTTAAACAATTATGACAGAAAGTTCAGTAAAAATCACTCAAAATTAGTGAAATAGTATATCAATCGACACAAAGTTACACGAAGAGTTCAAATATCGACTTCCGGTTATACTTTCGATCACTTTGGGTGAAAACCTAGGACACGAAGTCCAATTACTTGTTTTTTAATGTTAATTTAGTATTGTTTCAGTTAAAACACATGTTATAGAATAAAACCCTGTATGTTCCTTAATTTTAAAGATATCGGGGAAATTAAAGAAACAAACTGTTCACAAAACATGAGACTTAAACATGATTTCAATCTATTCCCACCCTTGTGCATTGTCCTCCCTAAGGGGATCTCAAATCTAACAAGAAAAAGCTCAGGTCTAACAAGAAAAGCATTTAAGTAGAACTTTGCCCAACAGTGTAAATACCAAACAAAAAATCTGTATGTGTGTGTTTATGTGTTTTATTGGCACTGGTTTTCACACCCAACTGGCCAGTCAATTTCATAATGATTTTTTAGACTATAACTTATCACTAACTCAGGGGAGTAATGTGTAGTAGGGTGGTGCGAAAAAAGTCAAGTTGATAATTTCGTATCGCTATAGTGCGAAAAAGTTGCGATTGGTAATTACAAGAAAAACAAAATTATTCAAATCGGACTTTATTTTCCGATCCCGCAACGGGCCTAAAAATTATGAAAAAATGAATTTTTACCGTTTTTCCAAAAATTTTTATTTATCCTCCGTGTACGTTTTATTTATCGCTATAGTAAAACCTTTTTATAATTTGATTGGTTGAGTAATAAAAAAATAGTTTTATGAATTTAACGGATATCTTTCGATCCCGCAAAGTCAATCAAAATCTATAAAAATTTGAAATTTTTGATGATTTTAATAAATTAAATAATATTTAGTTATCTCATTTTTATGTTACATTGTGAAGCTCTTCGCTTGTTTATATATTGTACGACAATATTCAAACAACCCAGAACTCAAAACGAGATGGTGATTGCACTGTTAGCTCCACACCCACTCTTCTCTCTAACTAACCAATGAGTGTGTGTATTTTTACATTATTTGCAGTATGTACATTTCTTTTTCATCTGTTTGTGTCCAGCTCTTAAACGCCAACTTTGTATTGTGATTTGTTGGTAAAGTCTGGCAGCATGTACCTTGATTTAAGTGTTGTCCTGATGAATCCATCTCTTGATTGGGGTCCACTTACATTAGTATTAGACGATGCTTCCGCGACCAACTTTAGGCACCACTCGTCAACTTGCGTGTGGCAGGGATAGTTTTGTACATTCCAGTCTGGTATGTCGCCCGATGTAATGCAAGAAGTTATAATATCTTCATTTGAAACTCTTCGAGGAAGTGATGGAGAAGATAGTTTTGCAACATTCCAGTGTATTATTTTAGTTTAGTCCTGTTCTTCAAAATTTCAAGTAGTTGAGGAAAAGGAAACACATTAGACAGCTAGGTCTAAGGAGAGTGTTAGTCGGACAGACTAAAGCCATGGGCAAAAGTATTAGAAATTTCAATTTTCATCCCTTCTAATTTAAACTTTCAAGCACAGAACTTCACTGAAATAATGGACTGGATTATTACAAAACTATCTTCTCCACCAGTTTTGTGAAGAGTTTCAAATGCAGGGGCGGCTCGTGATAGTACAAGATGGTGAGGCACACTACACTTGAGGATTATTATTATTATGGTTAGATTTTCTTTAATAGCCGGAAGGTCGATTTTGTGACGTCATAACGTCACAGAACGGCACCGTATTTATTTTAAGGCTTGCAAACGATATTAAATAACAATTTTATTCGCAAAAGAATAGCTACGAAAGTTCTAAGTCTCTAACAGGTTCATACTCATAGTAGCTGTTTTTTTAGCTAAAAATAATAATTAATATGATACCACATATCAAAACAGCATGAATCAAATGTTTCGTCGTTGGCTCATCAGCGTTGAACACTTAAACAGCCATATTAACACATTCGCGGTCATGACTGCATATGAAGTCATTTACTCCATAAGAATACGTGTATAAAATGACAGCGTGTCCGCGAATGTGTTAAGCAAAATTTACATTATATACTACATGAAAACAACGGACAACTGATTCCAGTGGCGTAACTGGGGTGGGTTGGGGGTTATAAGCCTTAAATGCCTTAAATCCTTAAAGCCTTAAATCCATACCCCCAGAGACCCACCAGTTGTAGCCCCCCTTAGGATCATTCTGGTTTGGCCGTTGACTGATTCTGTTATTATTAATCACTTGCCAAATGAAATTATGGTACGCAAACAATATACCTGCAAACACGTGATAATTTCATTTTAGAATCAATTTTATTATATTGTAAATGTATTGCATATATGCAAATAGAAACAAGCAAGTAAGCAAATTACGGTTATATTATAAGATTGTTTTTTTATGTTAAATAAACTAAGGGTTAAATTTTATTTTTTTGGTTTTTTATTTATTTTATAAACAGCGTACTTAAAAGTAAATGAATTATTATGAAAGAAATCATAATTTCTAATTTTTTTATTAATTTATTTATTTAATTGACATTGGCAAATGACTTTCAGCCAGTCAGAGCATAATAACATATTCTAAACATCTATTGTATCTCTTATACTAATAGTAAGTACACGTAACTAGAACAAACTGCTCTAACAAACTACCTAAAACTGCAAAACCACGCTAGAGGCATATTTTTGCCTGCCTCTGAAAGGATACTTAATCCCGCTTCCAAAAATTATTCTCAGTCATGCTGCCGGCCGATCTCCGTCGGCTTCGTAATATGCTAGACGAGGTACCATCAGAGGCAGTGCCTCTAATGGTACCTTGTAGAGTAGGTATATCGGTGTGTTATGAAGAACGGGTCAGGGCCGTACTAATTTTTTTTATCATAAAAATAAAGTTAATAAAAAAAGTTTTATAATAAAAATTAAATTATTTAGCAATTTTCAAAAACTTAAATTGTATTTAAAGAATTATTGATGATGATATAACGAAAATAAAGTTATTAGCAAATTTCAAACAGTTAAATTGTATTTAAAGAATTGATGATGAAATAACGAAATAACGTAAATAGTCGATTGGTATACTGGTGAGGCACTGCCTCACCTGCCTCGTAGGACCAGCCGCCACTGTTCAAATAAAGATATAAGTTTCTGGATTACATCAGGCGACATGCCAGACTCGAGTGTACAAAACTATCCATGTCACACGCAAGCTGACGAGCGGTGCCTAAAGTTGGTCACGGAAACATCGTCTAATGCGAATGTATGTGGGCCCAATCAAGAGATGGATTCATCAGGACAACACTTTCAGGCCCATGCCGGATTTTACGAAGAAATCACAGTACATAGTTGTCGTTTAAGAGCTGGACACAAATAGATGAAAAAGAAATGTACATAATGTAAATATTGTAAAAAACAAACACTCATTGGTTGATTGGAGAGAAGGGTGGGTGTGCACACAACCACCCCCTTGTTTTGGGTTCTGGGTTGTTTAAATGTTGTCATACAATATCTAAATAAGCAAAGAGCTTCACAATGTAACAGAAAAATGAAATAGCTAAATGTTTTTTAATATATCAAAATCATCAAAAATTTCAATTTTTAATGATTTTGATCGAGCTTGCGGGATCGGAAGATATTGGTTAAATGTGTAAAACAATTTTTTTATTACTTAACCATTCAAACTGTAAATAAATTTTACTATAGCGATAAATAATACGTACACGGGGGATAAATAAAAAATTTTGAAAAAAAGGTAAAATTTCATTTTTTTCATAATCTCTTGGTCCGTTGCGGGATCGGAAGATAAAGTCCGATTTGAATAATTTTTGTTTTGTTTTTCTTGTAATTACCAATCGCAACTTTTTCGCGCTATGGCGACACTGAATCATCAACTTGACTTTTTTCGCACCACCCTAATGTGTAGTGTGTGTGTTGAGTAAGTGTCTTGCTATTTTGCAAAGTCGACGTCATTGTCTTTGCAAAGAGACGCTAATTGTATCCGAACGTCTGCGGTCCCTCCGGTGAGTCCGACCCCACAAGGACAGAAACTATTTTCATTTATTAATTTATAATAAACGAAAAATTCTCTACCCAGGTGAGATTCGAACTCACGGCCATTCGGACCTTTCGATCCAAAGGTAGGCGCTCTTACCACTGAGCCACTGAGGGATTAAACAAAAAATCTAAAACAATAAAAAAATTAGAGGAATGCTTCAATCCGTTCATGAGAAAATCAACTGTCAAAATGAGCATAATTTTTGGTGGTGCAAAACTTTTTGAGATTTTGACAGAAATCCATTACAAGTATGAAGACGCATCGTTTTGTTGAGAAACCGGACAAACAAAGCTTCTTCGTACTAACAAAGCATTATTAGCATTATGGACATGTCCGCTTTCTCTTCTGACCGATTCAATTGCTTCCAAAGTAACCCTGACCAAATATCGGTTTCAATTATTAAACAAGCATTTATCCCTTATTTGTTAATTTCTTGGATTTTTTCCCTGTTTACTAACAGTTTCTTCTTGCAAACACTAAACCAAGTAAATTATAAATATTTTTTTAATTTTCAGATAATAACAGATCAGAATATCCCGAAAACCTTGGACATACCCGAAAAAAACAATAACAGGAAACAGGAAGCCAAGAAAGTTGAAAGGGAGCTACTAAATTACGGAACAGGGGCTGAAGCTCGTTTAAGACAAGCAGAAGTGAAGAGTAAACCAAGAGCTATGCCAGTTTCGGAAGGAAGAATGCGATTACAGGAGCATAGGTATGTATATCCCGAACCAAATTCGATACAACCATAAAGTCGAAAAATCGTAATTTCGACTTCGGCATATGATATACTAGGCCTGGATCCCACGTACCAAAAAAAAGTTTATTAATAGCAAGCTGAAAGTTTGTTAATAGCTTAACGGTGTCTAGTCGGACAAACTTTGATATATGGGAAGACTGGAACAGGAGAAGTTTTAATTGTGGAACGTGACTTTAATTGTGGAACGTGTCGTCTTGACAAGTTTATGATTGTGAAAACTAGCAGGTTGTTTTTAAGTTTATTCAATAGCAAACTTCATATAATATATGAAAAAATGTTTGTCCGAGAAATATGTTGGGCATTTTCGACAGTCCGATACGTAGAACATGTCAAATAGCAGTCTGATTTTTGCATCAGAGTTTAATGAAAGGGTAACAAATCAATTGGAAGTTCTGTCCGACAAAATACATGGAACGTTTAACCCAGTGTTCCCGTACATCAAAGTTTGTCCGACTAGACACCGTTAAGCTATTAAGAAATTTTCAGCTTGCTATTAATAAACTTTTTTTGGTACGCGGGATTTAGGCCTATACGCGAAATATTGATATTATTATTATACAAATATATGTTATGGTTAGTGTGACCAACTAGCCTGAAAAATCCGGGACATGGCCCGAATTACGAAGTTATGTCCCGGCGTCCCGGACAAGGCTTCCGGGTCATCCGAATTTTCAATGGTCTGGTAAAATTCTATTTTCAAATTTTGAACACGTTATTCTTTTAAGAATTCACATCAAACTGAATTGGTGGGATGAAAAAAGTCGACATTTTCTAATAGTCGACCCAAACTATCTGTTTAGTGTAAAGTGTAAAACTAATACCACATCAAAAACTCATGCATTTTATTTCGTGGTACTATAGTTCTACGAAAACTCAAACTCTGGGTTTTTTTCCGTTTCTGTATTTTAATTATCGTCTTCTGAAAAAACGATTTAAAAACATGACAATGTAGTTATGATAATAATATTTTTATATTAACTTAAGTTTCTATTTACATTGATGATCAGTTGATTTTCTAATTTTTCCTTCTTTAAGAATAATTTGCGGATTGGAATCCGAGACGTCAAAACCCATCATAACATTACAACCCATCCCATAAAAATTTTTTTTTCAACATAAAAATGATAAATAATCAATATAATGATTACAGTTTTATATTTAAAAAAAATGGCCTGATTTTCATGGGAATGTCCCGGATTTTAGGTATTTTTTTTGCCTTGTCCTGAATTCGACTGAATTGGAGTTGGTCACACTAGTTATGGTGCTTCTCAGAGGCTTTTTTCAGTCCGTCACAAGTGACAGAAAAAAAGGTAGATCCGTGCTTAAACACATTTATAACATTTATTCTAGTTGTTGATAGATGGCGCTATAATCGAAAAAAAAAAGATTTACCTATTAGGTAAATACATATCGATATTTACATTTACGACTAAAATTTAAAGTTCTTCTCAGTCTTTCAGTGCGTTATTAATTTTGATCTAATATAGTGCAGCCGATATGTGAAACAATTGTGCATTTAATGATAGAAGTATATAATTTGGACCACATATACTGCACATATAAAGGTTCAAATTTAGATATGAGGCCATCTCAGATTTTGCACTATACATATGTGACTAATAGGACGATAACTTTTGAACGAAACGTCCGATTTCAACCAAATTTGGTATATAGGTTTTTTTTATGAATAATATCGAGGTGTTGAACCGGAAGAATCGGTTTACCAGAATTTGTGTTTTTACTGTTTTTTATGTAATAAATTTCTTTTTCAATTCTTTTACCCTGTATATATAAATTTTTCAAAAAGGTAATAACGCCATTGAAAAGAGTGTAAATATATTTTTTAGGAAATATTTTGAACTTTTTAGTTGTGTTAATTACCATTTAATAAATGCATAACGTATGTTCACTTGCACCTATGGACGGCAGATTCATTTTGAGTGCCCGCCATTTTTGTTAAAGACTAAATCTGAGATGACCTCATATCTAAATTTGAATCTTTGTATGTCTGGTCCAAATTATATGCTTCTACCATTAAATGCACAATAATTCTTATATTATTATTTGCACGAATCTGCCGCACATATGCTTTTTCTCATGAGGATCTTTCAGTGCGTCACAGTTTTTCGATTTCTTTCTAACGCATTAAATTGTATGTGACAGAAAAAAACGCACGTCGGTGATTACATTTCGTCGGTGACATTTATAACATTTATTCTAGTTGTCAAAAGATGGCGCTATAATCGAAAAAAAAATTATTTACGAATTATGTAATATATCTACTAATATAATCTGTACAATTTATAAGACTATACAAATCAAAGAAAATACCATTTTATAAATGCAATAAACCCAATTGATTTGTTTTTATGCCAAATTGCAAATAAAATGTGAACTGTCAGATTTAACTAAAATGTCATGTTAGAATAAATGTTATAAATGTATATTATCACGGACTTACCTTTTTTCTATCATTTGTGACGCACTGAAAATGCTCATGAAAAGAAGCATAGGTACCTAAATGTGAAGATACGTTATGCATGTATTAAATGGTAATTAATATAACTAAAGAGTTCAAAATATTTCCTAAAAAATATTTTTACGCTCTTTTCAACGCCGGTATCACCTTTTTGAAAAATTAATATATACCTACAGGGTGAAAGAATTGAAAAACAAACAACATATTTTTACATAAAAAAAAACAAATTCTGGTAAACCGATTCTTCCAGTTCAAGACCTCGATATTATTCATTAAAAAAAAAGAACCTATATACCAAATTTGGTTGAAATCTGACATCTCGTTCAAAAGTTATCATACTATTAGTCACATATGTATAGTCACCATTTTGAATGCCCGCCATTTTTGTAAAAGGAACAAAAACTGAGATGGCCTCGTATCTAAATTTGAACCTCTATATGTGTAGTATATGTGGTCCAAATTATATGCTTCTACCATTAAATGCACAATAATTCTTATATTTGCACGAATCTGCCGCATATAGGTACATGTGAAGATACGTTATGCATTTATTAAATGGTAATTAACATAACTAAAAAGTTAAAATATTTTTACGCTCTTTTTGATGGCCGTATTAACTATTTGAAAAATTAATACATATAGGGTGAAATAATTGAAAAAAACCAACATATTTTTACATAGAAACCAGGAAAAACACAACTTCTGGTAAACAGATTCTTCCGGTTCAAGACCTTGATCTGATACATCAAGAAAGAACCTATATACCAAATTTGGTTGAAATCTGAAGTCTCGTTCAAAAGTTATCGTGATATTAGTCACATATGTATAGTCGCCATTTTGAATCCCCGCCATTTTTGTAAAAGGCAAAATCTGAGATAACCTCGTATCTAAATTTGAACCTTTATATGTGTGTGTAGTATATGTGGTCCAAATTATATGCTTCTATCCTTAAATGCACAATTCTTATAATATTTGCACGAATCTGCCGCACTAATATACGATTTTAAAAATGTAGAGAATCATTGCATGGCATTTTAATTAAATCTGACAGTTGTCAGAATCATAATCAGCCAAATATGAGGTTGCAGTACCTATAACCGTTTTATTTGCAATTTGGTAGAAAAACAAATCAATCGTGTTTATTGCATTTATAAGAAGGTATGTTCTTTGATTTGTATAGTCGTATAAATTGTACAGATTATAATCCTGTGATAATTACGTGAAGGGTTTAAAGTGTGCGTGAAGTAACAATGTATTTTAAATGGGATTTACTTTTTCGCACTGTTCTTTTCTGGCACACTTTCATATGATCAAATATACTTAACTTTCGCGTTGTCATGGTGATGACATATGAGCAATAAAGTGCAACAAAAGTTTTGCCAGTTTTGTGGTTTGAAAAAAGTTTGAATTTTTAAATCTTCTAAAAATTGTAGAATAGAAACATATTCCAAAGACGAAGAGTTGAAATTTTTTATTTGTTTATCGTAGATAACATATTGTATGAAACTGTGCGTGAAGTACTTTTTCATAACTGTTTCACTGAAACAGAACTGTTTCATAATTAACTATTTTCTTATTATAGCGCCATCTATCAGCAACTAGAATAAATGTTAAAAATGAGAATTATCACGGACGTACTTTTTTCTGTCACTTCCAACTTAATGCGTTAGAAAGAAATCGAAAAACTGTGACGTACTGAAAAAAGCCTCTGAAAAGCAGCATAATATAGAAATTATGTTTGCTAACCGTAAACAAAATTTTCGTTATGATAATGCTCGCATTTTTAGCTTGTTATTTATTAAAAACACCTAAAAAAATTATCTGCCGCTGAAATAAAACAGAAAGATCAAAATGTTAAACGTGTAGTTTCATATCAAATAGTTGATACTCACAACTCAAACTTTTTCATATTTACAATTTGGCATCAATTAGTATCACCCCTAGACCTCCCGTAATATAGAAATATAGATACGCATTCCTAATTTTATCCTTCTCCTTTTTTGTCACTCCACTCATCTATCTAAACATTCTGTAATACCGAACCTACAGCGTATTTCAAACATGCGATGCAGTGTACAATGTACAAGGATAGCCCCTTGCAAACTAAATGAGAATTTTCTGGACAACGTTGCCGCTCTTCACGGCAGCGGCAACGTATTAGGCAGGTACTTGTAGAGGATTATCGCTGTTAACTGCTGTGGAATACTAAAGGATGATTTATTTATGATAATTCACAGAATGGCAAACCCGCTTGCAATATACAACCATACTGATTCTAACGTTTGAAACGAAGTGTACGTACTACAGAATGATTACATTTTATACTTATATATTTTATCTGTACTAACTATATCTTTAAATGTACATATATACAAATGATCATTATACTTGGATATTTTAAAGGAACATACAATATACATGTACAAAGTACCTAAAATTGATATGATTTTTAATTCCTTATGGACATTTTTAGATACAGTTCATCCTTAGAAGCGAACATGACAAAGTTTGTTCCGAAAAAGGTGGAACCAAAAGCAATGCCGAAGAATCCATTTGATGATGAGGATGAGGACTACGATGAAGATAAAAATCCATTTAGAGATGAAGATGAATCTGATAAAAACAATCCCTTTCGGGAATTTTAATCCAAACATGGTTTCATATTTACACGTTTTCGTATGTACTGCTGCTAGTTTTATTGAAATTAATATATTTTATTTATAATAAATTGAAAATGTAATATAAGCTTATTATTTAAAACTAATAGATACTAGCATTATTTGTAGCTTTGTTTTATCAATTAGCTCCGTTATGGTATGTGGTCGTAATTTACATAAATAATATAAAGATAAAATAATATACAGGGTGTCCACAAACTCTTCTAACAGACGAAGACCGGAGATTCCCCAGATAATTTTAAGACAATTTAACTTAACTCCGTCTTGTAATTAGTTTTTTTTTAAATCCTCCAGAACGCTTCTATTTAGAAAAAGGAAAATTGGTACAACTATTTACCTTCCAGAGACAAATCGATTTCGTCAACTGCGAATTTCTAGTACCGGTCATGGGCGCCCGTTTTGTTTAGGGCAACGGTTATTTTATCACAATTTTTTTGTCTTCTAAGCATTTTTGAGCCTGGATTACTAAATTCTGAGGTATTCTACTATAGTCTTTTCATTACAAAAGCAAGATTACGTAGGTCAAAATTTCTGACGTAAGAGCATTAGAATGTGACCTTTCATCATGGACACGTTTATGTCATTAGGTACTTGTCAGAGATATTTTTCTTTTTTTTTTGTTTACTATAAAAATAATATTTATCATTACTTGCCGAAATATATTAATTAACAACAATATTATCATAGTGTAGGTATAATCATTAAAATAGATTATTTAATATTTTTAAAACTAAGTACTGCAAACCCTAAAATTCATAAGAAAACTTTCTGATCTTTACCTAAATCTAATAATAATCTTATTTCTAGTAAACCTAAACTAAGAAATCTAAATTTGTTAACTTTCTTCTCTGCAGTTAATGGTAAAAGGGAATCCCATTACATATTTCGTTCTTGTTCAAAATAATCTTTTAAAGAAGTATTTGGATTTGGTATATGTTTTTCAATACAGCACAGACACAAACACAATAGTGTAGGTACACAACAATAATTAAAATAGTTTTTAAATTAAGCTATATTTAATATGTAGGTATTTATAAAAACAGTATGTACAGTGTTTTAAAGCTATATTTTGAATCAAAGTGTGTACGAAATGAAGTAAAAATTTATCAACACACAACTGTCACATCAGTAGCGTACGATTGTCTAATATATTTAAATACAATTATTATTTTCTGGAGTATTTAACAAAGGATTGTTTCATAAAATTTATATTATTAATAATAAAAAATGTTTTTGCTTATTTAATTAATATAATTCTAAAATTCTCAATGTAATCGCGATTTCGTTTTTATTATTATAATACCATGTTGACACTTTTGCAAGATCGGTCAGTTCCGTGGGGGTTTCGTATTGGGACCGTGCAAGTTCGGAAAAGCGACACCTGGTTTCTTCGCTCTGCACTTTTATTCGCACTTTTAATTATATTGGCCAATCATATGGTCCTGGTTGCTGGATAATTGTCAAGGCCATAGTCCAAAAAAATAATAAGAAGAAAAAATAAGATTCAGGTTATGTTATTAAAACGTAAACAATTGTATGTAGTAAATAAAATTAGTTATTAAAATGCAGTAATGCAAGCAAAATACAATTAATTACGTTTACCTTTATATAATAATTGCATATCATATCAATATTGTGGAGCAATATATAATTTTTCTTCTTCATTGACAGTAGATATGAAATATACGTCAATTTAACAATTACGACAATGAATTATTTTAGAAAGTTACAATATTTCTCCGCTATTCTCGCACGATCGTTTCTCGTATCGCCTCCAAGTACTTGCACACCGCGAATAGCTGTGCTAGAGAAATGTCAATTTTAAAGTTGATGTTTATTTACGATGATTAACATTACAAATATTTCGGCGTATTATTAATATGTTTCGGCAAGAAATGAAAACCAATTGACATCATTAATTAGAATAAACAATTAGAGATAATATTTGTACACTAAACAAAAACAAAGAAAATACCTGACAAGTAATGACATTAACGTGGCCATGATGAAAAGTCACATTCTAATGATTTGGCAGTGCTCTGACGTCAGAAATTTTGACCTACGTAATCTTGTGTAGTAAAAAGACTATACTAAAAGATACTCTTGCTTTAAGTCGGTTGGATACACCGTTTTCTAGAAAAATCGATTTGAACATTTTTCATTTTTTGAATTTAAAAAAAAATTTCAGTAGTAATTAGACGAGAGCTCTAAAATTATCGATTTATATCCCTAGTGACACTTTGAAAGTCTTAATTTCACGACCCGAAGGGGAATGAAATTATGTCAAAGTGTCACGAGGGCAAAACAAATCGGTAATTTTTAAGAGCTGGAGCAACTGTTTTTTAAATCATTTTAACTAATATTTTATTGATATTTTCGCCTGAATATTTGCTAAACCTGTTCATGGTGTTGTCTTTGACAAGTTGTAAAACAGTGATTGTCGTTAATGTCACTGAATGTTCATTCTGCGTAGCAACGAACGGCATCCTACGTAATACATAAAATTATCGAAAAAAAATTCCCGCTGTAATTTTTATTCTTGTAGCTTTCTATTGGTCAGAATCTCTATGAATGAAATAATCAAAACCATTTAGAAAAACGAAAACTGGTACGTTTATTTATCTTCCAGAGCAGAGATGAATCGATTTCATCAATTGCCAATTTCTAGTTCATAGGCGTCGTTTTGGGGTAGGTCAACAGTTATTTTATCGCATAACTTTTTTGTGTTTAATTTTTAAGTACTTTTGACAATAAATTATTAAATTATGAGAAATTGTAGTAGGTACTAAAAGTTACTTTTGCTTTAAGTCGATAAAATACCGTTTTAATTTGAAAAAAAATTTCAAATTCAAGAAACGAAAAATTTTAAGGCAAGGAAAGTAAAATATGACTCAAGTACGTTTATATTATAGTACATTCATTCAAGCAATTCACCTCGCAATTCTAAAGGCCTTCATTAATTTGTTTGAAATTTTGACAGTAGCTCAAAAATGATGCAACTAACCAACCCGACTGGTGCCAATGTATGCTTCTACTCCGGGGGTGAATGCCACCCTTTCTCGGGGGTGGAAATATGAAATTTTAAAATGATACCGGGAATCGATAGAGAACTGAATTTTATGAAGAAAATGTGGAATAAAATTTTTTACTTAGGCCATCGGTACATTCACAAATATTTTACGGCTATCCCTACCTTTTCTGTCTTTACACGGCAAATTACGTGTAGTAAAATTCTCACTGGTATGGATATGTAAACTTTACTTGACAATGTCATCATTAACTTTAAAGATGGCTTTTGAATGTTCTTGGATAACTATTACTTGTATAATTAATTACCTTAATTATTAATTCAGTTAATTAATATGATAATTTTTTCACTAACTATGTATTCAATGATTGTAATAATTTATCTACTGTACAACAAAAACTAATAATCAATCGAGAAAAGAGGAAAAGTGATAAAGATATATTTTATTACTATGAAACTCTTACAATTTTGAACATCTTTAACAACAAAATACTTGGATCACTGACTATATCCTGGTGTATTCTCTGCATGGATCTTCCATAAATAATAAACAATTTTTTTTTCTTTTAATGTTGTAATATTTACAATCTGCCCTCAACTAAGAACAATAGGTAAATTATTTGACAAAAATTGAAAATTTGACCTGTAGAGGGAGATCCAGTGATCACCCTCTTTACATAAATTAAATTAAAACAAATTAAAATAAGTTTAGTTATCACAGATTATTCGAATCTTCTTGCTAGGTCCACTACTTTGAATCTCTTCAGGCGTCGTACATCATTGTGGTCATCAGTGAGGTTGCTGGCTAACTCGTTTGGATGAGATTCTAGTCTCTTGGAATATTTTTTGTAATATTCCGTTTTTACAGTTTTTATGGATGGCACATTGAGGTCTTGCTCTATCACATAGTTTGGCACGTACCAAGGGGCATTCAGCATTGTTCTAAGGACTTTGTTCTGGAATCTCTGCAATATTTCTTGGTTAGTTTGACTGGCTGTCCCCCAAAGTTGGATACCATAGGTCCACACTGGTTTTAATATAGTTTTATATATCAGCAGTTTGTTTTCAAGTGATAGTTGAGATTTACGACCGATGATCCAGTACATTTCTCGAAATTTTATTCCTAGTTGTTTTCTTTTTGTAAAAATGTGTTTTTGCCAAGTTAATCTCCTATCAAGATGGATTCCTAGGTACTTGACAGTATCGGTTTGTGGGAGTTGCGTTTCATTTAGTGTTACAGATGGACATGTTTGTCTTCTCATGGTGAAGGTTACATGGATGGATTTACTCTCATTCGCCTTTATCTTCCATTTTTTAAGCCATATTTGTATATTATTAAGGTCTTTCTGAAGGGTTCTGGATGCTGTATTTGGATCATGGTGAGAGGCTAGTACAGCAGTGTCATCAGCAAAAATTGCACACGTTGTTTTGTTACTTGTGGGTAGGTCAGCAGTGTAGAGCAAGTACAATATCGTTCCCAAGACACTTCCTTGTGGTACTCCGGCTTTTATTGGTCTTAGGCTTGTGTATTCATTATCCTGCTTGACTAGGAAATGTCGGTTGAAAATATAGCTTTTTAGGATTTGATAAAAAGGATGAGGAAGGTTTTTATTTAGTTTAAAGAGCATACCAGCATGCCATACCTTGTCGAAGGCCTGGCCAATGTCCAGGAATGCAGCAGAACAATACCTTTTATTTTCTAGATCACTTCTGATGTGTTTTACCAGTCTATGTACCTGTTCTATCGTTCCGTGTTGTGTTCTGAACCAAAATTGGTGTTGGGGAATTAGTTTCCTTTCTTCTATAACTGGGGATAATTGTTTAAGGAGAAGTTTTTCCAAAATTTTTGATAGAACAGGTAGCAGGCTTATTGGTCTGTATGAAGTCACCTGAGTTTTATTTTTCCCTGGCTTAGGTATGAGAATAATTTGAGCAACTTTCCATTGTTCTGGGTAGTAACCTAGCCTAAATATTGCATTAAATACTTGCGTTATCATTTTCAGACCTTTGCATGTCAATTGCTGCAGTACTTTCCCGTTGATCCAGGTCATACCCTGGAGCTTTTTTGGACTGATTTCATGCTGGATCATATTTCTAACTTCTTTGGTGGTGATTTTTTGTATAGGTAAGTCCATCTGGTAGGGCGATTCCAGGAAGTCATTTATTTCTTCCTCTGTGTCACCATCTTCCATGGGATGTGGCTGGAATACATTAGTGAGGTGATTTGCAAATGCTTCGGCTTTTTCCTTATTATTTCTACACCAGTTTCCCTCTTGGTTTCGTATTGGTAGTATTTGTTGTTTCGGGTGTTTGATTTTTCTCGTGGCCTTCCAAAGGGAATATTCACTATCTGCGTTTGCTGATAAACCTGTAAGATATTCTTGTATTTTGTTATTTTTGATATTATGCAATTGTAGTTTAATTTCCTTGGTGATTTTATTTAATTTCGTCTTGTTCTCAGGTGTTCTTTTTCTTCGCCACTCCTCCTTTATTTTTCTCTTTCTAGCAATCATTTCCTTTATTACAGTTGGGCAATTCTCTTTAAATTCTGTTTGGTAGCAGTCAGAGGTAGCATACCAAGCAGCTTCTTGTATAGATTTCTGAAGATTTTCTACTGCTGCGTAGATGTCACTTTCTGTTTTCAATGGGATGTTTATGTCAATTTGTTCATCTAGTTTAGTCTTAAAAATGCTCCAGTCTGTTTTGTTACTGTATAGTGATGGTTGTTTAGTACTGTTTGTTATTTGTGCATACCATGTCGCGATTACGCTAGAGTGGTCAGAGGGTAGATCGTAACAAGATTCTACTTTTGCCAATTTAACATTAATTCCTTTAACAATGTAGAAGGCGAGTAGATCAGGTATTTTTGCATTGTCGGTAGGCCAGTAAGTTGGTTCCCTTGTGGTGAGGTAATTTGCATTGGTCGCATTTATAGCTTTAAGAAGTTCTCTGCCTTTTGTGGTAATAATTCTGGATCCCCAGGTAGTATGCTTAGAATTAAAATCTCCTCCTGCTATAAATCTATTTCCTAATGTTTTAAAGAAATTTTCAAACTGTTCCGTTTTGTTATTGTGCTTTGGTTGACAGTATATAGCTGATACTGTTAGTGGGCCTAGTTGATCTTCCACAACAATGCTGGTGGCCTGTAGATAGTCGCATTCATGTTTTTGTATTTCGTAGTGCTTTAGTTTATTACTAACTATTATTGCAGTGCCTCCATGTGCTTTTTCGTTGGGATGTTGCGTATGATAAGTTGTAAATCGTGGAATATTAATGTGGTTTTTGGATGTAAAATGAGTTTCTGTAATCAGCATTATGTCAATTTTTTGTGTGTTAATAAATAATTTTAATTCTTCTACATGTTGACTTAAGCCATTGGCGTTCCATAATACTAGCTTTAGTAACTGAGTCATTTCTGGTTGAGAATCATGGTCAGGAGGTTGAGCATAGTGCTCATTTGTTCCGTCAGTTTTTTAACATGTCTTTCAGTTCTGACATGTCTGTGTTTGATTTGGTATATGTTGTGTAGTAGTTTGGTTGGAGGCTTGCTGGTTAACTGCGTGCGTTGCTTGTGCGTATGTTATTCCAGGTTGCACGTAGTTGACTGTTGTAGTTCTATCTTGGTTTGTCCTCGCGTTATGTCGTCTCAAGTTAGGGAATTTAAGTTTTTGTAATTGTTTGTGAACTTCACACCCTCTATAATTTGCGGGGTGATTTTCACCACAGTTAGCACATTTAACATTACTGTCTCTGTTTTCCTTGGACATTCTTTAGTGTAATGAGGTTCTGCGCATTTGACACAGCACGGTTGTTTATTGCAGAAGTTTTTTGTGTGGTTGTATTTTTGACATCTACTACATTGCGGAATTATTCTCTTGACATGCGGTGCTTCGAATTCTACTATGGAATGCATTACTTGTTTAATGTTATAGATGTCCTTGTTATTATCTTTTGTTTCTAGATCAATGTAGAACATAGGCAGCGATTTTTTTGTTTGGTTATGTAGTATATTCCATATATTTATAACATTATGGTTTTTGGTTTTAAGATCTTCTTTTATCTCTTCTTCATTTGTCGTGGGGTGCATGCCTTTAAGAACCACTCGGTAGTGTCTTTCACTTTTAGGTTTATAAGTGTGGAAGTCCGTGTTTTTTGTTTTTAGAGCATTTATTATAGCGGTGTATGCTTTGTCTGATTTTGGTTGAATTTTTATTTGTTCGCTGTTGATAGCTTTAGTGATAAAATCATTTTCTGCTACTTGTTGCAATAGATCGATAAGAGGCTTGCAGATCTGCACGCCTGATACAAATATTGGAGGTGTTTTTGGTTTTGCATCTGTATTTTTAACTGTGTCCTCCAAATTGTCAATTTCATCTATTGAACTTAGTGCTTCAAATTGATTTTGTGTTGTTATAGGTTTACTTAACCAGTACTCACCAAGTTTTGTTTGTCTTTTGTTACTTCTAGGCATTTCTGGACTGCTTCTTAATCTTTTTCTGGTAACCTCATTCCATTGCTGTTCTTCAATACTGGCTGTTTGTTCATTTGTTTGGTTTATTTGTAGTGAATCATTAGGTTGTTGGGAACAAGTGGGAATTTGTATAGGATTTTGGATCATTGGAGCCATGGTTTTTACATTTTGTTCATAATTTGGTTGGGAATAAAAGCCTGTTGAAAAGTTGTTCATGTTACCTGTTCGGTTGATACGCCACTGGAATCTCTAACATCATTGCTGACGATAACTCTCTGCTAACAGCTTTCAATGAGCGAATGTTCTTTTACTTATTAACGTTAAAAATTAAAATGTTATTAATAAAATAAAAACACTGGTAAAATCCGCAATAACTAATTGCTTTGTTTAAAAACTTTAAATACATTCACGAATTTTTAGACACAATAAAATAATTGTTTTGTTTTGTTGTCGTTTCGAATAACTCATTAGCGAAACCGGGTTTGTTTTATCACAGCTTTTTCGTACATAGACAACCGTTCGCTTTGGCTGCTCATTGACGACTATTTATAATAAACAATAAATAACTTTTTATTAAGTTCACGTCTTAAATCAATTATTTATACACTATCAATATTATTTAATCAACAACTCAAAATATTCCGGATGCTATGTCAAATATTTAAAATTGTCACTGCCTGACTGACAATATGCTGACAATATTCTCTTCGACTGAGTGCGTTGTATGACAAAGATAGATTTGGAAAATATTACCACCGACATTGTGTTCAATTTTTTCGAATCCTGAAAAAACCAATAAATATTTTTGAAAAATTTAAACGCAGAATAAAATACTAAACTATTACCGAGTGCAAAAAGTCCCTTAGAATAAATAAAAAGTTTATTTTGAATGAGATATTTAAAATTAAAAATCACACTAAATTTTCTCTTAGTTTTTCACCCCTGTAACTTATTAAAATAAACATTATAGAAGTTCTCAGGGACTTTCGGCTCTCGCTAATAACGTAATCTTTCATTCTGCGTTTAAATTTTTCAAAAATACTTATTAGTTTTCTCAGGATTCGAAAAAAATGAATCCCATTTGAATAGCGTTGGAGCAGAAACTACTTACCCATCCCCTTAACTTAATAATTTCTGAGTTATTCTCGATTGAAGATTCCAAAAAAAAAAACACGTTTTTTAATAGTTCTTGGCGAATAACTCGAAAATTGTGCATTTTCAGGAAAAAAATCATCCTTATTAAAATTGAAGCTTATAAAAAAACAAAGAAAATGGTCAGTTTTAATTAAATTTTTTAGATAATATTAAGCAACTTATGAGTCATTGAAAACGAATTTTTTGTTTTTCGTAAATTTATGCAAAGATTTGGGCTCAAATAACGGAAAAATAATTAATTTTTCATAGAAAATGTTAATAAACATTTTTAAAGTACTTTTTAGACCTTCACAATAAGCTTTGATAAAAGCCTCTAGCATGAAAATTAAGCAAGTTATGACGAAAACTAGTGAAATACCCCGAATTTATAAAAGAAAAAATGACGGTAAAATGGATGCCATGTGCGGCAATATTAATATTAATCGTATCACATGTAAAATTAACTTTATTTTCCGCAAATCGCCAGGAAATTTTGACATTCCTGTCAAAATTTCTTGAAAAAAAAGTCAGGACTTCCTTACTGTAAGGAAATGATATTTCCGTACAGTTGTTAGTGTTCTACATAAATGATAGAAAACACATTGCTATTAAAACCTTGTAAATTACCTTAATCATTAAATTTTCTTTATCTGGAGCTTCCTGGATAAATTTTTCAATTTCTTCCTTCGTTAAAATCTTAGATTTCTTTGCCCTATAACCTTGAGCTTGCCGTTTCAATAAAGAACTAAGTTTTGAGTGTGTAGATATATCTACATTGTGTTTAAGTGCAAGGGTTGACTTCAGCATTGAATAATTGGCCCATAATGTTGAAGATTTCATCTTTAAACAATGGTCTAGGAAGTATGCCATTACAACATTTTCTGAGAAAGAACTCGTATTTTTACTCATGCGATAATCCATAAAACGTCTGTATGCATTTTCGTACTTTTCTCTTGATTTCTTTGGCAATAATTCTAATGAAGCAGTATTCACTGCCTCAACCAGCTCTGGAGGAGTCCCAGGAATGGAAATTTCATCATCACTTATCATTTTACTTTCGAGAACACCAGCAATTAAATTTATAAGCGTCAAGTTTGACAATTCAACCTCAATACGTTTCCATAGTAACCCAAGTAATTTTATTAGGAATTTCAAAGCACCATTTATTTGGGAATAAAATTATCGCGTTTTTTTTTTAAATCAATCAATATCTGTCGAATTTTAAACGATTTGCGGAAAAATAGTATGTTTACCTCGTAGGAAAAGCCACATTCCTGGACTCTGTGTTGCTAAGTCTCGGCTTGCGCCTCGACTTAGCAATCTTCACAGTCGTCCAGGAATGTTAAGCTTTTCCTACCCGGTAAACAATGTACTATTATGTTCCGACAACACGTTCCAAAAGTTTGAATTATTTAGAACAATTACATTTTGCAAAAACTTGTTTTAAGTAAATTTCTTTTTTCTCGATTTTTCAAAAAATACGTGATTTTTTCAAAATATCTCAAAAACTATTGGATTTATGAAAAAAAGTGTTCTGAACAAAAATTTAGCTTTATTTTTACTGAATATTATTCTTTTTTTGTAACTCACGTAGCTTAAAAATCGCTTAAGCGAGATATAAGCGTTTAAATACGTGTTTCAATGCAAAGGAAGCGTCTTTTTAGACCTTTAACAATTCTCTGAACGTAAGGGTCTAGAAAGATTGCAACTCTCATGATCTTATAGCTTATGAAATTCCCTATAAAATGATGTGAGAGTGAATGCAAAAAGCTTAAAGGGAAGCTTACGGAGCGTCTAAATTTTTATGTTTTTGGGGTATTTATTATTTTATACATGCAGTGTCTGCTTTGTATTTATATATCGGGCAACAAATCACTCAATTTTGCTGATTGGGGATGGACAAAAGTGAATGGTTTCTTGGTACCAAACAAAATGACGGATATTTCTGGACCAGAAGAACTACTTAAAATGATATTTTGCAATTGCAAAAAGGATGTGGGTCAACTTGTGGGTGTCACAAACTTGGATTATATTACAATCAATCTTGCGGTTCTTGCTCTGGTGATAGCTGCCAAAATTATCCTCTTGCCGACCAAGAAGAAAATGAAGTTGATGCAGAAGAAATGGACGAATTTGGAAGTTGAAGTTAAATTATTGATATATACTTTAAAAATCATATTAATTTTATACTTAATTTAATCTTGTGAAATAAATATTTTTCATTATCATCAAAATGTTTAAAAAGTTTAATTTCCCTCAAACGTATACTTTTATGGGATACAAATTTTATAAATATATCATAAGCAACAATTAATTTTCATTTTCTTAACGAATTCCATTACTTCAAGTTTTCAAAAAGATTTTTTCCCTAATTCTTATGATAGGGGTAGTTTTTAGGGGTTGAATCAAATTAAAAGCTTGTATGTATCAGGTTTTTATATTTAAATAATATATATTTTTTCTATTTAAGATAAAATGATTTCATAATCTCAGCCATTTTTTAAATAACTGTATGAGGGGTAGTTTTTAAGGGCAGTTACATATAAAAATATCGAACTATTAGTTACATTGTAAAAAACAAAAATGTAACATGTTTAAACATATTGATGTCTATAACTGCTTCCATTTATTAATTTCCAATTTTTTCCTAGGTTTCATTCTTAAGGGTGGTTTTTGGTGGTTGCATTATTAAAAAAATTAAGTGTCAGATTTCTTGTACTTGAAGGAAAGAAATTCTCCTATTACGATCCAAAAAAATCATGTTTCTTGACCATATTTTTGAAATCAACTATTCTCAATGGGAAACAAGCCACAATTTTACCAAAAAAATGATTTTATTAACGTTTCGACGTCCAAGTCGGGTGTCGTTGTCAAAATACAAAATAATACTAGATTAAACAAAAATGTTGTTGCTTAGCAAAAAATTCTTCTAATAATTTATTTAATCTGACTCATTTATATTTTGAGAGTAAACTAAATGTAAGCCCAAATACTTACGATGTCGGGATAGTATCACGAGTTTTTCTTTCCTGGTTTTCCCTCGTGATTTGCTATGGAATCTCTAGCGCGAGAATTTTACTGCCACCGTTGCATTTGGTTGTCTTTTTAAAGACAGATCACATGCTATGATTTTTTGTGGAGGATATTCTTGAGTTGAGGTTGATTTCATGTAATCGAATGAACTATCTTTTAGTAAAGTCGTTCCAGGAACGCAACTCATCAATATTGGCAATATCATTTTAAAGTCTTCTACTTTAAAATGTATAATACATGCCTGAATTGCCGATATAAATGAGTCAGATTAAATAAATTATTAGAAGAATTTTTTTGCTAAGCAACAACATTTTTGTTTAATCTAGTATTATTTTGTATTTTGACAACGACACCCTACTTGGATGTCGAAACGTTAATAAAATAATTTTTTGGTAAAATTGTGGCTTATTTCCCATTGAAAATAGTTGATTATAAAAATGCCACATATTTTTGAAATAATCTTTGTATAAGGGGTTGTTTTTAAGGGTTGGTAGCTGTAAAATATCAAAATATTAAAGTCATGATTCAAAACAATCAACATTTAACATATTTGAACATAATTATAGCCCATTACCGCTCTAATTCGTTAGTTTTCAATTTATTGGTGTAAGGGGTAGTTTTCACCCCTTAAAAATAAAAAGCATACTTTGCGACCAAGTCAGGTTTGAAGAGGACGGTAAGATGAACTTAATTCCAAATTTTCAAGAAGATCTATGAAGGCAATTAGAATTGCGAGGTTTGGGTCCATTTTAAGCTTGAATGATTGTACTATTAAGAAAGGTAAGTAACTTCTTTCAAGTAACCTGCCCACTTGCTTTAGAAGCGTAAAGAGCGGTATACATGAAGCCAGTAAGAAAGCAAGTAAAGTGGGCAGGTTACTTGGCACAAGTTATTTGCCTTTTGTAAACGTTTACTTGAGTCATATTTTAAGGCAAGGAAAGTAAAATATGACGCAAGTAAACGTTTACAAAAGGCAAGTAACCTGCCCACTTTACTTGCTTTCTTACTGGCCTTATGTATATCGACCTTAATGCGAAGGAAAACCAAGGAATAGTCGATACAGTGGACGTTAGCTCGCGAACATGCTCGAAGAAGGCGAAGACTGTCCTATCGGCCGGAAAGGTGATGGCCACCGCTTTCTGGGATTAACAATGTGTGATCTGTATCAACTTCCTGGAAAAGGGCAAAACGATCACAGGGCTTTACTATGTCGCATTATTAGGTCGATTCGACGACGAATTGCAAAATCAACAGCCCCAATTGGGGAAGAAAAAAATGCTCTTCCACCATGACAACGCACCTGTCACACATCCACTGTCCTCATGCCCAAACTTGTCGAATTGGGCTACGAACTTCTATCCACTTTATTCTTCAGATTTGGTCCTTCTTCGGATACAAATACACTAGTGGATGTTAGCGATCACATTTTCCATTAAGTATCTGTTTCTTGCAATGTGTATAAGAGATAGTAGGGGAGAGTTGGACAAAACCGGGTACCACACCAAAAACCGTCTGTATCTTTTACTATGTGAGAGTAGCAAATGTTTGCTGCAGATTGAAATATTCTCAAATGACTTAAGTTTGATATGCCAATGTCAATTTTTAAAAATATTATTAGATTTTTAATTTTTTTTATTTTTATGAAAATATTGCAAAATACCCGGTTTTGTCCAACCGGTATGATAAAACCGGGTAGTAACTTAATTACCATATAAAAAGACTAATGGGCAGAAAATAAAATATTTATTAAAAGTATGTGAACAGAAATCGAAAATCTATGAACAGAAGTCACAAATAAAAACTTCATCTACATCATCATAGGCACTACAGGCGTCATAAGCCCATTTGGTGCAAGACACACATTTTATCCAGCCTTCCTTCGCATTATAATTTGAAAATAGTTAATTGTAATATAGACACGCATCGTCATTATTATCTTCTTCCTCCGAACTCTCCAAAATTTTGTTTTTGGTGCATCCCTTTTTATCACGTTTTTTCTTTTTTTTTTTTTGTCCAGTTCATTTAGTTTAATTTTTTTACGACTGGAGATTTTTTTTACTAGCTTCTTCACCAGAAGTAGCCACATGTTGTAGTTAACTAAAAGCAAAAAAAAACACTGCAGAAACTGGAAGTAACAACAGGTCTGATAAAATCGGGTACCCGGTTTTGTCGATTTTCGGACTACCCGGTTTTGTCAAACTCGTAAACAAGACATTAAATGTTACTTAAATTTTTAAGTTATGAAATAATATTCAAAATTTTTGGCCAAATTAAAGGTAATACAGGGTCTGCGTAACTTGGAACCACATGGGAAACTTTTTTAATATCAATTTTACGAAAAAAAGTCATTCTTTATAAAGTGCTCTGCATAGTCTAAAACCTAAGATGCAATCATCAGATATCAAATTTTGTCAACAGTATACGAGGTATGTCAAAAAATATGAATTTCGCTCAAGAGCAAACTACCTTTATATTTCAAAACATCAAAAAATTTTATTATGAAAAGTTATTTGTAATTAAAAACCATATTCAAATATGCAATAACAGCCTTTTACTTGAAAAAGAAATTTCTGAAATTTTCCTAAATTACCGATTCCGAACATCATTTTTATTTATTAGACATGTAATAACTCTTTTATTAATAATTTTAGTAAAACAAGTTATTCTTCATAAAAATCTGTGCATAGTCTAAACCTCAAGATGCAACCATCAGTTATCCAAGTTTTAGAATTTAGAAAGAATTTATAAAGAATTCTTTATAAATTCATATAATTTGACACACCTCGTATAAAATTAACAAACTTGGATAACTGATGGTTGCATCTTGAGGTTTAGACCATGCACAGATTTTTATGAAGAATAACTTTTTTTCCTAAAATTATTAATAAAAGAGTTATTACATGTCTAATAAATAAAAATGATGTTCGGAATCGGTAATTTAGGAAAATTATTTTTTTTTTTTCAAGTAGAAGGCTGTTATTGCATATTTGAATATGGTTTTTAATTACAAATAACTTTTCATAATAAAATTTTTTGATATTTTGAAATATAAAGGTAGCTTGCTCTTGAGCTAAATTCATATTTTTTGACATACCTCGTATACTGTTAACAAAATTTGATATCTGATGATTGCATCTTAGGTTTTAGACTATGCAGACAACTTTATAAAGAATGCCTTTTTTTCGTAAAATTGATATTAAAAAAGTTTCCCATATGGTTCCAAGTTACGCAGACACCCTGTATATGTACTAGGTTACATGTATTCAATTTTTAAATGGCCATTAGTTATTCATTTAGAGGAGAAAACAGCTATAAACTTACCTTAAAAATCGAGTTTCCTGCATCAAAAAACAGGTGAAGTCTTACTGCTCCGGCACAGATTACTAAAATGAGGTAGAAATGAATACACACGACTGTTGGTGGTAAAGGGACACTAATTGTAATATTGTCTAATAGATAGCAGCAGACAGTTAAAAGAATTAAGGGGTACCCGGTTTTATCAACCTACCCGGTTTTGTCCAACTCTCCCCTATGTCGTTAAGCCCTGTCCATTGCCTTATGTTTCGGAACCAGGACAATTTCTTGCGTCATATTCCTCTCTTGCTTTCAATTTTACCCTCGGTTATAAGTTGAAGAAACTGGTATTTTTCGTTTCGCATGATGTGACCCAGATATGCCGTTTTCCTTTTCTTGATAGTTTCGAAAAGTTTGCGTTCTTGGTTGATTGTCTTAAGGACATCTACATTTCGTCGGCGTCAGTGCCAAACCTCTTATGTGCATGTTGTGAGATTTTTCAGGAAATGAAAAAACTCTTGTATCTTTTTTATATTTATAAAAATATATATCATTTTGCCGAAATGTGCAAACAAACGAAATACTATACTCTTATTAAATTTAGAAGTAATATTATGAAGATTATATCAGTATTATGTGTTTTAATTATAAATAAAAAATAGTGGATTTCGCCAAAAATGTACATACGAGGTTTAGCTCTGACGACGACGATTCGTGACTTTCGCCGTCCATAATATCTTTAGGATACGGCGATGAAGCCACATTTCGAAGGCTTCCAATCTGTTTATACCCCTCGTTTTGAGTGTCCACCCTCTACGCCATATACACTAAACAACAAAATTAACGCACCACATTAAAAATGGGACATATTTATGTCTCGAATTTCCTAAACCTGTTGTCCAATTTTAGTGATTTTTTAGTATATTATAGCCTTATTCTTCAAGAATATCGATGTAGTAATATTGTTGCTGAATTGGTAAATGTCATTGTATACCGGATGTAACAATAATACTGTGTTTTTTCCTCAAAGTTCGGGACACCCTGTGGAATATTCTAGCATTTAAAAACTATTGAAATTAAAACTCAATTGTAGCCTTAGGCTTTCTTAATATTCCGTTTCTTCGCTCATTCACTAGGATAATAAAAAAGTTAAGATACTTTTACATCTAGCCATGTTCTTCATCAATACAGGGTGTTTCTAAATAAGTGCGACAAACTTTAAGGGGCAATTCTGCATGAAAAAATAATGACAGTTTGCTTTATGAACATATTTTTGTCTGTAAATGCTTCGTTTCCGATATACGGGATGCTGAATTTTTTCTTACACATTGACGATTTATTTATTGCTCTAAAACTGGTTGAGATATGCAAATGAAATTTGGAGGGTTTTAAGAGGTAGTTATTGCGCATTTTTTGACATACAATTAAGTATTTTATATTCACCATTGGCGTGCATACGGGTCGTATTACCGGGTCATATTACCTGTATGCACGCCAATGGTGAATATAAAATTTTTATTTGTATGTCAAAAAATGTGAAATAACTACCTCTTAAAACCTACCAAATTTAATTTGCATATCTCAACCGGTTTTATAGCAATAAATAAATCGTCAGTTTGTAAGAAAAAATTCAGCAGCATCCCGTATCTCGAAAACTAACCATTTGCGGACATATGTTTATAAAGCAAATTGTCATTATTTTTTCATGCAGAATTGCCCCTTAAAGTTTGTCGCACTTATTTAGAAACAGCCTGTATTGATGAAGAACATGGCTAGTTGTCAAAGTACCTAACGTGTGTATTAGTGACGTTTCCAACATAAGTGAATGAGTCAAAAAACAGGATGTTAAGAAAGCCTAAGGCTACAATTGAGTTTTAATTTCAATGTCTTTTAAAATCGGACAACAGGTTTAGGAAATTCGAGACATCAAAAATGTCCCATTTTTAAGTTGGTGCGTTAATTTTGCTGTTTAGTGTAGCAGCACCGATCATACGTAGCACATAGTAAACCTAGATTTGGCCCTGTACGACTTCTTTTTGTTTCAAAACTTGAGAAAGTCACTCGCCGGGCAGAAATTTAAGTCGAATGAGGAGTTCATCACCGCCACGGAAGCCTATACTTTGCAGACGGAAGAAGTTGTGGCATCCCTGGGGCAAGTGTATCGAGCTAAAAGGAGACTATGTTCAGAAATAAATCACCACTTTTCCAAAATTTTCGTTTTTCTTTTGGAGGCTAAGTACTTATCGGACCGCTCTATTACATATACATGGGTGAGAACATTTAAAACCACTCAATTTTGGATCCAAACAACTTGCGGACCTCCGATTTGTCTGAAACTTGGTGTACAGCTTCTGCGAAACGTAAAAATTAGCTCGGACTGAAGCATTTAAGTCCGAACAGTCTTCTTCTTTTTTTTTTTCTCAAAATATCATTTTTAGCGATTTTACAGTGATTTGGTATTTATTTGAACAAATTTGTATATTTTATCATAAAATATCGGTGGAAAAAATGTTAATAGAAGGGACTTAAAAACAAGTTATTTTGATTCAAAACAAGTTTTTGATCAAATTTTAGTGTAGAAAACGTTAAAATACCGTTTTTTACATTTTCCTCTGTTCCCAAAATACATGTTCTTTGATTTGACTGAAAATTTTCCCACGTATAGCCAAAACACAGGACTTTAAGTGGTTAAAAGGATTTTTACAGTTTTACAATACAAAAAAAGTTATATGCAATATCAGAGTCAAAAATATAGGCGTATACTGTAAGTACAATTAACTCAAAAAATGAGCCGCCGAAGATAAAAACAAAGAAAAAACTTGCTATGGAACTTTGAGGACCTCACCGTCTTGTTTATTAGTATTCTTACATTATTATAGTATAAGAGCTGTGAGACATTTTTGAGTAGGTATTTTAGGCAACCTGAAAATTTTTCAGGTGACTCTTCTGTGATAGCCTAATACAAAAATGCCGGTCTGGCTGGAGGGTAGCGGTTATTTTCCCCAAAAATCCCCACCAAATTTAAAAAAAGGGTAAAAATTATTATTACAAAAAATATCATTGACGTGACTTTAAAGTAAATTTAAATATTCAAATATAAAGAAAATAAACAGGCCAGGCGATTTGAGGGCGATTTTAACTCTGCAAGATACTTGCATGGGCGCCCCAGGATTATTTTCAGGGGATGAATCTGAACTTCAGAAGATTTCATCTGAATCTGTACATACTACTAACGAGTATAAAATATACAACTATACATGCAAAGCTATGTACATTCCTTCCGCACAGGGAGGTGCAATTGTTATTTTGACAGGGTATTTTTTAATTTTAAAAATAAATATTCTAAAAAAGACAGGTTTTTTTTTTGGTGAAATTTTCCAACTGCCATGTGATCGAACAAATTACGCGTGCATATAAATGAAAAGCGCTATAGGTAAACAGGAGTGTGAGAAAGAGCGTATACCGATAGCTGTTTGCGTCCTCTGTTGTACCTGGGCGAGTCCGTTCGCTCGAGAAAAATCACGTGACCTGGCGATCACATATTGTTGTGCCTCGAAACGTCAGAGTAATTATTATATATTATAGTTTTTTAAGTAACTTTTTCTTAATTAAAGGAAAATAATACGTACTATACAATAGATTTTGCAAATATGATAGAAAAAGACAGATTTATTATTATAAAGATGTAGGTAGAAAAGTATAAAAGTGTAAACTAAATTAATTCTGTGTCCGAATCTTGTACTTCTTCTTCAAACTCCTCATCTGAGCTTAAATATTCACTGTCTTCTTCTTCGTCAGACTCCCCTCGAGACTCAGATTCATCTTCTATATGATCTGTAAATAGTTGTAATATGTATTTAGAATTAAATAAAAATTAATTACTGAAAAATTAATTGAGTTGCTACGTATTCTCTCTCCTTTTATAGGGAGTCGAAGCCTGGACAATCACGGTCGCATCTGAAGATAGACTTGCCATTGTCGAGATGTGGTGTTATCGAATAATGTAAAAAATATCATGGACGCAACACGTAACAAACACGGAAACATTAAGGGGTGGGTATGATTTGAAATCAACATACCAAGCACATTTTTGTGATTTTTTTCGAAGCTATGGTAGAATTATTTTATTTTTGAATTAAATAAACATATTAAGTACAATTCAAAGAATATTTAAGAAAAAATTAAATCCAAAATATTGAAAAATAAGCCATGGGCGACAAATTTTGGCAGGCAGCTCAAAAATAATGAATTTTGCGGAGGACATCACTGGACTCATCACTGGATCATACGAAACAAAAAATTCAAAAATATTTAATTAGCTTATGAGTTTCACGAGGTAACAACGTCGAGTTTTTTTATTTTTAGCGATTTTTGAATTTTTGGGATACTCAGAAGTCAAAAATACTAAATTTTTGATAAAAATTTTGTGAAAACCAACAGATATAATATTGTTGAACAAAAAATAAGCAAAAAATGAAAAATATCTCGACGTTATTACCTCACGAAATGTCTAAAGAAAATCTATGCAAAATTTCAGGTAGATCGGTCGAGTAGTTTTTCAGTTACAATGTCCACCGCATTTGAAAAAGCAGTTTTGAGAAAAATGCGTTTTAACTTTTGACAACTGCATCTTCATCTTCTGATTTGTCTGCCAAATCGTAAATTTATGAACATTGGAATATGTTTTTTAAATTGCGGAGTAATCTACAAAAGAGAAGGCGAACAGTTGTTTAACGTTTCTCACTACGCTCAAGCGTGCTGGCGCGAAGCCGCGGCAACGCGAGTCGAAGATAGGGATATTCAACACCCTGTGTCTCTGATAATTTTACTCCGATTATTTTGAAAATTTCATAGAGTATTGTTGAAAGTATGCACTTTTATTTGAAGTAATAAAAAAATTAAATATTTCAAACCATCCCCCCCCTTAAGAAATATAAAAAAAGGCAAAACAAATACTCAACACTATGAAGGAAAGAAAAATTAGCTACTTTGGTCATATACTAAGAAATAAAAAACGTGATGTAATTTATAATATAAGAGAAAGTATTAAGTATTAGTTATATAAGTAATAATACGTAGCAACTCAATTAATTAATCACTAATTATTTTTTAATTAATTCTAAATACATATTTACAAATATTTACAGATCAGGTAGAAGAGGAATCTGAGTCTCGAGGGGAGTCTGACGAAGAAGAAGAGAATGAATATTTATTTTGGCTTATTTTTCTTTCCTTTATAGTGTTGAGTATTTCTTTTGCCTTTTTCATCTTTCTTAATGTTTCCGTGTTTGTTACGTGTTGTGTTCATGATATTTTTTACATTATTCAATAACAGCACATGTCAACAATGGCAAGTCTTTCTTCAGATGCGCCCGTGATTGTCCAGGCTTCGACTCCGTATAAAAGGACAGAGAATACGTAGTAATTCAATTAAATTATCGCTAATTAATTTTTAATTAATTCTAAATACATATTACAACTATTTACAGATCATGAAGAAGAGGAATCTGAGTCTCGAGGGGAGTCTGACGAAGAAGAAGACAGTGAATATTTAAGCTCAGATGAGGAGTTTGAAGATGAAGTACAAGATTCGGACACAGAATTAATTTAGTTTATACTTTTATACTTTTCTACCTATATATTGATAATAATAAATCTGTCTTTTTCTATCATATTTGCAAAATCTATTGCATAGTACGTATTATTTTCCTTTAATTAAGAAAAAGTTACTTAAAAAACTATAATATATAACAATTACTCTAACGTTTCGAGGCACAACAACATGGGATCGCCAGGTCACGTGATTTTTCTCGAGCGAACGAACTCGCTCAGGTACAACAGAGGACACAAACAGCTATCGGTATACGCTCTGTCTCACACTGCTGCTTACCTATAGCGCTTTTTATTTATATGTACGCGTAATTTGTTTGATCACATGGCAGCTGGAAAATTTCACCAAAAAAAAACCTGTCTTTTTTAGAATATTTATTTTTAATATTAAAAAATACCCTGTCAAAATAATCATTATACTTCCCTGTCCGGAAGGAATGTACATAGCTTTGCGTGTATATTTGTATATTTTATACTCGTTAATAGTATGTACAGATTCAGATGAAATCTTCTAAAGTTCAGATGCATCCCCCGAAAATAATCCTGGGGCGCCCATGCAAGTATCTTGCAGAGTTAAAATCGCCCTCAAATCGCCTGGCCTGTTTATTTTCTTTATATTTGAATATTTAAATTTACTTTAAAGTCACGTCAATGATATTTTTTGCAATAACAATTTTTACCCTTTTTTTTAACTTTTGGGGGGATTTTTGGGGAAAATAACCGCTACCCTCCAGCCAGACCGGCATTTTTGTATTAGGCTATTATAGAAGAGTCACCTGAAAAATTTTCAGGTTGCCTAAAATACCTACTCAAAAATGTCTCACAGCTCTTGGACCATTATACTTGTATTATTGTTATTAAATTTTTGTAGATCGTTTTTGAACACACCTATGATGTTGAAAAGAAGCTATAATTAGCTTACCTTAGCTTAGTACCATCTTTTTATTTTCAGTACTTAAATTACGTCTCAACAGCTACTGCTGAACTAATTTTTCTTCGTTATTGATATTTTATGGACTTACGGTCTTTAAATATTCATTCTTTTTGATAATAGTAGTCATGTTGTGACTGGTTGATTGACATAAAGTCCACGCCATTAAAAAAAATATCGACCTCACGACAAAAATTTTTAAAAGAGATTGTAATAATAATTGTAAATACGATTCATTTGGATCAATTTCAGTTCCTACCATTTTTGTAGAAAAGTTGAAAATGGCGGATATATTGAACAAAAACAACTGCTACAAAACCAATCAGGTCTAACGCTCGCGCCTTTACCGCATACGTACTGTTTCGGAAACGCGTATTTAAAATCTAAATTAAATATTAGCGCGCCATACATTGAAATTGTCGATTCGTTGTTCCATTTTTATTGGCCTGACGGGCGAGAAATTGTCCTCGTCTCGTCAACTCGCTAAAAAATGTATCGCCAGTACCCTGACTCAATTAGAGTTGTACACATATTATGTGTGGTTAAAAATTTGTAGACCATACGTAAAAATTGTATTTTGTTGTTTTGAATAAGTGTTTTTAATCATTTATTGTTTCTTAACTCCTTTATTTTATACAGGAGTAAATACAAAATTTCACCTAACTGTTCAGTTTGTAGTAGACTATATTGGAGTCTATTTATTGAATTTGTGATTTTATTACCGCCAAATTCAGCGAAGAACTAACAGATTTGTGGTGTTTGGGCTAAGTTTGAGCCGTGGCCGTTCGAGACCAGCAGAAGTTCCTTGACTTGAAACCAGCCACCGGAAGTGCAATAATGGGACTATGGTAGCTATACAGAACTTTTTGAGTAAACATTTTCAAATAAATTTACATTCATAGACATTTTGAATTTTGACTCCATATTCAGTACACGTTTAGATTGGTTCTTTTTTTTTTAATTTAATTATTGTTTTATTTTGTAACCTTCTTTTTTTATCTAGGATAATTAAACCTTTACTTTCTCAACTCGCTTTATTAATTTAATCTTAGTTAAAGGATTAGATATAACCTTTTACCACCTCTTTATGGGGTGTGATTTTTTAACCAAAGCGTTGGTAACTAACATACAGTCCACAGAGGTCATTGGGACCTTATTTAGTCAATAACAAATTGGGAATTTAGCCCCCAGTTTGTCCACGTACTACCAAATATTGATTTTGGTAAAAAAAAATATAGAAATCGAAATTGTATAAGATTTAATTCTATTTTTGTATTGGTACATGTGACTACCCCCCCGCCCCCCTTTGTTCTTGGGAAAATATTCATTTTTATTAAAATTATAATTATTCGTAACAAACAAACAATGGGAAGCCGGCAATGGGATAAGACAGGGGGATTCCTCGAGTCCTTTATTGTTCAACCTGATCATGGACGAAATAATAAAAAAAGTAAGAACTAAAAAAGGATACCAATTTAATGGGAGAAAAACAACTTAAAATAATCTGCTATGCGGACGATGCAATACTAATCTCTCAAAGTGAAGATGATTTACAACGTATGCTGCACCAATTCAACATAATCGCCAGAAAATTTAACATTTTAATTTCCTCAAAAAAGACAAAATGCATGGACACAATAAGATATATTTGAAATAAATTAGTAAATAATATCTAAATATTAGTTTATTGCATGTATTATAATTACTTTAAGGCCATATTAACATATCTAAATTAACACGCGTGCGGAAAATTAAAACGAGTGCGGAAAAGTAAAACGCGTGCGGAAAAGTAAAACGCGTGCGGAAACGTAACACGCGTGTGGAAAAGTAAAACTTTCTAAACTAAAATGCGTGCGCGAAAGTAGACATTTTTGCACGCTCGTAGAAAACGATATTTTAACGTTTTCTACACCAAATTTTTTTATTAAAAACTTGTTTTTGAATCAAAATAAATAAATGCTTTATGAGGTTTTTGAGTCCCTTCTATTAAAAAATTATTTTTTCCATTGATACTGTATAACATACAAATTCGTTTAAATAAACACCAAATCACTGTAAAGAAGACTGTTCGGGCTTAAATGATTCAGCTCGAGCTTATTTTTACGTTCCGCAGAAGCTATATACCAAGTTTTAGACAAATCGGACATCTAAAAGTTTTTGTCTGAGCGATTTGACATGAAATGTACCACATACACACCTTAAGGAAAGGGGATTCAAAATAAAAATACATGTCTTTCTTCAATCAGTTCTATTATAAAATGTACAAATTAGGTTAATAGTAAAAGTACTCACAAAATGCTTATTACTTTGCTATAAAAATATTTACTAAAAGGAAAAAAGAAATGAGGTATATTGAAATCTACACTAGGTGATCACTGGAAACAAAGAAAAATGTAAATTTTGTGAATGTTATATATTTTGTTTATTTAAATTTATTTAGTGGAGATATAATTTGTGGAAGATTTTTAACAAATGCTTTCATTTTAACAAAACGATAAGATATACTATTATGTTTTCATTTAACGTGATATATAAAAATACTTATATTATTCCCTTTTTTCAAGACGCAGATCATAAGAGATTGTATTGTGGGTTGTGATTAGTTCTAAAACTTTCAACTGCTATATTTCTAGATGGCTGGGAAAATTTTTTAATATATTTAATTATATAAATTTATTTGAATACACAAAATATCAGAAAAGATTGTTGTGAATGAAATATTAGAAAATGATATCATCGAGGAAAGTAACGAATACTAACATATCAAAAAAGGAAACCTCATGGTTTAGAGAGGAAGTGAAGATAAAATGTGAAGAAAAAAGAGATCCTTTTTACAATACAGAACAAAACAAACACAACAGGCATACAACCACTATAAACGAATACTTTAATTAGTGAGACAAATAAAAAGGGAACACTGGCAGAGCTTCTCAAAACAGATGGAACACGTAATCTACCGAACGCAAAAAGAAATATGGAGAATGCTCAGAAGACAAAGAAGAGAGATTAACGAACTAATAAAAACGAAACATATTCACAAAGAAACATTGCTGGTTACTTTATAATTGTGTCTTTAATACTGGCAGTATTAAGGTACGTAACCACTACGTTGGTGCTCCGTGTGGATGCGGCAATGCGCTCCTCTACATATAAATTATAAACCACCACCGATTGGATCGCCGAGGGTCAGCGCCGCTCCGGGCGATCTCGATCCTCGGCGATCCAATCGGTGGCGGTTAATGGATCCGTACCTTTAGACTTTTGAGAAAAAGCAATATTTGTAGTTAATACTGTGCCATCCTCATTTTAAAAAGCAGACTGTTGCTTTTTTGCACATAAGTAGTTAATTAGAATTGCTGTGTAGTATTAGAAGCACTGTATTTGCTGTGTTTTCTATACTTCTTCGTATATTTTCCCAGTCTGTTTCAATGTTTTCATGTTCTATATTTTCCAATAGTTTTTTTCCATTTCTTGTTGATATTGCCGTTTTTTTGTTTTTAACTCTTCTATTCTCCATCTTTTCCTTTTGTTTTCTTTTTTCTCCATATCTATCATTCTTAGCTAAGTTTTGCTATTACAAGGAAGTGATCAGATCCCACATCCGCGCCTCGATATGACCTTACATCTTGAATCATTCTTATTCTCTTTTTATTTATTAGGAAATGGTCAATTTGGTTTCCTGTATTTCTTCCTGGAATAAGCCGTGTTATTTTATGCTCTAGCTTGTGCCTAAATTTAGTACTTGCTACAAACATATTCATATCTGTTGCTAGATTGCCCATTCTTGTCCATTTTCATTTGTTGTGTCATGTGCTGTTTCTTTCCCTGCTACCGATCTCCAATCTCCTCTTTACCCATCTTTGCATTGAAGTCTCCTAGAATTATAAGTGTGTCATGATTTTTAATTCCCTCACAGAGACTTTCTAGGGCTTCATAAAAATCATCCTTCTCTTGATCATCGGCTTGTTCTGTGGGTGCATAGATATTTATCATTGAGATATTAGCAGCTCTATTATTTATCCTTAAATAAGATATTCTTCCATTTACTTTTTTAAATTCTAATACATATTCTCTCCATGTTCTACTTATCATGAAGCCTGTACCATTTCTACCTTGTGTATTTTCCCCTCAGTAGTACATTGTGTAATTTTGTTTGTCGATCCTGCCTTCTTCCTTCCATGTTAATTCTTGCAATGCTATTATGTCTATATTATAATCACTCATTTCTTTTGCTACTTCTTCCATTTTGCTCATGGCTAGCATAGTTTTTATATTCCACGTTCCTATATTTATTATACCTCTCAATTTCCTATTTCTATTACTTTTCGGTGCTCTCTTATTCGTTTTCCGTATCCACGCCTGGCCATTATCCTGTACATCCATTCTTTGACCATCACTTGCTAGTTTTTTGGATCTGTTTTAGTAAATTTCCTTTGTTGTTCATTTAGCCTATCACTCTCTGGGGATCGTTCACTTGTAGAGCGTTTGTAGTATTTTTCTTTTTGTTCTTGTTCTTCTTCATTAAAGTTTTCCACTGTATAGCTCTTGTCATTTATAATTAATTTAGTTTGTCTGAGATATGCTCGTTTTCCGTTTTCTCTTGCTTCTCTGAGATATGGTAGCAGTATTTTTCTTTCTTCTTGCACCTTTTTTGGGAAGTCATCAGATGTCCAAATATCGGTAACTTTTTAGATTTTTTCGATTTAGAAGACAAAGAAAAGATATTAACGAACTAATAAAAACGAAACATATTCACAAAGAAACATGGGCTGACTACTTCCTTTGCTGGTTTCTTTATACATGTGTCTTTAATACTGGCAGTATTAAGGTACGTATCCATTACGTTGGTGCCACGTGTGCATACGGCATGCGCACCTCTACATATTATAAATTATAAACTACCACCGATTGGATCGCCGAGGGTCAGCGCCGCACCGGGCGACCTCAATCTTCGGCGATCCAATCGGTGGCGGTTAATGGATCCGTATTGGATCCATTGGTATTGAAAACGGTATTGGAAAAAACGGCAGGGCGCTTCTTTTAAAAGAAAAAACGTTTAATTGTGATGAGTGGTTCCTGAGATACAACCGGTCAAAGTTGACCGGCATTTACGGCAAAGATATAAACAATAGGATCATAATTTTCGAACTATCACCTTTATAGTTTTGTCCTCTTTCTCCACACCAATTTTCATATCTTTAAAATGCTCATAACATATATTATTATAATAAACACTATCGATATTACGAGTGAAAATTGCCAAAAATAGCAAAATTTCAATCAAAAATTAGCTTGGGGAAAATGTAATCTCAAAGTTCGAAATCCTTATACGTTAAAAAAATGCATTTTCCCGGCTTCCCATGGAGCAATTTTCTTCATTATTTTTTTGTTCCCAAGTAACTCGAGTAGTGCCATCTAACTAACACATTATTAAATGTCAAACTTGCTTTTGTTTTGTTATAATATATTAATTTATTTATAAGAAAAGAAAACTACATATTTTTCCAGTTGTAGACTTTTTTTGGTAAACTCACTACAAGTGTACCTTTTACCGTTAAAAACACAAATATTCTCATTTGAAAGCTGTATAATTATTTAAACAATCTTTATTTAAACAAATTAAAAATTTTTGTTATAATCAATAAATTAATCTATTATAACAAAACAAAAGCAAGTTTGACATTTAATAATGCGTTAGTTATATGGCTCTACTGGAGTTACTTGGGAACAAAAAAAAGAATGAAGAAAATTGCTCGACGGGAAGCCGAGAAAATGCATTTTTTTAACGTATACCGATTTTGAACTTTGAGATTACATTTTCTTCAACCTAATTTTTTATTGGAATTTTGCTATTTTTGGCACTTTTCTTTATTAATACCTATCGATAGTTTTTATTATAATAATATGTTATGAGTAGTTTAAAGATATGAAAATTGGTGCGGAGAAAGAGGACAAAAATAAAAATGTTCGAAAATTATGATCCTATTGTTTATATCTTTGCCGTAAATGCCGGTCAACTTTGACCGCTTGTATCTCAGGAACCACTCATCACAATTAAACGTTTTTTCTGTTAGAAAAAGCGTCCTACCGCTTTTTTTCCAATACCGTTTTCATGATTTAATTTAATTTAATATTTCCCGAGATATTCTATTTGTTTATAAGCCAAAAAATTGTTTATAATTTTAAAATATTCCTGAGGCCGTTTAAATAGTTCAATTTCAATTCTGTAAAGTACATTAGATAGGTACAGTGTCCTTTTATACAAAAATCATAGTTATTTTCATGTATCATAATTATTGTGGGTATTATAGCGACCGTAAATTTTTAATTAACAATTCAATTGTTGCTGAACTGTTCATTCAATTTCCATCGGCTTCTGGAATTATAATCTATACGAAAAGAGCTTTTATATTGCCAAGTTATTTAATTATTGATAAAAAATTACTTATCTAAAATTTTAGTTGAAAATGAAAGATTTTGTTGAAAAAACCCGCATTTTCCGGGGAAAATTTTCGTCGAAGTAAATCGGGAAAAACACGTCTCTATGCAGAATTTAATTACGGTGAATTTTTATTTAAGTGTTTTTGGTGTGAAGTTAAAATCTTTGGAGTTATAGAGCAAAAATTGAAAAAAAACACAATTTTCGGGCGCCATTTTGTTTATAAAAAAAGTAGCACACTATCTGCGGACGTTGCATACCTATACTATCAATATATACAATCATAAGATTCGATTCCAGCAATAAAATTGCTGGTAAATAACTATTCCCAAAAATGGCCTATTCTCCGATAATCTGCCCTGATTATAGTGGAATATAACCCTATCAAGAAAAAACGAAAATTGTAGATCGAATGTTTTTAATAAGCAGGGCAGATATAAACGTTTATTGGCCTATAACTATATTCAGATCAAATTCCAACTGATTTTATATAAACCTTGGGTTTTTTTTACCATAGAATGCCCTTTTGCCCATGAAGTAAGGTTAAACTGTTTGTTCGTATTATACAGTGATGTATTTCTTCTACAAAAAATTTTCGTTTATGTTTTCCATGAAAGCATTCGTAAATGTTATTTTCCTGATACTTTTCCGACAAAGTGAACAGAGAAATCTGAAGGCACTTAATATATGCACCTACTAATATTCTTTTATAGCCTTTATTGCCATTTTTTATAGTACTTTCTACTATCTATGTACTAATTACAAAAGTCTATTTTACAAAAATCTGTTGCTTTTAAATTGTAACAATTAAAAAAATATTACTATTTCTTAAAAATAACAATAAATAAATTATATTCAGAACTTTTAACGCTACCTTTTTACAGAAAATAAAACACTAATTTTAAGAAAACCGTTTTTCTAGAAGGAAAATGTTGAACCTTTAAAACAATAAGTAGATATTTTTATTTGTATTGATTATAAAGCATATTGGGATTCAATATTTTTTTCTTTATTTTAATTGCATATTAATTTATTCAATCCAACCTCGAGTTCTATTACTCACATATAAAAGATATTTTATTCAAGATGGTATTGCGCTAGTGAATACATGCAATTCGTTTGTTGATCATTTTTTTTACCCAGTTACTTAAAACGGCATGAAAATTAATTTAGAGGTTACATAAGTACCCTAATGCCTATAGGGCATTCCAAGACTATGGCGTTTATGACACCGCTGGGAGAAAAACATTGTATTTATTTATATTTGTACCACATTGTGTTTCTTAAGTTTTTTACCTTTAAAGTTATTTAGCATTTTTATAGGACACTTTTTATCATTTAACTATTGTTTTTGTCTCTCAGATGATAACTTATTTAGTTTAGTTGTATGCTTAAAATGTAGCACTGATGGTAACCGATAAAACTGAACTTTATCACTATTGCTTCGCATTTCACAGTTCAATACACAACAGAAATGAGGCATATTATGTTTTTAAATTAATTCTTTCCGTGAAAAAAACTAATCCTTGTACAAAACAAAATTACACAAAAACGTAACTAAAATTATCTAAAACACATTAAGAACTAAAAGAATAACATTTATGTTTGCCTCCAAGCCGCCATATTGATTTAATTTTGACAGCATGTTGGAATGACCTGGGTTAAAAATGTCCTGGGTTAAAATTATCACTGCTGATATCGATATGAAAAAATCTTACTGAAAATCAAATGGAAAGTCGCTAGCTTTTCCTATAAACTGCTCATTCTCAAGCTTGTCAAAATATAAAAACTTGGATCATGGAATCACCCCTAATTGATATAATTTAATCAAAAAGCATGAATATTAAAAAAACACAATATGAATCTTTCATGTTACCCAATTTCATTTATTTATCAATACAAATAAAAACATCAATACCATGTACAAAATTTCGATTTAATTGAGTAAGATGTATACAACTATTTTTGCATATTTGAAGACACTTACTTAAAGTTTTTTGTTGTACTTTTCTCAGAAAGAATCGATAATTTCACACAATTTATTATATTATTATGTTTGAGACTCGCATATTTACAAAAATGATTGGTTCAGTAATTTATTTTCCTTCTAGAAAATAATATACACTTATGACTATTGGGTGTTTCAATGTTAGGCAGATATAGTAATTTTAAATAGACCGCATTTTTTCGCACTATCTTCAAGAATCATTGGCAGTATAATATATTCACTGATACAGAGTATGGATTACTGTCAGAATTCACTTTAAAAGAAAACATTTTTTAAACATACAAACTTTAGAATAAACTGAATGTAGTTTTTGTACATGAGAACAAAAACTATAGCAATTAATCGATGTCAACTCATAACTCTTAAACAAACAAGTGTTTTTGAAAATAAGATTGGCCACTTTTTACTTCATCATTTACCAAATCTTTTTTTTTTATTTTGAAAAAATAACTAAAAATGAATGGTGGAATAAAGAAATAGACACACGCACAATTCAATAATATCTCTTCAAAAACTGTATTAAACTCCAACGTATGCTTCTTTTCATGAGCATTTTTCAGTGCGTCACAAATGATAGAAAAAAAGGTAAGTCCGTGATAATAAACATTTATGACATTTATTCTAACATGACATTTTAGTTCCATCTGACAGTTGTCACATTTTATTTGCAATTTGGCATAAAAACAAATCAATTGAGTTTTTGCATTTATAAAATGGTATTTTCTTTGATTTGTATAATCTTATAAATTGTACAGATTATATTCGTAGATATATTATATAATTAGTAAATAATTTTTTTTCGATTATACCGCCATCTATTGACAACTAGAATAAATGTTATAAATGTCACCGACGAAATGTAATCACCGACGTGCGTTTTTTTCTGTCACATACAATTTAATGCGTTTGAAAGAAATCGAAAAACTGTGACGCACTGAAAGATCCTCATGAGAAAAAGCATAAACAAAATGGTATATAATTATATGAGGCAGGAAAAATGTCATTACAAAATATTATGATATGACGTCACCAGGATTCGCGCCCTTGAAGAGATACGTGAACTTTTTTGCTCATTCATTGCAATTTTTTTTATTTTTATTTGCATTGTTTAAAAAAAGTGTTCTCTTAAAATAATTGTTTTTTATTTAAAAATGGCAATTCCATTGTAATGTAATGCAAGTTGCACTGTACACCAACAGTATTTCAATACGATATTAAACAAAGCGATATATCGTATGAAACATCTCAAGAAATTATTTATAAGCAAGGGAAAACTTTGTATAAAAATTACACAATTTAAATTTGAATATTCCCATTGTAGCTTAGTGCTATTTCGACACGCCTGAATTACGTAATACGCCATTTTTGAGTAACGTCACTATGCAATTCAAATTTCAGTGCAGTTTTAAAGAAAATTCTTTTTGTGAATTTATTTTTGATAATATATTGCAATAACATCATTCTTACAAAGAAAAAGAAATGAGCGAAGTAAAATAGTTCAGAGAAAAGCTGAAAAATCAATAAAAACGCATTGGGACATAAAGCATATACTACAAGTACATCAAACGAAATGAACGTCGAAAAAGAGTCTATCACATAATCCAACATCTATCCATTATAGTTTATCCATTATAGTCCAACGTCTATCCATAAATACCAACGAGAACCAAAAGCTAAAGCTTTCTACCAGAATCCTAACGAAGCATGACGTAAAATCGATCTTTAAATAAACTAAATAATATAAGAAGGTCTACGATCAGCCAAAGATTTAAAATAACAGTTGCGTTTTCTGTCTTCCAAATTTCGCAATACATGTAGTTTTTTGGGATATGACTTTTTGTCAATAGTTTTGATGTAGAATTGAGTAGTGTAATTCCTCGGTAGTTCGTAGGCTCTGTCTTTACGCCTTTCTTGTAGATGGGTATTGTTATACTCTCTGTCCATTCCTTTGGTACTGTCATGTTGTTTACCCAAATATCCTATCCCAAAAAATATACAAGAAAGTCGGTGTATCGGAAGAACAACAGGGTTTCCGCCCAAACAGATCCACAATAGACGCTATTTTCATCATGCGACAATTAGTTGAGAATTCGACAAGCCCATGTTCACATGCTTTGTAGATCTGAAACAGGCATTCGACAGAGTACGATTGACCCATGTTCACATGCTTTGTAGATGTGAAACAGGCATTCGACAGAGTACGATTGACCCATGTTCACATGCTTTGTAGATCTGAAACAGGCGTTCGACAGAGTACGATTGAAGGACGTGCTCACTATACTTGGAAAGAAAAACATAGGTCAGAGGTATAGAAACATCATCGAAGAGCTCAATAGATCCAACAAAACACGAATAAAAACCACACACAGGCTCACGAAAGAAATCAAAATCAATGTCGGCATTAGACAAGGAGACAGCCTCAGTCCATGCCTATATAATTTAATAATGGATGAAGTTATAGGCAGTGTTAACAAAATGAATAAGGGATACAAAATGGGTAACTGAACCATGAGAATACTTTGCTACGCAGATGATGCAATCTGAATAGCCGAAAATGAAGATGACTTACAACGCCTACTACAAAAATTTAAAATAACCGCCGAAAAGTATAATCTGACACTATTCACAGAGAAAATCCAATCGATGGTAATATCCAAGAACCCAATTAGATGTAAATTAGTAGTGGACGACCATATAATCGAACAGGTAATGGATTGTAGATACTTTGGTGTGGAAATATCTAGCGACAGGCATCTGTGGCAAGAAACAAAACAGCAGCGAAAGCAGCGAGAATATCTGGTTTCCTGAGGGACATAATCTGGCGGAATAAAGATATGAGCACCGAAAGCAAAGTCCGCATTTATAAGACATGTGTTAAGGCCCGTACTGACATACGCAGCTGAGACAAGGGCCGAGTCAGCAAAGACCAAACAGATAATGAGAACAACAGAGATGAAAACCTTAAGATCCATAAGAGGTATCACACTCAGAGATAGAATACGAAATGAAGACAGATTGAGAGAGCTAGGGGTTCAAGACGTAGTGAGATGAACAAGAGCACGACGACGCATGTGAAGAGACCACGTAGATCGGATGGACACTGAACGTATCGCGCAATGGGCGAAGACACAGAAGCCCAACACCAAGCGACCCATAGGAAGACCAAAAAAACGATGGTACGAGAGTTGGAGCTCCGGATCGCAGCAGAGACTGTAACAGAAGAAACAGAACATACTCCTATTACAAGAAGAAGATGTAGTTTTTGTATGTAACAATACTAGGTCCCACGTACCAAAACAAAAAAAAGTTGATTAATAGCAAGCTGAAAATTTGTTAATAGCTTAACGGAGTCTAGTCGGACAAATTTTGATGAACGGGAACACTGGAACAGTTTGCCCCTTCGATCCAATGCCTCGCAGTCATGCAAGATATGGTTAACTGTTTCCAATGATATGAAGGAAACCTGTTATGACTCTGCTTGTTTGCAGCAATCATTCAGCTCTACTAGCACATAACCGTCCAATATACATATTGCCATGTGTTTGACCATGTACACCCTCCCAGTGCGAGTTGGTAGGATCCAGGCTTTTTTACATTCGCGGACGGTGCGTTTTAGCACTTCCACGGCCGGCTCTGGACCCAGGTATTTTGTAGCTGATGCTCTCCTGGTAAGTGCATCAGCTCTTTCGTTACCGTAAATACTCCGATGACCCGGAACCCATACCAACATTGTTATGTTGCGCCAGTCTGTTGAATTCGTGTCGACATTCCCACATCAGCCTAGAGCTCACCTTAGGGCTTATAAGAGCCCCAATGGCTGCTTTGCTTGGCTATGTGTGCATATGTTAATCCGCTGCAGTTCGAAGGCCCTCAAGTTGTTTTCTGTTGCACACTTCAAGATTGCAAAAATCTCTGCCTGACTGGCAGAGATTGAAAAAAAACAAAAAAAAACGCTGGCATGACTGTTTAGAAGTTACCGAAGATTGAACAGGAATTATGCCTATCAGGAAGATTGAAGAAAAAGACGTTTAAAAGTTAAAATAAGGCATTAAATAAAAATTTATGAAAATTATTTTGCAAGTTCAAAGGGGAGATACAGAGAAATCAAAAAGATGACCCTTCGTTAGTTTAAAATATAACTAACGTTTTCACTAACAGAATATTTGTTTTTCTTTTAAAAAAATACTATTACAATCAAATATGTCAAATAAATACATAAAAATAGTTACAAAATAAGCGTACAATGGGATAGAAAGACCAATTTGATTTAAAAGATGACGTGATGTTACACTAACGTGGCATATTCATGAATATATAATACAAAATTTTGTCTTTTAAATAAAAAAATCAAAACATTCAACAACAAAGAAAAATAAATTATTTGCAAAAAGATTTAAAAAATCCGTATAAGTAAATAGAGGGTTAAAAAAAAGGTTTTATTACTCGTAAATAGTTTTTTTAGTAACCGTTAGAAAATAACGTAAAAACTCAGTCGATTGGCTTCACTTGGGCCATTATTTTACCTTCCCATAATGGAACTACCTCTGTATCATTACTGACTTCCTCTTGAATAACTTGGTTGCCAAGTTCTTCACATATAGTTTTGAAGAAATACCTACAAGAAGAATATAGATCAGTTTTTGATATAATATTTCTATAATATCTTTCTCTTAATTATTTTTTGCATATGAATATTTTCAAAAGCTTAGTTTCATATACAGTGCGACAAAGCGAAATGGAAATAATTCATTATTTCGTAAACCGGCGACTTTAATAGCCACTTTACATGATGCAACTAATTGCGCAATTAATTTCACAATTTCTTGCAGCAATAGAAATTGCATCGTGTCATACGCGAATTGCACAGAAAAGCTGCAACTTCTTGCAGCAATTTCTTGCTGCAAGAAGTTGCAGCTAAATAGAACATGTCCTATTTTTCATGCAATTTTTTCTGCAATTTGGTTATATTTTTAGTAACTTTTAAGGCTACACTGTTTGTTTTGACATTCTGTCATCCTAAATTTTAAACTAAACAATTTTTGACAAAACTAGAGGAACTTTTTACCAATTTCACGCTTCACAGATAACATTATTCTGGCGATAACTTTAATTATGCAACATAGGGATTAAAGAAACTATATTCTATTTTTATTTCTTTTGTATTTAACAACTTGTTTCCTTTTGTAAATGAATAATGTATTATAGGTATACTTGCATTAGGTATTAATTGATTTTGTTATACATAATACATATTATAATTTTCTCAAATTATAATCTAACATTTTTAATCTAATATATCTGATAACTCTACTCAAAAAATTACATTTTTAATTTATAAAAACAACATAACCTAAAATTTATGGTATGTCAAAGTTTCTGTCCATTTCATGTCAGTTTATGCAATTACTTGCACCGTGTAATCACTTTATTGCAGAAAGCTAGTTGCAACTTATTGCAGAAGTTCTTGCTGCAAGAACTTGTGCAATAAATTTCGCAATTACTTGCATCGTGTAAAGTGGCTATAAGAAAAAATTCCGAAATAGATCGATTTTTATTTTTAAATTATGATCTTTTGGCATATATACAGGGTGTCTGCATAACTTGGAACCATATGGGAAACTTTTTTAATATCAATTTTACGAAAAAAAGTAATTCTTTATAAAGTGCTCTGCATAGTCTAAAACCTAAGATGCAATCATCATATATCAAATTTTGTCAATAGTATACGAGGTATATAAAAAAATATGAATTTCGCTCAAGAGTAAACTACCTTTATATTTCAAAATATCAAAAAATTTTATTATGAAAAGTTATTTGTAATTAAAAACCATATTCAAATATGCAATAACAGCCTTCTACTTGAAAAAAAAATTTCTGAAATTTTCATAAAATGCCGATTCCGAACATCATTTTTATTTATTAGACATGTAATAACTCTTTTATTAATAATTTTAGGAAAAAAGTTATTCTTCATAAAAATCTGTGCATGGTCTAAACCTCAAGATGCAACCATCAGTTATCCAAGTTTGTTAATTTTATACGAGGTGTGTCAAATAATATGAATTTAGAAAGAATTCATATTATTTGACACACCTTGTATAAAATTAACAAACTTGGATAACTGATGTTTGCATCTTGAGGTTTAGACCATGCACAGATTTTTATGAAGAATAACTTTTTTCCTAAAATTATTAATAAAAGAGTTATTACATGTCTAATAAATAAAAATGATGTTCGGAATCGGTAATTTAGGAAAATTTCAGAATTTTTTTTTCAAGTAGAAGGCTGTTATTGCATATTTGAATATGGTTTTTAATTACAAATAACTTTTCATAATAAAAATTTTTGACATTTTGAAATATAAAGGTAGTTTGCTCTTGAGAGAAATTCATATTTTTTGATATTCCTCGTATACTGTTGACAAAATTTGATATCTGATGATTTCATCTTAGGTTTTAGACTATGCAGAGCACTTTATAAAGAATGACTTTTTTTCGTAAAATTGATATTAACAAAGTTTCCCATATGGTTCCAAGTTACGCAGACACCCTGTATAATATATATCATACTAGTGACATCATCCATCTCGGCGTGATGACATAATCGCCGAGACAGAGATTTTTTTAAATGAGAATAAGTTGTGTGCTAGCTCATTTGAAAGGTTATTCAATTCTCTATTCAGTAATATAAACATTAACATAATTATTTATACAGGGTGTCAAAAAGAATTTTTGAATTAAAATAATTGACGTAAAAAGAAAAATCTGCGTAATTCAAAATACATTTTACTGCTAAAAGAAATAAAAAAAGTTTACTTCACAAATAAACATTGCGTTTCGCATAAATTAAATGTTCAAACTGCCAAGAGGCAGGTGGGTGGCAGCTTGAACATTAAAGTTAAGCGAAAAGCAATTTTTATTTCTCAAATAATCATTTTTTTTTGTTTTGACAGTAGTAAAATGTATTTTGAACTAAATAAATTACTTACATAAATTCTTCTTTTTGTGTAAATTAATTTAATTAATTAAAAATTTTTTGGACACCCTGTAAAAATAATTATGTTATTGTTTATATTACTGAATAGAGGATTGAATAACCTTTCAAATGAGCTAGCACACGACCCCTATACTCTTTTAAAAATATAATCGATTACGTCATCACGTCTAGGTGGATGACATTACTAGTATGATATATAAATATGCCAAAAAATCAAAATTTAAAAATAAAAATCGACCTGTTTCGAGATTTTTCCTTTAAAGTAACCGGTTTACGAAATACTTAATTTATTCCATTTAGCTTTGCCACACTGTATGTATAATAAAACTTAATAGAAAAGGGAAATAAATACATAACATTTGTTATTAATACAAAAATTCCCTTACCTATAATTTCCCTTCTTGGGAAGATACTCTTTGAACTGCCTTAAGGTAATCTGAGTGCCGGGTATCTTAGTTCTATAAGGAAATTGCTCATCGCAAAAAGTGAACACAACGGTCGTCACTTCATCAGATCCAACTTGACCTAGAGTGACTTGTCGAGAACCTCTCATAGACTTTCTCAGCGTCGATTGACTGCTATGAGACATTTCTGAGAAAAATCTACTTGAAGGCGACCTGGAAAAGATTTAAAAAATTAAATTTTGGTGACTTTTGTAAAATATGTAATAGTATAACATTGATTGTTGACTATAATTTATTTCACAGGTTCTCGTTGATTCTTCTTTAGCTAATCCTGTATCTACAACAAAGTTTATTTTTTAGATATCTTAAACAGCTAGTCTGTATTAGCCTTTTTTCTTTCTTCCTATTCTTATTCTACTCTTTACTATTTTGGTATGGTCGCCTCGTATTTCCGCAAGACTGTGTAAAAATATAATGTATCTGTAATAAAAGCAAGCCATAAAAATGAAAGCAAAACCTAGTAGTTATTAACTGCAAAACTATCAATGGCTAAGATGTGTAAAATATAAAAGTTTTAAGGTTCTACATTCAGATGTTCCTGGTATGTTATTTTAAAATATGGGCAGTCACCCAGTTAAGTTTTCATCGAACTGTTGATCAGTCCACGTGGACAAAGAGCCACTCAGAAAATCGGATATTGCTATTATGACCAATCATAAAGCGTTATCTTTTATCGGAAGAATTACTCACCCTTCGCTCAAGATATAACAATATTTGGCTGAGCGAGCCATGCCATAAAACAGTTTATCATAAAGTGTCATCTTTCGGCCGACCGCAGCCGTCAAGTGGTGTGCACGTGGTTAGGTATATTATTTTTAAATTGCGGCAGCGAAGCAGATTTTGCGAAACAAGAAACTGAGTTAAATTCAAATAGTGCACTGCAAGTGAATTTAATTGTGACTTCATCAGTGTTATTTCTAAATTTCTTTTAACATTTTACGAAGACACTTTTCAAATGTGGCGTCTGTGATGCAATAATAATTCTGCAGCTGAAGAGCCACTGGAACCCTCTAATTAATTGGAAGATTTACAAAGCTGTGTAATAAAACGTAAGCAACATTTTCAATAACTCTATGATGATGTCAAACAACACTTCGATTAATTCTTAAAGCCAATAATTTTAAGTACAAAACTATAGATAAGCACCAGACTAATGAAAAGTATTACTAAGCTTTGTTTTTTAACCAGGAGGAGTAAACTAAAAAAACAGATTCACACCCAAGAAAGTCACTAGAAATATCCCCAAATACATCTTCTTTTTTGGTTATTCATATCGGCCTTCGACGGTTATCCATAAATATTATATTATACTAATATGTCGCTAAAGAGTTACAATCTAAAGGTCGATAAAGGTATATCTATCAATGGAGAATTTTGGAACAACCTACGTGTTGCAGATGATACAGTAAAGGCCGGGACACACATATCCGCACCGAGCCAGCACCGCGCCCGCACCGAACACAGACAGCATGGCCAGTCTTGCTGTCTCTGCTCGGTGCGGACACGGTGCTGGCTCGGTGCGAATATGTGTGTCCCGGCCTTAATAATAATGGATTAAGACAATGATTTAGAGAACGTAATGCAACGCCTTAGTGAACGCTGTCATGAGTACGGACATGAGTACGGGCAGAAGATGAATTTAAAGAAAACTAAATGCATGATCATGACTAAATCAGCACACGCAAACATCCAATTGACTATTGAAGATACTGTAATTGAGAGTGTGGATACTACAAATAATTAGGAACATGGATAACATCAAATGTGGACCAAAGCAAAGAAATTAGGGAGCGTTCAAGTATTACGTAACGCGATTTTTGAAGATTTTTGACCCCCTCCCAACCTGCGTTGCGTAATATTTGAACGGCCCCTTACGACACGTATTGAAATAGCACGTGCATCATTCATTAAACTTAAAAAGTTTCTTTGTTATTAGGATATAAGGTTAGAACTACGCCTTAAGGATGCTTCGGTGTTACGTGGTCTCTAATGTGATAATTACTGTTATTGACAATTTTTTATACAGATATGATTATTTTACAATAAGTTCTGTTCAGTCGAGTCGATTAGTGTTATCACTATGTACCTAGGTATATCACAGATGTTAATAACACCGATATTTTTTTCTTATTTAAACTTTTTCGTAAAATAAAATATTTACTGATACCCACATAATTTGAGGACATGCGATGGCCCCATTTACAATTTACACTTAAAATCAAATGTTTGCAAAATAATAACTTTTATTTAATTTAAATTAGATATCTACGCTATTGTTCACTAAATTGTCACCCTGGTCACTCTTAACAGTGTTGCCATTTTGCTAGTATCTTGTCCGCTCTTGTTAGCGTAAATTTTCCAACGGAATCCCGTCTTTACACTAACTCTTATTTAATGGTATGTAATACTCTTCTAACTCGTTGGTTAATAAGTCTCGGGCCTAACCATGAGATAGCGACTCAAATGAATTGTCTATTTGACATTTCGGTGGTCCTAACATTCAAAAGCATACTGTGAAAATTTCATGTAATTAGTATTATTATTTACCGAGTTACAGTGCTTGAAGTGACGCTACTTTTGTGATTTTTATTAACAATGGATTCAAAGTAAACCGTGTTTATTTGATGGGAAAAAATATAGTCCAAATTAAGTAGTGACTTAAAAGTGTTACCGAGACTCTGCTCCCTCGATTACAACCGTTAAATGATGGTTTGATAAATTGAAACGCGGTAGTACCGACGACAATGATGCTGAGCGCTCCGGAAAGCCAAATGATGCAGTTATTACCGAAAACATCGAAAAATTGCTGAAAATTATTACGGAAAACCTCAAAGTAAAGTTGCGGGAGATACCTGACACTCCAAAGTTATCAAAGGGTAGCATTTTAGCTAATGCTGGCCACTCACTTACGGATATCGAAGAGCCATGGCATGAAGGCCAGGACTGAAGGCCGTTATCGAAAACCGACACACTAGCATCAGTTCGTTATCCGACGACCTTTTCCTTCAGGTAAAGATCTGTAGAGAGTCGCAACTTACCACACACAGTGCAGTTATCGACGAGATGTGCATGTCCCTCACGCGAAAAAAGCGTTAAGAGCAAACAGTAGCGATCAACAGGTAACAACAAACGCGTTCCAAGATTGCGGCTCTAATTTTGAATATTTTGTCGAGATATTTGGCACACACATTCTTAATATAATAAAGAATGGCGGTACAGAGCCCAATTTCAGAAATATGTTAGTATGTGGAAATTACTCTATAACTAAATAAAATATTGAAAAAAGGAGCCTGTACCGCCATTAAGAAAGACAAAAAAATACACTTTCTTCAAATAAACTTTTTTATCCCGTGCCTAGATTTTGTGTCACATTGGAACTACTAAAAATCGATTTTTTTATAACAAGAAATCGAACGTCACTGACTTTTAACATTTCGCGCCTATGAATCTTAGAATCACCTATAAATTATTGTTTTTGATAGTACATATTATAAACGTCAGTGTTGAATTACCGACGCCACACTGTTGAAAGATCGCAGAACTTTCGCAATCTTGGACCGCGTTTGTTTCTACCTGTTGATCGCTACTGTGTGCTCTTAATAATTGTGCTGGAAACCCAAACGAATGGATGAAACAAGTTTTAAAAAACTAATGAAATTAGTGACACCTTTGAATGACACTGAATGACAAGTGCCATTATTGCGGAAGACAGACTAATTATTGCAACATTAAGAGCCAACAGTAGCGATCAACAGGTAGCAACAAAATATAACTTCGGGAGATAGTATCATAAACTTTGGCAACAGTGGTAATCTTTAACATTATCTAAGATTCATATTTTGACAATATCAAAGTCGCGCTAAATGGAAGTAATAGAAAACGATTTTATTAGGTATTAGTAAAAACCAAAATGGGTGAAAATTTTATATAACAATAATAATCATTTTTCGTTGTGAAGCGAAACAAATTTCAATTTTTGCATAATTTTGGCTCGGTTTTTAATGGACTTTTTCTTGGACGGTTTCACTTTATTTTTCGTTTGATTTACTTTTCCCATTTTGTTAAACTATTGATAATATTTTTAGAATAAAAAATCCTCCTAAAACTTTATTTACTCGCATTAGAATTCAAAATATTTTTACGTAAAATATACTTATCTATCTACATATAACTAAAACTCACAATTAACAAATCTATTTTTTCAAATAGGCCAACAATTTAGTTCTATTACACAAAAATATAATAAATTGACTATAAAACACTACTTTCCTATGAAACAACAATGTCGAATTCTTAAAATTCACTACTGCACTGAACAAATATCGAAAAAGATAAGATAAGAGAAAATCTGACGCAGGTTTGTCAAAATGACAGTGACAATTTCTCTATGTTGCCAAATTAGTTATTAGTTATAATATTATGTTCGATTTCTTGTTAGAAATAAAACATGAATAAAAAACCGCTAAACGCCGTAAAAATGAGTGGCGCATACAATATTCCAGCTTTAAAAGATCTGATATGAATATTACGTGGCGCGAAAATGTATTTTCATGTTGATGCAAAACAAAATTCTAGTTTTATTTTAAAAGATTTTTTTCATAATATTTGCCCAATTTGAAGTAAAACGCGCCACAAAAGAGTAACTTTGATACAGTTTGAATTTTGAAACTCTTTTGTGGCGCGTTTACTTCAAATTTAGCAAATATTATGAAAAAGTCTTTTAAAATAAAACTAGAATTTTGTTTTGCATCAAAATAAATACATTTTCGCGCCATGTAATATTCATATCAGATCGTTTGTAGCTGGAATATTGTATGCGCCACTCATTTTTACTGCGTTTAGCGGTTTTTTATTCTTGTATCACGAGTTTTTCAAAGTTATTTATAAATTAAATGTATAAAGTTGAATGCAATGTTTCTGGATTACACGTTAAGCTTTATAAATGGTCGCCTTTGTCGCATTATCTCCCAAATTATCTAGTGTCCATCGAATGTACACTAGATTTTTTTCTATTCGAAATAGATTGAAAAAAATATTGGGATGGCCGGTAAATGAACTCGGATTGCCCGTTGCCAGATCAAATTAGCGTCGTAACCACTACAACTACATAAACCATTTAGGGAATAATCGTTAATTGGATTATACTTTTGTAGCTTAATAACTTATAAACGGCTTAACCGATTTTGTTCACTAAACATGAGTTTGAAACGTATTGACAAGTAGTATCTTATGCATCTAAGGTCAAGTATGATAACTGAAGCTATTGAGCTTGAAAAACCGTTTTTCCCCTAAGAAATACATTTGATGATACTTATGAAGCCTATAACTTAAAAATTCGAGTTTTCCCGGGTATAAGGTATACACCGTTAGATTCGTCTAGAGTCCTTCTACAAACGCTCAATTATTGGCGTAATTCGTAGGTTGAAATTTTGAGTAATTGTGAAAAAACCAAAATTTTCAAAGTTTATTTTTTCAGTTTTTCGGCTATACTGAGCCGTGTGTATGTCTGATCCTGACAGCTTAAGACAACATTTGAAAGCTTAACTCAACGCTATTGATTTGGTGTATTTACTGTTCTCCTGTCTCATCTTGAACCGAAGATATATTATACCGCCAACACATATGCCGTTTTGTACCTACCAAGACCTATAGCTGGCTTATGGGTAGTCAAAATTCACAAACTACACCGGCTCTGAATCGACCCTTACCCCCTCTTCAAACACAGAAAAAAAATTCAGATCGGTTTAACTTTTCCACACACATACATACATATCCACAAACATTTTCCCTTTTTTAAATAAAAATTGACTCATATTTCTGAGCTCGGTAACTTTTGAACGGTATAACCGATTTTCAAAATTAGACATGCGTTGGAAAGGTAATGCTCGCTTCTATTAGAAGCCGCAAAGGCCGGAGTTAAATTTTTGAAGTTTTTGGGAGTTTTGAGGACGAGAACGAAAAACAGACCCTAAATAGGAAGGGCCGTAAAATCCACACCCTTGGACCAAAATAGATGGTTGACATATGAATGGTTGAGTCTTTTCCTAAACTTTAAGATGGAAGTTGGCCCAATTTTCAATTCAGTCAGATTTAGAAAATCAAAAATTTCGTGTATATATAGTGTCCCGTGTAGGGGGTGTAGGTGTGCGCCACTGGGGAGAACTGCCGTTCTCTGGTAATAATTTAGTAGGTCCAAAATGACACAAAATATAAGCATGGGATAAAAAAATTTATTTGAAGAAAGTGTATTTTTTTGTTCTCCTTAATGGCGGTACAGGCTCCTTTTTTTAATATTGTATTTAATTACAGAGTAATTTACACATTCTAATAGATTTCTCAAATTGGGCTCTGTACCGCCATTCTATCATTCTCTTTGCCTTATCCCTATGCGGAGTCGGCTTCCCTAATTGCATTTCTCCACACAATTCTATCTTGGGTCATATCAATATTAATACCCTTTACCAACATGTCCTGCCTTATCGTCTCCCCCCCAGGTCTTCTTTGGTCTTCCTCTCCTACTCTTTCCAGGAATCTGCACTTCAGCTATTCTTCGTATTGGGTGATTAAGGTCTCGACGTTGAACATGACCAAACCATCTTAACCTATGCTCTCTCATTTTGGCATCAATTGGTGCCACACCTAGACTTCCCCTAATATACTCATTTCTAATTTTATCCTTCTTTGTCACTCCACTCATCCATCTAACCATTCTCATTTCCGCCAAATGCATTCGTTGTTCCTCTTTCTTTTTCACTGCCCAACATTTAGTTCCGTACATCATAGCCGGTCTTATGGCTGTTTTGTAGAATTTTCCCTTCAGCTTCATTGGAATTTTTCTGTCACACAACACACCACTCGCTTCTTTCCACTTCATCCATCCAGCCCTAATTCTACTGCATGCATCCCCATCTATTTCTCCATTACTCTGTAATACCGATCTCAGGTACTTAAAACTATTGCTTTTTACGTTCACCATCCAAAGATACCATTTTATTTGTAGTAACTCCATCTTTAAATGAACATTCTAAATACTCTGTTTATGTCCTACTAAGTTTTAAACCTTTTTCCTCCAGAGCTTGCCTCCACTGTTCCAGTTTTTGTTCTAAGTCTCTTTCACTATTTCCTACTAACACGACATCATCAGCATACATTAAGCACCATGGAATGTTACCCTGTAGTTTCGCTGTTATCTGGTCCAAAACTAATGAGAATGCACCGAGCCTTGGTGCAATCCTACTTTCACATGAAATTTATCAGTCTCTCCCACGCCTGTCCGAACACTAGTCGTTACTCCCTCATACATTCTTACGCCATTCGCATACATTTGAGCAACTAAATGAGTTAACGGTTTTTACCATATTTGGTTTTTATTAGTTATTGTGCTTAAAAATGTTAATATCAAATAATAACATTTACCAGTGGTAGGAGACGTGTTTTTACTACAGCAGAAATAAAAATACCAGATTTCATCATTTTGGTATTTATCGGGTTTTCGCTCGAACCCCTCGATATAAAGAAAGCCGCTAGAAACTTCATTTATAGTGTATCACCTTTGGCCTAATCTTCAATAGAGTACATATTATCTACATACAGTGGAATACTGTTCTAAACATTTATTTTCACAAAATTTATTTTAACACTAACAAAAAAATAATAATTCAAGAAAACATAGTCAACAAATACAAAAAGTCTTAGTGATTTTATATTTACCTCTGTTTGGGTCTATTTCGAATATCCTCTTCCAACAATCGTCTCCTCGCTTCTTCCAGCTGCAGAGCAGTGTTAGGAACGGGCATAGGGGGCATGTTGGGATCGGCAATAAAAGGCTGCGCAGGCAAAATTCCACTTCCGCTACTTCTCTCCAACGAACTGGACCTGGAACCGAATCCTTTCCTTCTTCGTCCCGCGCTCGGAGAGGTGGCGCTGCTAGTCCTATGGCTACGGTGTTTCATAGACATTTCACTGTGAGTGTGACTAGTTCCTCGGCCACTCTTATCAGACTCGAGCAGCCAGTTTAATACACGATTCTCTTTTATAGGCATTGGAGCGGCATCTGACACAACCGAGACCCCGCTATCGGCGAGTTCTGATTGAGGTTTCTTGGGCACCCTACAAAAATAAAAGCCTTTTAATTACAGATTTTATATGTGACTTTTATCAAAAAATGGACAAACTACAAGCTAATGTACTTTTTATTACAATACAGGCAGAAGGTTTCTTCCACCAATGTCATATTTAAGAAAGCAGCTTTGGGATTTGGTTTGTGTAGTTTTTGAGTAATATATTAAAAAGTACAGTTTCCCCACGCTTATATACATCGTAGGAACTGGAAAGGCACTATTTTGTATAAGCGTTCTCTTACAAAAAAGTTGTGAGTTCCGAAAGAACGTTTATGTTTGTTTCATCGACTTCAAGAAGGCATTCGACCGAGTACAACACGATACACTTTTCGATTGCCTAATAAAGATAGTCGTACTGAAAAACTACTCATCAAACGTGGAGTACAACAAGGTTGTGTTTTGTCACCCAGTCTGTTTAATATGTACTCTGAAGAAATCTTTAGGGAGGCTTTAGATGACAGATAAGAGGGAGTAAGACTAGGCGGAGAAGTAATCAACAATATCAGATACGCTGACAAAAACAAAGTGGATGGCAGTTTGAATGATTAATATAGATCAAGGTCTGCTTTCTCTTAATGGAGGGGACCATTTAAAATGGTCCGGGTAAACCATTTTAAATAACTTGGCAGCTGGTTAAATGTAAATTTGTGACTCTTATGAAGAGATAATAACCAGGATCGAAATATTACGTAAGGCTTTTATGATCTGGAAACCTAGTCCAGAGAAATAAGGTTTTTGTCGGGACACTTGAGCAGCCAGGTTGCAAATGGGTTTTTTTTGGGTACTATATACCTAATACATTATAAATGCAAAAATGCCCGTCACAGTTCGGACGAGAATTTTAGTTATTAACAAATAAGGGTCAAAAATGACATGTTTTCTTGTTTAAATCGCTACAGGTAAAAATAAGATAATTAAATATCTTATTTGGGGTATTCATCTTTTAGTAGCTGAGCAAAGGTTTAAATGGAAGTTTTTTAATTTGGGTCCGATTATTTGTTGCTTCGAAAATTGCAAAGTAAGGCTAAAATGTCGAAAATTAAAAAGTTGCTATAACTTTTGCAAAAATTAACTTAAGACTTTGGTATTGAGTCAAACGTAGAGTCAAAGAGTTAGTATAATATGCGAAAAATGTCAAGATAATTCGTCAATTAATTTAAATTTTATTCAATTTGTTTATCCCAGAGAGCATTTTTCGTAATGTTATTGCTCAGAAAATAATAATGATACAGCAATTCTGTGAAAACCACGTGAAAGAAGAATACTTATGTTTTCAACTTATCTAAAAAAATCAATGAAAAGTCATTTTTAACATTACGAAAACATTTTACTAAAGTAGAGTCATTTTTGGCTTATAAATAATTTGAGTAATTTTGTTAATCGACTTTGGACTAAATCTACTTTAGGATTTGAAGATTTGAAAATTTTCAAAAAAACTTTTCGCCTAGGTTAATTACAGTCGTTAATCACTTTCTTTATTTAATTCACAGTTACTACTATATACATAAAATTCTCCTGTAACAATGTTAGTTACCGTACTCCTCTGAAACGGCTTGACCGATTTTTATGAAATTTTACACGTATATCCTGTAGGACTGAGAATAGGTTGTATCTATTTTCCATACTCATAAGTTATAAGTGAGGGTTACCCCCTGACATTTTTTTTTAATTTTTTTGAACAAAATTGTCTACCTTAATTTTATATGATGTACCTTCTATCAACAACTCCCATTTTTTATAAGCCATCTATATATTTAAATATATAAAATTCTCCTGTCACAGTGTTAGTTGCCATACTTCTCCGAGACGGCTTGACAGATTTTTATCAAATTATATTGGTAGGTCAAATTATATTCGGTAAATCTGAGAATCGGTCGTAATCTATTTTTCATATCCTTGATTGATTAGGGGGGTGCCCCTAACATATTGTAATGTTAGGTGGGGATATGTGTACATAACATACTATACAAGACTACAAGTACATACAAATTAAACTAATAATGATCAAAATGCATCCACAAGCTCTGAAGATATTAATCGCAGCATATTTTTGAAGAATCAATTTCATTTTTTGAGTGCACGGATTTTAATAATTCCCCTTCACCGATCCCGAACCGATTTCCTTAAGAAGTCATTTTTAAAGCTTTATTAAACACTCTGTTAAAGCTCAAAGTTAACTCCAACCTTTACACATAAATTATATACCTTGAACTTCAGAATGGCGTTAGTTAGGTTGCTTAATTGTTATAACCAAAATAAATGTGAATTAAATAAAAAAAAAGTGGCTAACTTTGACATTAATTAATCTTGGCGAAATTTTTTTTGTGATAATTTGTCTAAAAGTATCAGATATAGTTTACAGTTAATATTAATAAAGTTATTCAAATTGTTTGTTTAGTTTACTAAAATATTTTTGCAATGGTAAAAACGAATTTTGTTGATTTTTTATTAAAAATAATGAAAATATCGTTCTTTTTCTTTCATGTGGTACCCGCAAAATTGATAGATCATGGCAAAAAAGCTCCATGGGATAAACAAATTGAATAAAATTTAAACTAATTGATGAATCATCTTCAAATTTTTTGTGCATTATAAGGACTGTTTGATTCAACTTTTCATGCAACATCAAAGTCTTAAGTTCATTTTCGCAAAAGTTATAGTAAATTTTTGATTTTCGAAATTTTAGTTTTATTTTGCCATTTCCGAGGCAACAAATGATCGGACCAAAATTCAAAAACTGCCATTTTAACCCTTTCCCCATCTACTAAAGGATAAATACTCGAAATAAGATATTTGATTACACTGTTTTTACCTGTAGCGATTTAAACGAAAAAACTACCATTTTTGACAATTATTTGTCAATAACTAAAATTCTCGTCCAAACTGTGACGGGCATTTTTGTATTTATAATGTATTAGATATATATGTATTACCCCAAATACTTTTATATTTATATCTTTGCCTTATTTCCCTGAAGTAACCAATTTTATGTAAAAGAAATCTGTCGATGAATATTCGCAAGAAGGTCCTGAAATGCTATGTGTGGTCTATCTTATTGTATGGTTGTGAGACGTGGATGTTAAAAACCACAATGCTAAACAAAATAGAAGCCTTCGAATTGTGATGCTATCAACGAATCCTAAAGATATCATTGGTATCGCATACTTTCAACGAAGATGTTCTTCAAATGATGAATTTAGAACGCCTGCTCATAAACACCATAAAGAGGAGAAAAACAGAATACTTCGGCCATATAATTAGAGGACTTAAATATTATCTACTTCGTCTTACAATACAAGGAAAAGTGGAGGGAAAGAGACGGAATGGCCGAAAGAAATTTTCATTGTTGCGTAATATTAGACAATGGTGTGGTTCCACAGTAGAAGAATTATTTCGCGCAGCAGCCAATAGAAAAAGGTTTCAGGAACTTGTAAACATGATGACGGCCAACGTCTGAATACGGACACGGCACCTAAAGAAGAAGATATATACCAGGGGTGGCCAAACTGTGGCTCTTTGAAGGATTATTTGTGGCTCTCAATAAATTTACTTGAATTACTTTTAATTCTTGTGTTTCAAAATGTCTTAAATTACTGACAACAAATATAAAAGAATAACACCAGAACTTAGACAAGGAGACTCCTTATCACCGTTGCTATTCAATTTGGCCTTAGAATATGTAATAAGTAAAATATCATCCGAGTTGACAGGGCGATTTGCAAATCGAGGATCAAAACATTGTTGTCCTTTGCTGATGATCTAGGTGCAGCCGCTCATTCTACAAGACACGGGAGAGAGGCGTTTTCACAACTTGAGGAAGAAACAAGTAGTTTGGGCCTTCGAATAAATGAAAAGAAGACGAAGTAGATGCTAGTAACCAAAAGTCCAATACCAAGAGTTAGGCAGAACATAACTATGAATGACCACAACTTCGAAGTAGTAATAGAGTTTAAATATCTAAGGGCGGTAATCACAGATGACAACCACATAGAAAAACAGGTCATACCTATCATCATTATTAAGATCTTAGCTGCTAAAATGACAATCTAAATTAAGACTGTATATGGCAATTATTCGCCCAATTCTTACATATGGAATTGAAACATGGATTATACATCAGTGGGAATTAAATGATAAGCTGCTGGTATTTGAAAGGAAAGTTTTTAGAATGATATCTGGTCCTCAAAGAGATGAATAATTGACGGATAGTTGAGAAGGCGTCGCAAAGCTGAGTTAGTGACTGTGTATGATACTGAAAACATCATCAGGCATATAAAAGCTAAGATAAGATGGGTAGGTCATGTGGTAAGATCTGAGGAAGAGAGAGTGTTAAAGACAATATTTTTTGAAAGACGATAAATTAGTAAGCCGTCCCAGAAAAAGATGGAAGGATGATGAAGAATCCTGAAAAAAATCCAAGTGAAAAGTATCCCGAACTAGTAAAATCGGCTTGTAGAATTATTTGCATATTTGAAATAAAGATGTGAACGTGAACCATTTTATTTCAGTTTAAAATTAGTGAAATCCAAAAAGTGAGAGAAAAATTTGATACATTTTTTACACTTTTTAAATAATATGTAGTTTAATTGCGGCTCGCGAGGAATTTAAAATTTTGAAAAATGGCTCAGACTATCAAGGAGTTTGGCCACCTCTGATATATACATTCAAAATGAGTATCGTCGGAGTAGTTTATACGTTGTTTAAATTAAGTTAAAAACGATATATTTAGAATTATTGCTTCTGAGTTAGAGGAATGATAAGAAATATAGAATAAATCTTTCCTTTAATGGAGAGAATGAAACATTTTTTGATGGGGTTGTTTTAGAAAAATATGATTTTTATCCTTCTGCCTAATAAAGCATTGAAAAAGTTGTTTTAAATGTAGTTTATCTATTTTCGGAATAGAAATCCTATTGTAAAAAAATTTAAGATATGATTATTAGAAATATTTTCAAAGCTGAGTATTTTGATTACCCAGAGAAATCATCAACATTTCCATACAATATTCAAGAAATTGCTCATAATATAGCAAGACATTGAATAGAGCTCAAAATTGAGACCTCAAAATCAACATATTAAATTTAAAGGCGACTTATACGCCAGTCAATGGGAGCAAGAATAGGATATTAACTCCGAATTCTATCCTACTGCATGAATTTTAATGAAATTTTGGAAATAGCCTCTACTTATCTCCTAATTCAAATCCTACCCTATGCCGATGTGTGCTTTTATCTTGTTGGTGGTTCCCACCCCTTCTCAGGTGTGAAAATTTTTTTGGTTAAAATAACCACGGAATTCGCTAGAGAACCTAGTTCTAAGCAAAAACTGTTCTATAATTTTTTTTTGAAAACTCAATACTTTTTGAGTTATTCGTGGTTGAAAATTGGCCATTTTCATTGAAACATAACACCTTTTTGAACAGTTTCGCAAATACCTTAAAAACTATGCATCTAACTAAAAAAAACTATATAAAACATTTTTGTAGGTTATAAAAAAACAAAGAGACGCTTGCCTTTACAAATCTTCCACTTATAATACAAAAAGAGATATGGTAGGTGAAAAGAGTTTGTTTTTTTGGTACATGCCCAAATTGGTGTATTCAACTTGAAATAACAGAGAAACGGTCGATTTTAGGTGTATAATGTTATCAATACCTTTTGTAGTGCTTGAAAAGACCTTTAAAATGAGCAATATTAAAGATCCATTTCTTTCAAACTAAGCGAGATATGCTGCAAACAAAATTGATATTTAAGAAAAAATGAGAAGTAATTTTAACCCCCATCCACCAGAATGTAAATGCATCGTTTTCCTTCTACAATACCTTTAATTATAGTGTTATTTCTATGGTCAAAAAGTTGGACGGGTTTAAAATGAATGGTTTTTAAAAAATAATAATATCAAATTATAGAGCTCATTTTTAAATTTTCATGCGCTGTATAATTTGATCGTATTTTTTTCAAAAACCGTTCATTTTAAACCAGTCCAAATTTTTGGGCATAGAAATAACACTATAATAAAAAGTACTGTAAAAGCAAAACGATGTATTTTAATTCTCATGGATGAGGGGTTAAACATACTTCTCATTTCTTCTTAAAATACATTAGTCATCAATTTTTTTGTAGCATATCTCGCTTAGTTTGAATGTAATCGACATTTAATATTGCTTATTTTAAATGCCTTTTCAAGCACTACAAAAGTTGTTAGTATCATTATACACCTAAAATCGACCGTTTCTCTGTTATTTCAAGTTGAATACATCGATTTGAGCATGCACCAAAAAAACTAACTCCTCTCACCTACCATATCTCTTTTTGTATTATAACTAGAAGATTTATGAAGGTTTTTTTTTGTTTGCTTTGTTTTTTTATAAGGTACAAAAATATTTTGTATAGTTTTTTTGTGAGACGCATAGTTTTTAAGGTATTATTCGCAAAAATCTGTCCGAAAAGGTGTCATTTTTCAATGAAAATGGCCAATTTTTAACCACGAATAACTCAAAAAGTACTGAGTTTTCAAAAAATAATTATAGAACAGTTTTTGCTTAGAATTAGGTTCTCTAGCCTCTTCCGTGGCTATTTTAACTAAAAAAATTTTCAGCCCCGAAAAGGGGTGGAAACCACCCCGAAGATAAAAGCGTACATCGTCATAGAGTAGACTTTGTTTCTTATGCTATTCCCTAATTATTGTGAAAATATCAAGTAAATCGATGTAGTAGGATGGAATTCGGAGCCAAATACCCTCACTGACTGCCCTATGATGTTATAGATAATATTGACACTATTAACAATAGAGAGACAATGTAAATTAAGCACACATAAAGAATACCCACCTTCTTCCTGACGGAGCTCTTACAAATCTATCATCGGCATATTCTGGCATACTCTTCGATTTTACCATCGTCATTTTATGTTCCGAACTATCAGTGAAATCGTGGACATTTCCTGAATCTACACTGTATATGGAACCCTCCTTCTCTTTCCTTCTTGAACGAGGATACGAATTTTGAACAAGTCTGAAAATGATATTTCTAGTCAACAACTTTTATTGAGAGATATGTATTTTATGTATACTTTACGAAACAAGGTATATAGTGCAGCCGATATGTGAAACAATTGTGCATTTAATGATAGAAGTATATAATTTGGACCACATATACTGCCCATATAAAGGTTCAAATTTAGATATGAAGCCATCTCAGATTTTGCCTTTTACAAAAATGGCGGGGATTCAAAATGGCGACTATACATTGTGACTAATAGCACGATAACTTTTGAACGAGACTTCAGATTTCAACCAAATTTGGTATATAGGTTCTTTTTTTGATGTATAAGATCGAGGTCTTGAACCGGAATAATCGGTTTACCAGAAGTTGTGTTTTTCCTGGGTTTTATGTAAAAATATGCTGTTTTTTTTTTCAATTCGTTCACCCTGTATGTATTAATTTTTCAAAAAGTTAATACCGCCATTTAAAAGAGCGAAAAAATATTTTTTAGGAAATATTTTTAACTTTTTAGTTATATTAATTACCATTTAATAAATGCAAAACGTATCTTCACATGTACCTATATGCGGCAGATTATTTTTCTTATTGCACTTAATAAATGTTAATTAGCATAACTAAAAAGTTAAAAAAATTTCCTAAAAAATATTTTTACGCTCTTTTTAATGGCCGTATTAACTATTTGAAAAATTAATACATACAGGGTGAAATAATTGAAAAAAAAACAACATATTTTTACATAAAAACCAGGAAAAATACAACTTCTGGTAAACTGATTCTTTCGGTTCAAGACCTCGATCTTATACATCAAAAAAAGAACCTATATACCAAATTTGGCTGAAATCTGAAGTCTCGTTCAAAAGTTATCGTGCTATTAGTCATATATGTATAGTCGCCATTTTGAATCCCCGCCATTTTTGTAAAAGGCAAAATCTGAGATGGCCTTATATCTAAATTTGAACCTTTATATGTGTAGTATATGTGGTCCAAATTATGTGCCTCTATCATCTTCTTCTTCTTCTTCTTGTAATAGGACTATGTCCTGTTTCTTCTGGGAGCTTCTATCATTAAATGCACAATTTTTATAATATTTGCACGAATCTGCCACACTAATATCCAAGGGTAGGTAATTATTTAGTTTTTAAAATGCATATTAATATTTTTAATATCATTTTTGCTAGGTAAAAATATCAAATTTTAATTATACATAAGTAATTTTTTTATTAAAATCACATTTATGCTATGATTTGATAATTTCTTGAAAAAAAACTAGGTTTTGACACAACGAAATTAAATATATAGCTTACCTTGTTCGTGGTGGTGAAAATTGCCTAGGACTAGCCATACCAGGTGATTGACAAGAATTACGATCAGAAAGAACTCTTGAAAGATGTTGATCAAGAATATCTTCTGGATCATTATCATCCCCCATTTCTAGTTCACGAATGGCAGATTGAATATCACTTTTTGAACTCATACATTCATTCTAAAATATAGAAAATTTTCGTCAATATTATTTAATATATCTAAATTACTTCTGTGTTATACACAATGTCACACTTAACACAAAGATTTTAAATGTCTAAAATAACATCTTTGAAATGAGGAATCTAAAGTTAAACCGAGCGCCATTTATGATGAGGTGGTCATGATGTTACTGGTCTACTTAGTTTGCTGTTAGTATTAGCAACAAATATTGAAGTAAGTAGAAGAAGAGTTTAAATGGGAGAAATGGTCACGTTTCTGTCACTTCAATATAATCCTGTAGAGAGAGAGACTGCACAAAGGCTTGAGGAAAGTGGGGAAGGAGTACGAAAGGAGCGATTTAACTTATACTTATTAAACTTAGGTTTAATAAAATTTCGATGCCACTGATTTGCAATTTGTTTTTTTCATAAAATCTTTATTCTTAATATACAGGGTGTTTGGTAAAGAATGGGCCATAGCTTAACCTCAGATTCCTGAGGTTAAAATAGGTCGATTTAAGCTAACTTACCTTAGTACAAAAGTTGATAACCGAAATACAGGGTGTCAAAGATAAACTTTTATTTTATTTATTTTTGAATATTTCCTCACAGGCATTGGACAACAACACGAAATTTGGAAAGTGTTGCTGGTACTGTACAATCTACTAAATTATGTTAAACAAACGTTTCTGGCTACTACCAGTGACGTACGACGAGGGAACGTGAATGGTTAACCCTTCCCAAATTCTACGCCACTGGCGGAACTTCTATTTTAGTGAAATTTTTTGATTATCCAATACTTTCTATGTAAATAACATACTCTACATTCGTAACGGTAAAGTCGTTAGTTTTCGAGATATTTGAAGTTAAAAATGAAAAGGCACACTTATTTTGATTAATGTATTATGCTCCTTCGTTTTCAGATTCAAATATCTCAAAAACTAATGGCTTTATCGTTACGAATGAAGAGTATGTTTTTTACATAGAAAATATCGTAGAATTAAAAAATTGCACTAAAATAGCAATTCTGCCAGTGGCGTAGAATTTGGGAAGGGTCAACCATTCACTTTCCCCTGTCGTACGTCTCTGGTACTAACCAGAAACTATTATTTAACATAATTTAGTAGGGTGTACAGTACCTACACTTTCTGCCAAGTACCATAGGGATATGTCAAATAGTTTTTTAGTACCGGGCACACATATTTCTTAAAGTTTTAAATAAAGGATAAATTATTTAAAAAAATAATACTTTAAAATAATTTGACATATCCGTGTGATACTTGGCAGAAAGTGTAGGCAATGTACACCCTACTAAATTATGTTAAATATTCGTTTATGGCTACTACCAGAGGCGTACAACAGGGGAAAGTGAATGGTTGACCCTTCCCAAATTCTACGCCACTGATAAAACTGCTATTTTAGCATAATTTTTAGATTCTCCAATACTTTATATGCAAATAATATACCATTCATTCGTAACGATAAAGTCATTAGTTTTCGAGATATTTGAAGTTAAAAATGAAAAGGCAGACTTATCTTGATTAATGCATTATGCTCCTTCGTTTTTAGCTTCAAATATCTCAAAAACTAATGGCTTTATCGTCACGAATGAAGAGTATGTTTTTTACATAGAATATATTGGAGAATCAAAAAATTGCACTAAAATAGCAATTCCACCAGTGGCGTAGAATTTGGGAAGGGTCAACCATTTACGTTCCCCCGTCGTACGCCTCTGGTAGTAGCCAGAAACGTTTGTTTAACATAATTTAGTAGGGTGTACAATACCAGCACCACTTACCAAATTTCGTGTTGTTGTCCCATGCCTGTCAGGAAATATTCAAAAATAAATAAAATAAAAGTTTAACTTTGACACTCTGTATTTCGGTTATTATCAACTTTTGTACTAAGTTAAGTTAGCTTAAATCGACCAATTTTAACCTCAGGAATCTAAGGTTAAGCTATTATTTACTAAACACCCTGTATTAATGGCCGGTTGTTCGAAAGCTAATCAAAATGGAATCACCTGATCATTATCAAATATTTAATTACTGTCACTAACTGTCAATGTCAACTTTAATTGGGTTGCTGAAAACATAATTAATTACAATTATGAGATTAATTGATTAGTTAATCAATTATGTTAATAATTGTTATGTTAATTAATAATTAATTAATCAATCAATTGTGCTAATTATCGTAATGATAATTAACATAATTGATTACAATCAACTGATTGGCGTACGAACAACGGATTTTGTTATTTGATGGTTGCTAAAAGGACTTGATTATAATCAACTTCTTGATTAGCGTTCGAACGACCGGCCCTTAATCGTTAAATTTATAATTTTAAAACTTAAAAACTATGAAAACTTCAATAATAAAAGTATTTGTTTTATTAGGTACATGTAACTAAAATGTTATAACTTTGAATTAAAAATGGGTTTGTTCCAACACAACGAAAAACCATCAACATTTTGTTGTACTCTTGAATCACAATATTGTTTATCCAGTTCTAAAAAGATTCAGTTATTAAAAGTAAAAATATTAATATTCTCTACTTTCTACAAAAAAATACGGTAGGATTTGATCATAATTTGATAAAATGAAAAAATTTAAGGCTAATTGTGGTATGTACTGTCGGAAAAATGAGAGAATACCCATGCTTCATCGATGATATGCATACGAATCAAATCAAAAATTTCTAGTCAAAACAAAGTCTAATAGTCCAGAAAGCCACTGCGCATCCGCTAGGAAAAATATTCTAATTCGGATTTTTTGCACAATCTTACTCAAAAAGGACTCCTTTTAACAAATTTGCATGTTGCCAGGATCAAAAGGTGGTCAAAAATTTTTTAAACGTTTTTTTTTTGTTTTTTTCCTAAAATATTTTTTTTTGCATGGGAAAAAGTTTTTTTAGGTTTTTTGGATAATTCCAAACAGAAAAGGTCTTTAGTGACTTTTCTCTAAAAATGATAGTTTTTGACATATAAGCGATTAAAAATTGAAAAATTGCGAAATTGGCCATTTTTAACCCTCAAAAACTATGTGAAAAACTAAAAATTTGAATGTTGCCAAGGTAGGTAGATATTCTCTAAACATCGATTGATGAAATCCCGAAGAGTTTTTTGCAATACAATTTTCAAAACTCCTTTCTTTTTTAATTGCTAATCAAGCGTGCGCGACACTATTTTCCACCGACAGTATGGTGCAAATGAAAGGAATAAATTCGTTATTTCGTAAACCGGCGACTTTAAGGAAAAATCCCGAAACAGGTCGATTTTTATTTTTAAGTTATGATATTGTGGCATATATGGTATACTAGTGACGTCATCCGTCTGGGCGTGATGACGTAATCGATGACTTTTTTAAATGAGAATAGGGGTAGTGTGGTAGCTCATTTAAAATGTTCTTCAATTCTCTATTCAGTAATGTAAACATTTACATAATTATTTATACAGGGTGTCCTTCTACTTCTTTTTTTGTCAAATAATTTAATTTAATAAAAAAATTTTGAACACCCTGTATAAATAATTATGTAAATGTTTATATTACTGAATAGAGAATTGAAGAACCTTTCAAATGAGCTAGCACACGACCCCTATTCTCATTTAAAAAAATCATCGATTACGTCATCATGTCCAGATGCATGACTTCACTAGTATACCATATATGCCACAATATCATAACTTAAAAATAAAAATCGACCTGTTTCGGGATTTTTCCTTAAAGTCGCCGGTTTACGAAATAACGAATTTATTCCTTTCATTTGCACCATACTGTCGGTGGAAAATAGTGTCGCGCACGCTTGATTAGCAATTAAAAAACAAAGGAGTTTTGAATATTGTATTGCAAAAAACTCTTCGGGATTTCATCAATTGATGTTCAAAGAAAATCTACCTGCCTTGGCAACATTCAAATTTTCAGTTTTTCACATAGTTTTTGAGGGTTAAAAATAGCCAATTTCGCAATTTTTCAATTTTTAATCGCTTATATGTCAAAAACTATCATTTTTAGAGAAAAGTCACTAAAGACCTTTTCTGTTTGGAATGATCCAAAAAACCTAAAAAAACTTTTTCCGATGCAAAAAAAATTATTTTAGGAAAAAAACAAAAAAAAAAACGTTTAAAAAATTTTTGACCACCTTTTGGTCCTGGCAACATGCAAATTTGTTAAAAGGAGTCCGTTTTGAGTAAGATTGTGCAAAAAATCCGAATTAGAATATTTTTCCTAGCGGATGCGCAGTGGCTTTCTGGACTATAAACTAAGTTAATACTGAAAATAAACGGATGTGACTACTACCCCACCGTACGATTTTTCGCTACGTAAGATGTGTCAAAAATTTTTTGTGATGTTATTCTTTTTCTGATAATATATATTTATTGGTGATAAATGTTACTATTACTACCGTAATTAATTATTTGATATAGATTAATAATACAAAAATAATGAGTATGCAAATATAGTATTATGAATTTCTCCACGTTAAAGTTGTCAGCTGCATTAAGTGATTAAAATGAAAGTAAACTTAATGAATTCAGATCATTAGGTATCCAGACCATTTTCCAGACATTGTCTGCAAATAAATGTACATTCGTAAAAATATACTAATCTGTAATTTCATACACTATGATTGAAAAGTCAGATTAATATGTACACATTTGGCGAACTCATAGACAGAAGTTAACCATATTGACAGATGATTACTTACAAATTTTATTGACGTATTTTAATTAAATAAGTACTTATAACACCAAAAATACAATATTATATCAAAATAGCTCTTAAAAGAACTGAATTTATTCAAGTAAATAGGACTGATTATTAAAATTTATAAACTCTACCGAACCTAACCCAGTTTCACCGTCAAACTGACAGAAATCGAATCCTTCAGATTATATAGTCGGTTCGCTAAACTCAGACGCAACTGGCTAGATATTTTAGTCGATAATTTTTTTGTTTTTTGCCAATTTTGCAAAAATTGGCAAAATTACTAACTATTTAGTGATTATTAACTATTTAGTAATTATTTTTTGCCAATTTTACTAAAATTGGCAAAATTACCGACTAAAATATCTAGAAAGTTGCGTCTGAGTTTAGCGAACAGACTATAGTTGACCAGTACGATTACTCGAATAGGGCTTTTCATCGATTGTCATTTGTTTCGAGCTTCCGTCATGTGTCACATAATATTAATATATCTACGTCATACTTCTTCGGTTTGTATCATTGGTAATACCAATAACGTACGACGTAGATATATTAATATTATGTGACACATGACAGAAGCTTGAAACAAATTACTGTGAATGAAAAGCCCTATAGTAGACAATCATTATCTCTACTGATGTTGAATGTTTTTCTAAGAATGACATTAGAAGTACAGAAATAGTCAAGTGTGAGTTTAAATTTTCTACTAAATTAATATAACTACGTTGAACAATTGTATCGCCGTCTCACTGTGTCAATTATAAATATGTAACTGCGTATGTCTTGGATAACGTTTTTGCTTTGTAGACAACACTTAATAATCTATCTCTCTCGTTGTTATTTATAGAAAAAGTCAGCAAATTCAAAATATTTGCTTGATATGATCGTTCATGGGTATTCTTACATTTTTCCGACTGTACACGACCATGTGGCATTTAGATAAGAAAATATATAAAGTTTCTCCACTCTTCCATACTTTGCGGCTTTTGGGGATATTGCGGCCGCGGTGGCGAGGGGATCGCGCAAGCTCCGTAGTCGTTGTCACGTGGTTATTCCGCCATGGTTTCAACTCAGTTGGAACACAAATGCTATGCTGAAAAGTTACAGAGCTGAATTCTTCTATAACCTCTATAATCGTTGGTATTAGAAACGAATATAGAGCTGAGTATCGAAATCAAGTTATCGTTGGAATTTTTCTACGCTGAATAGGCAGCAAGTGAGGTGCAAACTATAGATCTCCCTGTGTCTTCTTTAATTCAGCATTCGTTTGGTTTGCAAGTAATAGAAACCACGAAGGCGTAACCAGAAACTTGGTCTCATTAGAGGTTTGACTTCTCCGGAAATAAAACTTCGAATTGTTATATAATATTGTGACTTTGTGACGATAATATAATTTTATCGTCTAGAGTCCGCCAATGAATTAAGTAAAACGTGTTTTTATACCGTCTCGGACGATATAAAAGTCGGAACGAAAAGCCTAGTTGATTATTATTCTTGGAGCGTCGATCGAAGAATAATAAGAATAAAAAACAACAACGAGGAATAAGAGGTGAGTTTTCCCGACAATTTTGGTGCGTTGAACAAATACGACGGTTTTTCCCTTTACCTATCCTTATACGAGCGGTGATTGTATTTCCCAACATGTCTTTTCCCCTGGCGAGCTGAGCGAGATATCCTATCCTTTTACGTACATTCCATATTAATAAAGGTAATTCCTAATCGGGAAAAGACGATGAGGAAATAAAGAAAAGGGTAACACAAGCTAGAAGAACAATTGGCTGTCTAAATGGAATACTTTGGAGCTCCGAAATAGGAATACAGCGAAAATACAATATCTATGAAACACTTATTAAAAGCAGCCTACTTTACGGAGCAGAAACTTGGAGAATAACCGAGAACAACAGGAAAAAATTACAAGCTGTAGAAATGGATGTGTTTAGAAGATCGTTAGGTATATCCCGTAGGGAAAGAGTTCGAAATGAGGAAGTAAGACGACGAATTGGAATAGATGGTTACTTAACAACAGACATTGAGAGGAAACAGTTGATTTGGTATGGTCATGTTCAAAGAATGGAAGACACAAGATTGCCCAAAAAGATAATGCAGTGGGTACCACCAAACCGCAAAAAACGAGGAAGACCCATAAAGAGATGGAAAGAAGGGGTAACCAAAGCAATGAGTACAAGGGATCTTAGAGATGGCCAATGGGATGATAGAAGGACATGGAAGTTAGGCATCGGACAACGTCGAAAGACGTTCTAAAACCGATACATACATACAATTCCTAATCCTCGCGATCGTCAATATTATTAATTCATGTACAAAATATCGTCACATTGGCATCGACCCGAACCGAAAACTCGATGCGTAGATTATAAATATATTTTATTAATGAAATTAACGAGTAATTAAGGCTAATTATCTTATCTTTTGTAGGTTCTGATTCTAAATAATAATGTCTTAAAAAGCGAACCTTTTTTTTCGACTGAATTTTGTTACCCGGAGACGTTACAACGACAGACGTTACAACTTTGTATGTTGAAATTGTTATAAATTAATTTTACTCACCTCTTTCAATTTCTTCTCTAGCAGTTCCTGTTGATCCTGATCTCGCTTAATTGGTCCCAATTTTTCAATTAGGATAGCTGCAAAAGTGTTTATATCCATAGCACGGCATTGTCGTGTATCTACTCTTTGTGTTCTTGGTATAAAAACCTGCTGCATGTGTGTTTCTTTATTTCTGGCTGCCAATTCTCTTATTTTTCTAGCTTCTAATACTTCTTTCCGTCTCGATGACCTACCGTCACTGATTTGAAAAAAAAATAAAATTATTTCATAGAATTTACATTCTAATTTTTATCAATTTATATTTGTTGTTGGTTTAAAGTTGTTGTTTATTTATATAAGTGTTGGTTTAAAGTAAATATGTAAACTTTTTTACTTTAGGCACAATATTTATCTTTAAAAAAATGGAGGGAAATCTTTTTTTCAATGAGTCATATCAATGTAGATTAAAGATAAATATAGAAAAGGCTATTGGTAGAGTTCGCAATGATCAATGATCCAGAAATATATTTTAGTTCGTATGAACATGTTAGCTTTTTGAATATGAAAAAAATTGCATAACTTTTAAACTAATTGATGGATCAATCTGAATTTTAAGGTTTGTTAAGCACCATGATGATCCAATTTTGGGCGCAATATCAAGGATGTAGGTTAATTTTTACAAGACGAATAATGAATAATTTTGAAATTTTCGGAAATATTAATTAATTTTACAACTTCTACAATACGCTATTTTGAAGCTTTTTCAAGTGTATATGTTACGGACAATGACGCAAATCCGGCCAATAACGATAATGGCGGGTTGAATTGGTCATTGTCGACAATGGCCGGATATTAACGTTATTGTCCATAGAAACTGGACATTGATGATAATTTTAAATTCTTGATAACATTTCTATCATTGTCCGGCCAATGTAGACAATGCCCGTCACCGGCAAGGGGGGTCAGGGAGGGTCGGCCGACCCCCCTGGATAATTACAGCTTAAGATAAAACAAGGTTATTGATAAATTTGGTCAAGATCGAAGGAGATTACAGTTTTTATTTACCGATTAATCTTTTTTTTTGTATTATATCTGATTCTTAAAATATAAATTTTCCTTGTTTTTTCATTCATATCTAGAATAGAAAAGCAACTTAAAGATTTTGATCCCCCTAGATTTTTTTCTGGCGGCGGTCCTGATGTCCGTTGCTAATCGGTCAATGTTGAAATTTTGAATAAAAGATAGGTTATGTGTAGGTTTACTATTGTTTACTTCATGTGTGTATTAGTCCTGTCGCCAGGGGGGTACAACGGCCTCCTTTATTCAGATGGACTTACCCAAATTTTTTTCATGTATTTTGATCCATAGAATACGAATTTTTTGGGTAACAGTTGATCCGGATGTCGATAAGATTGTTATTGACCAAGAACTTGAGGAATTACTAACATAGATTTCTCGCAAAACAAAACATTTTTTTTGTATTTTTTGGGTCATTCTAAGTAAAAAATGTCCTAACAAGTTTTCCCGTAGGATGCTCAGTTTTCGAGATAAACGCGGTTGAACTTTCAAAAAATCGAAAAACTGCAATTTTTAAACCCGAATAACTTTTGACTAAAAAATAAAATAGCAATTCTGCTTAGCGCCTTTGAAAGTTAAAGTCAAATTATATCGGTTTTGATTATTTGCTTTGCTAAAAATTTATTGTGTTATTGTTAAACAAAGCTACAAACACCTAGTGCGTGAGTGATGTTTTCTATGATTTCTCATTTAAAATCGAACGAGTAGGTAGAATAGGTACTAGTGCAATCGAGGCTATTTCTACGTAGCATGCGTTAAAACGCATGTAAAGGCACGGGAAACACTATGTGTTTATAGCTTTGTTAAACAATAAAAAAATAAATTTTTAGCAATGCAAATAATTAAAACCGATATAATTTGACTTAAACTTTCAAATGTGGTAAGCAGACTGGCTATTTTATTTTTTAATCAAAAGTTATTCGTGTTCAAAAATTGCAATTTTTCGATTTTTTGAAAGTTCAACCGCGGTTATCTCGAAAACTAGCCATCCTACGAAAAAAATTGTAGAAACCTGTTTTGCTTAGAATGACCCAAAAAATACCAAAAAATGTTTTGTTTTGCGAGAGATCGCGGTTATGTAATTCCTCAAGTTCTTGGTCAATAACAATCTTATCGACATCCGGATCAACTGTTACCCAAAAAATTCGTATTCTACGGGTCAAAATACATGAAAAAAACTTGGGTAAGTCCATCTGAATAAAGGAGGCCGTTGTACCCCCCCTGGCGACAGGACTATATATTGTGTATTGTTTTCGTGCTGAAGTTACTGGTAAATTTATTTAATAAGTGTTATCATGGATATCAACGATGTGCGCACTCGTTTTAATAATAATTATATAAACGCAATAGTCAAGTCAAAACGTGATGACAATAAATCATTTTTAAACTGTGACGAATACAATAGCCGAATAAGTTAAATTAAAGAAGCGAAAAATATTTTGAGAACACCGGGTGCTAAAAAAACAACAAAGCACTATAGAATGGTTCGTAAATATGATGTAATTACAATAAGTGGTAAAGAGCGAGAGCGACTGATTATGCCAGTTGACAAAAACACCCAGTCTAAAGTATTATATTATGCTACAACTGTATATTATAAAAATATTATTATTTCCTTGTTTGTATTTATGAATATGTTACCCATATTATGATAAATAAAGACGTTTTATTTGTTTTTAATAACTACTTATATTTCTGCAACTACGTTTAGAAACATCTTAGTATCTCATTTTAAACACTTATTGACTCACACCGATTTATCTTCTGAGGCATCGATTTATCAACATTGACCATTTGCTTCTGGCCACTGTCGTTATTGACCGGTTATTGATGAAAAATCTAATTTTACGTTAAGTTTTTACAACATTGCCCAATAGCTAAGGTTATTGTCGTTAATGGCCGGGCATTGTCGTTAATAACCAAGGAAAATGGACATTCACGACAATGCCCGGCCATTAACGTCAATGTCCAATTTACATCATTGACCGTAACATATATATGTTTTAAAAAACAAAATTTTGGAATTTTATTTCAAGTACCTACTGGTAAGGAAAAATTATCAAAAATTCCATTTTTTGTATTTCATTATTAATAATAGGTTTGTTCTAGCATGTAGATTTATATTGTACTGATATTGTACTGCTTTACTGCGCATATTCAATCCACAAACTGGTAGCAAACTGTTTTTTAATAGAACACTTTTTTATCGAAGAAAATACCAACATCAAATGTGACTGGTTCATGTTTGTTTTTATTTATAATTTTGAGGCTAGATTAGAAATACATTTTTCTTATCTTATAAGTATCCAAATTTTCATGAGTGGAGTGACAAAAAAGGATAAACTTAAAAATGAGTATATTAGGGGAAGTCTAGGTGTGGCACCAATTGATGCCAAAATGAGAGAGCATAGGTTTAGATGGTTTGGTCATGTTCAACGTCGAGACGCTAATCACCCAATACGAACAGTTGCTGAAGTGCAGATTCCTGGAAGGAGTAGAAGAGGAAGACCAAAGAAGACGTGGGGGGAGACGATTAGGCAGGACATGTTGGTTAAGGGGATTAATATTGATATGACACAAGATAGAATTGTATGGACAAATGCAATTAGGGAAGCCGACCCCGCATAGGGATAAAGGCAAAGATAATGATGATGAATAAGTATCCTTTTCAAGATTTATGCTAAATATTGAAAATGAATGTTACAAACGTAAATACTGGTAAGTAATAGTCAAAACATATTATTTTCATTTAAAATTTATAAACCTCACAAATAATTCCACTGTGCAAGTCACAAACTGAAAGTCCTAGCAAAATCCGCAAATTCTTTTGACTTATTCAAGTCAGTTTCCAAAACAAAATTTACTTTCGTTAGAACGCTCGACTAGTACGTTTCAAACTAGTAATTTGTGTACTTAAACGCCATCAAACAAATGCGCATGCTTCTGAAAACTGATGCTAGAACAAACCTATTCTGTAGTAGATGGCTTAAGGGCATAGGCGCAAAAAGTCGCCTGTCAAAATGTTCAATGTGTTTTAAATGTATTCATTTTTTTAGAATCCTGAGAAAACTAATAAATATTTTTGAAAAATTTAAACGCAGAATGAAAGACTACATTATTACCGAGGGTAGAAAGTCTCTTAGAATAAACAAAGCGTTTCTTTTAAATGAGATATTTAAAATTACAAATCACACTAAATTTTCTCTTTTTTTTTTCACCCCTGTAACTTATTAAAACGAACATTATAAAAGTTTTCAGGGACTTTCCACCCTCGGTAATAACGTAAACTTTTAGTCCACAGTACATCGTCCTTTTTGGAAGATGATTACAAAAGTCTTAAAAATGGTCTTAACTGATTCGTTTGAGCGAGTCTACCACTTTCTGAAAAATTTCAGAGTGCAGGTTGGACGCGTTTTCGCGTCTCGCGTCGTTAACATATTTACGTTGTTGGACTAACGAAACGCGGCTGTAAATTTGTCAGACAAGAGATCGACAATCTTTAGTAATTAAATATAAGTACTTTAAATTGAAAATTAACGAGTTTTGTAATAACAAAATCGTAGAGTCCGACACCCGCAAGATGTCACCCAAGCGCGGTAGTTTTGTTATTACAAAACTCTTAATTTTCAATTTAAAGTACATATTTAATTAATAAAGATTGTCGATCTCTTGTCCGACAAATTTACAGCCGCTTTTCGTTAGTCCGACAACGTAAATATGTTAATGACGCGAGTTATAGTAAAACGACCGCTACCATCCAGTAAATTCTACCACGTGGATTCAATACGAGGCTACCGCCTGTCGCAGCGTTGAACATTCTGGACTTATTGCGATGTACTGGACTAGCAATTCAGCAATAATAAAAATTATAAAAGACCATGTAAAAATCAATATTTTTCAGTCTGATTTAAATGTTAAAGTAAATCTCTGCTTTTAAATTATTGAGTTTTAACTAAAATCTTTGTTTGTCGAAATAAAAGTTTTTAATTGTGACGTTCAGTTTTTAAAAGTGTTTTTCCCAAGAACATTCATAATTCGCGGGACGCAGAAACGCGTCCAACCTGCACTCGGAAATTTTTCAGAAAGTGGTAGATTCGCTCAAACAAAGCAGTTAAGACCATTTTTAAGACTTTTGTAATCATCTTCAAAAAAGGACGATGTCCTGTGGACTATTTCATTCTGTGTTTAAATTCTTCAAAACTACTTATTACTTTTCTCAGGCTTCAAAAAAAATTAATACATTTAAAACATCATTGAACATTTTGACAGGCGACATTTTGCGCCTATATTCTTAATGTTAAAAGTTCAGCTGAATCAAACTCGTACTTTTGTTTTGACCGCTAATGTTGATTGTGCTACTACATTTACGACATTAGCAAAGGCGAGAACGATCTTAGCATTCAGCAATTGTATTTTGTTAAATGCATTTTTTTAAACATATAAATAGAAACTAGACATAAAGATTATAACACAGGAGATTAACGCATATTCTTTGTAAATAACCAATTTTGTATACGGAAATTAGCCATGCATTTTAATGGAAAATTAAAATGATCTAAATAAATCATGCTAAATAGAATGAAGAATAAAACATGCGTAAGACAAATTAAAGGGTCTTTATAAACTTAAATACTAAAAGGCAAATTGGAAGCATATTTTTCATACAATAATTCATGCATGCGACATACCTTCCAAAGTAGTATTGGTTGATAAGTTAGACCATTTTTACGTAAAATCCTATTTCTATATTATAAGGATTAAATCATATGAAAACTTTCACTCCAGTCAGTATCAAATCACTAGAGTATAATAAACCAGCATTTCTGTCTGATTGACTTGAAGAAAACATTTGACAGAGTAAGACTCAAAGATGTAATCCATCTTCTGTATAATAGAGAAGTTCCGCTAGATATCAGAAAAACTATTGAAAACATCTACCAAAACAATAAAATGGAAGTCGGAATAAATGGACAACTTACAGAACCTATAGACATATGCAGCAGCATAAGACAAGGGGACTCGTTGACCTCTATGCTCTTCAATTTAATCATGGATGAAATCATCAAAAGCGTCAACAAAAGAAGAGGATATAGAATGAGAAACAAAACGGTAAAAATACTTTGATGCGCAGACGGCTCAATATTGATAGCCCGAGATGAAGACAGTCTTAAAAGATTAGTCCACAAATTGAACATAAGAGCAAAAGAATTCAATATGACAATTTCATCTCAGAAAACTAAATCAATAGTAATCAGTAAAGAACCGATTAGATATAAAATAGAAACTAATGTCATCAGTATTAAACAAGTAATGTAAATAAGATACCTTATAATTTCACTGTAACAAATAGACTGCCAGGATGCCTTAATACCACTATATGGCGAAAGCGACATATTAATACTGAGATGAAATTTATAAAGCCAGTGTAAGACCAACAATGACATATACAGCCACAACACAAAGACTACTGGAGACGAGAGAGATGAGAGTACTGAGAAGAATTATAGGAAATACGTTGAGAGATCGAAAGAGGAGTGAAGACAGAAGAAAACATAACGTACAGTTTATAACGAATGGACACTAAATAGAAAAAAAAAATAGAATAACAACAAAAGCAGAATAGGGGAGACACGTGTGGTCAAAATAGCAATGGATAAAATCACCGATCGATAGAATAAGTATCGGTCGACCACGCAAAAGATGGGACAAGAGGTATCAATCCGCCAATGAACAAGCGTAAGTGCTTATAAAGAAAAACAAGAAAAACAAAACTTTCACCACTAATAACCATGTATTTAGAACCTCGGTCTCAACGGTACGAATAGCTTTGATGAATACCAACCTTTGGAATAAAGATGGCACGTAAAAAGATAATTGGATTTCACTACCCTATCGAAACAAGATTCACTTCTGTCAGATGTTCCAAGACAACAAACTCTCCATTTTTTTTAGTCCACATAGTTATGGACACTTGGTAAATATATCGAGTAAAAATTTTTGTTATTTTGATATCTTGATAAAGAATTCTAAAAAATCGGTTCAAGTTTTCACATGATCTAAAACTATTAGTCTACTAAATTAGTTTCAAATATTAATAACCAATGAAATAATCGTTAAATTATTTAAATTATACAGATTTTGATGTTAATTAAGACATTCTAACAAGTTTAATACGTTATCGAGATTAATTATAAGAATTTTAGAACTTTCGATACCTAATTAAAGTAATAGTAAAATTATGTTAAATTTTTATTATGATTATCTTCTGTTTCCACACTCAGTATAATTATTTTGCAAATTGAAGTTATTAGAAAATAAAATAAGCTTGAATTATGAACATTATTTACACATTTTTTTTTCAATATAAAGGTGAAAGTTCCGATCAATCTACCCATGTTAGTGAAGACGAAAAAACACAATTATGCTCATTGGACAATTTCGATATATGTATAAACAAACGAAATAGATCAAGAAACACGAGGATAAACGTAAAAAAACTAGACATCTACTTCATAAATCCTAGATTCCTCAAGAACTACGATATTGGGGATATTCCGAAAGAATGACTAAGATGTGTGCTCATCTGAATATACTACAATACAAAAAACTCAACTCAGTGAAATGTAAAGAATAGAGGACGATCAGCTTGATGAACCATGTTTTAAAAGTCTTCCTGTGAGTGATGCATAAACGTGTCTAGAAAAAACTAGTCAATAGAATAACAGGAAACCAAATGGGATTTAGAAAAAATTTATCTTAGCACTAAATATGAGAACATCCATAAACTACGTCGTAAAATTTTTGGAGTTTTTAATATCCTCCCCCCTTCCGTCGTAAAGCGTCGTTTACAGTTGCCCCCCCCTCATACCGACGTCGCAATTGCAACTCATGACCCCTCTTTTTAGTGATTTTTTTAAAATTCCATGTTATTTCTGGATTTTTTAAAGTTAGCTCTTAAAGTTTATTTACGAATGTATCCAAATCAGTATTACTGTGTAGCTCATATCCGCGTACTTTTTTCTCTCAATTCAATGTACAACTAATTAGCTTTATTGGGACAAAAGACAACACTTTTATCGGAGTTCCTATGATTTCTTAACTGCATCATATAAATCTTGATATTTATTTTGTTTTGATTTCAATGCCATTTCTTTTATTTAAGTATAACTACAATGTACTACCTAAATAGAATAGAATATTTTATTTCTATTCATTCTTGTAGAATTGTTTCACACAGAGTCTCCTGTAAATAAATGAACAGTTTAATATTTATTGCTTCCAGACGTTGTTCTCTATAAAAGCGTTTGTTTAAAGACATAGAACAATGTTTTATTGTTTGTGATTCTGTACAAAGCTGCTAGCAATATTATTAAAGCTGTGAGTGATAACTAAATGAAAAGTATGCGACAAAAGTAATATACTAATTCTTTTTAATTCTAAAATAGGGTATATTTTTTATATTCGTAAACATCAAACGTCGTTGGATGTGCACTCATGGCCCCCTCCCCCCTGTCATATACCGTCGTAATAATAAGCAAAGTCCCCCTCCCCCTTTTCAACGACATAGTTTATGGATGTTCTCTATGAATTATTTACTGTACAAGCACTCATAGAACGGTTTCGAGATGTCAGCTGTGATGTATTCATATGTCTAGTTAACTTTGAGAAAGCATTCAACAAAATACAACACAGAAGGCTTGTAAACCTATAACAGAGCACATAAATAGATGATCAGGATGTGAAAATCATTACCTATTTATACTGACATCAAAAAGCTGTAATACGAATAGATCAACAAAAATCTAAAAGAAACTGAAAGACGAGGAGTACGACAAGGGTGTGTACTGTCCCCTTTACTTTTATATATGTGGTTAGAAGAGATGTTTAAAGCTGCAATAGAAGACGTAAATGAAGGTATATCAATTAACGGAACACTAGTGGATAATCTCAGATATGCAGACGATCAGATAGATACTCAGATATGTAGATAGCAGAGAACGGCTGCAGATTTTAATTGATCACACTACGGAGTACTGCAAGAGATATTAGAATGGTTTTGAATTCAAAAAACAAGTCATGATTGTCAGTTAAAACAAGATTGAAGACGAAAGAATCTACGTTAAAGGAAAAAGCTTTGGAGAAAGTACCCAGATACAATTACCTGGGATGTGAGCTAAATGAAGAATTGGACGGTAGCTTTGAAATAAAACGACGCATTAAGATGGCCAGAGGCGCTTTCAATAAGATGAAGGCAGTATTATACAATGGAAAATTATGGATACAACACGTAACAAAAATGAAAAAAGAAAAAAAGACTCCAACACTATGAAGGAAAGAAAAATGAGCTATTTTGGTCACATACTCAGAAATGGAAAATATGAGTTGATGTGATTTTTATACAAAGGAAGGTGGTATGAAAAAGAGGACCGGGGAGACGACACATGTCCTGGTTAAAAAATTTAGAATAGTGAAGTGGAAAATCAACAACTCAACTCTTCAGAACTAATGCAGAGAGTAAATGGGCCGTGATGATCGTCAATATCCTTAAACCATTAACAAGAAGAGGGTACAATAGCCTTGTCCATAGGCCTATCAGCTCTAGAAGTGTAAAATGGGTGATATCTCCAAGAGAGTGCGCAAGTAAGTCTGACGAAGGCAAGTCAAAACATATACCTATTAAATATTGTGATAAACAAATCCACGAAAATAATTTCAGAATAAAGAATGGAAACCAAACAGTTTAGCATGTAGTGATGGATATTTTAGGTTTTCTCAAAAATAATTATAAGGGAGAAAGAATAAATTCATTTTCCTAGCTTATTAAACTTCTCGCACTTCTAACATAAAACTCATTTAATACAAATTCGTATAATTTTAAACTTGTTTTAGTCCTTATTAATTTAGTTTTCCCAAAACCATTGTAATTCCGTTTGTTTTAATACTTACACTGAACTATCAGTCATTGACATATTGTCAGATTCCGTCCTAGCGTCAGAATGGCTACTGAGAGAGTGCAGTTCGCTATCTTGCCTTGAGACAGGGTTATAGGAATTATAGGCTGCGTGAGCTCCAGATCCACTCAATCCACGGTTCATGATCATACTACACAATCACACGCAAATCCAAACAAAATCAAAAATAAATACAATAAAGGTGATCTGAAAGTTGTATACAAATAGGATGTACCTTGTTTATAAAATTATTATTCTTTTAATATTCTAAATATTTTAATATTTCAGTACCAGCTTTTAGCTTGGCTAAAGCTTATGTAACATTTCAGCCTTCAAATTGAAATTCAAAGTAGGAGAAAAAAAATCTTAAACAAAAATCAAAATAATTTTTTTGCGTGTAGTCGTAATATATATGTATACGCTGTGAGCTTCGCTGGTGTCGCTCCTAGCGGACTACTAATTCAACTTTCACCGGTAATTTTTAAATTTATTATTTAATTGTTATCGCTTAATATTTACAACGCAAAAAGTAATTAAATTGTAATCGATTTTTTTAAGATTTTGCTAATCATTTTGACGTTCTATTGACAAAATATGAATTTCTTACTTGGGATACTTTCACAATTATCGTGTAGATGGCGCTAAGATTAATAGATTAATAGAACATTAAAAAAACTTAAATTCAGTATTTAAAACGTAAGTATATTTAAGGTAAAAATATATACCACAGCTTTGACCAACTAATATTTTTTATAATTAATGTTTTTAATTTTAATTTTAAATTAATCACTTTGACATTTATGTCAAATTTCCGGTAAAGGTTTACAGACTTATCACTACTGGCCCTTGCGAATTTGTAAATATCCCCTCTACGTACGAGCTCACAGCGTATACAGAGGATATCAAACTAGAAGCAAAATAAAAGTTGAAAATATTTTATATTATACAGCGTGATCAACTTTTGTGACAAAGTCTGTTATGTAATTTACTTTTTTTGTTGAGAATTAGCCATATTTTTTACATTAAAATAAGTTTATTTGACGTTTTAATTTCCACTTCGGAAAAAAGAACTCGGTACTTGCAGAGTGCTGTCAGAAGTGAATAAATATTCGATTATATTCGATTTTTTTTTGTTTTATTTAATTTTATTTTATTTGATATCATTTTATTTAATGTAATCCATTTTATTCAGTTTTATTTAATTTCAATTAATTTGATTTTATATCATTTTATTTAATTTTGTTGTAATTCTACCTAATCTCTTATGTTATTTATGTTTATTTATTTTTTTCAATTTTAATGAATTTTCTTTAATTTTACTTAATTTTATTTTACATAATTTTTATTTAATTTTATTTATTTTGATTAATTTTATTTAAATTTATTTAATTTTATCTATTTTTTTTATTTAATTGTATTTAAATTTATTTAATTTAATCAACACCCATAGAGTTGACACCACCCAGAACAGTCAATAAAATAAATGCTGTATCTATAACAGAAAAATGTCTCGCACTATATTTTTCGGCAAAACTGAAGCAATCAATCCCGACAGGTTTGAAACCCAGTCAATAATATCAAATTCGGGATACATATTTAGTTTTACCATAACAACATGTATCACACTATTTTTTTTTTGAGAAAATTGAACAAATCACCCCTATAGAGCTGAAACCACACTAAATAGATAATTCGGGATCTGTACTTAGTTTACTAAGAACGTTAAAATAAGTGTATGGATATGTATATTACGGTATACCGCAAGGTTACTACTCGCATCACCATTTTTGAATGACGCCAAATACGGTTTTGGTCCCGTCAAAATTCCATACCGAGCTTACAGTAAAATTGTGGTTTATTCCTAACAAAAATAGTAAATCATACCAAAAAAAATTTATTTACAAAAATAGAAGGTAGCTGTATTATAACTCACTATAAATATACAACTTTCGTTTGAAAATGATATTAACAAAAATAAAAGGAAAATGACTAGTGATCATCGCTAAGGGAGCAAGCCTCAAAAGCGACAGCGCAATATCATAAAATTTACCTAGCAAATGTTTCAGACTTCGTCCTAGAATCCACTGCTCTGTGTTTCTGAGATATTAGTAAAAGATCTTTCGTAAGGCGGACAGGTGGAGCACCAACAGTAATATTTGGAGTGTGGTAACCCGTACTTACACTAGCGGTACCTAAAAAACATAAGTGATCTTGAATGTGCAATAGTTGATACTAAAACAATTGAGAACATTTCTATTAAAATATATAACCTCTTTTGTGATTGCTTGGTAGCCTGAATGTGTATAAACTTGTAGATATGTAATTATTTTAATTAACTCCTGTTTTATACAGGGTATCCCGGAAAATAGTGCGTTCCTTAAAGGTATGGGTTGAGTGCAACATTTAAAACAAAAAAGTCATAATATTTTTTTAAGTCAACCGTTTTCAAAAACAAATTATTAATTCTATTCCCTTTGATTAATTGTACGCAGAAAAGCAAATACAGCTGGCAATGTTGCGCTCCTTGTTTACATACTACCGTACTATGCAAAAATTACTGTGAATCAAATCATGAATCACAGGTTGTTAAGCATAATATTATGTATTGATACTGGCAACAGTGCTAGAGAAAAAGCATATGCTTTTATTAGGTTTGTTCTAGCAAACAGTCAAACTAATCAGACACTGTCAGCAAACAGTTGGTCAGTGAGAGAACATAATACAGTCACCCAGAGCTATCCCCTCTACTCGCGCTGGTCCGCTATTCGCTGATGGTTTCAAACCGTTTGAAACTGATGCTAGAACAAACCTATTAAATATCCAATAATTAAAGTTTGTATACTGTTTTACCTTACATGAAAAATAATAATTATTAGAATAAATGTTGATGTGCTGTTGTTATTATCACTGACTATATCCAAAATCGCATCTTCTGCATTATTTAGTCTATGGTTAGTGCGTGTTCTCTCGCTAGTTTTTTTTAGGTACCACACAACCCGTCTCTAATAACCTTTGGGACACATTCACAAAACTTCGGGCATTAGGATGTCGTCGTTAGGGATAGCGTTCACCATAAAGTCCTATTGCTGTCACAGTGAGCTTCACCGTACGTAATTAACACAATATCGTGATACTCGCGAATCGAAAACATGACAATTCTCGAGTTACAGATAATTACGACTGTTTACATTAATGTATAATACCTTCTCTGTGTCAATATAAATGAAACTGACGGGTTGCCAAATGTAAGTTTAACTAAAAGAAATTTATTTTTATTTTTTGAGGCAACAGATGATTTTAGAAAAAAAATGTAAGTATATATTCGAAAATTTTCTTTTAAAAGGTTCATTCTACCCATACCTTTAAGGAACGCACTATTTTCCAGGACACCCTGTATATAAATACACGGTATATATCAAGTTTGGTGTTAGACAATCCAAGAATTCTGTCAGGTAATTCAATAATCCATCTTATCGGTTTATTCGTGTCTGACGATATTGTATGTTAATCGAGGTATAGATTAAAAAGAGTTATTTTTTTAAATTTCCCAATGATACTTACCAGATACATGACTTAAATGTACAGGAGGATTCATAATCAGTTCCATATCTTCATGTAATGTTGGTAGTGGATCAGGTCCATTTGCCAAATTGGAAAATTCGTTACCAAAATCGCTACTACTGCTACTAAGATTTTGAATATTCTGTAATGAAAAGTAAAACTAAAAAAGTATTTGACAATGTTAAGAGTAAACTAGAGAACATTATAATATTTGTAATGAAAAAGAAATTGACCAAGAAAAATGGAGAAATAATTAAAAACATTTAGGCTTAAATTAAAAACTGTATCAGTATAATGTTCAGCTAACTCTGTAAAAATACCGGAAGTGTCGATTTTTAGGTTTTGTTGTAGACGAGAAAGTATTTAGGTTTTTCCAGTAAGCCTAGGTTAAAAATCTATTGAAATTTTTGTAAATATTATATGGGTGTTTGTAAATTGACCGTTTTTATCAGCATGTACTACGAATTTGGGAAAAAACATAATTTATGTAGGTACTATAAAATTTATGGGGAGAAATACCCATAAGATGGATAGAAAAAAATGGGAAGAGGAAAAGTGTTTGATAGAAGGTGAAGAGATGAGAAAAGGATCGAATGATAGAAGTTTATGGGATCCCGAAGAGATTAGTGGTACGACAGTCATTAAGTTCTTGAGTTAAGAACAAATACGGTGACGGTAGTTATTTTTTTGTGTTAATGAATTTCTTCATAAATAATTTGTCAGAGTGTGACAACAAGATTCAAAATTGAAATTTTTATTTTCCCGCTAACAAGTGTACACTAAGAGCCGGTATAGGTGAAATTTGCTAATCATTTTAGTCACGATGAGAGTCTGTAACTTAAATAGTAGAACCTACAAGAAAACGTATGAACACTGTGCAGCCACTTTTTAGTGGCACATGACTCGACAGTGGCGCATCAAACTTTCCGTTTATGGACGGGATAAATAAATTAAAAGGTACCCTCCCTCAATACCAGAATTAATTTTTTTTTCATTTTTTTAAGTTATATGTTATTAACGACTAAGACTCAGCATAATTTTAACATCAGTTAAATTTAAATTTTCGTAAACATTATTGGATACTGGGCAGAACATCGAAGTTGTCTATACGTAACAAAATGTTGGTATACAATACAATACTCAAACCGGTCTGGACCTATGGGATCCAGCTATGGGGTACAGCAGCAAAATCCAACATATCCATAATGGAAAGATTACAATCCAAAGTGTTACGCTCTATAACAGATGCCCCATGGTTCGTGTCAAACAAAGACATTTACTGTGATCTAGAAGTACCTACGATCAGTGAAGTGATAGTTCAGTGCAGTGTTCGGTACATAAAACGTCTAGAAAGCCATCCAAATGCCCTGGCAATAAACTTGCTTGATAATAGTCAACAAACTCACATACTAAAACGTAAAAATCCACTGGACTTTATTTATAAATAAGTTTTATACCTCACCGTAATTGTGTTTATATTTTTAGATATATGTATTGTTTGTAAGTGTAAAATGTATGTTTGTATGTAGCATATTATCGGAATGTCATGTTTGTTCCATACTAGAGGTCCAGTCATTGGACTGACCTCTCTAACGTCAATTTTTTTTTACTTCAAACCTCAAAGACGCTTATTGTTAGAATTTTTATAACTAACAAATTGCTGAATAAACATTTCAAAAAAAAAATTAACCCACCACCCCCTTCCCCCACCATCAAAAACTTTATTTTTCGTTTTTATTTTTCTTAGGTGGGATGAAATCAATTTTAAAATTTCAAAAAATTCACAGTCATAGTTGAGGCTTTTACAAAACATGTCTATTTTTTATGGACCCGTAGGTTGAGTGTAAAACAAAAATGTTTTTTTTTTCGGAAAAAAGCGTATACCTTTTTTTTGGGATTAACTGCAGGTCAAATTTTTTTAATCTTATGTATTTTATCAAGCACTATATTTCTAATTTTTTTTCAGATTTTTTCGTAAGGTTCGCCACCTTCAAAATCCAAAAACCTGTTTTTTAGTGGGTTTCTGGAGATTTTAACGTGTTTCTCCTATTTTTAAATGCTCTAACGGGACTCAGTAACTTCAATTTTCATATAGCCTATAAAAAAAACATTGATATGGTTCTTCTCAGAGGCTTTTTTTCAGTGTTAGGATTTTTTTTTTTTTTTTTTATTTTAAACTTACAAACACCACCTAGGTAGTAATTACATGTAAGAGTGCTCATTACTTGGTATAACAATATACACACAAAAAGTACAAAAAAATACAATATACACACAAGTACAAAATAAAAGTACAGAAAGTAAACACATTAAAAAAAAGACACAAGTTAATAAAATTTTAAAATTGAGCCCATTACTTATCTATTGATGATAACATTTTTTAATATCCCTTACACTGCAGTTAAAGAGGTCTATATCACAGATCTTTATTAATGCATTACACTGATATTGCATATAGTTTATTATTGCACAAGTATTATATGGACTACAAGAAAATAGGTCATTACCGTTTACTCTTAGGTTGACCTTTGGCACATGAAACCTAGTAAAATTGATCAAACCACATGTCTTATATTTAACATTGTTAATAATATTATGTATAAACACAACACAATGCATATTTCTTCTTTGCTCTAATGACTGCAAGCCAAATATTTGAAGCAACTCTTTTGATGGCGTAAGGTGACTATACACATTGTATTTCTTAAGGTATAAATACCTTAGAAATCTTTTTTGTACCTTTTCTATATGATTAATATGAAATTTGGCTTCAGGAGCCCATACCACTGATGCATATTCCAAGTTTGGTCTGACTAAAGCGTTATATAGTCTAATGGTTGTGTTTATACTAAAGTGTTTAGAATTTCTTATTACAAATCCCAATATTTTGTAGGCCTTATTAACAATATGTATATAGTGTTCATTAAATTTCATGTTAGCCTGTAGGTATATTCCCAAATCTTTACATTTGGTTTTCCTAGATATTACACAGTTGTCAATTCTATAATTATTTTGAATGTAGTCGATTTTGCGAGTAAAAGATATGACTCCACATTTCTTAATATTCAAGATCATATTGTTGTCCCTAAACCATTCTATAACTGAGGTCAGGTCCTCCTGTAGTAACTGACAATCATTTGGATTATGTATAGTCTTAAAAAGCTTAAAATCGTCAGCATAGATCAAACTAGAAGAAAATTTAAGAGATTGTGGTAGTGAGTTGACAAAAATTAAGAAAAACAAAGGCCCTAAGTTGCTCCCTTGGGGGACACCAGATGTAGCCTGAAATTTATCTGAAAAACACCTACCAATTTTGACTCGTTGAAACCTTGATTCCACATACGATTTTATAAATGTACAAGCATCAGGCGAAAAACCAAACTCATTCAATCTCGATAAAAGAATGCCATGGTCAACCATATCAAATGCCTTTGAGCAGTCAGTCATTATTAAATCTAATTGGAGTTTATTATTTATTGCCTCACTAGCAAAATTAGACAGAATGCACAGATTACTAGTTGTGGATAACCCAGGCAAGAAACCATGTTGTTCTGGAGCAAATTCATTTTCAAAATTTTTCAGTATATTCATATAGAGAATAGATTCAAATATTTTAGCCAGAGAATTAAGGATACTTATTGGACGATAGTCTTCTATATTGTTTCTATTACCTGATTTAAAAACTGGAGTAATGGTAGCCTCTTTGAGTTTGTCTGGAAAGGTGTTAGTTTTAAGAGATAGATTAAATAGATGTGATAATGGTTTTTGAAATATATCAGAACATCCTTTAAAGATATAGGCAGGGATATTATCACTACCGGTGGCCTTTTTTGGCTTTAATTTTTTTATACTAACCTTCACATCTTCTTCACTAATAACTGAAAAGTTAAAAGATCCCTGTGAACTACCCTGATGTGTGGATGATACCTGATAAATTGAGCTAAAATGATGAGAGAAAGCCATGGCAATATCCTGAGGGCCTGTATATGTATGATCATTTAAAGACATCTCGTGAGGAAAACCCGCTGGTTTGTCTCCTATTTCTTATGAATGTCCAAAAACTATTTGGGTCATGCAAAATGTTATCTTCAATATTATTTTGATGCTGCATAAATTCATTTTTGATTTGCTTTTTAATAGTATTTCTAAGACTCTTGAATTTATTATTATCGACAGCACTAGCTTTTCCTATTTTTATATGTTTGCTTAATTTGTTTTTTGCCTGATTTTTCTAATAAGGTCTATACTAAAATAAGCTGGATATTTCTGTTTTTGTCTATTTTTAATAATTTTCTTTGGGATGGCTTGATCAATGCAGTCATACAATTTATCATAAAATTGATTAATACAATCTGTAGCAGTTATGCAATTATACATATCTGACCAGTCAGTGTCTCTTATTAATTGATACAAAAGATTAAAGTCCCCCCTGGCATAATCATACTTATAAGACTGTTGTATATTACTCTCAGTGTATGAATTATCTTTAAATTCTAGAACATTTCTAGTGTCGGGTGATAATAATCTTCAGAAACCAAAGGAGACCCAGACCTAGTTAGATTAGTTATGGATATGTTTGACAGTATAAGATCAAGCAGTTTATTTTTACAATTTGAAATTGTATTATATTGATTTAAATTATTTAGATTTTGAAATTCTTTAAGCAAGCTGCTCTTTTCAGAACTTAAGTTAATAAGTCCAAAAATATTAAAATCTCCAAATATAATAATATTAACATTTTCTGACAATACTTGGTTATAAAGTTCTAAAAGTTCTTCATAGATATCTAACCTTACACCAGGAGGTATATATACACAGGAGACATAAAATGAATATGTTTTAAACCTTACCTTAAGTAACAAGCACTCAACAATTATATTACAATTAACTTTAATACTTTCTACAATATATTTCTTTTTCAATGCTACCATAACTCCACCACCCATTGTCTTGCCACTGGCCCTATCTTTGCGGAAGACTATGTAGCGATTATCAAAAAGTTCTTCATTGGAGATTCCATCTATAAGCCATGTTTCAGTTAATAGGATTATATCAAAATCTTCACTAAGAACATTGGTATATAGTGCACTTGTTTTAGTGCGTAGGCCTCGTACATTTTGATAGTAAATGTTTAAATTTTGGGTCTGCAGTGTTTGTATCATTAATTGTGTCGCAAGTGTCAGAAAAAAGGCACGTCCGTGATACATACACATGTATAACAGTTATTCCAGTTGTTGATAGATCGCGCTATAATCGAAAAAAAAATATTTAGGTTTACCGATTTACTGATTATTTACTTATTACATATCTATACGACTATAACTTAAAGATCTTGTCAATCTTTCAGTGTGTCATTAATGATGTAATATATGATTTTAAAAATGTAGAGAATCATATCATAGCATGACATTTTAATTAAAACTGACAGTTGTCAGAATCGTAATCGTAACTTGGTATAAAACAAATCAATTGTGTTTATTTCATTTATAAAAAGGTATGTTCTTTGATTTGTATAGTTTTATAAATTGTACAGATTATAGTCGTATAGACAATACATAAATAATTTTTTGTTCGATTATAGCGCCATCTATCAACAACTAGAATAAATGTTATAAATGATTTTAATCACGGACGTACCTTTTTTTCTGTCACTTCCAACTTAATGCGTTAGAAAGAAATCGAAAAACTGTGACGCACTTAAAGATGCCTATGAGAAGGAGAATATCTATTTTGAAGTCTATAAAATAGGATAAATCAAAAACCCTCTAAAATAAACAGTTTCTCGGATTTTTGAAGGGGGCGAACCTTACGGAAAAATCTGATAAAATTAGGAATATACCTAGTGTTTGATAAAATACACAAGATTGAAAAAAATTAGATCTGCAGCCATCACAAAAGCCTTAACTATGCTTGTCAATTTTTTGAAATTTTAAAATTGATTGCATCCCACCTAAAAAAAATAAAAACGAAAATTGAAGTTTTTGATGGAAATAGACCTTAAAAAAATGAAAAAAATTTAATTCCGGTAGTCGGAGAGGGTACCTTTTAATTTATTTATCCCGTCCGTAAGTGGAAAGTTTGATGCGCCACGGGCGACGGATGTGCCACTAAAAAGTGACGGCACAGTGTGTTCATACGTTTTCTTTTAGGTTCTATTATTTAAGTTATAGGCTCTTTTCGTGCCTAAAATAATTAGCAAATATCACCTTTACCGGCTCTTAGTGTAGTGAGTATATTCTAACTACAACTACAAATACAAGAAGAAAAGATTATCTTACCTCTAAATATTGCAGGTACATATCACTTTTAAGGAAGTTGGGGTAAGTTGTTTCATCGATAAGCTTTTCAACAATGGCCTGTGCTTTATCGAACAACATCACGGGAGGCTCAAGGCACTGGGAAGATTTAATATTTTTTCCTATCTCTTTCCTCAACTCGTCGTCAATTGGAAGAGCGGATTTAACGAAAAATTTCCTGAAAAATAATACATTTATTGGTACACCAAGCACACAGAAGAATAACAAATTAAAAAAAAAACAATGTATCATTTAAAAAATAATAATAAAATTTTATTAAGTTCGTTTTATTGTCGTGAATTTGGTCATCATTTCTTTGAAAAAGACAGCAATTACGGGGCTATCCTAGTGTAAAAGTATGAAATTCATATACTTTTTTGGGAATATTTAAAATAAAAGGTACTGTAGATACCAATTGTTTTGAAGATTTGCACGAACATTTACTATAAAAAGTAGTACATACATGTAAAAAAATTTTCATAAAAAAATATTGAAAATTTATTTATGTGATATCTGCTGGCACCGTGAAAAAAAAACATAGCTCCACTGCTGCAGTGATTGGGACTAACAGAGATCCTGAAACATAAAATTTAAAATATAAGTTGTTTCCTATAGGGCTTTTCATCGATTGTCATTTGTTTCGAGCTTCTGTCATGTGTCACATAATATTAATATATCTACGCCATACATGTTTGGTTTGTATCATTGTTATATACCAATAACGTATGACGTAGATATATTAATATTATGTGACACATGACAGAAGCTCGAAACAAACGACTGTGAATGAAAAGCCCTATTCGCGGTGTGCAAGTACTTGGAGGGGATACGAGAAATGATCGTGCGAGAATAGTGGAGAAATATTGTAACTTTCTTAAATAATTCATTGTCAATTGAAATTGTCAAATTGACGTATATTTCATACCTACTGTCATTGAAGAAGAAAAATTATATATTGCTCCACAATATTGATATGATATACAATTATTATATAAAAGTAAATTTAATTAAGTATATTTTGCTTGCAGTACTGCATTTTAATAACTAATTTTATTTACTACATACAATTGTTTACGTTTTAATAACATAACCTGAATCTTATTTTTTCTTTATTCTATTTATGCGCCAGCAGGTGGCGCATAAATAGTTTAATTTTCAATATTTTTTTATGAAATCTTTTTTGCATGTACCTCTTTTTGTAATAAATGCTCATGCAAATTTTCAAAACAATACAGTACAGTACTTTTAATTTTAGAAATTCCCAAAGAAGTATATGAATTTCGTACTTTTACACTAGGATAGCCCCTTAAAGACATAAACGCTGACATTAGTCAGCAATTCCCAGAAAACATTACAACTCATTTCCGTCACTCCCTTACTAAAACATATTTTCAATGAGACAGCGGATTTTAGTCCCTTCTTTTTTATGTACCATGTCCTTTGAGAACGTTGGTTACCATCATAGCTATCTTAATTTTATTCGCTGCCACCCTAAATAGCATGCTTGTATCAACACCATACCAATCACGCAAGTTCTTCAACAATGAAGTCTTTCTTCGTCCAGGACTGAATAATATTTTGTAGCAACCTATATTTGGGACCTCTTATTACATGCCTGAAGTACTCCAGCTTTCTCTTCTTTGATGCTTTTTATAATGTCAGTGGTCTTGCTGAGACGTTCTAGTATTGTGGAGTTTCGAGTCTTCTCTACCCGAGAAACTTTTAAAATTCTTCTATAGCACCACATTTCAAGGCAATAAATCACTTTTTTTCACAGTCCAAAACTACACCCTATAAAGTAAGAGTAAGACCGAGAACACGTAGCAGCGAAGTAGCGGATCCGCAATGCCAATTGTAGGTCTCTGTTACATAATTTCTTGGACATCCTTCTAAAAACGGCTCTGTTCTCAATTCTGGATATAATTTCACTGTGACTCCCTGCGTTACAATTTATTTCCACATTACGTGCCACGTCGCTCATACAGGGTGTCTGCGTAACTTGGAACCATATGGGAAACTTTTTTAATATCAATTTTACGAAAAAAGTCATTCTTTATAAAGTGCTCTGCATAGTCTAAAACCTAAGATGCAATCATCAGATATCAAATTTTGTCAACAGTATACGAGGTATGTCAAAAAATATGAATTTCGCTCAAGAGCAAACTACCTTTATATTTCAAAATATCAAAAAATTTTATTATGAAAAGTTATTTGTAATTAAAAACCATATTCAAATATGCAATAACAGCCTTCTACTTGAAAAAAAAAATTCTGAAATTTTCCTAAATTACCGATTCCGAACATCATTTTTATTTATTAGACATGTAATAACTCATTTATTAATAACTTTAGGAAAAACAGTTATTCTTCATAAAAATCTGTGCATGGTCTAAACCTCAAAATGCAACCATCAGTTATCCAAGTTTGTTAATTTTATACGAGGTGTGTCAAATAATATGAATTTAGAAAGAATTCTTTCTAAAAAGAATTCTTTCTAAATTCATATTATTTGACACACCTCGTATAAAATTAACAAACTTAACTAGAACGAACTAATTAACTAGAAAGAATTCTTTCTAAATTCATATTATTTGACACACCTCGTATAAAATTAACAAACTTGGATAACTGATGGTTGCATCTTGAGGTTTAGACCATGCACAGATTTTTATGAAGAATAACTTTTTTCCCTAAAATTAATTAATAAAAGAGTTATTACATGTCTAATAAATAAAAATGATGTTCGGAATCGGTAATTAAGGAAAATTTCAGAATTTTTTTTTTTTCAAGTAGAAGGCTGTTATTGCACATTTGAATATGGTTTTTAATTACAAAAAACTTTTCATAATAGAATGTTTTGATATTTTGAAATATCTCTTGAGCGAAATTCATATTTTTTGACATACCTCGTATACTGTTGACAAAATTTGATATCTGATGATTGCATCTTGGGTTTTAGACTATGCAGAGAACTTTATAAAGAATGACTTTTTTTGTAAAATTGATATTAAAAAAGTTTCCCATATGGTTCCAAGTTACGCAGACACCCTGTATAAATGAGAGACACAAGTATTTCGCCAGGGGCCACGTCGCTCATTTTTGATATATACACGTATGACTAACTTTCATAGCCATGGATATCAGTGGCCCCTGAGAGTAGTAACCCGATTAAAGCGTGGCACGCAATGTGTTAACTGATATCCAAGGTAAATAATTTGGTCAACTTGCTCAAGTTTGACACTACTTACATACATAGATGTTGGGCCTGGTTATTGCAAACTTTTAAATTCAAAGGTTTACAACTATCAGATAAAAAATCGTTGTATTGATTCTGTTATTGGACGACGCCCTTGTGATCTTAAACCATGGTTAAGGTGAACATATAATTTATTTGTTAAAGGACCCCGCAGAAACCTTATGGGAAATGGCTCTCTGTCAAATGGTCTGAAACTTTGGGTTCTGGTAGTCCTTGATGTGTAGAACAAAAGACTCGATGGACCCCTAGCTACAAAAAATCATAGTTTTAAGATATAAGTCTCTGAAGTTAAAGGTACAGTGAGGACGTTTGAGTTGGAATAAATTCATTTTATCGAGAATGGACGACTCTGGAGATAAATCCCGAATCAGGTCGATTTTTATTTTTAAATTATAATTTTTGGCATATATATATCAAACTAGTGACGTCATCCATCTGGGCATGATGACGCAATCGATGATTTTTTAAATGAGAACAGGGGTTGTGTGATAGCTCATTCGAAAGGTTATTCAATTCTCTATTCAATAATATAAACATTAACATAATTATTTATACAAGGTGCTCAAAAAAAATGAGAACAACTAGTTTAAGGAGTTATTTGGTACAACTTAAATACAACCTGTTTCTCCAATGTCTTTTTGATGTATTTTATAATAATAATAATAATAATAAGACGTTTATTGTTCCAAAAAAAAAATATATAAATTTACAAAAAAAAAACATAGATTTGAAATGTGGTAGGAACAATGCGTTTTGATATCAGCATCTGTACTTTACCAGAAAATACAGGGCTGTTGAACGCCAACTATCTAAATAAAAAATTGTTACATTATAATAATAATTACCCTAATAACTTAACCTAAACAAAAAGAAAAAAAAAATCTAATTCTAAATTCACATAGAAGGAAGAAGAAGAAAAAAAGGAAAGGAAAAGTACAAGAAAAGAAAAGATGAAAAAGAGAAAAAGAAACGAGAGGAAGAAAGAAAAGAGCTGTTTACACATTTTTTACTGATAATTTAATAGTAGAGCTTTAATTTTCTTTTTGAAAGTAATAGGAGATAAATTACAATTCAAAATTTTATATTTATTAATAAGTGATGGAGCGATATAAGAAAATATTTTCTTAAAGATTCGCTTATTATGCTGGGGAGTTCTAAGTAAGGTTGTAGGTCTCAAGTTTCTTCGGTGCATTTCATTACTGAAGTTTAATTTATTGTACAGATACTTGGGTGTTTTTGTTTTAATGATCTTGTATGTAAAGTTTAGCGAGTGCAAAGTTCGCCTATTGAACATGTTTAACCAGCCAAGATCAAGAAGTTTGTGAGAAACCCTCTGACGTCTGCGTATTCCAAAAATATATCTAAGACAAGAATTTTGTACTTTTTGTACTCTTTTTTTATTAACAACACTTTAAAATGGTCGATATATATGATCATAGTGATTAAAATGAGAAAGAATCAAAGATTCACAAAGCATTGCCTTTGTTTTAATATTAAGAAAATGCCTGTGGGGGTATAAAGCCTTTAACATGGAGTAAGCCTTTTTTAAACACAAATTAATGTGAGTGTTAAAATTTAATTTAGTATCCATAGTAAGTCCTAAATTTTTGGCAGATGCTTGAAAAATAATAGTGTTGTTATCTATACAAGGTACAATATTCGTTGACAGATGCTCACGTTGATTTTCAGAACAGAACAACATGGCTACCGATTTAGAGGGATTTATTTTAAGTAGATGTTTGTTAGAGCTAGTTAAAATTTCCTGAAGGTCAGAATTAATTCTTGCATTGGCTAACTGCGCCTCATGAGGAGCGAAGGAATATTTTAGTTGTGTATCATCGCTGTATTGATGATAGTCACAATGTTTTAAGGACTTTATAATATTAAAAGTATAAATTTTAAAGAGCAAAGGTCCTAAGATACTTCCCTGAGGAACCCCTGACAGAATATTACATATATTTGATCGCTTTTCGTCAATTACCACAGTTTGAGTACGAAGAGTTAAATACGATGTTACTAAATTCAATGAAGTTTCATCGAAGCCTATATGTTTTAAAATTGATATTAAAATTTCATGATTGATCATATCAAAGGCTTTCGAATAGTCCAAGAGAATTAAAACTGTTGCATACTTTCTATCATCTGCGGATACTAAAATTTCTTTCTATTTGTAATAAATTGAATAAGAAAAAGCTCCAGTAGCTTTTCATATCTCTGCTACATTTTCTCTGCTACAATGGTCGGACGAACACTGAAATAAAATGAGCTGAAGATGGGAATTTGGCGAATAGAACAAACACTTCGAATAACCTGATCATTTACTTGTTTGTGCGCGAACGGCACGTTCGGTTCGTTTGGATCGTTCGGAAGAAAATGTTCTAGTCAGTACGCACCTTTACACATTCGGACCTTTATAAAAACAGGAATTACCGCCCGCACTGTGCCGGTCTGAGACTGCAAGTCTGAATTTGCTTCCACTCAACGCAGAGCAGATTGGTTAACAGTGTTCACGTCACGTCCCGATGTTATAGGGAACTATATATGGATGGATAATGAATACAGGGTGTCCCGGAAAATAGTGCGTTCCTTTAAGGTATGGAGAGAATACACAATTTGGAACAAAAAAGTCCTATACCATTTTTTTCTAAAGTTAACCGTTTCCAAAAAAAAGTTAACACTGTTTCCCATATACCTGTATTTTAATGTTTGGAAATTTTAATAAACTGGCAACATCGTACGCACTACGGAATAATAACAGATAATAAGAACTCGTTTGTGATTGTGATTTACAGTATTTAAAATAATCCAACCTAATAGTAGGTAATACTTATGTATTTACTATTTGTTTACTAAAATTATTTTCTTTTGAAATGTATTGAAATAGGTACCTGTTGCATAATTTTAAAAGATTTACACATCTTTTAACATAAAAACACATCTTTTAACTGAACTAGTATTATGTATTTAGTAAGGTTTAAATGGGTTGAATGCTGAGTATTGCTGAGGGCTTTAACTGAATTACATAGTTTTAATAGTTTACAGTGGAACTTAAATACACCGGATAATGTCTCAGTAATTTGTTTACTTGTGAACTGAAATAACTAAGTTGTACTTACTTGAAAATAATTATTATACCGAATAGATGTTTCAAGTAACCTTTCACAAACACCATTCATAGGTAATAATAACACATAATAGGTAATACACCAAATACTATTGACTATAATAGTCCATAGTATTTGAATACACTCACTATTCGAAAACATTTTCGGCATTGACACTAAACAGGATTCTTTAAAACTATCTGTTTACTATCTATCTTCTATCTATTTACATGGGACTGTCTATGCTTAAATTTGCGTACCGCACATAGTTGTCAGATTTAAATTTCCATACCAAAATGTATTTTAATTTTTTGGTGCATTAATATCTGGGGCATATAATGAGAGGTAGCAGATACAGGATGCTGCAGTTAATACTCAATGGAAAGATCGACGGAAAAAGAGGAATTGGTCGAAAGAAATATTCATGGCTCCGAAACCTTCGTCAATGGACTGGCTTATCAGCAGATCAATTGTTACATGCCGCACAAGATCGAGAACGATATCGGCAAATTGTTATGGAAGGTACCCACGCCTAAAAATTTGGGCACGGTACTTGAAGAAGAAGAATGGTGCCTTCTACCTATACCTTTAAGGAACGCACTATTTTCCGGGACACCCTGTATAATATAGGGTGTTGGTATCTACCCGACATATTGAAATACATGAAATAAAAAAATACTATTTATATTTCGCGTAGTAAGCTGTCACATAACTATTTGATTCATTGAGTAAATATTGGTGCGAATTAGCTGTTAATCAGCGGTAATTTCAAAGAAACTTTCAAAGCGTTTCGCGGGACGGAAAATAAACAAAACTATGCATATCTCTTACTTTCTCTATGTATCTATACCTGTCTTTATCTAGATCAGCTGCGCTATCTGATATAAAAATACCGCCGATGATTTTTAGATTTTGTTGAATACCGTTTTGTGAAGTACAACGATTTGGAGTGTTGTAGCATTACAAATTCCCGCTACAATGTTTTGTTATAAAATTCATTAATTTTAATCTTATCCCAAGAAAAAATATTTATTTTTCTAATTTATTTTGTGAGTTTATATATCTTTAAAATTTCCTAAGCCGCTCCTGTTCGAAATATTTCAAAATATTTCGCAGCATTGTAAAACTTAGGAAAATTCCTATTTATTTGTGTAGCATTTACTAACTACGTAGATAGTTATTGTGAAAACATTCCTTATTCTAGAAAAAGTCGGGAATATATTTCCCTTTGTTTAGAGCGCGAAGCATCGTTTGATATTATTGGTCTGAAATTTGAAAGATCCTTGAGTTTTAGTTGACGATTGGTCAATATCTTGGTCGAGAAATGCTTCGGCTCGACGCACGAGGAGAATTCTCGAAAGGCAAGGTACGCCGCCGAAAATAATAGTCAGTTCTGAAAGCACGTTTGAAAGGTTCTTTTTTTGTTAGAACTCACACAAAGAAACGCATTTTGCCGGCTTTAAAATGGTTTTCTTCTTATGGTAGAAGAACTAAAGGATTTGTAACTTGTCAAGGAATATTATTACAATAGTTTCACAGCATTTTACGTGGATATATTCTTGTGAAACAGTATTATTGTGTCGTAGTTATGCCTATGCCGGTAAAGTAGTGTGCGATTCTATGGTTCCAAGCTTCTCCAGTTTTTTAAGATGATATATGGATTTGTTCATGTTTCCTGTAAGAATTCCCGTATTGAAGTACCCCGATGATGTTATTTGGTATCAACTTATCATGCTTCCTGTTTTGTAATGATTTGAATGTCTTCCCCCCCAATCTCGAACGGAAAATTTTGGATAAGTGTTTGACGTGTGACATGGATTTTTGTTTTAAAAATGAAGGTATGAATAATGTTTATTTTAAATAATTCACAAGTGGATATTAATTTGGTAAAGGTTTTACATATTTAAATAGTTTGTTTTCAACATGGATTTTATTGTAAAGTGGATAAAATGGCAGTGACTTTTGAAAGCCATAAGTCAAATTTTTGTTTTGGTACACTGCTAAAAATAAGGTTAAGAATTGTAAAATCATATATTTGTTTTTATTATTCATTTCTTGTTTGAGAATATGTTTATTCTCAAAGTAAAAATAATAAGGTATAAAGGTTTAAATAAACATTATAAAATGTACACATTTTTATTTCTGTAACCTATGTTTTGGAAAATTATTAACCAGATATCTAATACAAGCGAATTAAGTTTTAGAATAGAAGAAAATGATATGGCATAGAAGCCAATAATGGTAAATAAGTAGCCCAGTTTGACCCAATGAGGAATCTAAGATGAATGTCCCTAAATTGGTTCCCATAAGTATGGAATATGTCCAGTAAGTACTCGATATGTGAATTTGAGGATTTTTCAAACGGCGTCCAAATTTCTTTAAATAGTAGGAAGGTCCTCAAGTCTGTGTAAGTATCCTTTGCTTATTTGGTTATTTCATTACTTCATTAAACCCTCTTAAAAATACAGGTAGTGGTTGGAAAAAAGCTTCAACTTAGTCTTCTTTAAACCCTCCTACCCCTCCCAATGAACCTACGACCTGACAACGCACAAAAAATGAGCTGCCGTATGCATGAAGCTTTATGTGTCTGTTCCTTCTACTAGCCCCATTTCGACCCCCCAGTATCTTAGTAGATAGTCTTTCCTTGATCCCGTTAGAGCAGACAGGTAAAACGCTTCACTGTGAATCAATGAACTGTCAATACGGATGGAATGGCCCCGTCCCATTCAAATAGTGAAGCGAGATTGACGCCAACATACAAGAGAGAGGTGGTGAGAGAGACAGAAAAGGATCAGGTAAAATTTGACAGGCCCTGTAATTTCAATTGCCAATATCAACTTAAATCGGGGAAATGGACCTCATATTTTTTTAACTTGGTATCAGGGCTGATAGACCGTATTTAAAAATTAAGTTAATTTAATAAAATAATATGATGTTCATTTTCCCGCAAATTACATGTCCTGTCAAATTTTACCTGATCCTTTTCTGTCTCTCTCTACCCTCTCAGGACCTCTCTCTTGTATGTTGGCGGCATTAACTTTCTTCATGCCTATTCCATCCGTATTGACAGTTCGTTGGTGTGAATACATTTTTTTTTAATTTTTATAATAATTTAATCTTTTGCCATTAGCACCAAATCGTCAGCAAATACTCCTTCCGATATTTCTACTATTTGCTGATTTATATACCGTACATTCAGCTGTTTACTCCTTGTCATACATTTCTTATTAATTTCGTCCATAAATAGTATAAATAGTGTTGGACGAAGTGCTCTTTCTATTAAATCTCTATTTATTGTAAACGTAATTAATGTTGAATCGTGCACATAAGGCAATGGAGAAGAATAGAAGAAGGATACAAGAGAGAAGAGAGATCCGAATGGAAGGACATAGTCAGACAGGCAAATACCCATCCGGGGTTATGATGCCAAAAGAATAAGATCTGACGTTAAATTATTATTAGTTACGGCATTGTTGTTGTCAGTGTATATTTTTTGTATCATTCGTAGTAACTTATTGTCCATTCCTTTTTCTCTTAGTATTTTCCACAGTCTGCTGTGCTACTTTATCGAAGGATTGTTCTAGGTCAAGAAATGATAAGTATAAATATTTTCTTTTTCTCTTGCGGCGCTTTTTGTGTTAGGTATATGTTTTAAAGTACATAAATATATGATTCTGAATACTCTTACCACTTCTAAATGCACTTTGTGCTTGGTCTAATGTGTGTTCTGTCGTTAATCTTAATCGTTTATTTATTATTTTTTCTAAGAGTTTCATACCTTGGTAGTTATTGCATTCTCCCCTATCTCCTTTTTTGTACATGAGTACTATAACTGACACTTTCCAATCTTCCGGGATGTCTTAATTTTTCCATATTTTATTCATTATTTTTAATAATATTTGTTCTCCATTTTTTCGCATGGTTTTTATCATTTCTGCTGTTATTCTATCCACTCCAAGTGCTTTTCGATACTTCAACGTTTTTATTGCTTCTTCTAGTTCTTCCTCGTTTAATGAGTTTTCTGTGTTATCTTTCAATATATGTAGTATTTTGTTTTTCATTATTGTCGTCTTGGTTTATATCCGTTAGTAATTCTTTTACAAAGCGCTGTTTCCATATTTTAACTATTTGTATTGATTCTATCATTAATCCTCCATTTTTAATTGCTTTCAGCTAGTATATAGTCAATTAAGGATTTTCTCATTTCAACTTCTCTAGCCTATTGACTGCTAGCAACGCGCCTGTCGCGTTTTGACAAACTTTGTTTATGTGCCATCAACGCAACTCTGGCGTTCTTCATATGATTCATCTTATGGGTCTAAAATTTCGCTGGCGTATAGAAAATAACCTCTTATTGTGGGTGGCAGTCAAAAGGCTAGTACACATGTGGATTTCTTTGTGTTTAAATAATATATTATACTAAATTTACAATCAAGATGCAGTAGAAATAAACAAACCAAGACACGTTAAATGCTATTAGAAGTACTCCCGAATCATAATTTGCAATGTATAAACTTTGGAAATCATGATTTAGGATTTACAATGTATATACATTGTAAATTAAGATTCGGGTGTGCTCCTAGTAGCATTTAACGTGTCTTGGTTTGTTTATTTCTACTGCACCTTGATTGTAAATTTAGTATAGTTATTGTCATATTATAAATGCAAAATTCTAGCAATCTTCTTCCATTGTTATTTCTGGTTATTTCTCCAAATATTTCTAGTGTACACTGGTCCTATATTTCTAATGTAAACTTCTTCTTTTATTCCGACCCTATTGTTGAAATCCCCTGCAATGTATACTTCTCCTCTTGCGGCTTCTGTTGCAAGCATTAATTCTCCCCAAATTTCATCTTTGCGTTGCGTTCATTTGGTCCATATTTCCATATACTACTGTAATAGCTTTATTACAACTACACTCGTTATCATTCATTTCTATTCGTAATGTTCTTTCTGACCATGCTTTCCAGAAGTATATCTGATTTTCTAGTCTTTTATATACCTAGTATATGACCTACACCTGCAGCTGCTCTTTTCTCTTCTAATACGGCACTATAATACTATATATAAAGGTATGATTATTTTCTATATTTCCATTTTTACTATTCCTTCCCTCTTTCTTGGTATCTAACATCTATTATACGAGTACTTAATTCTGCTGCCTCAAACTCATCTACTAGTTCATTTCCTTACCATTTCTGCTCTAATGTTCCACGCTCCAATTTTCCAAATGCCAAATATGCTCATATTTTCATTTTTTCATTAACATTTTTCTCTTTGTGAAATGACAACATTTACACATAGATCTCATTACTGTACAGTTGAATGATATCTTCTAAATTCCAACGGTATTCGGGAAAAATGTCTCAAAGAATTCTTTATAAATATATGTTTACTTTCATGCACCATTCATCTAATCTTTAGAGAGTTGACTTGGTTTACTTCAACTAAACAAGATATTTTTTTGTAACCATTAGCTTAATATAATTATTTGGATAAAATATACAAATAGTCAAAATACTGTAGTTTTTGTGGATTAAATCAAAAAAAGTCTTCTGAATAGCTTTTCCATGAGGCCATTAATTTCAATCTCCAGGTTATTTGGGTACGCAACGAAGAGATATTCAGAATCTTTCACAAAAGAATTCGTTTCTCTCAATAATTTTCTATGTTCCTTAAGGATTGTCTTCATTGTGGTGTTTCCTATTTAGATTTCCTATCACTATTTAACCAGTCTAGTATTCTTCATCATAACTCTGGATGAGTCTTTACCTGTCTGACTATGTCCTTCGATTCAGATCACTCTTGTGCCCTTCTCCTCCATTGTCTCATGGTTTTCAGGTCGTCTTCCACGTCATCCAACCATCTCGTTTTAGGCCTTCCTTTTTTCGCCTTCCTACAGGCTTCCATTGTAATATTTTTAATTTCCATTGTAAATTTATTTGTTGTTTTTGTATCTTCTTGTCCCAGCCATGACAGTCTTTGACTTTTCACAAATCTTACGATATCATACCATTCATTCAATTCATCAATCTCGTCGTTTCTCCTGATTATCCGTGTGCCGTCTTCCTCTTGCACCGGGCCATATACTTTTCTCAGTATCTTCCTCTCGAATGTCCTGAGTTGGGCTTCATCTTACTTCATCCTTACCCAGGTGTGACGTGACAACCATAGGTTACTACGGGTCTAATCAATGTTCTGTAGATAATCATTTTGGTTCTTTTGCCTAATAATTTCGATGTTTCCACTAGAAATACGTGCATTAATTTTGCTACTTACGGAATTCTTCCGATTGATTTCTGTACCCAGATATGTAAAGGCGTCCACACGTTCAATAGTATAGTTCAACCAGTCCATCACATCAATGATAAAATACTCAAAACAGTAATTATATACTTCATTTTAAAGAAATTAACATATCGTTTTGAAAATGAGTTTTATACAAACGTTTTACTTTCACAACAACCTGTATCTATGTTTAATAATACTTATGTTTATTGTTAATGGTGAAAAAATGCTACAGAGTAAAAAAACTTACTTATAAATAACTTTAACCAACTGATGTATTTTTTCTCTAGCAGTCTGTTTCCGAAGCCCTTCACATGCGAACCAGAAGTCCAAGGCGTCGGCATGGTGCTGGCCTTCCGATTCGAGGTACAGATGGAAGAGTTTAACTCCGTCGGGATCCTGCAGCAACGCGTGCAAGGAATTGGCCCATTTGAGACATGCGGGTGGTGGAGAGTTGTCGGAGGAAGTGCCGTTTTTGGAAGAGGAACGAGAATTGGAGCGGCAACTGCCTTCGGGTTCATATCCGCATGGGGCTGGGGGTGACTCTACAAAAAATATATGTTGTTAGTAAACGTGATATTCACCTTACATTGAACAATAAAACACTGAAAGCATTCGTTTATCCTGCCCAAACAGCTGTAGTGACATTAACTTAAAATACATTTTGTGGAAGTAGTAAAAATAAAAGTTTTCAGTGTTTTATTGTCACATAAAATGAATTTCCATCAAGTAATGATCGAATCCATCAATTACCTCTACATTTGTTACAAAGATTACTCCTCCATGTGCCACTGTCATTAAAAACTTTGAGAAGCTAACAAAATATAGTTCTTCCACTCTATCTTTTCCCATGCATGAAATTATTCACGAATTACTTTTTATACTAGGTCTCTTTTTACTCACAGAAAGAGCTTAAAATAGGACAAAACCTCGCAATTTTTACAGAATGGATCGATTTGCTTGAAAATTTGAGAATAAGTAGTGGATAGTCCAAGACCAAAAGGAGCTTTTACCATGGGGGTGGTTGCCACCCCATCTCGGGGCTGGAAATTTTTATTATATTTTGACCGCAACAGTTGGTAAAAACATTCATTATAAGCAAAAAAAGTTGTATTCATTTTTTTGATAAAATTAATAGCTTTCGATTTATTCGCTATCGAAAGTGTTAGTTTTATATCGAAAAAATCAATGTTTTTAATCAGTTTTCTGCTAATAACTCAAAACGTTCGTTTTATCAAAACAACTTTACTTTACAAAAATGTACCTTCTGAAAAAAATAAACAAAACCGTTTTTGAAGTTATACTTCTTTAGGCGCGATTGAGATTGAGGGTGAATTTATATTGATCTGCGCGCATGCGCACACCGACAGTATGGTATTAGTCGTTATACGGGCTCTGATTGGGTGTTGAAATGATCTGTCAATAATAAATAATTGATCAATATGAAGGTAAACAAATGTATAATATATTAGTTTTATTGTTGTGAGGACAGAAACAAAAAAGTTTATAATTATAGTGACATTTAAATAGTTTTTAAAAGCAACAGGTACGTAATAATTGTAAATGTATCATAGGTACCTACCTATTTGAACCTACCAAAATACATAGTATGTAATACTTTTATTTACATAATTTGATTACCATCAAAATTTCTATCAATGTTCACCTAATATATTGTTTTCTTACTCTATGTTTTGTTGTATTTTTTCAATTCTAAATCATTTCAATTCAAAATCAAAATAATTTAATTTAATTCAAAAATGTCAAAAGCTTAATCCGTTTAGTTAGTCGATCTTCGCATATAATGACACATTGCCTCCGTGGCGAAGCGTTTAAGGCGAATGAACCCCAATATACCAACCGCGCTGATTTCGAATCCCAATAAAAACTTTTATTTTTTTATTTTTTTTACACATTTTATGATTGTAAGTATATTTATTATATAATTTTATTTTCAGAAAATACGTATTTAGTTAAAAAAAATTCCGACTATTAATGTTCAGAAATCATTTGTAGCATTTTTAATGTGTTTGTGTGTTTTATTATTTTATTATTTTAGTATAAATTAGTTTAATATTTAAATAAAATATAAATAAAAAGTATATTAATTTCGTTTAAATCATATAATAGAAGTATAACTTCTTACGTGCGTACAAAGTACACACACATTCTTTTTTTTTATTTTCTTTAAGACCAATAGTAATCGAGCTATACTTTATTATATGTTGGTTCTTCTTCGTCAAATGCTAAATATTGTAGTTTCAAAGTCAAAGGACGGGAAAACTATGCATTTTTCGAGGATAACTTGTTGAAACTAATTTAAAGTATTTAAAAATATGTATCTCCAGAAATAAAGAAAAATCTCTAGTTAAAAAAATGAAGTGACTTATAATGAAAAGAATGTCAGTCCCTATTTTTTTCAGCAAAAAAGTGATCGTAAACAACCCCCTAATCACCACCCTAATTAAAATTTGTCACTGACCTGATTTGGTTTTCTTGATTTATGTATTGTTAATAGGTTCTAGAAGTTTGATTGGCTTAGAATGATTAGTTTTTAAAAAATGGAGGTAAAAGCGAATAACGAGTTTTTGCAGTTTGGTAAAAAATGCCATTTTCTTCAGAATAGAAAGATTAGCATCAGAGATACGAAAAAATATTTAAATATGAAATTGTAGCTTATTTAATTCCTAAGAACTTGGTTTGCCAACATTTTTATTACGGCAAAAATTGAGTGAGCTATTGACAATTAAATCTTGTAATATCCTGCAAAAACCACCTTTACCAACCCTTTCAATGCCACCTCTTTTTGTGACTGAGAATTTTAAAAGAATTTAATATTAATAGCATTATCGATCTTGTAAAAACCTACAAAATTCTTTAACGAAATTTCTATGATAAAAAATAAAAAAGTTACGGTTAAAAAATCAATATATTTTTTTGAAAAAAAAAAAAAGAGAAATCCAATTGGAAGCATAATAATGTAAGTTAGCGGTGTTTTTAGTCATTGGCCTTATTTATTCTTCTTTATTTATGTATTATTAATAGATTCTGGAAGTTTGACTGGCTTAGAATGATTAGTTTTTAAAAAACTGAAGTTTAAAGTGAATAACTAATGTTTGAAATTTGGTAAAAAATGCCATTTTCTTCAGAATAGAAAGATTAGCATCAGAGATACGAAAAAATGTTTAAATATGAAATTGTAGGTAATTTAATTCCCAAGAACTTGGTTTGATAAAATTTGTTCTACGGCAAAAATTTAGTGAATCGTAAATGAGTATACCATCGAAAAACGTTGATTTTTTATATATAAAACTAACACTTTCGATAGCGAATAAATCGAAAACTATTAATTTGATCAAAAAAATGTATAGAACGTTTTTTGCTTAGAATGAATGTTTTTATCAACTTTTGCGGTCAAAACATAATAAAAAATTTCCACCCCCCGAGATGGGGTGGCAACCACCCCCATGGTAAAAGCGCCTTTCGGCATCATATAGATTTTGATCCTTGGACTATCCATTACTTATTCTTAAATTTTCAAGCAAATCAATCCGTTCTATAAAAATTGCAAGGTGAAAAGCTTTGGTTCCTGGACTAAAACTAGTAACGCAAAATTCAGCTGCTTGCCCATAGAACTCACTCACAAGATCCATATGAATTATAGGAAATACGCTGAGCGATCGAAAGAAGAGTGAAGACATTAGAACATACAATCTACAATGTACAAACGAATGGGTACGAAATAGAAAAGAAAGAATGTAGTATAACCACATAAGCAGAATGGAGAATAGCCATGTGGTCAAAATGGCAACAGATAAATCACCAATTGGCAGTATAGGACAGTCAATGAGGGTATTTGGCTCTGAATTCCATCCTACTAAATCGATTTACTTGATATTTTCACAGTAAGTAGGGAATAGCTCAAGAAACAAAGTCTACACTATATACTATGGCGCTTTTTATCTTGGGGCGGTTCCCACCCCTTTAAGGGGGTGGAAAATTTTTTGGTCAAAAAATCACGGAAGTGCCTAGAGAACCTAATTCTAAGCAAAAACTGTTCTATAATTTTTTTTCAAAAACTCCATACTTTTTGAGTTATTCGTGATTGAAAATTGGCCATTTTCGTTGAAAAATGACACCTTTTCGGACGGTTTTTTGCGAATACTATGCATAAAACGATAAACTATGCATCTAAGTAAAAAAACTATATAAGACATTTTTGTAGCCTATAAAAAAAAGAGATTCGTTCCTTCATAAATCTTCTAGTTATAATACAAAAAGAGATGTGGTAGGTGAAAATAGTTTATTTTTTTGGTGCATGCTCAAATCGGTGTATTCAACTTGAAATAACAGAGAAACGGTCGATTTTAGGTGTATTATGCTACTAATACCTTTTGTAGTGCCTGAAAAGTCCTTTAAAATGAGCAATATTAAATGTCGATTACATTCAAACTAAGCGAGGTATGCTGCAAAAAAAAATTGATGACATTTATTTTGAGAAAAATTGAAAAATATATTTAACCTCTCATCCACCAGAATTTAAATGCATCGTTTTCTTTCTGCAATACCTTTTACTATTGTTTTATTTCTATGTTCAAAAAGTTGGATGGGTTTAAAACGAATGGTTTTTGAAACCATGGCTTTTCTTAAAAATCTTCCTTTTTCTCCATGTAACTCGAAAATGATAAAGAGATACTGTAATGAAAGACAAAACAATAGTGTTATCTGAAACAACCCTACATTTTGTATATCTTTTTTCGTATCTCATTATCATTTTCGAGTTATATGGACAAAAGGGAAGATTTTTAAGAAATTTTAAAAATGCGCTCCATAATTTTATTTTAATTTTTTTTAAAACCATTTATTTTAAACCCTTCCAACTTTTTGAACATAGAAATAACACTATAATAAGGATTCTGCAATAAGGTATTGCAGAAGGAAAACGATGCATTTAAATTCTGGTGGATGATAGGTTAAACACACTTATCATTTTTTCTTTACATTAATCATCAATGTTTTTTGCAGCATATCTCGCTTAGTTTAAATGTAATCGACATTTAATATTGCGCATTTTAAAGGCCTTTTCAAGCACTACAAAAGGTATTGGTAACATTACACACCTAAGATCGACCGCTTCTCTATTATTTCAAGTTGAATACACCGATTTGAGCATGCACCAAAAAAATAAACTCTTTTGACCTACCATATCTATTTTTGTATTATAACTAGAAGACTCATAAAGGAACGAATCTCTTTATTTTTTTTTATAAGCTATAAAAATGTTTTATACAGGTTTTTTAGTTAGATGCATCGTTTTTAAGGTATTCGCAAAAAACCGTCCAAAAATGGCCAATTTTCAACAACGAATAACTCAAAAAGTATTGTGTTTGCAAAAAACAATTACAAAACAGTTTTTGCTTAGAAGTAGGTTCTATAGCCACTTCTGTGGTTATTTTAACCAAAAATTTTCCACCCCCGATAAGGGGTGGGAACCGCCCCCAAGAAAAAAGCGCACATCGGCATAGGGTAGACTTTGAATTAGGAGATAAGTAGAGGCTATTCCCAAAATTTTATTAAAATCCATGCAGTAGGATAGAATTCGGAGGTAATATCCTGTTCTTACTCTCATTGACTTCCATAGTAGAAGAATCAGACGACCACGCAAAAGATGGAGTGATAACCTTCCAAAGAGGTATCAATCTTCCAATGATCAAGTAGAATTTCTTATAACAAGAAAGAAGAATTATTAATAAATAATTTCTTACCATTTGTATTATAGAATTTCCTAGGCGGTGGTGAGGAAGACTTGTGTTTAATCCAGTCAATCTGTGAGGGCGAGGGGTCCCAGTCAGACATAAAATGGCTTCTTTCTTCTCCAGGCACTGGCGGCCTGGGCGACTTATGGTCAAAACTGGCTTCATGGAAACGTTGTTTCTGTTTACCAAGGAACTTACTTCTTTCACTTCGTTCACTCATGTTGACAAGAGGCCAGTGATAAGGCCCCGGTTCATATAGGCTACGGTGGTCCAAGTTTTGAAACTATTAGAAAATAGTAGCCTCATTGTTAGCCCTGCAAAAAGAGGATAAGTTAAATTATTGTAATAATATTGTATGTAATTAAACCTAAATAAAATTTATTTTAATATTATTACATACTAGCATTTACCATTTGATAACTAACTATAAATCTTTGGCCAAATATAAAGAGTCTGCATTGTAAATTTGATATAATTTGTACTTGATGAGTCCATCTGAACAGTTTTTTTAATATATGCTAGAGAAACACACCTACAACCTACAATGGTAACATGGTAGGATTGGTAGGAACTGCATATTCTTCAAGCTTCTTCAAACATTGTTATGGTTTGAAAATTGTTTATTTGTGGGATTTGCTTTATAATATTTTGAATGAACAATACTAGGAAGAGCTAATGAAAATATTAATTTCTCTATTCATATATGATCTGTCCATAAAATATTTCAAAACATACTACATTTAATGGAATTCTTATAATAAAGAGATCAGAATGTATCCACGGCTAGACATTGATGAAATGTCACATAGAAGCTATGGGATTTTGCAAAACATCCAAATACAAAGATTACAGATTTTCCAATCAAAAACACTCTACATTACATATTTCTAACAAAGATATTATTAATGTTGATCTTTTACATTAAAACATTACTTCAAAACATTTACATCACATAGAAGCTATGGGATTATGCAAAACATCCAAACACAAAGATTACAGATTTTCCAATCAAAAACACTATACATTACATGTTTCTAACAAAGACATCAATGTTGACCTTATGGTATAAGTTCAAGTGTCATAAATAGCATACCAGATAAAACCATTTCAACCAGCTCTTTTGAGATCTACTAAATCAATATGCAATATGTAGTTAGAACAAAATTACATAGCAGGAGAGTATGTTTCCTACAAACATCTTTTTTGCAAATTTTGATTTTCCCTTCAGGAATTTATTTATATAAAATTGGATTATTGTGTGTATGTACATGGAGCAGGTTGTATATTTGTAAATATACATTAAAATATATTAATTTAAAATTAAAGTAGCAGTGTATATGTTATTAATATGTTTGCATTTTGCAAAAAATAAAATATTGGGACATACTATAGCCAATTCTTGTCATTCTTAGAACTGTTTAATAAATAGATTTATTTGAGTGTATATTTATACCAATATGGGTACACAATCTTGTAATTATATTATTTATAATAAAAATGTATTGATATTAAAGAATTCGTTAAGGGTCTAATTTTTCTCTACCGTGTTTATATATTTTAATATCAATAATAAATGCATTGAGATAATAAGATCTTTTTTTTTCTGCTAAAACTTGCTTCTTTGTCGAACAAAAGTGGCTCGACAAAATGGTGGATGTTTTGGCTTGGGATGCCAAAAATCAATAGAGTCAAGTAATTTAAACTGGCATAAATATAAAACCAATACAAAATGCTTAATTGCATTATGGATTTATATATAGAAAATACTCACAATACCAGAATATAACTCAGGTAAAAAGCTTCATATCAGGTTTCAATAACGATTAGTCTACAAAATTCAATCAAGTGGAAAATATGACCAAAAAGGGCAAATGAACTATAATCTACAATGAATGCAGCAAATTATATTTTAACGGATAGGTCATTCACATTCAGAAGAGTTTAATAGCATCTATCATCTGCTCCTCTTTTAATGGATTTTTAAAAAATCAGTAAGCAAGTCTAACTCAAAAATTGATATACATATATCAATATATGCTTTATTTTTTTCTAAAAATTACACATTACTTATAAGTATAATTTTGTATTTGTATATGAGAATAGTACTTACATATTATAAGTAATTATTAAATACTTAATAATTCAATTTTAATGAATTTTGGGAAAAAAATTAAAATTGCTATATTAAAAATGAAGTTTAACTGGAAATTACTTTTTCTCCCTTTAATACAAAAGAAACTTATGATTAGAACAAAAGCATATGGAAGTCTAACAGTGGGAACTGGGGTGTGGTATATATGATCGATTCGAGGCAAGCTACGTAACAATGAAAGACCGGTCTATATGAACCCCATCTTGAAAATATTAATGAAATATAATTGGAATTATGAAATCATATCTAGAAAACACAACAAAGCCCACTTGGGCTCAGGTAAAAATGCTCCATATCAAATTTCATATACAATACTGGCCTTGTGCATCATATCGGAAAATATTAATACGGCTATTAAAAAAAAGCACATAGGTACACAGTATTACAATAAAACAAACAATTATCTTTTTAATACAGATCATGCACATCTATTAAGTAAAAGAGATTTAGCATCTACAGCAAGCATTAGATTTATTATTAAATGAAGCACACAAAGCTTCGAACGGTAAAGTATATATGTAACCTACCCCATGTTGAAAAAACTATATCTACACACTCAATAGGGTTTAGAAATAGAACAAACAACTGAATGTTATGATAGTTTTTTGAATTATGATATTAATATAGGGTATGATGCCTACAACCGGTATGATAGACAGCAGAATGAGCAGTAAGGGTACAGAACGCAGAAGTTAGAATTTCTTCGATCGATGTGATTTATTGAAGAGGGGATCAAGTACTTTTTGTATATGAATGCACTTCATCAATACAATTTTATCTCATATATATGTGGTGGGGAGGACTATATTGAAAAAAGCACACGTTGAGCTTTTTAATAAGTTGTAAGATGTAGGCAATTATGAGAATGTGAAATCATTATTTAGTCATATAATGTATTCAGGACTTAGAATAGATTTATATTTTAACCATTCCACCTATTTTGTTGCTTTATACAAATAAGTAGTTACATAGTGCATATGTAATTTTACTTGAGAATTAAAAAAAGACACAATATACACAAATTTGATCATTAATTTGCAAATATAAAATATAATAAACAGGTGGTTGACTAAAATGTTCTGCTTTGGATAATGGTTCTAATTATTTTGATATATTTATGTCACATTCAAGAAGTATTAATTATTTTAATTTGTCTCTCTACTTTAGGAAGAAAGAGAAGAGTCTCTCTAATTATCTTCAAAGAGAAATTTTATTTTGGCGTGCGCCCATTAAACACAAAAATAAAATATTTACATATTTATAAATTATCAAAATATTTTATGTTGTTGTAGTACATAGTCATTCAAATTTAATTTAGAAGGGGTACGTAATTTACCAACTGATAGCATTTTATATATTTTGTGTGTGTATGGTAACGGCAAAAGTGGACTCAGAAATTAAATTAATTAAATTATAACGGTAATAAAATTATCAACTGCTAAATAAAGGCTCTAAACTAAAAATAAGTATAGCATAAACTCGGACTAAATCTTCAAAAATAGGTACTATAAACTTAGACAAATAGTTATTACATAAATTAAATAATAATTATGTATATTTATTTATTACTGAAAAGAAAACGGGAAAATATTTTAATTTTATAAATTATTCAGATTTTGTTGCTGTCGGCGCCATCTATGGGATAGCGGTGTCACTATACATTAATAATGGCTGTGACATTTTTGACGACACCTACTTGTGGTAGTTCGCGACAGTCCCAATGGATGGCTTACAAAGGTTTTATAATGTTAAAAAATGACTATTTCAGTAAGAAAAAAAAATACGTTTTAATTTAATAAAAATATTATTATATACTACTAACGTAAATAAAATTGAAATTACGTGCTCATAATAATCATGTATAAGATATTTATACATTTTTTGATGAGTCTTACAGGGTTGGCTTAGCCTAATTTATTTAAAAGATGCATAGTAAAAGATTTAATTTATGACATATTGTGTTCACCCAAAACTCCTCCAGGTTAGATAGAACACAAACACAATTATACCAGGTAGAATGACAAATGATGTGTCGAATGAAAACTTATAACGCAAGGATGGTTATGGTTATGGACGTTATGGTACATCTGGGCAGGGCCCACTTGTGAGCCCTTCAGACACTTAGACCTCCTACGGCCGGTCAATTGTATCACTCCCATCTTACGGAACAGGTCCATAAGAACCTGGTTTTCAACGTTTCTGGGGCCGGGGCCCAGGCTGCACCGGGCTCCCATGTCTGTCAAAATCAGCAGGGTCTGCAAATCTGAGCTCCACCTGCCGATGCCACCCCGAACGTCTAATACCCCAGAAACCTTATGGCCTAACAGCAAACCACAAGTCTCTTAAAAAGCAACTCCCTCACCTGACTCGGCTGCATAGATGCCGATCCCAGGATCTACCACCTCTGAGAGGGTAATACCGGGCATTCCCAGGAGGAGGTTTCCTCCTTCTCATTACATAAACTGCACCGTGAGCCATCCGCCAGCCCAAGCAGATGAAGGTACGCAAGGATGGTACTAAAGGTGAGGAATTTGACCGAGGACTTCCGGCTTTAGAAATGCAATCGGAAGTACTGTTTTAAAGTCGCCGGAATAGTACAAGCGATATATTATTCGGCGCGCCTTAGCAAGACGAGAACAAATACTGTTTCATGATTGTCTGTCCGTCTCTCCGCGAATATAACCCCTTCGTTATTGTTATTAATAGATAGAACGACAAAGAATGAGGTGTCGAATGAAAGCTTATAATCCAAGGATGGTACTAAAGATGAGAAATTTGACCTCGGACTTCCGGTTTTAGAGTTGCAACCGGAAGTACCGTTTTGAAGTCACCGAAATAGTATAGGCGATGATATACTTTTCAAAGTTCCTTAGCAAGACAAGAACAAACGTATACTTTTGGGTTTTATACCATTTCCGGTAAAAAGTTCTAACCGGAAGTGCCATATTATAGTCGCAGAAATAGTACATTTGCGTACTGAAAAGTCGAACTTTTTAGTTCTGGTTTTGAAGTCATTTTCGTTTAAACGGTTATTACCAAAAGTTTAGTTTAGTGTAAGCGGCCGTGGAGTAACGGCATAATCGCTGGCCTCATACGCCAGTGCACGTGGGTTCGAGCCTTGCCAAAGACAAACCATATTCATTTCCAATAATGACACGAGCCGTCTCACCGTGCCTCGGAGAGCACGTAAAGCCGTCGGCCCCCCTGGGCTAGTACATCGGCACTAGTTACTTAAAACAGGGTTAAATATGTAAATGGCGCCGAAACTGTCCGAAAGGATCTCCCCGGAAAAAATGCCATACGATATTATTATTATTACCAAAAGTTTAGTACAAATGACTCAAAATTAGTGAAATCGTATATCAATCGACGCAAAGTTACACGAAGAGTTCCAATATAGACTTCGGTCTCTTTGTGTGAAAACCTAGAACTTACGAAGTCCAACTACTTGTTAATATTTTTAAGGTTAGCAATGAAAAGTTGTATTTAATTTTCAGCCTAAAATAGTTTATATGATTTTTAATCGTTCTATATTTCGATTTTATAGCATCTCAACGCCTTCTGGTAAGTATTAATGAGTGACACCGAACGGTAAGTTCCATATCTTAATATGAGTGAGAAAAATCTATTGGAACCAACAGGCTGTTGTTTAGATTGAAATAGCACGGATGCGCAACAGATAAGTAGAGGAGTGAGACAGGGCTGTGTACTTTCACCATTACTATTTAATATATAGGAGAAGAGTTCTGCCGTCCTCAAATAAAACGCGGTATGTGCAGCCAACTTAAAAACCGAGAAATCGGCTCTCAAAGTTTTTTCTCAGGACTCTATATGTTTTGACACCTTTTTAACGTAAAATATGTTCTAATGATATTTGAACATTGTTTAAAAATATATTCTTAAAAAAAATCATGTTTTATCAAAGCTGTAAATAAAAAGTCATATACCGCGTTTTAATTGAACAGCGGACATATTACTGGATCAGAAATAGTGCCGTATCTGCATTTTATTTACAAATAGGATTTTTTACAAGCAAGAATAATTACCAAAAAAGAAAAATAAATAGCTTATAATTGTTTATTAGATACGCAAAATACCTACATGTCATAAATGTTCAAAATACGAGGTCGCAACACGAGTCTCGATAAAAACGCGGTAAATGTGTTGTGCTCATATAAACCCGGGAAATGTACATGATACTCGCTAGCACATACCGCTTTTTAGTTGAGTACTCTGTAGATACCGCATTTTAATTAAGCAACTGTTGAAATTTAGCACCTACGGCATAATCCAATTTGTTTATTTTGGTAGTAAATAAAATGATACGGCTTTCAGACATTGCAGAAGCATAAATAAGGCAAGGAAACCACATAATATAGCAAAAACTCGATTTTCAATTTTTTTGCATATACCGCGTTTTAATTGAGGACGGCAGAGTTATTTACACAAGCACTTAAAAACAACACACAAGGCATCAAGATAATAAATGGTGAAAATATAAACAACATTCGTTATGCCGACGAAACAGTCATCATCGCTGAAAGTGAGAAAGACCTGCAGACGCTACTAAACACAATTTGTGATACTGGGGAACAGTTTGCTTTAACAATAAACAAATAGAAAACAAAAACCATGGTTATCAGTAAGAGGGGTAAAGTCGTAACAAAGATCCATGTAAAAAATGAAGATATCGAACAAGTGAACATAATAAAATACATACTTAGGGAGTCTGGATCACCGAAGATCTAAATCCGAAATCAGAAATTCGATCAAGAATGGAGCAATCAAGAGGAGCCTTTTTGAAGATGAGGAAACTGAGTAACCAAAGACTCGATCTGCAAATCGGATATCGCATGGTAAAATGTTATATCCACTCTATTCTTCTTTATGGTGTCGAAGCTTGGACTGTTCATGTCGGCTTAATGAGAAAGCTGGAAGCTTTTGAGATATAGCTTTTTAGGAAAACTTTGAAAATACTATGGAGCGATCATACTACGAACGAAATGGTGTTGTATATAATGGGAAGAGACAGAGAACTTTTGACTACGATTATAAAAAGAGAAAAACAGCATATTTGGGGGCCTTGGGGCACATACTTTGAAATGATAAGGACTAGTTACTACAGCTGATTATGAAGGGTAAAATTGAAGTAAAAAATGAATCCTGGTAGACGACAAATTATCTGACTGAAAAACATTCGCGAATGGACCGGGTTAAACACAGACGCTTTTCAGAAAAGCAGAAGATAGAGATGAATTTGCAATGGTTATAGCTAAAGTCCGGATTATAAGCATGGCAGAAAGGTGAAAATAAGCACATATAAGCAAAAAATGTCGCAAAAATAAGCAAAGTTTTTATGAAATAAGCAAGGGTCAAGAAGAAAAAACCTGTGGGTGAACATGGATATAATGATATAAATATGAATAAAGGACATTAACATTAAATTACATTTATTTTTAATTATCGTATTATTAACAATAAATAAAAATTACGAAAGTGTTAAACTGTAATATAATCAAAAAATCAAATATATTTTTTATTCATGGCCATTAGCAAAAAACAATTAACAATACTATGTTTTTCAAAATTTTCTTGTAAAAAGCTATGTCTTCTATATTTACACGTAGAAAAAGTTCTTTCCAACATCTACAGATGTGATTGGTGCATATTTAAATTTAGACAAATATACTGATACTGAGAATGATTAGAATATTCTCAGTAGTAATTGCACAAGAGCTCTAAAATTATTGAATTTTTCCCCAGTGACACTTTGACAGTGTTAATTTCACGAGCAGAAGGCGAGTGAAATTATGTCAAAGTGTCACGAGAGCAAAAATTCTATATTAATTTTAGAGATCGAGTGCAATTTGTTGCGATTATTTCGCGAATAAAACTGTTCAACACCAAAATTTTATTGCAATTTATTTATGTAAGTACAAATTAGTACAATTAAACACACAGTTGTTATAAATATTAATTTGCCGGTTGAAAGTCATCACTTTTATAATTTTTAAAACATTAATTGTCATTAATGTCACTGAATGTATTTTTTCGTAGCAACGAAGGGCATCTGACGTAATATACTTGACGACGGGAAATTATCAAAAATTATCGATTTAATTTAGATTTATGTAGCTTTCTATTGGTCAGAATCTCCTATGAATGAAATAATCCGAGAATATTATCTGAGAAAAGTATCTATTTTACAACAATATAATAAATTTGGGCTGTCTGTAGCCCAAATTTAATATATAAATACACTAATAAATATTAGTTTATTATATGGACAGGTATAACGATGGGTGTTCCCGTTTATCTCCTAAGCCTAAGGGATTGAAATTCTTATGGTTTATTGAATTATTAGAGTTTTATAGCTTTGTGTACTTCATAGAATTTTGCAAGGCAGGAAGTATACATGCAATTTAACTATAGCTTATCATAAGAAGTAAAATAAACAAAGACATATTTTTAAAATAAGCATTTTTACTAAAAATCCTAATTATAAGCAAAAAAAGCAAAATGCTTATAATCCGGACTTTAGTTATAGCCAACCTTCGTTGGTGGAGTCAGCACTAGAAGAAGAAAAAGGATATGGAACTCGAATGGTCAAAAGGTTTTTTTGTTTAATTTATGGTTTATTTCTTGATCTCTAGTGTTCAGTAACTTAATCTTCGACGTTGTTACGTTAATGACGTTTTTCTTTTTTCCACCCTTTGTTCTTTTTTTTTTGCATGAGTTGCCGTATTTAAATCAGGCAAATTTTGAGAGAATTTTCTGTATTTTAAGATTAAAGAAAAGTTAAATTATCAAATCTTCATATTATCAAGAATATACTATTTATAATATGACTATTTATATAATAAATAAATTTGAAGCCAACTATGTAACTTATTATCATCTTATTCGGTCGTCCTCTATACTCTTCCAACTGTAACCAACATATAGATCAAGTTCGAAAGCGTTTTTTTCTTTATTGTAATTATATTTTTAATGTTGCGAGATAAAATTTATAAACAACAAAATGTAAATATTTTACTTTCATAATAAAGTTAGATTAAGGCAATAACTAAAATGATGTTAGTTATATAAATATCGTTAATTGTGATTTATATATAATACGCAGTGTTTAGAATAATTTATTGTATAATAAAACTCGCCAGTTGTCACAAATATATGATATTGATATATCCAAAAGCTGCTGTAAAGTATGTAATTTAGATACTTCTTTATTTATGAATATTGGGCGTCTGAACATTACAGTTTAGCTTAAATTAATCTTAAGAGTTGAGCAATGTTTTTAAAAAACATATAATTAACTGGACTGATAGAACTGGTTCAGATAAAATAATTTGGGAAATCTCGCTATTTACTTCTACAAGTGATAAATTTTTAATCCGAATCAATAAACAAGAACCATTAGGATACTATTATCAAATTCAAATGTGTCTATTATCAGTATTAGTATTATCATTATCAAATTATCATCACCTTTTCACTACAGCTGAATTCATATAATCATACTGTAACTAAATTTAATAGTCTCACTACTCTTTCTGGGTCCCGTTCATATTACATTTTAATTATAATCTCATAAATTTATAACACCAACCCTCTCCCCTATGTTTTACTATATCATATACTGGTCTGTTTTGTCGAACCCTTAGAGTTCTAGGCGGTATGCAGGGATTTTGAGAAATGGTCGCATGTATCTTAGCTTGTATTATATATCCCTCCCAGATAAGAAAACAGTTCTACACCTCTGTCACCCACACAGTGATTTTTTTATGGTACTTCCACATACTATAACAACTTCCAATTATTCTAATATAACTGATAACTTTAAATAACATACAACTGCTTTTCTAAGCCCTAGATGTCACATATAAAGGGTTTGATAACGTTTATTAAGTTTTCCGTATTATGTGTAATGTGGTTTGCCTACTTCTTTCATTACAATATTTTAACATTTACATCAACTCTATTTCCGTTTTAATAGACTATTTACCACAGTGGGAACGACTGTTTTTATTGTTATTAATTTAACAAATTTTACAATAAATACCACAAAACAACAGAGAAATTATAACTTCCTGTGGAAATGTCATTCCTGTCATGTCACCATTCAGAATTTCCGTTATCAAAATCACTTGCTTCCATACAGTCATGATGTGAACTTGTCAGATTGAGCTCATTGGTACCTCGGGCGTAAAACATTGGATATTTTATGCATCCATATTATAAATCACATCTTCCTCATATGTTCCTATGACGGATCAATTGTAAAGGGTTTTTACCCAAATATTTTTACTTTGGTGGTTAGCATGTAGATTCTAAGTGAGTATAACCTATAACTTATTATAACCTTAGTCAACATTTTAAATACTTTGCATCATTTTATCTGGTTGTACACATTTTAGGATTACACTGATGATGATCGGTCAACCGATCGAAAACTAGTTATGTCTTTGATGTAGCCCTGTATAGGGATTTTAACAAATATAATTTTTATAAAGGATTTTATGTTTTTGTAATGGTATACAGCCAACTACAGGAAATTTTTCCTCGTGGATTCTATACTTTATTTCACGTTAAGAATAGAACGTTACGCTTACGGAGATCAGTGTTGACAAACCTCTCGGGCACGGGTGGCTACTCGACTGCCGATATACGATTCATTTTAATCAGTGCGGCGTGGCATCTGCGCGCTTCTATGGTTCATAAGAAATGCATGGGGCTATCTTCGCAATGTTCTATTCTTAACGTGAAATAAAGTATAGTGGCAATGTATTTTATGTGGAGCTATTCACATTTATTAAATGTGAACAGCTCTATATAAAATTCATTGCCACTGGAACCTCCGATTAAAATACGGATTCGACATCCGACAAGTAAGAACCAGCTGTTGTACAGCTGTGGCGTTATGGCAATAGTTGATATGTCCATCTAGCCTAATTTTTCTGTAGAACAATTTTTTGAAATTTGAATCATGTTTTGCTAACCCAAAAACATAAAGTAATCAACACAATAAATAAAGTAACATATCAAGTTCTGCCCTATGTAATAAGTGCCACAGCTGACATATTAAGTCATGCTCATTTTAAGAGTTTTACCTTCACTACAGACATACCAAATTCTACCAACTGGAAGAAATGTTACTAAATATCATATCGAGCAAATAATCTCATTTTGGCAAAAATCGGACATATAAAGTTTTGCCATACCACTACAGACTGGGTCTATAGCCATATGATTCTTTGATTTTACTTTGTCGATTACTTATTTTCTTTATTTTTATTCACCTTCACACCTTCTTGGTCCATCAGTCTTTCTTCTAACCATTACCATTAATATTGTTGGATAGACTTTATTTAAACTGTTTCGATATCGGTACACCTTTTAAGGAGTCTGAAGATATTTTTTGTCTTTAATTGCTCTTAAACTCAATTTCTGTCGATATTCAATTTGTTAATGTATGCTAACACCTAACCTAATTATACATAGTTTTTACTTCCTTAAATACTACTTTTCCCAAGTTCCTTGTTTGGACTTCTACGTGCTCTCTGACTGTCCTATAATATATTTATTCTTGAGCTGTATAATATACAGGGTGTAACAAAAATACAGGTCATAAATGAAATAAGCCTTAACTCGATAAAAACTGCCTTATCGAAATAATACTAAGAGGCAAAAAAAATTTAATAACATTGAATTTAACTAATGGTACCACAATAATAATTTAATTGAGACGTACACAAAAGTTTGGGGTGGTTTAAGGGAACAAAATCCCCATAAAATTTTTATGGGGTGCACAAATCTCACTATAATTTTTCTTTAAGATGTTCCTGCCATTAGAATGCCACATGTCAATTTTCAATAAAAAATCTCCAATAGTTTTCGATACATTCGAAAAAATCGATTTTCATTTTGTAACTTAAAAGGACTGTAACTTTTTTTATGTGCACATTTGTACTAAGGTAAGTTAAGTTCAATCGAATTATTTTTGGTCCCAGAATATGTGATTAAATTTATGACCTGTATTTTTGTTACACCCTGTATACACTAGGGTGCATCGAAAAAATAAAAGTTGGAAATGTTATATCTAACAGCGTGAAAAAGTTGCTAGTGTTATTTTTCAGCATATTAGTATTTTTAATTTTTTTCTAAGCGAATTTTCTGCCACCCCTCCCCCCCCCCAACGACCTTGAATTTTATTAAATATCTGATTTTTATGGAAATTTCAATTTATATTATGTATTTGGAATAAAATATGTGCTCGATCTAAGATCAATTAAAGAAAACTTAAAATGTTGTCAATTACAAATTTAAAGGATATTTAAAGTTTTATTTGTTTTTTTCAGTCTCCCCAACCCCTTTGAAATGTCCCGCTTCGTGAGTCCGTGCGTGTAATTTTCGCTTATGTTTGGTGCGTTCAGTTACTTTGTTATTATTGTTGTTTGTAAATTAAAGATTTTTAAAATAGATAAACTAGGACCATGGGGAATAAAATCAAGATGTTCTGTGGACCGCCCCATTTTAGGGCAACCGCTAAATATACCTGAAAATGTTTTACCGAAATACAAACAAGCGATGAAGTTTTGTGGTTGCAGCAGGATAAAAAACTCAGCAAGAAAGAGCCGCAATTTTCTGGTATTGCCGAACAGGTTGCAATCAAATTGGAGGAAATATGGAAAAAGGCTTTAATTCCAATAATTTAACATACAAGGCTTTAAAAGCCTATCATGACAAATATAAGAAACTTATGAAACCATTTAAAAACAGGCAAAACAGTGAATTTTACAAAAATAACATTCAATGCTTTAAGAACAAAAGTAAAACTACACGTTTCGATCTTGCAGCATGCAAATGTGACACTCTGATTAATTGTCTTTGTAGCAAATCTCAAAAAGTGCCTCTGGATGAGTGCGAATTTCTATTAAATCAGAGAGGTCCCAGAAAAATGGTGATAAGCTCGATTGATAGGGAAAACAAAAACAAATATAATCAGAAAGAACAACGGTAAAAGAAGAAAGTTACCGACGCAAAGACAAAACTTTAGCTCAAGTAAAAAACTGTAGATTGTGGAAGAACACATAACACTTGTGCATGAGCCAGGGTGCAAATATTTCGGATATGGGTATCCGCTGTCTGGTATATCAGAAAGTATCAATCCAGCTATTGCATGGGACGAAACAGTCGTAAATACTGGCGTTAAGGGTGATGTAATACGGCTGTTAGAAGAATATCTTAAACAACCGCTTCAGTGGTTTGTATGTCTGCGACATTTAAATGATCTACCCCTTGGACATCAAAAGAAGTTTGCCAGTGACCAAATCAAAAAACGTGAGGGTCTTCAAACTTTCTCCTATAAAAATTTTGATTCAAACGACTACTTTGAGTTAATTAACTAACAAGAATATCACCTTGCAGAACCAAATATATTCTCTAGATTTTCGAGTGACAATCTGCGAGGTTTTATTAAGAATCCTAACTTAGACCCTTTTAACATTGAGATTGAGAAATATCACTGCCACAAACAATGTGTAGAACGATGTGTCAAGCTTGTGACACACGCTTTTCTAGCAGTTTGTGGAGCGTATTCGAGGGATGGATTTATAAAAACTCGAATTGATTCCAGAAAAACTATGCCTCACTTCAATGCTAAATCGGAAGACATCTTCGAATAGAATGCTTTTACCATAGATTTTTTTGTAATATTTATATACCTAATTTTGTATTTTGCTTTATATTTATTTTTGTATTAAAAAACTTGGGTGACGTCAGGGAGACGGATAAGTTAGGCTATTTTGTTATAAAAATAATGTTTTAGTATACTTTTCTTAAGTAAAATTTTTAATTGCCTTGTGAAACCAGAAAATATTTTCCAATTTAAACCGAATTTATTTATTCAAATCCTATAAGGTATTGCATTTCCCTTACAAAAGAAATTCGTATATTAATGTATTTTTCCTAAATTTAGTTGCCGTGGGGGGCAGAAAATATTTTTTTTATTTCAACGGAATTTAACTAAAATACTAAATAGTGTGTTGGCAACTATTTTTGAGCTATTACATTTTCGTTTCGAAATAAAAAATTTTTTCGTCTGTTAACATTTTTTCAAAATTTTTAATTGTCTTGGGGGGGGGGGAGGCAGAAGATACTTTCCAATTTCGAAAAACTTTTTCCAAAATACTTAACAGTTAATTGGGCAACTTTTGTGAGGTATTACTTTTTCATCGCAAAATAAATTTTTTAATATACACCCTTGTGCTCCCTGTATACACACCCTGTATATATGAACCCTTGTGTTCGTAGATTCATAACCTCATAATTTTTGCTGGTGCTATTAGTTATGCCATTTTAATCAGATCTTCCTGGTTTCTGACCAATACCACCCACATTATTGGAATAAGCCTTCACTTTTATTTAACTTAGGTTAAGTAAGATTCCAGTTTTATTAATTTCAGTGATTTTGATGATAACTTGTATAGTATTGAATAGTAGAGCCTACAATACATTACAATGTATTAATCTTTTAAACAAACGGAATTCCTCTATATATTTTCCATCCACACTTACTGTATTTATCGTTTCTCTTATGTTTAATTTTCCCTAATTTGAATAATTTGTCTGTTACTTCTATTTTTGCAGGATCCAGCAAGGGTTCTCTGTTCACCAAGTCATATGTTGCTTTGAAATCAATGAAAAGCATACTATGTTAGTATATTTTAATCACACAAATCTATCAAAATTTCTAAGTAGGAAAATTTTATTTTTGGTTGACCTTAAGTTACAGAAACCTCCTTGGTACTTCAAATGTTTGCTTTCTACTATTTTCAGGATCCAGCAAGGGTTCTATGTTCACATTTGTTCTATGTATAATTTTTTGCAAATTTGTTTTTCAAGCTTTATTTATAATTATTAATAAATTAAGGGTCCAATTTGAAACATGAATTACAGCAGTAGTTGTGAACAGCAAAGTAAATTGTGTGCAAAAATGACTCATTTTTCATTATTACGTTATCTTATAATGCATATAGTTTCTCGAAAATATCGCTTGTTTTCACCTTAACTTTGATATAAAATTTGTTCCAACCTGAATTACTAAAAATAAATTTGATTTACGTGTATTGTAATTTTATTTGATCAGACTATAATATGTTCATTTTACAGATTTATATTATTATGTACTTTTAGTCGTTTATGTACAAAATTAAGTGTACGGATATGCACTATGTTACATTTCTTAAATTTGATAAATATATTATGTAGCGTTTCCACACTTCTGTAATTTTAATGACTCATCCATCTGTTGTGAAGAACTGTGTAATTTTAGAGTTCTCAGAATATTTTCACTACCATGAAGCCCAACATTTTTCAATTTCAAGCGAATGAAATATCTTGGCCCATTTAAGTGACTCTAGGACTGTCTGATGTTATACCTATCAGTTTCCTTTTTCAAAGAAATTATTTTTAAAAAATATGTATGGTTGTTGCGGTATAAATACCGTTACACGTCATTATCTACGTCAGAGATCTAAGTTGACATTGTTGACAAATGAATAATTCATCTTAAATCAAATATAATTATTGCAGAAGTGGATTAAACAACAAAACAAATTAATATTCAATGTAAATAAATAAAAACAGAAATACAAGACAAGAATTAAGTAATAATCTTACATTAAAGTAAATAATAAAAGTAAAAGATATAATAGAACAAAGACTTATAGTAAATAAGAAAAAACTTGCAACTTGCATTTTGTGTATGTTTTTTAAAACTTTGTCAGTGTATAGTGGTTTTAATAAGTACGAAGTAAACAATAATAAAAAAACCTTCATTAATAACAATAAAAACGGTTTTTTAACGTTTTTAAATGATTGCGTCAGCATAGAAAAAAAATTTGACATTTGACAAAAAATTCTACTTTATCTTGTTTACTAGCAACAGACTTTTTGAATTTTTTGAAGTTATACTTCTTTAGACACGAGGGTGAATTTTTACATAGCCTGGCGCATGCGCACACCGACAGTGTGGTATTAAATGGTATTAGTCGCTTAACGTTATACGGGATCTGATTGGGTGTTAAAATCATCTGTCAATAATTGTTCAATATGGAGATTATAATTATAGGTAAACAAACATGTTGTGTATATTAGTTTTTATTGTTGTGATGGCAGAGATAAAAGCAAGTTTATAATTGTAGTGACTTTTTAAATAGTTTTTAAAAACGACAGGTACGTAATAATTGTAAATGTTTCAGTATCCTAATAAAAAATTACATAGGTACCTACCTATTTGGAAAATTTAAACAGGGACGCGAACGCTCTAGTAGAGGAGGTTTTATATAGTATAACTTTAACAGCAGACGGATACATACGAAAGTGTCTGGAGGACAATGTTGTTCCCAAATATATAGTGTATGAAGTATGTATACAGAAATACATGTAAGTCCGAAATGAATTGGGAAACAGCTTAATAAAAAATCGTTAATGAATGATAACGAAAGTCGTATAAATTCTATAATGTAGACCACGTAATCTTTTTACACTATTCTTTTGATAAATGTTTTGACTATAGATCCGTGATAATTTTCGTAAATATAGAGTCAATATTTTTATTTCGGCTCTTTTATAGTTTTTATCAAAACTGCAGCTGTAAACATAACAAATAGTGGTATTTAATATTTATATTGTTATATTTTATTAAGAGCTCAATTAATCATTTTAATATTGCACAGTTTTGATCTATAATTTTAGTACTATGATCTCATACCGATAAGGACCTTTCATCAAAGAGAATTGTTATTTCCTCCTTTTAAAATAACTCCTTATCACACAAACATTTATTTGTTGACTTAAGAGAAGGTTTATAAAAAAGTACGTTTTGATTTAACCTAAATAGATTTATATGTATATACACGTCAACAAAGTTTAAGACAGTCTAAGAATAATTTATAAAGTTTTTTTTATAGATTTAAATTTTAATTATGCCAATGGCCATTAGTTGTTGTCGAGGCATTAAGCTAAATAAAAAATTTTCAATTTTTGTATTTGCCGAATTAAACATAAAAAGAGGTGAAAATCTTTATGGGAGCGAAAAACATTTTTTTTGCGAAATTTTTATTTTGAAGCAAAGATGAGGAACGAGATCAAATCGAACGTTTGTTAAAAGGTAAGTACATATTTCACTTTGAAGAAAAAGGTGAACTTTGACCTAAACAAGCGGGGGTGTTTGGTATACCCTGTCTCCCACTTTGAGCGGCATATAGTATTTTTCTCCTATCTTTTTAAATAATGAAAATTTCTAATTTTTAACAACTTTTGCATGTTCCACGAATAAGTCTACACCTAAAAAATATAAAGTAAAAAAATGTATGAACGGAAATTAACGAAGATATGTTTTTACTGATCACGAATCCGTTGTCAAAATAAGTGTATCTATCCTCATATTTGTGAGTTAACCATTTTATTAATTTTTCTCAAAACCGGAAGTTAGTATAGGAAAAGTCAAACAATAAGGAATGCACGTAATTTTCCCCTTGTTGCCATATTCTAAATTTGAAAAGATATGTAGGGAATAATCAGATTATTTTGACATGCCTGACATGGCACATGCCATTTCAACCCAAGAACAAAAATAATCAAAAATTAGCAACAAATATGTAGATTTAAAGTTAAAGAAATTTATCTGTACTAAAAAACAACAAAAACAAGTTTCATCTCTGAAATTGTTTTCCTGAGGCATGTCAAGTTAAATAATATATGTTTATATGGTCTTAAGCCATAATTGATTATGATGATTATTTCATTCATAGACATTCCGACCAAATAGAAACCTACAAGAATTACAGCGGGAATTTGTTTCGATTATTTCATTCATAGAGATTCTGGCCAATAAAACTTACAAGAAAAAAAATTTCAGCGGGAATTTTTTTCGATAATTTTCCGTCATCAAGTGTCGTTGCTACGCAAAAATGAACATTCAGTGACATTAATGACAATTAATATTTTACAACTTGTTAAAGTTGTACCATGAACAGGTTTAGTTAAAATGATTTAAAAACAGTTTTATTCATGAAATATTCTTACCAAATTACACCCGAACTCTTAAAAATTACTGATTTGTTTTGCCCTCGTGACACTTTTGACATAATTTCACTCCCCTTCGGGCCAGAAGGCATTTAATCCAACAATAAATGTATCAATAAATTCAACCAAAAATTAATCACGATTTCAAAAATATACAAACAACATACAATAAAAATGATGCCAACAAATAATAAAACGTAATACGTTAACAAATAATAAAACCTATTTTAAAATTAGTATCGCAACGACCATAGTGTAATAGATCTGGTAAATTTAAAAGAAAAAATAGAAGAAAACTTGTCGATTTATCGATTGAGTATAACTTAAACAATTAATTAATTAAAAACATTTGAAACATTTTCCATCTTACATGATGCATTAGTCACCAAAACGTTATAGAGTATCACTACTTCCTGAAGTTTCCGTCCAGACCCACTCCAACAGCACAACACTGAACTAACTGGCAAAACGTGTCAGTTTTGGTAACACGCGACGTCTGAAAATTCGAGGGACGAAATCTCTTGAGGAAACGTGGAAAACAAGGAAAATGCATTTAAAATCCGTGAAATCGAATCCCCAGTGACAAGACCAATATACCACAAAACATTCAACCAATGAACTGCAGAAATAGTAGACGCAGAATCCAATTTGGAATAGACTTTTAAATGTTGAATTAAATTTTTAAATAGATGTCTTACTTTTATATATTTTACTATAGATGTTTTTTTCTCCAATTTCTTGTTATGTTTCTTTATTTATTCTCACTCTTGTTCCTCCATCGTTAATTATTTTTGTCCAGAGATTGGTCTCATTATTTTTCGTTCTAATATTCTTAGATCTACCCGTGTTGAGCTGCCCCCCCCCCCCCACTTGCAAAAATTAAAAAACAAATAGCCCTGATTTATGATCTATTTATGAGCTCTCATATTCCGCAAACTAAAAATTTTGAGCTCGTTCCACTGAGCAGGAATTTAATACCCTAGTGGGGGGGGCTGAGTCAGCCCCCCCCCCCACTACTTAAAAATAGGAATATTGAATCGGTTTCTGCGGCAGAATTACGAGCTATTTATGAGCTCTTGAAATTATATAGTTTCGATTTTTGAGCTCATCCCCTTCACCCTCAAACAACCCTTTAATTGATTTAACTTAAGAGAAAGATGCTGAGAAAACTTAAAATATATCGTATTGCGAATATAATTCCTATAGCTTATATACTCTAAGAATAAACTATTAAATCAAGAGCATTTCGATTATTGAGCTACAACCCCTTCGCCAGAAAACCACCCTATCTTCCCGGCTTAAGAGAAAGTTGTATTTAAAATGCGTTAAACTAATTATTTGGCGACTACATATCATTTAATAATTTATAAGCTTCCAAATTACGCGCATTTAGATCAGTAAATTGCAATTTATTTTGTATAGTGCAGTCACTGAAGGTAAAAATCAACGATTACCTTCAATTTCGGTGAACCTTCATCGATTTTCACGAAAATTGGTCAGTGGTTAGAGGATACGTCAAGAAACAAAGGTGACATGGTACCACCTTGCGCCTTTACCCTGAGGGTGGATACCGCCCCTTCTCGGGGGTGAAAATTATTTTATAAAAAATAAATGCACAAATCAATAAAATAACAAATTAAAAGCAAAATTTATTATATAAAGTTAATAAAATAAGTCAATACTTTTTAAGTTATTAAAGATCAAAGATTTTAATTATTTGTGAAAAAAATGCATGTTTTGAAAAGGTTTTTTGTAAATCACTGAAAAACTTTAAGTTTTTACAAAAAAGTTAATAGTAGTTTAATTCGTATAGCTTATATTCTAAGAATAAACTCTTAAATCACGCGTCTTTCGATTATAGAGCTACAACCCCTTCGCAAGAAAACGACCCCATATTCCCGGCTTAAGAGAGAGTTGTTCTTAAAATAATTAAATTAATTATTTGGCGACTACATATCGTTTAATAATTTATGAGCTTGCAAAATATACGCATCTCAATTATTGAATTGCCATTTTCTTTCTATAGTGCAGTCACTGAAGGTAAAAATCAACTAGTACCTTCGATTTCGGTAAATCTCCATTCATTTTCACGAAAATTGGTGAGCGGATTTTGATACTATCAACTTTTTCTGCATCTTATTTTTCATAGGTATTTCTAAGTACTTTGACAAGTATTTAGTACCTAAGTGTTATAAAATGCATCTCTTTCCCGTTATTTAAGCTCGAACCCTTAGATTTTAACAGTCGCGGAAAAAATATATACATTTAATTACCAATAACTTACTTTAAATTAACATTAAAGGGTTTTTCAAGTAAGCAATTTATTATATTTTTTATTAGCTTCAATTTTAGTGATAAAAACTTTTTTGTAAAAACTTACAGTTTTTGAGTCATTTATGAAAAATCGCTCTAAAGCATGCATTTTCTTTCCAAAAATTAAAATATTTGATCTTTAATAACTCAAAAAGTATTGATTTATTTTAATCACATTATATAACAAATTTTGCTTACAATTTGTCCCTCTCTCGATTTGTGGGGTTATTTTTAATAAAGTAATTTTCACTCCCGAGAAGGGGTGATATATACCCCAGGCTAAAACCCCAAGTTGTTATTGTCAATTCGTGAAAATAAATGGAGATTTACCGAAATCGAAGGTACTAGTTGATTTTTACCTTCAGTGACTGCACTATACAAAATAAATTGCAATGTACTGATCTAAATGCGCGTAATTTGGAAGCTTATAAATTATTAAATGATATGTAGTCGCCAAATAATTAGTTTAATGCATTTTAAGTACAACTTTCTCTTAAGCCGGGAAGATAGGGTGGTTTTCTTGCGAAGGGGTTGTAGCTCAATAATCGAAATGCTCTTGATTTAATAGTTTATTCTTAGAGTATATAAGCTATATGAATTATATCCGCAATACGATATATTTTAAGTTTTCTCAGCATCTTTCTCTTAAGTTAAATCAATTAAAGGGTTGTTTGGGGGTGAAGGGGATGAGCTCAAAAATCGAAACTATATAATTTCAAGAGCTCATAAATAGCTCGTAATTCTGCCGCAAAAACCGATTCAATATTCCTATTTTTAAGTAGTGGGGGGGGCTGACTCAGCCCCCCCCCCCCACTAGGGTATTAAATTCCTGCTCAGTGGAACGAGCTCAAAATTTTTAGTTTGCGGAATATGAGAGCTCATAAATAGCTCATAAATCAGGGCTATATGTTTTTTAATTTTTGCAAGTGGGGGGGGGGGGGGCAGCTCAACACGGGTCTTAGATCTTCTGTATGAGAGCATACTCAATTCTTCCTTCCTTATCTCTCATATCTCGTTAGATGTCTTTTTATGGTCTAGTAAATTGATGGTCTTTTTTTTTATAAAACTGCTTTAATTTATGGATACGTTCGTCTTGTTCGATTTCTTCTAGTCCTTGATTTAGACAGTCGTTTCATTTTCTCTTGTATAATGTGTATAATTTGCACTCTTTCTTGCCATTTCATAATCTTTCCTATCTCTCTTCGATCTTTGCTTAATTCTGGTAAGTTTTTCTGGATTCTGGTATATTCACACTTCTGAGAAAGCATTTTTTATGATTTTCGTAATCATTTCTACTAACAAAAATTCTTCTGCTGTATAGGTTATAATTAGTATTTCTTTTAGTGGATCCATTTTCTCACACATGCCGAAACAATGGTCGCTCTCCACCTTTTGCGCTATCCCTAAAAATACAAGTCCGCAGTGAATACCGACCAATAATTAATAAGTCCTGTATGTCGTAAACTATGCTTGAAAATAATTATGGTCATATAAATAAAAAACTGGAAGAAGGAATAGATGATAATCAGTTGGGGTTAAGAAACAGACAAGGAACCAGAGAGGCGTTATTTGCTTTTAATGTGATAGCTCAAAAATGCATGGATATTAACGTGGATTTGCTTTTTGTTACGTTGATTTTGAAAGAGCATTCGACAAAGTAAGACATGAAAAATTAGTCCAAATTCTAAAGACAAAAAACAAAGACAAAATGGACGAATAATAACAAACTTGTACTGGAATCAAATATCGCAAATTGTAATAAATAACCAACCTTTTTTGAATTATCTAAACGACCTCTAAAATTGAGTAATAACTTTAGTTGAGAAACTAAACTCAGGAGAGAAGTTAGACAGGGACAGGGGTGTTGTATTATGTCTTCATTACTATTCAATGTATAAAGTGATGAGCACGCTAATAACCGGCAAAATAGCTTAAAAGATGGAAAACATAATTCATTGCGAAACAAAAAAAGATGAAACTGGTGGAGGTGGAAATTATCGTTATAAACGCATTAATTAACATTACATTACATAGTTTCCCACCTTTAGACGTCTGTGACAGAAGTATTTTATAAAATTCTACTGTCACAGTGACAGTTGTCATACTCCTCTGATACGTCGAAAGGTGGGAAACTATACCTCGTCCAATTTACTTACCGTTGCACGTCATCCGCGCCATAGCCTGTGACACGATACCAACACGAAATATCTAGGCGGTAGGTGTGTTCCCCTTTAGAATCATTTTGATTCTAAAAAAGAACACACCCACCGCCTAAATATTTCGTGTTGGTATCGTGTCACAGGCTATGGCGCGGATGACGTGCAACGGTAAGTAAATTGGACGAGGTATATGTAATCATTGTTTATATAGGGATAGTTGGTCAGCCCAATAGGAAAATTTGTTTAATTCAAATTGAGACAGTCACCAGATGTCCCCACAATTTCTGTCAGGGTCGCAACGTCAAAATGCATAGACACCAAGTTGGATACGATCCTATTCATAACACCCCAACTCGCATACATATTAAGAAAAATAAATAGTGCTACTACTCCTCCCGAGAATGAAATTTACAGTAATCATTCAAGGGAGGAAAAGGCACTTTACTCCCCATGTCATACATATGATTTTTCCACCTACCTCAAATAACAAGTCATTTTTTCATTTTTAAATATGTAATTTATTTATGTAACTAACACAATTTATTTAGTCCAGAAAGCCACTGCGCATCCGCTAGGAAAAATATTCTAATTCGGATTTTTGGCACAATCTTACTCAAAAAGGACTCCTTTTAACAAATTTGCATGTTGCCAGGACCAAAAGATGGTCAAAAATTTTTTAAACGTTTTTTTTTTGTTTTTTTCCTAAAATTATTTTTTTTGCATGGAAAAAAGTTTTTTTGGGGTTTTTGGATCATTCCAAATAGAAAAGGTCTTTAGTGACTTTTCTCTAAAAATGATAGTTTTTGACATATAAGCGATTAAAAATTGAAAAATTCCGAAATCGGCCATTTTTAACCCTCAAAAACTATGTGAAAAACTGAAAATTTGAATGTTGCCAAGGAAGGTAGATATTCTTTAAACATCGATTGATGAAATTCCGGAGAGTTTTTTGCAATATGTACAATATTTAAAACTACTTTATTTTTTAATTGCTAATCAAGCGTGCGCGACACTATTTTCCACCGACATCGACAGTATGGTGCAAATGAAAGGAATAAATTCGTTATTTCGTAAATCGGCGACTTTAAGGAAAAATCCCGAAACAAGTCGATTTTTATTTTTAAGTTATGATATTGTGGCATATATCTTATACTAGTGACGTCATCCGTCTGGGCGTGATGACGTAATCGATGATTTTTTTAAATGAGAATAGGGGTCGTGTGGTAGCTCATTTGAAAGGTTCTTGAATTCTCTATTCAGTAATGTAAACATTTACATAATTATTTATACAGGGTGTCGTTCTACTTCTTTTTTGTCAAATAATTTAATTTAATAAAAAAAACTTGGACACCCTGTATAAATAATTATGCAAATGTTTATATTACTGAATAGAGAATTGAAGAACCTTTCAAATGAGCTAGTACACGACCCCTATTCTCATTTAAAAAAATCATCGATTACGTCATCACGACCAGATGGATGACGTCACTGGTATACCATATATGCCACAATATCATAACTTAAAAATAAAAATCGACCTGTTTCGGGATTTTTCCTTAAAGTCGCCGGTTTACGAAATAACGAATTTATTCCTTTCATTTGCACCATACTGTCGGTGGAAAATAGTGTCGCGCACGCTTGATAAGCAATTAAAAAACAAAGGAGTTTTGAATATTGTATTGGAAAAAACTCTTCAGGATTTCATCAATCGATGTTTAAAAAATATCTACCTACCTTGGCAACATTCAAATTTTCAGTTTTTCACATACTTTTTGAGGGTTAAAAATGGCCGATTTCGCAATTTTTCAATTTTTAATCGCTTATATGTCAAAAACTATCATTTTTAGAGAAAAGTCACTAAAGACCTTTTCTATTTGGAATGATCCAAAAACCCTAAAAAAACTTTTTTCCAAGCAAAAAAAAATAATTTTAGGAAAAAAACAAAAAAAAAACGTTTAAAAAATTTTTGACCACCTTTTGGTCCTGGCAACATGCAAATTTGTTAAAAGGAGTCCTTTTTGAGTAAGATTGTGCAAAAAATCCGAATTAGAATATTTTTCCTAGCGGGATGCGCAGTGGCTTTCTGGACTAATTAGAAAACTAAAACTAACAAGTAGGTACAATATAACTGTCAACTGTCAAATCTAAGTCAAATTATTATTAATGTAAACATTGTTAAATCAAAATAACAATTTACTGTTATTTCCATTCTGCAAAATATAGGGTGTTCTATAAATAAACGTTAAAATGTATAGATAATTACGTAATAGATAATAGAATATTGTATAAGGATAGGGCGCCAATAAGTTATTTCATCAATGACATACCATGACGTCACTTTTACTCCCTAGGGAGGAAAAGTACGACTTTGCTCCCTACAATCAGGTCCGGAAAAGTATACTTTCGGTATAGGTAGGTGGAAAAAATATTTACATTTTTTTATTTTGGATTTGCTAAACTTCCGTTTGAAAATTGAAAAATTGAAATAACATTTGTTTTAATTGCTCGATAATAATTCCAACATACAAAAACTTGGTGCCAAACTTGGATAAACTTGAAATTACATACCATAAGAAGATGAAAATCTTGTTTTCCACTTTTAAAACTTTTAGCTGAACAAAGCTATTATTTTTGAAGAGACTCATTAAAACACCTGAAAGTGCTATTACAATTGCAGAGTCCTGTAAAAGCGATAAACACACTCTGCGGTTACTTTATTACAAAATTGGTAATTATAGGAAGTGCACTTTACTACATAATATCTCCTTTCTAATGATTTATTCTCAAATAATTTAAAAAGTGCTGGGTCAATGCCGAAATAGCCGTAATTTTTATTACCACAAACCCACATACTTACCGCCAATCATGAATGAAAAATTAGATTCAGAAATATCTTTGTATCTCAATTACTGGACAAGCTGTGAAGTTCTATTTAAAAATATGAAAATATACAAGTCCGGACTATACACTTTTAAAACATACAGGGTGTAACAAAAATACAGGTCATAAATTAAATCACATATTCTGAGACCAAAAATAGTTCGAATGAACCTAATTTACCTTAGTACAAATATGCACATAAAAAAAGTTACAGCCCTTTGAAGTTACAAAATAAAAATTGATTTTTTCGAATATATCGAAAACTATTAGAGATTTTTTATTGAAAATGGACATGTGGCATTCTTATGGCAGGAACATCTTAAAAAAGAATTATAGTCAAATTTGTGCACCCCATAAAAATTTTATGGGGGTTTTGTTCCCTTAAACCCCCCCAAACTTTTGTGTACGTTCCAATTAAATTATTATTGTGGTACCATTAGTTAAATTCAATATTTCTATAACTTTTTTGCCTCTTAATATTTTTTCGATAAGGCAGTGTTTATCGAGTTGCGGCTTCTTTTTTAATATGTTTACATAAGAATTTTATGGGGGTTTTGTTCTTTTAAACCCCCCAAATGTTTGTGTATGTTCCAATTAAACTTTTACTGCGGTACCATTAGTTAAACACGGTGTTTTTAAAACTTTTTTGCCTCCTTGTATTTTTTCAAGAAGGCACTTTTTATCGAGATATTACTTCTTTTTTAATATGGTTCAAAATATACCTAAAAATGTAAATCATAAATAAATTTTCATATTATTACCAAGTCTCCATAATCGTACTTAGCCATATACAAATATGTGGTGGATTTGACAAATATTCAAAATATCTCGATAAAAACTGACTTTTGTAAAAAGTACTAAGAGGCAAAAAAGTTTTTAAAATATTTTGTTTAGCTAATGGTACTACAATAATAATTAAATTGGAACGTACACAAAAGTTTGGGGGGTTTAAAAGGACAAAACCCCCATAAATTTTTTATTGGGGTGTCCAAATTTGACTATAATTTTTTCTTAAGATACTACTACCATAAGAATGCTACGTGTCTATTTTCAATAAAAGATCTCTAATAGTTTTCGATATATTGGAAAAAATCGATTTTTATTTTGTAATTTCAAAGGGCTGTAACTTTTTCTATGTACATATTTGTACTAAGGTAAGTTAGGTTCAATCGAACTATTTTGGGTCCCAGAATATGTGATTAAATTTATGACCTGTATTTTTGTTACACCCTGTATAATTAGATATATAACGTTTCAACCTTTAATTTTCTTATACAGTACCCAAGGAAACGAAGACGCACACGAAAAATCGAAAAATTAATGGCCGCTTCGTTTCAAGTCGATAGAAAAGGAGTACCATCCGGTGGGTATCGAAATTTTTACTGCGTCGTGGTTTTTTTATTAACATTCAAGGGGTAGACGTAAAGTCTTGGTGCAATGCTATTTAAATGCATTTATTTTTTTTCAATTCTGAGAAAACTAATAAATTTTCTTGAAAAATTTAAACGCAGAATGAAAGATTCGGCGGGTGTAATTTCCTCACCAAAATAATCTTATACCTGAGTTTGGAAGGGTATGTCATAATCCGACAGGTATTTTCCTCACCAAAACTGAAATGGTTGTTTCAGGTAGATTTTACTAAAAGGCATTCAAGGAAATTATTTATCTATTATAAAATTACAGTAGGTACCTATAATAATTAATTAATTAATTTTATAGTATTCTATTTTTAGTCATAATTGGAATTTTGACAAAAATGGCATGTTTAATAGAAAGTAATCTCGGTATTTGAAAATTTTAATTTTTATAAGGTGAAAGTTTTAGAAAGTGAAGAAGTGTTCTGGAGGCAATAAAATAACTTTTAGTGTGAAATTGAATACTATTGGGGCAAATTTTACAGTAACTAGAAGTAGCCTACAACATAATCATGAACCAGATCTGCAGAAGATAGATCGAAAAATTGTTTCTAACTCTTGTAAACGTAGAGCCAAAGAGAATATACTGAAAAACCACCAAAAATCATTCGCCAAGAGCTTGCAGCTAATTTGCCTAAAACAATTACTACGATTGATGTCTGTTACATAAGAAAAAATATATATAATTATCGACGAAAATAATGCCTGGTCGACTTCCTTCCAATATTGATGAGGTTAAAAAATTTGTGAAGAGCTGTGCTCAAAAGACAACCAAGGAGGAAAATTTTCTCTTTATATACTGTGTCAAACTATAACTGTATTTAGTTGTGAATGTGAAACAAATATAAGATTTTTAGCAACATTGAATTTTATACAGAGAGGGTCAAAATTATGGAATATATTCATTTTCTCTAAAATGGACTATTTTGTACAAAAAACCCCGAACCACGTCGATTTTTATTTGTAAATCACAATTTTTTGGCATATCTATATTTCATATTAGTGACGTCATCAATTAATCAATCAATCAATCAATCAATAATTACATTAATGTTTATATTACTGAATAGAGAATATAACACCCTTTCAAATAAGCTACCACACGACCCCTATTCCCATTTAAAAAAATCATTGATTACGTGATCACGCACAGGTTAGATGACGTTACTACTATGAAAATATAGGCCAAAAAATTGTAATTTAAAAATAAAAATCGACCTGTTTCGGGGTTTTTCTCCAAAATCGTCCGTTTTAGAGAAAATTAATTTATTCCATAATTTTGCCCCTCTCGTATATTATATGTATGGCACAATTATTACCCTACCACATATTATTTGCAATTATTCACTATTCATGGGCCAATTAATGGGCATTATATTTCTTTATTATACTGTTTGCTGTCAAACAAAAAAAAAACAGAAACTTAAAACAATCTTTTCTATTTGTTAAAATCAGAAATTTTTAAAGCTCTCGAAATTGAGTTTAATCCTAGTAAAGTTTTTGTGGATTTTGAAAAGGCTATATTTATACATGATGCAATCATTCAAATGTGTCCAAACACTGAAATACATGATTGAAGATTTCACCTAAGTACACCAAACTTGGTATAGAAAATTCAGTCTCTTGATTTAACATCAGAATATACAAATGATTCTGAAGTAGGCTCAAACATACTTTTGGCCTTACATTATATAAAACCGGAAGACGTATCAGATTGTTTTGTGTTTGATTTAATGTCATGCAAACTATAAAATGAATTTTTTTTATTACTGCAGTCTGCAAGTAAGCCGAGAAAAATGTAGAAAATTTACGTACGACTGGTCTATTATTTGACAAATAATGACATTATTTCGAAGTATATTAAGTACGATATAACGCCCAAGGGGGTGTTATAGAAAAATAACGCCCTATCGCCTATTAAAAAATAACGAGTTAAATACTGTCAAGTTGACAAATAAAACTCTAAGTAAAACTATGGTTACCACAATTACGTTACGACTATTTCTGGTAAATGTACTTATTCGAAAACTAATTAATTCAAAATTTATTCAAATTTTTTGCATATAAAGAATAATTTAGTCGGACATTAAACGTTGAAGGCATCACGGGTATTATAATAATAAAATAATAACGCTTTCGGTCAACGTATATACCTCGGGCCGAAGGCCCTCGGTCTATACACTATTGACCACAAGCGTTATTATCCTTATAATACCCTTGTTACCTTAATAACTATAATAAGATATCAGTCTAATCAAATGACTATAATGGATTTTGTAAAGTGTGTTTCTTATTATAGTAAATAATAAATAATAAGTTATACATTTTGCACATTATCTATATTATAAACTATTATTACAACGTAAGGAAATGAATGTCTTTTATTCGGATTTCGGATGCTTTCATAAAAATCATTCTTAAATAACATCTATATTTTTTATTTTATTACCTGAGTGAGTTGGTGAGGAAAATACCTACCGGATTAATACGAACCCTTAAACTTTGTGAGGAAAATACCTATCGGATTATATGGTTCTACTGGTTGGTGAGGAATTTACCTCCGCCCGAAAGATTAGATTATTACCGAGCGCCGAAGTCCCTTAGAATAAACAAAAAGTTTCTTTTGAACGAAATATTTGAAATTAAAAATCACACTAAATTTTCTCATTTTTTCACCCCTGTAACTTATTCAAATAAACATTAGGTATAGGAGTTTTCAGGGACTTTCGAGCCTCGGTAATAATGCAATCTTTCATTCTGCGTTTAAATTTTTCAAAAATACTTATTAGTTTTCGCAAGATTCGAAAAAGAAAATGAATGCATATTATAAAATAATATGGAGCGAAAGTTTGCGCCTATCCCCTAAGTTCGGTACTTGATTTTATTTGATTCTACCTTTTAACTATATATGGCCTTGACAAATTAAACCTAGTTCATTCAAGAAGTCTTAGGTGGATGACTGCTTTAAGTTTGCATTCCTAAATTATTATTATGATACTTACAATGAATAGTTATATAACTATCAGGGAACGCAAAATTTTACGAAAACCTCCAAAAAAATAAAGGAAGGATGAAAATTTGGGAATAGGTAGTTGAAATTGTCTATTATTATATAAGAAAAAGTTTACATTTCTACATCCCCTCCATTTTACAAAAATTGGAAAATACGGGGTGAAAAATTTTTTCTCGTGGGTGAAAAAATATACGTTCAAAATAAGTCCGGAATTCGATAAAAATGACTAATTCTAATTAAATTGTGTTCTATAGAGTTTTTTTACTAAGTCAATACTTTTCGAGTTATTTGCGAGTGAATGTGTTTATTTTTAACCAAGAAAAAATGTTTTTGGACGGTTTTTCGGAGGTAACTCAAAAAATAAGTATTTTAGCGAAAAAAATATTCTTAGTAAAAATACAGCTTATAAAAAATTTAAAAAAAATGGTGTATGCGTGAGGTCTACAGACCCAGTAGAAGCAGAGTTGCAGCTAATGAAATGTAGGTTATTCTTCGTCAAATTCCAAATCGAATATTTCAATGTGGAGCACTTTTCGGGGAAAATTCATTACAACTTTTTTAAAGTGTTTAAAAAAAGGTTTATTTAAAAAAAAAACTTGTAACATTAAAAGTAAGTGAGTTATGCTCAAAATATTGTTGGTCCCATATATTTTTTGGTAAAAAAATGGCGAAAATTACTCCTTAATTAGCTTCTCAAATAAAATTAATCGTTACCGCTTTACAAGTTACTTTACTTATGTATTGTTTATATTATCTAAGTTTCATTGGTTCAAAGTGCTCAGTTTTGAAAAAAAATGGGTTTAAAATAAAATATTTTTTTTTAATTCTGAAAAAAATCGTAATTGTTTAAGGAATTAACTTAAAAAGAATTAGGAATACCAAAAATCTCAAAGAGTAATAAAATGTACGTTTTGCTTTTCTGAATATTTTTGATTTTTTGTTTTCTTGTTAGACAAAAATTGGTTATGCCATGACTGTTCAAAATTTGCCTAAACTCGTGATTAGTTACTACTTTAAGCCATTTTAACTACAGCTTTTTCAAAACGAAGCACTTTGAACCGATGAAACTTACAGATCATATAAATAATACATAGATAAAGTAACTTGTGAAGTGGTAATATTAAAATTTATATGTGATGCTAATTAGGGGGTGATTTTCGCGATCTTTTTACCAAAAAATAAAAAGGACCAACAATATTTTGAGCGTAATTCACTTACTTTTAATATTACAAGTTTTCAATTTTTTATAGGCTATATTTTTGCTAAGAATATTTTTTTCGCTAAAATACTTACTTTTTGAGTTATCTCCGAAAAACCGTCCAAAAACATGATTTATTTTGTTAAACATTAACATATTCACTCGAAAATAACTCGAAAAGTATTATTCACTTACTTTTAATATTACAAGTTTTAAAAAACAAAAATGAAAATTTTTTTAAACACTTTCTACTGGGTCTACATACCTCATGTATACACCATTTTTTTTCAATTTTTTATAGGCTATATTTTTGCTAAGAATATTTTTTTTGTTAAAATACTTACTTTTTGAGTTATCTCCGAAAAACCGCCCAAAAACATGATTTATTTTGTTAAACATGAACATATTCACTCGAAAATAACTCGAAAAGTATTGACTTAGTGAAAAAACTCTATAGAAGAAAAGTTGTTTAGAATTAGTCATTTTATCCAATTCCGGTCTTATTTTGAATGTATTTTTTTCATTTTCGAGAGGTGGGTATTCCCCTTCATTTTCGTAAAATGGAGGGGATGTAGAATTGTAAACTTTTTCTTATATAATAATAGGCAATTCCAACTACCTATTCCCAAATTTTCATCCTTCCTTTATTTTTTTGGGGTCAGATTGTTCTTTGGTCGGGCTATAAGGTAAAGACATAAAATCAAGCTTTAAAATAGTAAATCACCACAAAAAAACATTGATCCTTACATTCCCTAGTCCACCTCTATTCACTTTACGCACACAAAAAAATAATAGTGAAGACAGATACTGCTTTTACCTGAAAAATCTCAGAAGGTACACCAATTTTGTGGTAAAATAGCATTTCTGGCGGAACAGCTGCTAAGCAGGACATAGATATTTTTGGAATCATGCTAGTGGGTGTGGTATGGCCGATTTTCTAATAAAAATTTTTGATTATCAGTTTACAAGCCAAAGGCCTTTTTGATTAGATGGTCAAGGTGATAAGATCACCTGTCTTGTTAAGAGAATTATCGCTTAATAATGATTATTAACACCTGAAGCAGGTAAAATTGACACTATCATTATAAATCAAACTTTCTATATATGGGGATTTTTTTATTTATTAGGAATTGTTGTAATACTATGTTGAATTGGTACTAGAAGTTAGAAACAATTATGAAAAATAAAGCTCTTGAAAATTAAGTTCAATGGACCATGATACATGATAGTGTGACGTCAAAACGTCAAAATTTTTCCAAACACGTTGTGTCTAGGGTATACGCTACCGTGTACGCAAATAAAAAAGTTAGGTAGAATTAACGTCATAACAAATATTTTTCTATCAAACAAACACTAAACATATCAAAATAGCGTGTATCAAAATATACAGTCACTGCCCACGCTAAATAGTCACTAGCTTGATGAAGTTTAACTTTTTTATTTGCGTACATTTTAGCGTGTACCTAGACACAACGTGTTTGGAAAACTTTTTTTGACGTTTTGACGTCACGACTATCACGGTCTATTTCTTTTGATTTCGTTGTTAAACTACAATTCTTATGGACCGTGATAGTGTGACGTCAAAACGTCAAAAATTTTCCAAACACGTTGTGTCTAGGTATACGCTAACGTGTACGCAAATAAAAAAGTTAGGTAGAATTAAAGGTCATAACAAATATTTTTCTATCAAACAAACACTAAACATATCAAAATAGCATGTATCAAAATATACAGTCACTGCCCACGCTAAATAGTCACTAGCTTTATGAAGTTTTTTATTTGCGTACATTTTAGCGTGTACCTAGACACAACGTGTTTGGAAACCCTTTTTTGACGTCACGACTATCGCGGTCCATTACGTCAGTTTTACTGACGTGGATGTTTCAGAACTCATACCAGATGTCATACCGTTACCTATTCTCGTTTGTTTTCAATATGAATTTGTCTTATATCACTGTATTTGTTTTTTACATCAACTACGGAATGATTCTTCACACCGCTATAGAATAAAATACTGCTCCAAATAAAATAAACTTTATTTTTTCAAGAAAATTATGAACGCATGCATAATACCGTGTGTCCATGGATGGGATGACCAATAGGAAAAACTTCTTTATTTTCAATTTTAGAGAAAAATGTCATTCTTGATAAAAAGTTTTGCTTGTTCTAAAACCCCATAAAACGAAATAAAGTTCAAGTTTTTCAAAACCTGCTTTGTAGCCAATTTTATTAGATCCCTATAAATTTTTTCACTAAGTTCGAAATCGTAACAATAATCTAGTGTTGCTAAGCTACAATGTAACTTAATAACTGTAAACCCGTTAAATAATTTGCGAATTATCATTTTTTTTGACAACTCTAATCAACAAAGAATTTATCTTGTGAACTGTCATTTTTGATAAATATTTTGCTTGTTCTAAAACCCTATAAAAAGAAAACAGTACATTTTAATGTCAATAACAAACCAATAATAAACAATATAGGAAAACTAATAGTAAATAAAAAAACAACTATTCGACGTAGCTCCACCATCTTCAAAAAATCTCTCCACCCTATTTTTTAAATTCTTTCTCATTGAATTTCTTTATCAGTTTCTTCAATCCATTCCGCGTAACGATTACATCTGGATATTTTTCATTGAACATTTCAATCGCATGTCGGTATGAAACAGCTCCAATTCCATAACACTGTACAAGATAAATTATTTGTTGGATGCTTAACAATGTTTTATCGAAAGAGAATGATTGTAGCTTAGCAACACTATACTATTGTTACGATTTCGAACTTAGTGCAAAAATTTATATGGATTTACATAAAATTCGCTACAAAATTAAGCAGTTAAGTATTTTCTATGGGAAATAAGCCACAATTTTACTTATATAATGGCTTATTTCCCATAGAAAATACTTAATTATAAAAATGCCACAAGGAAATAGCTTCAGAACAACATTAAAAATTAAGCAGGTTTTGAAAAACTTGAATTTTATTTCGTTTTATAGGGTTTTAGAACAAGCAAAAATTTTTACCAAAAATGACATTTTTCGCTAAAATTGCAAATAAAAAAGTTTTTCCTCTTGGGCACCCCATCCGTGGACACACTGTATTAAAAACATGGCGGAGTTTCTTACAAAATCCTTTAGAACTGAATTATAAAAAACTAGCATTGGTAACTAAAAAATATGTAGTAAAATAATGTTGAAAGCACTTGAAAGTAGAATAATTGGATGAACTTGCTGCCATACTAATAGAGAAAGAATACTGAATGGACTGCTTTTAACTATAGAAACGTAAAGATTGACATGCGGTACATGATACCGCAAGAAAACTTTACGTCAACGTAGCTCAAAGACTAAACCATACTAAAACTGCAGAAGTTGGGATCAGGTAAGATTACACACGACTTGAAGGTACACATACGGTCTTCTAGAAATCTTTTATAAAACAAGTTTAACAACAAAATATATTTTCAGCGAAGTATGACATACCCCATGTCAGTGGTTAAGGGTTAATATTTATTGTGTTATAAAGCTAGTACACGCTTACATGACTTTTGTTTCCCACACATAGAGCTCCAACATTGAAACGATGATATAGGACAAAAAAAAAGAATACATAATCATTATAAGGTACTAAGTTGCTTATAAAAAATATTCGAAATAAAGACGCAAATATGATTTTCCAGGGGTGTTGTGGTAGACATAAGGTTTGTTTCAACACAACGAGAACCGTCATGATGTAAAGTTCACGTAAATAAAGCTAGACTCATATTATCATGCCCGGCACGTACCGTTTCGTTTCCGAAAAATATTGATTTTAATGTTTTTAAATATGAACAATTCATACTGTCCGGAGCGTATAGTATCATACATTTCTTTGTTAAATCAGGTTTTTCGGAGACTACGCTAGATGACAGATGGATCAATGGATGGACAGATCAATTAGAAATTATCAGAAATCGGTAATAATAAAAATATAAGCCAACTATTGCCATTTAGGGATAGTTTCATATTATTAGTACAAAATATGACTAACAAAATATACCTCAAGTTACCTAGAACTCACCTAGGACCTACAATGAAAATGTTACAAACGGGCATAGGTAAATTGAGTCCCGTATACCTGAATTAAGAAGGGTCAAAATATTTAGATGGCCGAATTGAGTCCCGGGCATCGTAATCCTTCTAATTACCTTTTAATAGCTTTTTAATTTGTAAGTATTTTATTGGTTATGCATTTATGGTAATCAAATAAAAAGTAATATGTATACCACAAAATATTTAGTATAGAGTGCGATCTATCTGTATACGATACAGTGTTAAGTTGATTACCAATGAAAATCGTTCTTAGTGAAAAAGAAAAACAATAATTGATTCTGTTGAATGGCTTCAAACATCGTTTTCAAAATTATTTAAAAAATGACGGCAAGCGTTGGATTTGTTGTGCGCAGACGAAAGAAAAATGTAAAGCATTTTTAAAAACCCAAGGGGACAACGTAGTGACGGAAATTATGGATGACCACAATCATAGTTAATTAAACGAAGATGTACTCAATCGTCAAATGTTAGTAACTCCTTGAAGTGAAAGACCGTAGAAGATATCAGTGAACGACTTATGAAAATGGGGGATATGAAAATTTTGCATGAGGAATTACGAAATGGCAATATTAGTACCTTGGCTACCAAAGATGTGGAATTGGTCAGAAAAATATGTATAACGCCCGACGATCTCTTCTGCCTAAATTTCCAAAAAGTATGGAAGAAACTCATGAACATTAAAACATTTCCAGTGAATACCAACAAAAAGGAGGATTTTCTAATGGTAAACGACATACAAAAACCAAATTATTGTTTTATTACAACAGTAATTGAACTTTTGAATATTGCTCAAAGTTTTTTATGCAAATGTTCTCCATCCATGATCTAAAAGAAGATCATTATATACCTTTGGTTTTCTTCTTATTGCCAAATAGAAAAAAACATACATATACATAGACTCGCATTTAAATACCTTACTTAGCACAGATTTAGCATGTAAATGTGGTTATATTGTTTACTGTAAATATTTTAGGATTGCATTTTTGTAATAAAATTATATGTTATAAAATAAATTATTGTTTTCTCATTCCTAGAAAACATTACGTACACCGACTAAGCCCCATGTAGGCACGGGACTCAATTTACCCATCTTCGGGACTCAACTCGGCTATTGGAAAGACGGATTATAAATTCTGGGACTCAATTAGGTTACTCCGTTACAAATTTGTTACATTGTCAAGAAGAGGGTTAAAGCCCGTGTTGATTATCATTTGGTGTGTCAGATAACAGGAAAATTCCAAGAAGACATTCCTTGGTGTAATGAAAGATCAATTCTATGAAGATCTCAAAATAGCATACAATAATTATGCCAAAAATGATCTGCCAAAGACATGGTTGTGGGAAGCACATGTTTTAATCACAAGCATATCTATAAAGCAACTAAGATATCACCAGATGGAAACACCACAAACCAAATCGAACAAGTTATAATTATTGACTGCAGGCACTTCCTAATGGACGCCAGAACCTGGACAGTCAACCAGTCGAGCACGAAAATTTTGAACAATTGCAAGAAGGGTTTGAAATTAGTGCAGATATTAAAATGGGCTAGATACACTGCTAGGATGTTAGATAATGAGTACACGAAGATATTGACATTCTCAAACCCAGAGGGCAGAAGAAATAGAGAATGACCGGGTTGAAGACGGATTGATGATGTGAAAGAACACCTTAAAATAATAAGGGGCAGAAGATGGAGGGAAGCTCCTAGGAATCGACGGAAGTAGCGACTTCTCTGCGAGCATGCAAAGATCCACCGAGGATTATCTAGCCAATTATGATGATGATGATCTCTAGAATAACCTTCTAGTAGAGCATAGATGTGGATTGTCGTTCGCATCTATTACTATGTTTAGTTGTCATCATTCGATCTTCGCTTGTCCACTGCTGGACATAGATCTCCCTCATAATTTTCCATCTATTTCGATCTTGTGCCTCTTGCATCCAATTCCTATGACAACGTTTTAGATAATCAGTTCAACGTGTTGGTGGACGACTTCTGCTTCGGTAGGCATCATCTCTTGGTATCCATTCCAGTATCCGCTTTGTCCATCTGGTATCTGTCATTCTAGCCACGTGACCTGCCCAGTTCCATTTCAGTGTTGCTATTCTCTCCACTGTATCAGCCACTCCTGATCTTTGTTGTAGCTGGCGGTTTGGGATCTTGTCTCGTAGTGAAACGCCCAACATAGCACGCTCCATCGCCCTTCGAGACACACGGATCTTTTGCACTGTTCTCCTGTTTAGCTGTAAGGTTGGCTTACTGCCAAGAAGTCAGTGGATCTCAATTTGAGCTTCTTATTTAGACTCTATTTTATTTAAATAACCAGTACTTTTGTTACTTCTCTTTAAAATGTAAACATGGTCTCTTTAAATTGTCCAACTAATTACGTATTTGACTTTTAACACCTTGTATATTAAATACTACGAACTTTAAAAATCGACCCCTGTTTCGGCATTTCTTTCTACTACGTCGCATTTCTGAAATGTTGAGGGTGGGTCCTTTTCAAGATAACACGTATATCGGCAATGCCATGAGTAGAACATTATTTTAATTAACTAACTTTTGCATGCTGCTCTTAGTCTTAACCTGCACGGAATATGCATATGCATATATCAAACACGAATTACTCTGAAGCGTTTAAAATTATATCAAAAATAGTAAAGATTGTATTATCCTGATAATACCTTTAACATACACAGTATATGCAAATAAAAATAATAGGCCTGGATCCCGCGTACCAAAAAAAGTTTATTAATAGCAAGCTGAAAATTTGTTAATAGCTTAACGGTATCTAGTCGGACAAATTTTGATGTACGGGAACACTGGAACAGGGGAAGTTTTAATTGTGGAACAGGTTACAAGTTTCGAACGTCAGACTACGAAAACGTCCCATGTATTTTGTCGGACACAGAACTTCCAACTGATTTGTTACCTTTTCATCAGACTGCTGTTTACCACCAACATAATTCCTGTCATTTAATATATGTTCTACGTGTCGGACTTCTTAAAATGCCCAACATATCTGTCGGAGAAACATTTTTTCATACATTACATAATATAAAGTTTACTATTGAATAAACTTGAAAACAATCTGCTAGTTTTCAAAATCATAAACTCGTCAGGATGACACGTTCAACAATTAAAACCACGTTCCACAAATAAAACTTCCCCTGTTCCAGTGTTCCCATACATCAAAATTTGTCCGACTAGACACCGTTAAGCTATTAACAAATTTTCAGCTTGCTATTAATAAACTTTTTTTGGTATGCGGGATCCAGGCCTATAAATGCATCTACATATTTAAAAAAAATCTAGATGAAATTACTATAATTTATCGGCTTATATTTATAAAGCCGCATCTATGATTATTTCTTTAAAGTTTAATATGCGTAACAATAGCAAATTAAATATATAATACTCGACTGATCATAAACGCTTGGAAAATTTATAATAAATACATGCAAAACCGTATTCATTGGGATTGCACAATATAGAAATTGGCCAGGTTGCCAATAATCCGTGGATAATTCGTACTGAAATTACTAAATCTCGTTTTTCTAATATAATTTTTTTGAAAATATTACCAAATGTACCGATAGTACCAAACTTATATTCAAATATTGTGTGTATTTCATTGTTTTGTATTCAAATTTCGTGATAATGAGCTCAATGCTACAGGGACTTCTTTGAACTTGACAGCTTGTTTTTATCGGCGCACATGGATTCGCTCCCAACCCCTATAAAACCACTTTTATTGTACATGAGTTGGCTCCGAAACTCATACCCGAAAGTTAAGTTATGACCGAAGGGTTAGGTCTTCCTACCTGAACCCGGGAGCGAATCCTTGTGCAGCCGTTTTTATTTCTTCCAATCTATAACTTGCTGTTAATCAATAACTTTCTCTCCAATTCACCGCTCCCACAACATATCTACCTATATAGTTTCACTGCATCGTCCCTTTATTTCTTTTCTTGGTCGTCCTCTTTTTAGAGTCGCCCATCTATCTAGAATCTAGGTCTTTCTTTGTATGCGTATGTTTTGTGTAATTTTTGTCTTCCATACAATTCGCTTTTCTCTTTGCCATATTCTTTCTATCACTTTGATGTACTCAAAAGCACTTTTTGTGCCGTATTTATTAAAAGTCCTCCCAAATATATCTGTTCTCCCCTTCATGTAATTTATTTTGTCTTCATTTATATTTAGGGTGACCAAACGTCCCAAAAAAACGGGATTGTCCCGTTTTTTAACGATTTGTCCCGGGGTCCCGAAAAAGTCTCTCGGGACGCCTAAATGTCCCGTATTTGCGTTGGGTTAATTTTATGTATCTGATTTATTTTCTCTCTTTAATTCTTCTTCAATGTCGCCATTTGTTTTCATTCTTATTTCTCCCTCTCTTGTTACATTGTTGACCAGTATTGTTCTCATTATTTTTCTTTCAAATTTCAGAAGGCTATCTTCCTCTTTCTTGTCGTTGTTTCGTCGTCTAATGTTTTTGATCTCTTAGAAATCGAAGGTCTTTGTTTCCATTGATCTCCTTAGAAGTTGTTCCGTTGAAACTGATCCTTGGTCTGGTGTTCTTTAGCCTCACTGTTAGCATATTATGTCTTAATATTTCTGGGATTCCAACATTCTCTAGCTTCTCCATCATTTTCGTCCCATTGATTGTATCAAACGCGCTTTTGAAATCTATGAATATTCGGTGCGTTTCTCTGTTGTATTCTCTCGATTTGTGAATTATTTGCTCCACTGTAGGCATGGAATTAATCGTCGCGCGTCGGCCTGCCCGGTCTGCACCCGTTTTGATATTCTCCTAATATTCGTTGAACGGATGATTTAAGTCTCATGTTTAATATGTTTGCGAGAATGTTATATTATATGGTGTTTTAATTAAGTTATTGATCTGTAATTCTCGCACTCCTCCCGATCTTCCTTTTTTATACAGTGATGAGTGCGCTAATAACCGGCAAACTAACGCAAAAGATGGAAAACACATTAAGTTGTGAGATAAAAAGAAATAAAACTAGTGGAGGTGGGAGATTTAGCGATAAAAACCTATAAATTTACATTCTACTTATTATTTCCCACCTTTAGACGCATCGGACGAGTTTGGCAACTGCCAGTGTGAGAATGAGAGTTTTAGTTGGTATACTCCTCTGATTAGTGATGTAACGAATATTCGTATTCGCATTCGCATTCGCGAATATTCGCATATTTTTGAATATTCGCATTCGCATTCGTATTCGCAAAATTTGTGCGAATGTTTTGCGAATATGAATATCAGAAAAAAAGTAATTTGAAGATAATATTATTAGGTTAATAAAATCAAAATATATTCACTTCTCATCTTATTTTTTATTAAGAGGAAACAGTAGCGATCAACAGGTAGCGAAAACGCGTTCCAAGTTTGCGGCTGTAATTTTGAATATTTTTTCGAGGTATTTGGCGCACGTATTCGTAATATAATAAAGAATGGCGGTACAGAGTCCAATTTGAAAAATATATTAGTATGTGGAAATTACTCTAATTAAATACAATATTAAAAAAACGAACCTGCACCTCCATTAAGAAGAACAAAAAAATACACTTTCTTCAAATAAACTTTTTTATCCGATGCCTAGATTTTGTGTCATTTTGGAACTACAAAAATTTTTTATTTCATTAGTATAGTTTATTTCACCTTAAGGAAAGGTAACTTAACTTCATATAATCACATTATCAGCCTTTACTTTATTTTATTATTTGGTCTTTTTTATTAAGCCTTAAGATTCCTTAAGAATCAGATTTTACAGATTCAAAACTGAATATTCGCATTCGCATCCGCATTTGCGAATGTCGTAGCAGATATTCGCATTCGTATTCGCGAATGTTAAAAAAATGACATTCGTTACATCACTACCTCTGATACGTCTAAAGGTGGGAAACAAAAAATAGAATGTAAGTTTATAGGTTTTTATCGCTAAATCTCCCACATACACTAGTTTCATTTCTTTTTATCTCACAACTTCCACTGCTATTTCATCTTCTCCTGATGTTTTTCCGTTTCTTAGGATTTTAATATTTGTTTTTTTGTACTTCTGTAAAAATTTCTACTTCGTCGTTATCTTCTACAACCTTACTTTTTCATCGCAGTGAGTTTCCTTCATAGTAAATAGCATTTTTTTGTAATATTATTCCCATGTTCTGCTGATTTGTTTGTCTTCAAATACGGTTCCTCCTTTTTGGTTTTTTAGTCCTCTTGTGTCAATGCTGAGCGTATTTTTTGTTGCTCTGACTTTTTTGTAAAATTTTCTTATTTTATGGTTTTCTCTGTCTTTTTCAATATCTATCCTCCAGCGAAACCAGTCATTTTTCTTCTTTTTATTTATTGAGTTTGCTTTGTTTCTCGCTATTTTGTATTCTTCCCTTGGCAGTGGCGCACTTAGGAGGTGGGGAGTTTGGGGGTTAAACCCCTTTTCCGCCAGGGCATATGAAAAATATAATTATGAAGAATCGTAGGAAAATGCAACCCCCGCCCCCCACAGAAAAATTCTAGGTGCGCTACTGCTCCTTGGATGTGTCCCGTTTTTTCAAGTTTATGATTTGGTCACCCTATTTATATTATGTTAGGCGTAAACTATATTCCATCGCCTTATTTTCAAGATTCATTGCCTTCTCCAATATCTATTTTTGTCGTTCACCACGTCATCTGCGGAGAGAATAGTGTATTGTTAATGAAAAAGGATTAATAATTATATTTTTTAACTCCACTTCCTCTCAGATATTGTCGTTTCTAAAACCAGATTATGTACACAAATTCGTTGACAATGGATCATGAATCGCCCTGACTCAGACCTTTAGACGGTGAGTCAATGATTGAGTAGCTTACCTTTGATAAATCTTTAATATTTGGTTTGACTAGACATTTTAATTAGTTTTATTAACTTTATGTAGTTTCAGTTAGTGGAAGAAGCGATAAGAAATTTCAGCTAGTTTTTTTAGAAAAAGGTCAGATTTTGCTTCTTATGGTGCCGTAAAAATATCATGGTTAAAGAACCTGGGGAAATGGTTCTCCACAACAACAACTAATCTATATAAAGCATCAGTTAATAAAATAATTATAGCCAGAATGATCGCCAATATTCGAAACGAATCGGCACCAAGGAAGAAGATTTTGCAGTTTACTTAAATATATATTAAGAAATTAAAAATATGCTCTTTTATAGAGAAATTAACACTAGTAGCATTATACATCACATTATATTAATTAGATATATTTAGTTTTTCGGATAAGAAATATGTACAAACTAAAATTATTACAATTGAGAATCTTTAGGTTCTACGCAACCATGAAATGCGATAAAAGAAAGGAGACCCAAGAAAACTATTGACATTGTTGTCAAATTTCCTATGTTAAAATGTAATACTTCTCTAAAATTTAGTAAAAAACAATAGGTACCAGAAAACAATATCTTTAATAAAATAAAGAAAAGACGAGATCAAATAATAGATGCTACAAAAGACAGGATTACAGGATTGACGAAAAAGAAAACCTATAGACATAGGCAGCGGAATAAGACCGTGGAACTTAACATTGAGCCTTATGCTCTTGAATTTAATCATGAATCATGGTTGAAATCATCAAAAGTGTCAACAAAAAAAGAGGATAGAGAATGCAAAAAGAAAGAGCAAAATAATGTAATATGATAATTTCATCTCAAAAAACTAAAACAATAGTAATCAGCAAAGAATCAATCAGATGTAAAATAGAAATTGATGGAATAGTCCAGGGTAATAAGGTTTTTTCCATGACACTTGAACAGCCAATGTACTGAAGCGTTTTTTCGACAGGTAATACCTATAAGAGCAAATTGTAACTATTTCCTGCGTAGGATCTGGCGGCCATTTTTATTTATAAACAATTAAGTGTCAAAAATGGCGTTTCCCCCTTTTTTTCAAATCAACGGAAAACAGTGAAACTTATGATTTTTTTAGTACAAATATCTTCGAGATTATGGAATAAGTTTTAAAATGGCGTATTACAAAGTTTGATATACTCATTTGTTGTTAATATAATTGCGAAAAAAGGTCGGAATTGCAAAAAAAGATATTTTCTCAATAACTATTTTAAAAATTAGTGTACAGCTTCGAAATTTTTGTCAAATGAGGGTTCTTTGGTGCTTAATATGTGATAAAAATTTCAAAGCGATTCATTCAATTGTTTAAATTTTATTCAAATTGTTTATCACAGACAGCATTTTTTTTGCAATAACTTAAGTCAGAAAAAAATGACCTTAGAACCATTCCACAGATGTCAAATGAAAGATCATGAGCTGTATTTTCAACTTGGTTTTGAAAAAAGTGAATAAAAAATGCATTTATTAGTAATAAATAATTATGCAAAAGTATCGTAAATCTTTTCTTATAAACTTTTTATTTTGTTATATAAGAAATTATACAAATTTATTACAATATTTTATCAATTATGATATAGATAACATTACTTGGTAGTTGTGCACTTAAAACAGGGTAAAAAAGTAAATTTTTTTGGAAAAAATTATTCAAAAAGTTTATAAAGAAAAATTGACGATACTTTTGCATAATTATTTATTACTAATAAATGCATTTTTATTCACTTTTTTAAACCATGTTGAAAAAGTAGCTCATGCTCTTTCATTTGACACCTGTGGAATGGTTCTAAGGTCATTTTTTTCTGACTTTGTTATTGCAAAAAAATGCTCTCTGTGATAAACAATTTGAATAAAATTTAAACAATTGAATGAATCGCTTTGAAATTTTTATCACATATTAAGCACCAAAGAACCCTTATTTGACAAAAATTTCAAAGCTGTACACTAATTTTTACAACAGTTATTGAGAAAATATTTTTTTTGCAATTCCGACCTTTTTCCGCAATTATATTAACAACAAATGAGTATAGCAAACTTTGTAATACATTTTAAAGCTTTTTCCATAATCTCGAAGATATTTGTACTAAAAAAATCATAAGTTTCACTGTTTTCCGTTGATTTGAAAAAAAAAGGGGAAATGCCATTTTTTGACAGTTAATTGTTTATAAATAAAAATGGCCGTCAGATCCCACGCAGGAAATAGTTATAATTTGTTCCTATAGGTATTACCTGTCGAAAAAACACTTCAGTACCCTGGCTGCTGAAGTGTCACGAACAGGGTATATTTTTGTCTTATTACCCTGGCCTAGAATCAGTATTGAACAAGTAGGTAATGGAAATAAAATACCTTGGAATTACACTGTCCAGCTATGGAGATTTGGACAAAAAAGTGAGAGATCAAGTACGTACAAAAAGCGAACAGATTGACAGGATGCCTTAATAACACTACATAGGTTTATGGTGAAACCGACAGTTAACACTGAGATGAAATAAAGCAAACGTAGGATCAATAATGACATATGCATCAGAAACTAGAACTGAGAGCAACAACACAAAGGCTACTGGAAACGGCAGAGATGAAAGTAGTGAGAAGAATTACAGGAAACATGCTGAGAAATCGAAAGAGGAGTGAATATATTAAAAGAAAATGTAACGTACAGTGTATAAACGAATGAGTACTTAAATAGAAAAAGAAAAGAATGGGATAACTTAAGCAGAATAAGGGAGGCCCATGTGGTCACTAGCAAGAGATAAATAACCAATTGGCAGAAGAAGTACCGGACGACCGCGCAAAAGATAAAGTGACAACCTTCCATAAAGGTATCAATCCGCCAAAGAACAAACGGAATTGGTTATAAAGAGGAAGAATAATACATACTTTTGTATTGCGAATATTATGTTCTTTGTTAGTGGAAATATTTTGTTGGAACTACATTATGTTCGTCTGCTGTATTTTGATCAAATGAAAACTATCTTAACAACAACGAAAGTCACCCAATTTCTATATTTATCCTTTTACAAGTTTTAGCAATCTATAATTCAAAGATTTTACGCTACCTGCTCGCAAAATTTAAAGTAGTAGTCTATCGAAATACATATCACTGAACAGATCCAGACCAGACCTAGAATAAGACACTTTCGCTTTCGGTCTCTCTTTGTCATGGCCTATTCTCATTGTAATTTTTTATAAAAGTTTTACAGAAACAGCAACTTTTTTAAATAAAAAAAAATTGTTTTTGGACTATCCTTAATTACTGACGTGAACAATTTCATATAAATTATTTAAAATATATCTATCTCGATGTTACAAAAACTGAAGGATAGTATACAAAAAAAAGTAAATTTGGCAACCTCGCAACCAACAACCATCACCATCCATCGTAGCTGCAGTTTTAACGGAGGTCAGCAACCGCGGTACCAACCAGCCAGAGCGGTACGACTTGTACAACGGACGCCGCCGACCAAGAAGAAGAACTTTCTGGGCTTCAAAGAACTCGCCGCCCACCATTCACTGTCCCTCTTTCCCCGTCCATCGGCTCAAGGGACTGCCTGCGGTGATGGACATGGGTGAGGAATAGAGATGGCACAACACTAAATTTATTTGTTTAAATTTACAGAATTATTAGTGGAAATTTGTAAATTATTTAGTTCAGAGAAACACGGAAAAAAATATCCTGTTGGTGACACAACCCCCTCCAGGCCGAGACCAAATTTTTTTAGTAGTATGGACATCTAAAATAATAACCTATATGTTTCCTGCAGCCGATTTTGATAATATACATAGTTATAAACAAATGAAGATAAGACGCTTTTTCCGTCTATTACCAAAAAGTTAAGCATTTTAAACAAATTTGAGAGTAAGAAACTCATAAATCGTATAAAAAAACTTCAATATGAAAAATAAATCATAAATTTTGAGATTTTATAAATATTCATAACTTATGTAAAAATTAACATAGAACCTTCTTATTAAACGGAATGCTGAGACTTCTGGTGCTTAAATCATACCCTAAATTTCAAAGCAATTGGTCAAATAGTTTAAAAGTTATTTAATTTGTTTATCCCAAATTAATTTTTTTTGCAACACTAAAGTCAGAAAATGATGAAGTTGCAGTAATACTTTGGAAAGTTTATAAAAGAAAAAGATTTACAGTATTAATTTAATTAAACAAATATGACAGAAAATAATTCTAAATATTGCAAAATTATTTTGCAAGAACATGTGAATTAAAAAAGGGGGGGCTAACTTCGTCCCTAATTGTTCTAGGGCAATTGTTTTTCTTTCTAAATGTGTATAAAAATTCAGTCTTTCTATATATGAAAAAATAATTTTTCTACAGGTAACGGTTAAAAAGTTATTGTAATTGTTTATAAGTAAGCAAAAAATCGACATGTTTTTGCAAAATAATTTTACACTATTTAAAATTACTTTTTGTCAATTTTTTTAACAGGTTAATAGGTAACCTCATAATTTCCTGACTTATAGTGTTGCAAAAAAATGAATTTGGGAGAAACAAATTAAATAACTTTTAAACTAGTTGACCAATTGCTTTGAAATTTAAAATGTAATTTAAGCACAAGAAGTCTCAGCATTTCGTGTAACAAGAAGGTTCTAAATCTCAAAATCTCAAAATTTATGACTTATTTTGCATTTTTCTAAGTAACAAATTATAAGGATAGACATATTCAGAGAAGTTTATATATTGAAGTTTTTTATATGGTTTATGAGTTTCTTATTCTCAAATTTGTTTAGAATGCTTCACTTTTTCGTAATAGACGAAAAAAGAGAAAATTTATCGTTTTTTGATCGTCATTTGTTTATAACTATGTATATCATCAAAATCGGCTGCAGGAAACATATAGGTTATTAATATAGATATCCATACTACTCAAAAAATTTGGTTTCGGCCTGGAGGGGATGTGTCACGTGAAAAATCATATTTCTCTGGACTAATTGTATTATGTTCATATGGGAGTAATCCACAATTGGTTGTAATAAAAATTGCATTTTTAAGTAATGTTTGACAAAGAATATAAATACTTGGGGAGTAACTTCAACAAATACCGGATCAGATTAAACGGATATAATTAATAAAATAAAAAACAAAAAAACAATAACCTGACAATTATTAAAGTAGTACATAATACCAGCTATCTAAGAAATATTAATATTCAGCTCAGCAGAATACTATTTTTGGAGGATTTGAATTTCATAAACAATGGATCTACAGTAAAACTCATTTATTTGCAACCGCGAAGAGAAGACACGACAGACGTTGATGCGGTGCAAGTGACCTTGAGGATTTCAGTTAAATCTGTTCAGTTATACCTGTTGTATGAAATAATGATCCCTTGGTTATGTAATTTCGCACCAACAATAGCACTTCGCTGAGCTGAATATTAGCGAGTCTCTTAGATATCTGGTACGGGTAAACAGCCGATATGGCGAATATGGGGCGACGATATTAAAAGCAAAACTAAAGAACAAATATGTATATAGGACATTAGTGGAAAGCTGCTCACTGTATGGCTCAAAGACGTGGGTGACAAAAGAATGGAAAACACAATAAATGAAATGAAAATGATGTTTTGGAGAAGAATCTGCAGATTACCACTAATGACCAAAGTGAGGAATCAACGAGTTAGAAAATTAATAAATGTGAAGGAGACACTAAATGATGAAATATAAAAACGAAAATTACTATGGTATGGACATATGCGAAGAATGGACGAGACAAGAATACCGCTAAGAGCTTGAAAATGGAAACCAAATAGGAGGAAAAGAGGGCGCCCTAGGGTACAGTGGAACGAACAAATAAACACAGCAATGGAAAAATAATACCTCACTGAAGAAGATGTTTACGATAAGAAGAAATGGCAATTGGGAAAACGCCAAACAGAGTACGTTGTGTAAAGCCACGGATAAGTAAGTAAAATTAATGTTTGACGTTTCGATTTACACTTCGAAAATGTAAAATATATTTTTTTAAATAATCTTTTTTTTTGAAAAAAGATTTCCGGAGGGACCGAGAAAGGACAATAATAAAACGAAAATGATGCTAACAATAGAATAAATAAACATATTTAGAAGTATAGCAGCCAAAAAATAGTAATGGAAACAAGTATTAAATAGAAAGAACTAAAAAAAGACAAAAATAACAAAATACAAATTGTACTTTTAGGAAAAAATATTTAGCAATAGTTGATATAAGTTTAAACTCCGCCATTGCCTGGTCCCAAGTCCAGGATGAGAAAGGAGGAGGGTTGTGCGTTGGGCTATAACAACCCAACCACATAAAAAATATTTTGTTATGGAATCGTCAAGATGCCTCGGAACTGGACTGAATAAAACGATGGATACGAGAAAGGATATAAGTTTAATGGATAATAAGTATTCCTGTCGTTTTATAGTTACCGATTTATATGTAGTTAATTTTCATTAATTTTTAGATAAATTTTATGTTTATACCTTATTATGGAACTAGTTCCAAATTTTATATTGACTAAGTCAAGTTACATATATAGAAAATTAAACGTACAATGGTCACAGACAGTCACAGAAGTTTTAATAAAAACAAATAAAGAGAGCAGATTCTATATCAGCCAAACAGGAGTCATCATTAGCTCTAAAACTCTTTGTATGTTTTCAGATATTCCACTATTTCCATGTATGTAAGTTTGGGTATTCCTTATTACGTTCTTTCTACTGGTGCACCTATTATTTTCTTTCATGGACGTATAAATAAAAATGTTTGCTTTGGTATTTTACTCTCCTTACCTTCAGCCAATTCAGTAAACTTACAATCTTTATAAATGTTACGAGTTCTTTCTATGTTTTTTATAATTCAACAAGTTTAATTGGACGTAAGTCATAGGTTTTCCCCCAAAGTAATCGAAAGTAGAACTGGAAATCGATATTTGAACGCTTCGTGTAACTTTGCGCCGATTGATAAACGATTTTACTAATTTTGAGTAATTTTTGCTAAACTTTGGGTCATCATTGTTTAAACAGAAATGACTTCAAAACCGAAACTAAAGATTCAAACTCAACTTTTCAATACGCTTCGATTGATGTGTTACATGTAATATTTCTGCACTTCTGGTTAGAACTTTTTAACCGGAAATTATATAAAAACCAAAATTTTACATTTGTTCTCATCTTGCTAAGGCACGTCGAATGATATATCGCTTATACTATTTCGGTGACTTTAAAACAGTTCATACGGTTGCAACTCTACAACCGGAAGTCCGATGTCAAATTTCTCAGCTTTAATACCATCCTTGGGCTATAAGCTTTTATTCGACACCTCATATGTCATTCTATCTGTATTAATAACGGAGGAGATAGACATACGGGCAGACAGTCATGAAACCGGAAGTATATATTTGTTCTCTTCTTGCGAAGTCGCGTCGAATAATATATCACTTGTATTATTCCGGTGACTCTAAAACAGTACTTCTGGTCGCATTTCTAAAACCCTATGTCAAGTTTCTCAACTTTCTTGTCATTCTTCCTGTTATAGCGGAGGACCTATATTCGCAGTCGGACGGACAGACAGACTAGGTCAAATTTCTCACCTTTAATACCATCCTTGGATTATAAGCTTTAATTTGACATCTCATTTGTCATTCTACCTAGTAAAATGACGAAGGAATTATATTCGCGGTCGGACGGATAGACAGCCTAGGTAAAATTTCTTACCTTAATTACCATCCTTGGATTATAAGCTTTCATTTGACACCTCATTTGTCATTCTACCTGGTATAAGGACGGAGGAGTTATATTCGCGGTCAGACAGACCGACGGCCAGACAGCCTAGTTAAAATTTCTCACCTTTATTACTATCCTTTGATTATAAGCTTTCATTTGACACCTCATTTGTCATTCTACCTGGTATAAAGACGGAGGAGTTATATTCGCGGTCGGAGAGACCGACAGACAGACAGCCTAAGTAAAATTTCTCACCTGTAGTACCATCCTTGGATTATAAGCTTTCATTTGACACCTCATTTGTCATTGTAGCTGGTATAAGGACGGACGAGTCATATTCGCGGTCGGACAGCCTAGGTAAAATTTCTCACCTTTAGTACCATCCTTGGATTATAAGCTTTCATTTGACACCTCATTTGTCATTCTAGCTGGTATATTGACGGAGGAGTTGTGATCACAGACAGACAGACAGACAGACAGACAGACAGTCATACAGACGGACAGACGGACGTGGATAATTCAAAGTTTTCACATTTTTTCAAAATTTGGTGAAAACAAAATTATATCGCTACGTCATATATCATGTCCTCTACATATACCTACGCTCAGCTAGATTTTTCTTTCAAAGATAGTAGTTTTTCAGAGATTTTTTGAGTGTCTATATCTCCGATCCATATACAAGGACGTTTTATAAGGGTTTTGTGAACAGACTCATAATTTTAGTACTTTTTCATAATTTACATAACGAAATCAATTTTTTTAGAAAATAATTAACGAATTACTATTAAAAAATACTAGATTCTTTGTAAAAGGTATATTTATTAATTATATCACTACTAATGTAAACAATCACAAAAAAAAAACATTTAATTGTAATCTAGTGTTTTAAAAATGTGTCATGTATATTGCGAGGTTCAAAATTATGGAATAAATTCATTTTTTCGAGAATAGGCCACTTTTGAGAAAAATACAGAGACGGGTCAATTTTTATTTTTCAATTATGATTTTTTGACATATATGCCACAATAGTGGCGTCATCCATTTGGGCGTGATGACGTAATCGATGATTTTCTTAAATGGGAATAGGGGTCGTGTAGTAGCTCATTTGAAAGATTAGTCAATTGCCTATTCAATAATATAAACATTAACATCATTATTTGTACAGGGTGTCAAAAAAATTATTTTCGAATTAAATTACTTAACACTAAAAGAAGAATTTATGTAATTTATTTAACTCAAAATACATTTTACTGCTGTCAGAAAATATGAACAAAATTTTTTTAATAAACATTGCTTTTCGCTTAAATTGAATGTCAAGCAGCCACCCACCTGCCTCTTGGCAGATATATTGAACATTTAATTTAAGAGATAAACAATATTTATTTGTCAAATAAACATTTTTTTTTTATTTTCTGAGCACCAAAATTTATTTTGACTTAAATAAATTACATAAATTTGGGAGCGTTCAAGTATTACGTAACGCGATTTTTGACTCCCCCTCCCCCTACGTAACGCACTCTAATGGGCGTTTAACCATTGCGTAACGCAATTTTTGAAGATTTTTGACCCCCCCCCAACCTGCGTTACGTAATACTTGAAAGGCCCCTTCTTCTTTTTGCCTCAATTAATATAATTGAAAAAATATTTTTTGGGCCACCCTCCACCCTGTATAAATAATTATGTTAATGTTTATATGACTAAATAAATAATTGAATAACCTTTTAAATGAGGTACCACACGACTTTTATTCCCATTAAAAAAAATCGATTACGTCATCACGTCCAAATCGATGACGTCACTATTATGGGATATATTATGTCAAAAATCATAATTTGAAAATAAAATCTACCTAATTTGGGATTTTTCTCCAAAGTTGCCTATTCTCGAAAAAATGAATTTATTCCATAATTTTGAACACTTCCAGCTCTTAAAATCCTACATAGAAAATAGACACTTCCTTGTGAAGCACGGTACCGAGCACACCAAGATATATCCCATTCACTCAGGCATCCCACAAGGCAGCGTTCTCGGCCCAATTCTGTATCTTTTATACACAGCGGACATTCCAACATCTAGTACAACTACAGTTGCAACGTATGCAGACGACACTGCTATCCTGGCATCCCACACAGATCCAACAACAGCATCAAGGAATCTTCAATCAAACCTAAATAGAATTCAGCAATGGATGAAAGTATGGCGCATCAAATCTAATGGAACTAAATCATTACATGTAACATTCACGCTACGCAGAGAAACATGCCCCCTGTATATATTGATAATTGTCTAATTCCTCAATCCGAGGACGCCAAATACCTTGGCATGCACTTGGACCGCCGCCTTACTTGGAAAAAACATATTTTTACAAAACGAAAACAGCTTGGACTTAAATTGAGAAATATGTATTGGCTCATTGGACGCAATTCCAAACTATCTCTGGATAACAAAATTTTACTCTACAAGTCCATCCTCAAGCCCATATGGACTTATGGGATTCAGCTATGGGGCACTGCTAGCGTCTCCAATACAAACATCTTACAGAGATTTCAAAACAAGGTGCTGCGTTCCATAGTCAATGCGCCATACTATGTATCCAACGAGGTGATTCAACACGACTTCCCCCTAGAATCCGTGAAAGAAGCCATACAACGTTTTAGTGTTAAATACTTTGAACGAGTGTTAGTGCATCCTAATGCGTTTGCCAGACAATTAAATGTGCGGGACGTCTTTGAAGTGCGTAGACTAAAACGGCAACTGCCGTCCGACTTAACCAACTGAACGTAATCAAAAGTGTATTCAGACTGATAAAATTTTAGTTTTAGAATTGTAAAGAGGTTACTCACTGGAGTAACTCTCTACATGTCTATATTTTTTACCATAACAAATGCTTAATGCCCAATAGGCAGATTGTTGTACTCAATGGAGTTAATAAAAAAAAAAAATAATAATTTTGAACCTCTCTGTATATGAAAGTATTTTAGGTGATAAACTATTTTTAATTCATAGTGACACTCAGAACCAATATTAGCTTACAAATCTTACAAGCAGTAATACAATGCAATAATCCTGTTACAAGTATTATAACCGTTCCAATAAGTATCGCTCAAAGAACGGGCCGATGCCATCTCTAGGACAGTCGGACTGAAGAAGAGAAGAAAAGAACATGCCGACTGAAAAACAGCTGCTAATAATGCTTCGGATTCGGAATTAACATTTTTAATCTTTACCGGTTTTCAGTTTTAATGTGTTATCCAGCTTTTATGGGTTGGCTCAATTTAATTGTACTTTTAGTAAGTGCATTCCCGCATCTGTATATATAATGTGGGATTTTTCATTTACAAAAACACAGAAACTAATGCTAATAAAAAAACGTTTCAAACTATTCTTTGAAGTTTTAGCTATTTTAGTCCTAGATCGAAAGCATTTTTAAAGCTTTATTAACCACTCTGTTGAGGTTCAAAGTTTACTAAAACTTTTACACATAAACTATATACCTTCAACTTCAAAATGCCTCTAGTTAGGTTGCTTAATTTTTATAAGCAAAGTAGCCGTCAATTAAATAAAAAAAAGTGGCTAAAGTTGTCCGTAATACATAGGCAAAAAGCTTTTTTTTTGAAAATTCTTTTAAAAATTTCAATTTTTCAAATCCTTCTGTAGTTTTAGTCTACAGTCAATATTAACAAAGTTAATCAAATTGTTTATAAGCCCAAAATTAGCTCTATTTTAGTAAAATGTTTTCAAAGTGATAAAAATGACTTTTTAATTCTTTTTTTTTAAATACGTGTAAAGAAAAACTATTGTTTATTTTTCTTTAATAGCTTTTCTTTTAATATTTATTTATATTCTCATTTTGTTACGCCACTGTCAAAACATTAAGTTCTTCTTTTTATTTTTATCTTGACTTATGACTTATGACGTGTGAGGTGTTTTGACAGTGACAATTAATTAATTTCGATGATTGAAATATTTGTTACCTGCTGAGCATTATAAACTAAAATCTAGAATATAAGCTTTAAATGTTGTTTCTTTTTCTTACAGGTAACGTTTTTGTAAATCGTTAATATTGTACATAAAATAATAAAGTTCCTTTTTCTTACAGAGAGAAACACAATTGAGTTTTTTATTCACCAAAAGTTTGATGGTTAAAAACATTATTATTACAAAACAACATTTAAAGCTTATATTCTAGATTTTAGTTTATAATGCTCAGCAGGTAACAAATATTTCAATCATCGAAATTAATTAATTGTCACTGTCAAAACACCTCACACGTCATAAGTCATAAGTCAACATAAAAATAAAAAGAAGAACTTAATGTTTTGACAGTGGCGTAACAAAATGAGAATATAAATAAATATTAAAAGAAAAGCTATTAAAGAAAAATAAACAATAGTTTTTCTTTACATACGTAGAAAATATGACTATTCTTCTTTCATGTGGTTTCCACAGAATTGCTATATCATTATTATTTTCTGAACAATAACATTGCGAAAAAAATCTCTTTGGGATAAAAAAATTGAATAAAATTTAAACTAGGTACGGGAGCGTTCAAGTATTACGTAACGCGATTTTTGACCCCCCCTCCTCCTACGTAACGCACTGTAATGGGAGTTTAACTATTACGTAACGCAATTTTTGAAGATTTTTGACCCCCCCCCAACCTGCGTTACGTAATACTTGAACGGTCCCTAATTGACGAATCGTCTTAAATTTTTTTGTGCATTATATGGACTGTTTGACTCAACTTTTCGTGTCCGTGCAATATGAAAGTCTTAAATTCATTTTTGCAAAAGTTATAGCAAATTTTTTATTTTCGATATTTTAGTCTTATTTTGCAATTTTCAAAACAACAAAAGATCGAACCAAAATTCAAAAACTGCCATTCAAAACCTTGGCTTATCTAAAGAAGAATATTATAAATAAGATATTTAATTACCCTATTTTTACCTGTAGCGATTTAAACGAAAAAACTGAAATTTTTGACCCTTATAATAGGTCATAAACCAGGGTCATAAAAACGACCCTGGCGTAATAGTTATTACGACATTTGTAAGCAGAGTCGTCAAAAGCTGACATACCAGATACCAGCTTTGAAATAAGGGGCTAAAAGCTTGTAATAGAGTATCGGAATCTTCGGAAAACCGACTGGGACGCTTATCAAGCAGTCCTACCATAAGTCTTTGTAGAGCAAGAGTGAGTATAAACAATACAAGGGAGCTAGACATGGCTGCTGAACAATTCCAAGCCATAAAAACATACAAAAGTAACAACTGTCCAGTACCAGATTTGAGTCTAGGGCATAGAGCAAGCTGGAGAGCAGCAGAAGATATGGTAATATGCGCTGTAGAATGATTCAAATCATATAAATCACTGGGTTCGGATGGGATTTATCCCATACTATTTGAGGTACGTACCAAAGGGACCGTTCAAGTATTACGTAACGCTGCGCGCCCATTACAGTGCGTTACGTAGGGGGGGAGGGGGGTCAAAGGTCTTCAAAAATCGCGTTACGTAATACTTAACGCTCCCAAAACCATGAAGGTCAATGACGGTAGGATTCATACCAAAACCTGACAACACCGAACAGGTGTCGACAAAGTCCCTTAGACTCTTAGACCAATAAGCCTTTTGTACTGAAGACATTTTAAAAAGTGATGACAGACATATTTTAGATATGGTATACTGGTTGAAAGGCCAATACACCAAGACCAATATACGTGCAGATCAGGAATATCAATAGAAACGGCACTTGTGGAGTGGAGTATATTCTGGAAAACAAGGACTTATAGAACCTTTCTCGATGTTGAGGGAGCGTTTAGCAATACCCCATTTGAAGTAAACTTAAAAGTCATTCGTCTGATAGGAATAGAAGTAAGCTACCGGAGAACATAGTGCATGCTTAAGAGTCGGATGTTAATATATTCAACACTGCTTTACAACGCTGATTTACTAGGTGAGAGGCAAAGAAGTATTCTCTCTACTGTGGAATCTGGTTATGGATGGGTTGATTGGGACACTTAAGAGAAAAGGCCATCCAGTCTGGAACCATGCTGATGACTTTGTTACACTAGTATCAGGCAAGCCTACCTTAATAAATCATCAGAGGACAAGTACCTTGCAACTAAGGTAGGCTGGATTTATTAGAAGTTTTTCTTCAGGGTATTTTATATATATTTTAAGGTTACACTACTAATGCGAAAAATAGGTGCTTGTCGGAGTAATGAGATTGCATGAAAATTAACGATTTATAAGACCTTGGATCAATTTAGTTCACTTGAGAGGCGCTTTACGCGCGTTTTAATAACGCCCGATTACAACTATACATAAATTTTACTTTTATACGTTTTTTTTACGTTTCCTCAGTATACTTTAAGCGCCTGTCATGTGAAAGGGCTCTAAATGTGCCTAAAACCAAGACAAAAATGGCTCGAAAATTTACAGATATGTACTGATAAATTTTTACCGAAAAGGCAAAAAATCAGAACGCTAAGCACACTTCTCAAAGAACTGGTATTAATTAATTTAGCAAAAATGGGGAAATATATTGCTGCTTTTTCTACAAGCTACAAATCCAGAAAATATTCTTTGCAGATCTTCTGCAACACTACTCGTTGATGCAGACGATAACATAACTGATTTGAAACGCGTTAGTGGACGGAAACCATAGACAATTTCATAATAAATAAGTTGTATCATATTATAATAATTTGATTTTATATCAGATCGCATATGGCTTAGCTTTAGTTCCACAAAGGAGTTCCATAATAAACTCACTTTTCTTGTTTATTTTGGGAATACATTATTCGATTTAGCTAAGCTAGATTTACTAAGGTAAGTAACAATTTCTTACTTATTTTGCGATATGCCACTCTTGATAAATGATATCAATCATTTTGAATTGCAGCATTTCTGATTGAATGACAAATGTATTCAGTTCTTGAAATAGTCCAGTTACTGATTTAAAACCTTTTTAACTCATTTATTAACAGTTTCCATATTACATCAATGCACAGAGTATTGTTCAAATGCTATATTCTTGTAACACTTTAATATATTTTACTATTGTTAATGAAAATTAACCACAATTTCATTTAAAAATGCGTTTATCTTTACGTTTCCCCAGTATTATACTTCATGAGTACTATACAAGGTACTTCCCCAATATTCCTGCATTGTTTTATTTTGTACAAATTAGAGAAATGCTTTGCCAAGTTTTGCTTTACTAATTTGAGGTCCTACTGTTGTTTTATTGTTGTTAGTAGAGGATCCGATATAAGGTCGATTTGCACCGATCTGTTTAATGGATAAAAATTATTGGATATGTAATTTAGCATGTTACCAATTACAAAAAACAAGGGTTGCCCGATCTAATCTTGTTTTAACTATAATTAATTAAGAATAAATTAAAAAATGACATTTTTTTATAAATTAAAAAAAAATTCGACCCGGGCAGATATCATATCAGATTTTTTGGATCATTCTAAACACAAAAGTCTTTTTGTAATTTTTGTTACAAAGTTAACACTGGAGATATGAATAAAAGAACTAATAGTTCAAGCGGTACGATCATAGTTGAAAACTGTAGAATAGGAAAATCTTAAAGACCAAGGGAAATGGCAAATATTAAAATACACTGATATAATGTAAGGAGAACTCGATACGAGATCAAAAATAGAATTAGGAGTAGAAGAGCTATTAAAGTAATTTAGGAAATACAGATAACGAAACCAAATTAAAAAAAAAGAACTTGGTTTCCTTATTCCTTACCGCCAAGTCGTAAAGGCAAAACCATTTGGTTAATTAAAAAGAACATAACAATAATCTTGAATATTTAAAAATAATAAAAATTGCCTGGACCAACTCAGAAACACAAAAACATTCATTTTGTCTGTTTGAAATTATTTAATGGATCTGAACGTGAGACGTTCTCTTCAATTTATTTTTAGTTATTTTTACAACGTAGCGTATTTACAACGATTTGTTGTGGTTTTGAAAAATATCTCGAGATTTTCTTATCTGATTTAAATTAGACAAGTCAAAAAACGGAATTGGCAGCCAATTGGCTTATTGTAATGTTGCATTAACTATCGTAAAGGTTCTGGCCTTATCGTGCAGGTCTGACCTTCGGCAGACCTGCTAAGTTCTCCCCCAACACCCGATGGATTTTTTATTTGATCCTGGTTTTTTTATCAGAAGCAGTCTGTTATAAACTTGCCGTATTGCAGCCAATTGTTTTATTGTTTATCTTTCATTTATTCATGAAATTCATTACAAAATTCTGCAACCTGCATCAGTTTGTACGGGTCTAATGGAAGGATACCATATATTTTTGGAATCACTTGTCTCCTGCGATCTAGTGCTTCGCAGTCATATAAGATATGGTGGTTGACTGTCTCAGGTTTTCTGCGACAAAATCTGCAATTTAGGTCTCCATGAAACAGCCCCATTGTATGCAGCTGTCCCTCGACTGGCGCATGTCCAGTCTGGAAGCCTGTGATGCAAGTCTGAGCTGATTTCTGCTTGTTTGGCCATGTTATAACCAGCCAGGGTTCTTGAATCCAGACGACATCGAACTTTTAGATAACAACGGCAAATTCTATGGAAGTTGCCTTACTGTGCTTAAACTCATTAAGATCATTTTTGAGTCACTCATTTCTGAGTGCTATTCTGGATAATCTCTTATTGTTACCAGGCACCAGATTTCGCCAATTCTCTGTAGAGACGCTTACGCAAAATTTTCTTCATGTGCCATGCATTTCTTGGGCACAATGATCTTGCACGGGATTGGGCCGCAGGATGATCTTACACAGTTGCCGCAGCACAAAATCTATGGTAATAAATTACAGTCTCTATGTCATATTCTCAGTTGATTCGCGGATGTTTATTTGGTTGTACCTTATCCAATTCTGTAAAATGGTTCCATATACGTATGGTTGCCGTAGGATGTTTGCTAGATCAGACTCACAGTTTCAGATCACAATTGGCATGGACGGCTGTTGCGATAGTGTATACTTTTATTTCTCGTAATATAATCGAAATAACATCAGAAATTAGCAGTTCCAGAAAGCTAAAGAGTCACTTGCCACAAGGATCCATACTTGGACCGTTGCTGTTTATCCTATAAATTACAGATATGCCAAAAACAACTAAACTCTGGCTACGAAGACTGAACTCAGTAAAAACTAAACCCATAGAAGCAGCAGAAATTGTGACTGAAAATGTAGAAATCAAGTGAAGTTTTTTTCTAAAATGGAGATTTCGACCTGACGCCTCCAAAACTTAAATAACAAGCTAACTTGTAGAAATCTCATACGTCTACTTTTACAGCACACCTAAGATTTCTAAAAAGTTACAGATCAGAAAAAACATCATCCAGAGACTTTAATCCGATAACTACAACCACCATGACTCTATATGATAACTATACATAACTCCATAAGGATTAGGAATATTATTCTTGACAATTTTATGAGTAAATAGTATGCAAAATTACTATAGTTCATTTGCATTCAAGATGAGCTAAGACGCCAGTTCTAGACGCCTTCGTGGGTTTTTTCGTGTCGTCGCTAGTGATGTAACGAATGTCATTTTTTGAACATTCGCGAATACGAATGCGAATATCTGCTACCAACATTCGCGAATGCGAATATTCAGCTTTTTTTAATTTGTTTCTATTTTTGTAATGCCTTCTAAATTTATAATGAGAAGTTAATTGACATCTAGTGTAAAATAAATCTGATTCTTAAGGAATCTTAGGCTTAATAAAAAAAAGTAAAGGCTGATATGTGATTATACGAAGTTAACATACCTTTTCTTAATAAACAAAAGATGAGAAGTGAATATATTTTGATTTTATTAGCCGAATATTATCATCAAATTATTTTTTTTCTGGTATTTATATTCGCAAAACATTCGCACAAAGTTGCGAATACGAATGCGAATATTCAAAAATATGCGAATATTCGCGAATGCGAATATTCGTTACATCATTAGTCGTCGCAGCTTGTCGTTGGTTAGAAATTAATTTATTTTATATTATAAATTAATTTCTAACCAATGACAAGCTGCGACGACACGAAAAATCCACGAATCGCTGAGTTTGAAACCGGCGTGCGAATGAACTATACAGGTGTTCGAATTGTGAGTATTTCAAAGTATACTAAAGATCTCTACAGATAGAACGCAGAACGAATGAAAGTGTTTTACAAATAATGGTAACCGATAGCGAACTTTTAAGAATTAAAAAAACGTAGAATATGACCTCCGAAAGAAGGAGAATTTCTCTTTTATTACTCCTTGACCTTTCCTTTTAGCCTAATAAAATAAAAAAAGTCAAAATGTAAATTCGTACAGGTTAAAACAAATTTTATATCAAAGTTTAGGTGGGTACAAAAGATATTTTCAAGAAAGTATCCAAATCATACAAGGGGATCATTGTTTAAATAATTAAAAAGGGGTCATTTTTGCAAAAAAAATATTTTTTAACTGTGCTGAGGTAATTCACTTATTAATGAAGGTCTATGGGATTTTTTTCTGCAAAGTTGAAGGGTAAATCTTTCACATAAGACTTACTAAATTAAATTTGACCCCCTATTTATTTAAATAATTGTATATAAATCTTTACAAACAAATTTGCAAAAAAATGTTTTTAGCGTTTTAAATAAGCACTATAAAATATCTTATTTTACAGACTAAGTTGCGCTATGTTACCAGTATTAAGCAAACAAAAATTAGCCAAAAAATATTTAACATTTTTTGAGATATTGAATTTGTTTATTATATGTTACTCTATTTTCAATTGCAAAAACGCGGTTGTTGCCAAAGAAATATTCACCTGCTTAAAATCTCATTATTTTTATTTTTATGTATGTTTTCGATAAATTCAAATTTCAATTAAACTCCCCCCTAAAATGGCATTTGAAAATTATTCAAATTTGTTTATAATTTGTTTTTTCAATAACGTCGCGGGGATTAAGTATTTTGAAATGCCATTTCGATAATTGGGTTCCTGGGAATTTTTTACTAATTAACAAAATTTTTTGTCGTTTTTTCTTCTTCTTTTTTTCTTGGAGTTATATTACTACGGGCCCTTTTAGGGTTAAATTTTATTAAGAATGTCGAATCTCTGAGTTGTAGATTCTAGACCTAAAAATATCAAGATTTAACTAAAATCTCTTAAATAAAATGTGGCTAATTACTAAGTTACAGGGTGTTTTATTTAAAAATTTAAAAATTATTGTTACCAAGTACTTTAAAACTATTTGACGTATCCTTATCATACTTGGCAGAAAGTGTGGCTATTATACACCCTACTAAATTGTGATTAATAAACGTTTCCTGCTAGTGCCAGAGGCATACGACAGGGGATAGTGCATGATTGACCCTTCCCAAATTCTACGCCACTGAGTGAATTACTATTTTAGCGATATTTTTCGATTCTCCAATACTTTGTATGTAAATAACTTTATTGGTATCGATAAAGTCATCAGTTTGAGAGAAATTGGAAGTTTAAAATGAATGAATGAATGAATCAAAATAACTATGCCGTTTCATTTTTAACGTCCAATATCTCGAAAACTAATGACTTAATCGTTACCAGTAAAGAGTATATTATTTACATAGAAAGTATTGGAGAATCGAAAATCTTCGCTAAAATAGTAATTCCCTCAGTGGCGTAGAATTTGGGAAGGGTCAACCATTAACTATCCCCTGTCGTACGCCTCTGGTAGTAGATAGAAACTTTTATTTATCACAATTTAGTAGACTGTATAGTACCCACACTTTCTACCAAGTATGATAAGGATACGTCAAATAGTTTAAAAGTACTTGGTAAAAATAATTTTTAAATTTTTAAATAAAACACCCTGTAACTCAGTAAGTAGCCACATTTTATTTAAGTGATTTTAGACCAATCTTAATATTTTTAGGTCTAGAATCTACAACTTAGAGATTCGACATTCTTAATGAAACCTAACCCTAAAAGGCTCTTAGTAATATAACTCCAAGAAAAAAAAGAAGAGGAAAAAAGACAAAAAAATTTGTTAATTAGTGAAAAATTCCCAGGAATCCAATTATCGAAACGGCATTTCAAAATATTTAATCCCCGCGACGTCATTAAAAAAAAAACAAATTATAAACAAATTTGAATAATTTTCAAATGCCATTTTAGAGGGAAGTTTAATTGAAATTTGAATTTATCAATACATTTGTCGAAAACATACATAAAAATAAAAATAATAAGATTTAATACAGGTGAATTTTTCTTTGGCAACAACCGCGTTTTGCAATTGAAAATAGAGTACCTAACATTTAATAAACAAATTCAATATCTCAAAAAATATTAAATATTATTGGACCATTTTTTTTTATTAATACTAATAACATAGCGCAACTTCTCCTGTAAAATAAGATATTTTATAGTGCTTATTTAAAACGCTAAAAATATTTTTTTGCAAATTTGTTTTTAAAGTTTTATGTATAATTATTTAAATAAATAGGGGGTCAAATTTAATTTAGTAAGTCTTATGTGAAAGATTTACCCTTCAACTTTGTGGAAAACAATCCTATAAACCTTTATTAGTAATTGAATGACATCGGCAATTAAAAAAGTAATTTTTTTGCAAAAATGACCCCTTTTTAATTATTTAAACAATGATCCCCTTGTATGATTTGGATACTTTCTTGAAAATATCTTTTGTACCCACCTAAACTTTGATATAAAATTTGTTTCAACCTGTACGAATTTACATTTTGATTTACATGTAGTGTAATTTTATTTTACTAGACTATTTGTTCATCAGACAGAAGCAAGATAAAAAAAGAGATAATATGACAAGAACTAAGCGAATACATATTTGAAAATCAACAAAAATAAACGAGCCAAATTTTTCGATGAAAATGTAAACGTTATTCTGGCCTAACATCGATTCAAATACGGGTGGTAAATACACACCGATGCGGCCCGTTTCATGTCACAATTTATGACGGCTTAGTTTTTGCTTTTAATTTCATATTTAATTTTTCTTGTGTTGTCTCTTTGAAGTGTCACATCTTGTTATTTCTTTATTGAAATTTTTGCTTTTATTATTTCGTAAACGGTCGGTTCGTACTCCGGAATTTATTTATTGACGTTTATTTATTTTTAAACGTGACATTCTTGTTAACTTGTTTGAATTTATCAAAGGGATTCTAAAGCAGTAAAGATAAAAGGATTTACTTATGTATAACTTTACTAGAGACTTTTGATAGTAAACAAAATGAATACTTACCAAAGTTGATTGTCCACTAGGTTTTGTTGTGTCAATCCCGCACTGAAAATGGAAAAACATAAATATATGTATTAATACTACAACAAAAATATTATGAAGATATTAATATAAGTACACCGGAAGTTCGAAAACGCTTGAAAAGCTGAAGAACAGAAAAGCTGCAGTTAAGGATGGAATACCAAACGAATTACTGAAATATTAGGTTTGTTCTAGCATCAGTTTCAAACGGTTTGAAACCATCAGCGAATAGTCGACCAGTGCGAGTAGATGGGATAGCACTGGTGACTGTATTATGTTCTCTCACTGACCAACTGTTTGCTGACGGTTTCTGACTAGTTTGACTGTTTGCTAGAACAAACCTATTGTAGAGCAGCAATGACAGAACAACTAACAATATTAATTAACAAAATCATAAAACACTATAAAATACCGGAAGAATGGATAACGAGCGAACTAATTCTACTATTTAAAAAAGGAGATCAAAAGCAGCCAGAAAACTACAGAGGTATCAACTTGTTAAATATTACCCTAAAACTTACAACTAAAATTTTACAAGACTTAGGTTCCGTTTCACCAACAACACATAAATCAATTAATAGTTATTCTTCGAATAAAATTTATTAGACGTTTATATTTTTATTTTGTTTCAATATAATTTTGATAATTTAAAGTTAAACCGACGAATTTACTTTCTTATAGATATTTACAGCGAGATTAACTTGCCAATTTATTCGAGCAGTAAATATTTATTTGATAAATAAATAAAATAAGTCTTATTTGACGTTAGTAAAATGGAGAAATGTCAGTTTATTGGTCGAATAACTTATTCCATAGAATAAACTACTATTTGTCGTTGGTAAAACCGGCCACTAATGAATCAGATGACAAGTTTAGCAGATGAACAACAGGGTTTTCGTACTGGAAGATCGTGTACAGATGCAATATTCGTCATAAAGCAAATTACTGAGAAATCACTAGAGTATAATAGACCAGCATTTCTATGTCTGATTGACTTGGAGAAAGCATTTGACAGAGTAAGACTCAAAGATGTAATCCATCTTCTGTATAATAGAGAAGTCCCCTAGATATCATAAAAACTATTGAAAACATCTACCAAAACAACAAAATGGAAGTCAGAATAGATGGACAACTTACAGAACCTATAGATATAGGCAGCGGAATAAGACAGGGAGACTCATTGAGTCCTATGCTCTTCAATTTAATCATGGATGAAATCATCAAAAACGTCAACAAAGAAAGAGGATATAGAATGGGAAACAAAGAAGTAAAAATATTCTGCTATGGAGTCAACACAATATTGATAGCCCAAGATGAAGATAGTCAGCAAAGATTAGTCCACAGATTTAAAATAACATCAAAAGAATTCAATATGACAATTTCATCACAGAAAACTAAAACAATAGTATGTAATCAGTAAAGAACCAATCATATGTAAAATAGAAATTGAGGGTATCAGTATTGAACAAGTAATGGAAGTAAAATACCTTGGTATTACATTGTCAAGTTACGGAGACCTGGACAAAGAAGTGAGAAATCAAGTACAAAAAAATAGACTGGCAGGATGCCCTAATAACACTATATGGCGAAACCTACATATTAACACTGAGATGAAGTCAAGAATTTATAAAGCCAGTGTAAGGCCAATAAATACATATGCATGAGAAACAAGACCCGATACAGCCACAACACAAAGACTACTGGAAACGGCAGATATGAGAGTACTGGGAAGAATTACAGGAAATACGCTGAGAGATCGAAAGAGGAGTGAAGACGTTAGAAGACAATGTAACGTACAGTGTATAAACGAATGGACACTAAATAATAAAAAGAATGGAATAACCACATGACATGGGGGAGACACGTGTGATCAAAATAGCAAGAGATAAATCACCAATCGGTAGAAGAAGTATCGGCCTTCCGCGCAAAAGATGGAGTGACAACCTTCCATAGAGGTATTAATCCGCCAATGAACAAGCAGAATTGCTTATAAAGAGGAAGAAGAAGAAGAACAAAAATATAATATTCATTAGATTATTTTTATGGTTTGGCTCTAACATTCTAAATCTAAAGGATATACGATTGCTCTATAAAAAAGCCCGTCTTATATCATACTACCTACTTTAATAGTAATAACGAAAATATGCATAATGAAAGGTACGTCCTGATAGATTATGGATCAATTGCAACAACATTTTATGAGAGAGACAGAGACAACAAGTAAAGCTCAAATTGTGATTTGCCAGATAAAAGTTAATGATTTGGTTGACACTTGAAACATTGGAAATAATTCCTTCTTCCTGTTAGCCTCCTGATTTTAGGTAAATTTTCTATTTTATCTTCACATTTTCCCTCCGTGCTTAGGTCATCTCTTCACCTTTTTCGGGGACGGCCCACACTTTCATGTTCTATTGGTGATTAAGTCCAGCGATTTTTATAACTTTTTCTTCTGCCACAAATATTAATAATTAAAACATCATTGACTTCACGCGTCGAGATAGGCCAGTCAAAATTCGATGGATACGAAGCCAAAACCGTGTAAACTGCCCTTTAGGGTATCAACTCTTGTAACATGTTTTTATTTTTAAATTTTTTTTGTTAAAATGTTTTTATGTTCTGATAAAAGCGTAACATGAATTTCCGTCCGGGGATAAGTACTATAGAAATTGTATCCTCAATGGAGTGGTCTCCAATAGACGCTGTTAGGGAAATTGTTCATTTTCGTTACTTTTAATAAAATTTAAAGGACAAAAACTATCTTACAACCGAAAATAGTTAAAAAAGAGTAAATGTAAAAGAAATTCAAATTACGGGATGAATTGAAGTGACCACCGACTTAGCCGGTCCAATAGACGTCGTAGGCTGCGTACAGCGTGTATTGGAGACCATCGACTTAAACCTAAGCCTGTGGTCTTCAATAAATGTCGTAGGTTGCGTACAGCGTCATGCCGTAGGAAAATTGTTCACTTTCGTTACTTTTAATAAACTTTGAGTAATCCAAACTATCTTACAAGCGAAAATAGATACAAAAGAGTACTTCTAAAACAAATGCAAATTACGGGGTGAATTGTAGTGACCACCGAGTTAGCCGGTGGTATCCAATACCACCGACTTAAGGCTGATTCTCATTAGACGTGCAAGGAACCGGCAAGGCACGTGCTCGGCAAAGATTGTTTCGAAAAGAACGTCGCATGCCTGGCACGCATAAGGTGAATTACATCCCACATCCCGTGCAGTGCATAAGATTTTATGTAAAATGTATCTTGCCGAGCCGATGCCTTGCCCATGCCGAGCACTTGCCTTGCGTTATAATGAGAATCAGCCTTTAGCCGGTGGTATCCAATGGACCCCGTAGGCTGAGTACAGCCTACTGCTGAGTATTGGAGACCACCGCCTCAGGAAGTAAAGTTAAAACGCCCAATTAAGCACACATACTTTCTCCAATAAATCTTTTTTGCATTTTTTTGAAATTATTGGATTTCGTTTCGGTTAGGTTGCGTTAGGTATCTAGCTGCCGTTTGCATTATATCCATTGGTGATCTTTCTAGCTACATCGAAATAAAAAGATTACACTCTGCAAGATGAACAAAGCAGGCATTAAAAGTAATAAAAAAATGACGACACTAGAAAACTTTGCCTAAAAAAAACTTTGTAAAAAGATTTTTGCATGGTCGCATCTTATAAAATAAAGGGATGAAGGGTTGGAGAAGGGTCATTGAACAGGGAGGACTTAAAGTTAGCAGGTAGAAAACGGAGTATGTATATGGGATTGGGAGGAGCAGGACTGGTTGGAAACATCGAAATGGTTGGAGAAAAACTACGACAAGTAGAAGAATTTAAATACCTTGGCTTCTACATAACGGAAATTGGTGATTTTTCTAGCTACATCAAAATAAAAAGGGTACACTCTGAAAGATGAACAAATCGGGCATTAAAAGTAATGCTTCCGTAATAAAAAAATGACGACACTATGATAGAAAACTTTCACTAAAAAAAACTTTGTAAAAAGATTTTTGCATCGTAGCATCTTATAAAATAAAGGGTTGGAGAGGTGTCATTGAACAGGAAGGACTTAAAGTTAGCAGGTAGAAAACGGAGTATATGAGATTGGGAGGAGCAGGACTGGTTGGAAACATCGAAATGCTTGGAGAAAAACTAGGACAAGTATAAGAATTTAAATACCTTGGCTTCTACCTAACGAAAAATGGGACACTATTAAAACACGGTTCAAGAACAAAGACTGCAATGGTTTGGTCACGTCAGACGTAGAAATGAGAACTATGTGGGACGAACGATAAAGCTGTTAGAAATTGCGGGAAAGAGAGATACTGGAAACCCGAGGAGAAGATGGAAGGACTGTGTAGAAGAGCACTTGAGAGAAAAAGGTTTCAATGAAAAAGACAAGGTATACAGACCCTTTAAAAGGGAAGGAAAAGGATGTCATCAGATAGTGGATAGTGGGAAGTACTAAATTTTGGTTTTATATTATCCTTGACTGCTATTATTATTTGTAACATTGGAAGTTGCTTAAAAACACCGTGTAAACTTTTGACTTGTCATTTCTGGCATTGCTGGTACTGTGATACTGCATTGACTGTCAATAACTTTTTAAAATTATTACCCTAAAAATTTCTCTTTTGGTGATCAACTCCTGGCATGATCGTAATATTAGGTTTTACAATATATCTTACAGCAAACACAAACAGAAAATGTGACATTGCTTTGAATAATTTCAACTATGTACCATCTAAATTATTATACTACCTGAATCAGTATATTAGTCCAGGCTAATAAGGTTTTTTCTATGACACTCGAGCAGCCAGGTACTGAAGCGTTTTTTCGACAGGTAATACCTATAAGAGCAAATTGTAACTATTTCCTGCGTAGGATCTGGCGGCCATTTTTATTTATAAACAATTAAGTGTCAAAAATTGCATTTTTCCCTTTTTTTTCAAATCAATGGAGAACAGTGAAACTTATGGTTTTTTAGTACAAATATCTTTGAGATTATGGAAAAAGCTTTAAAATGACGTATTACAAAAAAAATTAATTTCGCAATATCCAGTGTGTCCACGGTTGGGGTGCCCAAGAGGAAAAAATTTTTTATTTTTAATTTTAGCGAAAAATGTCATTCTTGATAAAAAGTTTTGCTTGTTCTAAAACCCCAAGTTTTTTAAATCATGCTTAATTTTATAGCCAATCTTATGTAAATCACCATAAATTTTTGCACTAAGTTCGAAATTGTAACAACAATAACTTGGGAGAACAACCCTTTCACTTCTTTGGTTTATGAAACTAGACTTTGTCGTTCTCCTTGAAACATCCAATTATTTAATAATTAAATGATTATTAATCCAATAATTTTAACAATAAAATTGATCACAAGATAAATTATTTTTAGAACCACATTGTCGAAAAAAAAAATGACAATTCGCAAATTACTTATCGGAGTTGACAGTTGCTAAGCTACATTGTGGCTTGGCAACACTAGATTATTGTTACGATTTCGAACTTAATGCAAAAATTTATAGAGATTTACATAAAATTGACTACAAAGTTAAGCAGGATTTGTAAAACTTGAATTTTGTTTCGTTTTATGCGGTTTTAGAACATGCAAAACTTTTTATCAAGAATAACATTTTTCGCTAAAATTGAAAATAAAAAAGTTTTTCCTTTTGGGCACCCCAATCGTGGACACACTGTCTATTGTAAAAAATAGTGTACAGCTTTGAAATTTTTGTCATATATGGGTTCTTTGGTGCTTAATATGCGATAAAAATTTCAACGCGATTCATTCAATTATTTAAATTTTATTCAAATTGTTTATCCCAGAGAGCATTTTTTTGCAATAACATAAGTCAGAAAAAAATGACGTTAGAACCATTCCACAAGTGTCAAATGAAAGAGCATGAGCTATATTTTCAACTTGTTTTAAAAAAAGCGAATAAAAAATGCATTTATTAGTAATAAATAACTATGCAAAAGTATCGTAAATCTTTCCTTATAAACTTTTTATTTTGTTATATAAGAAATTATATATATTTATTACAATTTTTTATCAATTATGATATAAATAACATTACTTGGTAGTTGTGCACTTAAAACAGGGTAAAAAAAGTTATTTTTTTTGAAAAAAGTTATTCAAAAATTTATAAGGAAATATTTACGATATTTTTATTCGCTTTTTTTAAACCGAGTTGAAAATATAGCTCATGCTCTTCCATTTGACACCTATGGAATGGTTCTAACGTCATTTTTTCTGACTTATGTTATTGCAAAAAAAATGCTCACTGAGATAATCAATTCGAATAAAATTTAAACAATTGAATGAATCGCTTTGAAATTTTTATCACATATTTAGCACCAAAGAACCCTCATTTGACAAGAATTTCAAACCTGTACACTAATTTTTACAACAGTTATTGCGAAAATATTTTTTTTGCAATTCTAACCTTTTTTCGCAATTATATTAACAATAAATGAGTATATCAAACTTTGTAATATGTCATTTTAAAGCTTTTTCCATAATCTCAAAGATATTTGTATTAAAAAAATCATAAGTTTCACTGTTTTCCATTGATTTGAAAAAAGGGAGAAATGCCATTTTTTGACAGTTAATTGTTTATAAATAAAAATGGCCGCCAGATCCTACGCAGGAAATAGTTACAATTTGTTTCTATAGGTATTACTTGTAGAAAAAACGCTTCAGTACGCTGGCTGCTGAAGTGTCACGAACAGAGTATATTTTTGTCTTATTACCCTGGCCTATATGTAGTTAAAAAATGTCCACATATTTATATACAAAGGTATTGGATTAGAACTGAATACTGTTGTATACCATACTGTCGTAACTAAAACATCTAAAGAAGCATTCCACGCACGTCCTAGATTTTTTCAACTTTTTGTCTTATCTCCTCAAGTACACCAGTACGGTCAAACGGATTGGAATTTAATATGCCGCGAAAAATGCTCGACGACATATATAACTGTTTCATTCATTTCTCGAATAAGCGAGATCCATGTACCATGTACTTACTGAAGCAAACCATTCAAGAGATATTTTCTCGAATGAATGGTTTTTTGTGCTTTCAGTCTCAAATCAGCGGTTCCGAACACTTTTAGTGCCCACAACCCCTCAAATAGGGATATAAATAGCGCCCCCTTAGAAAACGTTTCTCTAATTCAGTGTTTTTCAATCTTTTTTTATTTTGCGACCCCTTTACAGGTTGAAATATTCTGGCAACCCCCCGGTGTCATAGAAAGCCAAAGAAATAATTTAATTAAAAACTACATACGTTAGGTAATAATTTTTTCCTATTTTGGTACATTTATCTTTTATTCACGAGGGTCAAAAATTAACAACCACTACTGGTCAGTGTTTGTACGATATGTTTTTAGAAAGCACTTGCAACTACAATATTGATTGGGAAAAATATATCGCTATTTGAAGCGATGGCGTTAAAACTATGAATGGCAAAAATAGGGTCTCATTGCAAAATAAAATTGATCATGCCAAACATATCCTGGACACACTGTTTTCTTCATCGACAGGATCTAAGGTAGTACCTTCTGATATAAATAACGTGCTCAAGGGGGTATTAAAAATTGTAAATTCTATCAAAGCTAAAGCTTTGCAAACCCGGCTATTCAGAATCGTTTGTTAAGATATGGACTCGCTTCATCAAAATCTCCTTTATCACACAGAGGTCAGTTGGCTATCCAAAAGAAAGGTGTTGACAAGAGTTCTGGAACTGAGAGCTGAATTTTTAATGTTGTTACAAGATGCAAAATCTAAATATGCTTACGGTTTTTCTGACCCTATTGGCTCTTGAAATTAGCATTTTGGCATATCTCTTTAGCCACCTTAACAATTTGAACAAGAACCTTCAAGGAAGAGAAGCGAATATTTTAACAGTAGACCAGGGCGCATCTGTAAAAATATTAGTACATTTGGACGTTGAGAGGTGACTCAAATTTTTTTGCAGAAATTGTTTGAAAATTAGTCAAATAATAATATTTGAGTTATCCTCCCTCTCAAAAAGGTCCGGAACATTGCTTAAATAATCAAAATGTCAAAAAATGAAGGAACAATTCGAATTTTTTCTTCGTTTTTTGATTATAACTTTAAAAGTATTCATTTCCGTGAAAAGTTGTACTGACATAAAAGTTGCGTAATTAAATTTCCTACAATATAGAGTTAGTTGAAAATTTAAAAAATAGTCACCCTTGTTGCAAAATAGCAATAATTGCGAAAAAACCATACAAAAACAAGTATTCGCATTTTACGTTTTTCAACCATTTATGCTACACTTAGGACCTTCATCTTTCACCCAGAAAAACTTTATGATACACTAAAACGATATTGTAAATTTCGTTAAGATCGGTTTAATAGATTTTGCAAAATAAATGTTGCAATCCAGCTTTCGCAAAAAAAATTCATTTTTTCAAAATGTTACAGGACTGAAAATAAAGCTGATAGCAAGTTGAATTTTTTTTGCGTATAGAAGTGTACTGTACTTTTCATTTGCAATTTTGCAAAATTTAAATCGATTAAGACCACGGCGTCAGGAATTTTTTTAAATAAACGTTAAATATTGGTGCTACGCGCAGGACAGCGGATAGTTTGCTCTGATTGGACATTCCAATGACCTTTGATAATTATTGATACATTTTAATTTTTATTACATTTCGATATAAATAAATTTGTTTATTGCAAAATAAAAACACATACTCTATCCTTTGAAATAACACTTTAATTAGCAAAAACTTTCTTTGTTCATATATTTTAACTAAGAGAATAAAAGTTTATTATTTTTAAACATAATATGCAATTGTTTAAACAATATTTCACAAACAATAATAAAATTAGTTTGATTTTTGTGGAATTAAAATATTAAAATACAACAAAATATAGAGTAAGAAAATAATATATTAGATAAAGATTGGAAGAAATTTTGGTGGAAATCAACTTGTGTGAATCGAACACCGCTGTCCTGCGCGTAGCACCAAAAACTAATGTTTATTTAAAAAATTTCCTGACGCCGCGTGGTAATTAATCGGTTTTAACTTTGTAAATTGCAAATGAAAGGTACAGTACACTTCTATAAGCAAAAAAAATTTCAACTTGCTATCTGCTTTATTTTCAGTCCTGTAACATTTTGAAAAAATGAATTTTTTTTGCGAAAGCTGGATTGCAAAGTTTATTTTGCAAAATCTATTGAACCGCTCTTAATGAAATTTATATTATTGTTTTACTGTATCATAAAGTTTTTCTGGGTGAAATGTGAAGGTCCTAAGTGTAGCATAAATGGTTGAAAAACGTAAAATGCGAATACTTGTTTTTGTACGGTTTTTTCACAATTATTGCTATTTTGCAACAAGAGTGACTATTTTTTAAATTTTTAACCAATTCTATATTGTAGGAAATTTAATTACGCAACTTTTATGTTAGTACAACTTTTCTCGGAAATGAATACTTTTAAAGTTATAATCAAAAAACGAAGAAAGAAATCGAATTTTTCCTTCATTTTTTGACATTTTGATTATTTAAACAATGTTCCGGACCTTATTGAGAGGGAGGATAACTCAAATATTATTATCTGATTTATTTTCAAGCAATTTCTGCAAAAAAATTTGAGTCGCCTCTCAACGTCCATCTCAAAACAGATGTGCCCTAGACTACAGCTAAAGATAAAGTAAAAGCATTTCACACAAAATTTCGTTTGTGGCCAACCTCTCTGCAAAACAAAATATTTGAGTATTTTCCATATGTTCAGAAGATTGATGAAGATAATGCAACGGACCAAAGTTTTGCAGTATCGGCTCACATTTGCATTGTACGGAGCTTCCATAATTTACAAGAGCAACTTTTGACATCCTTTCCAGAGTTGCACTCTGAAGCTGACAATAGGCGTAGATGGATTCTAAACCCTTTGTTGGACACATCAGTAGATCTGACTGATGTCAACAAAAAAATGAAAGAATGTCTTCAAGATTTAGCTGCTGATGGCATGCTTAAAATGGAATTTTATTCGCAAAGTGTCGACGTATTTTGGATAAAAATAAAACACCAATACCCAGAGCTGGCAAGGGAAGCTCTTAAATTATTAGTGCAATTCGCCACTTCATACTTGTGTGAACTGACATTTTCTTCAACGGTAGACATTAAAACTAAAAAGAAAAATAGACTGCAATTAGAAAATGATTTGATTAGTAACCTTTCAAAAATAGTACATACCACAATTTGATGAACTTTTGAAAAACAAACAAGCACATCCTTCCCACTAAAATTGTGTTTTAAGAACCTCAACTTTTTCTTTCAGTCGACGACCCCCCGAGTAAGGCTTCGCGACCCCCCTGGGGGTCGCGACCCACAGATTGAAAAACACTGCTCTAATTAAATTAATAAAAATTTATTTATCGAACAATTAGAAAATAGATATGCACAAGTACATGGCAAGTCATAAATAACGGCCTTAGTTGTAACAGCATCCTAAATCCTGAGGCAAGGCGCTCACCAACGTGGCGACCAAATGAAGACGCATTTTAAAGGCAAGCGTCCACAGACCCACATCGTACACATCGGACGCATCGTACGCATCAGATTAATTTTTCACACTGCGTCCACTGTATCGGCAGCGATCGGATTGCCGATACCACTACCTGCTAGGGTAGAAAAATTACTAAGGTAGACTTTAAAATTGGTTGATTATTTAATTTAATAATTAATTTATGCATTAACTACATTTATTAGTATGGTAAAATATGATATTTTAATGTATCTGTTTAGTAATAAAAATCCTCAAAAACATAAAATATATAGTTCTTTTTTAAATATCTACAAAACAAAACATGCCATTTAGCTACATACAACCTGATATCAAAAGAAAGCCTGTAATATTTACTACAGAATGCAATACTAATATACAGGGTGTACCATTTAAAAAAAGAATGTGTGTGTACTTTGTACGCACGTAAGAAGTTATACTTCTATTATATAATTTCAACGAAATAAATATACTTAACAGTTACAATACAAAAAATTAACAATAATTACCAAAACTTAACAATGCCAAAAATAAAAAAAAATGAATCGTCCGGGATTTGAACCCGCGATCTCTCGATCTCTGGTCCAATGCTCTACCAACCAGGCTATCAAGGCGCATGTTATTGACGTTTCGGATATACAGTCCCTGGCCATATTATTATGACCACCTATGAATTTTTATAAAAATCAACTATTCCACTAGGTACGTTTTGTTTAAAATATGGTTTTTAAATTTAATTTTGTTATCCAATGTTAATTTTATGCACTAACTAAAATATATTTAATAACAAACAGCAATAAAATATTTGAAAATATTACATATTTATATTTTTTTAATATTTTGTTGAACTTCTGACCTTAATCAGATGGAAAATATTTGGGAGCTTTTAAAACGAGAAATTTCCGATGAAAAGGTCACTAACGAAATTGTTTTGATTAAAGAACTAATATATCGTTGAACCCACAATGACAAATTGAAGCCAAAAAAATTTAACTGCATTCAAAGTATGTCAAGACGGGTACTAGTGGTAATCAAAGTTAGAAGGGAGCTCAGCAAAATATTAAAAAAATACAAATATGGGATATTCTCAAATGGTTTATTGCTGTTTATTATTAAATATATTATATTTAATAATAAACACCAATAAAACATTTAAAAATATCACATATTTTTATTTTTTCAATATTTTGTTGAGCCACCTTTAACTTTGATTAGCGCTTGTATCCGTCTTGGCATAGTTTGAATCCAGTTAAATTTTTTTTTGCTTTAATTTGTCATTGTGGTTTGTGGTTTCAATGATATATTAGTCCTTTAATCAAAACAATTTCGTTAGTGACCTTTTCATCGGAAATTTCTCGTTTTAAAAGTTTCCAAATATTTTCCATCTGATTATGGTCAGAAGTTCAAAAAATTATTAAAAAGTATATAAACATGTAACATTTTCAAATGTTTTATTGGTGTTTATTATTAAATATAATATAGTTAATGTATAACATTTTACATAACAAAATTAAATTTAAAAATCATATTTTAAACAAAATGTACCTAGTGGAATAGTTGATTTTTGTAAAAATTCATAGATGGTCATAATAATATGGCCAGGGACTGTACATAATTACACATCACGGTGACAAATGAAATATAAAAATAGATATTTTATTATTTTACGCCCAAGGAAGACAAATCCAAAGTCACAAAAATTATAATAAATAATTCATTTACTAAAAAACACTAATATATTATTTTAATGGCTTATTTGCGCTGATACATAATTTGAAAGATTAGCAACGAACTCCATACTGTCTGTCTGCGCATGCGCCAGGCAATTATAAAATTTCACCCTCGATCGTAAAGGTTATAACTTCAAAAATATAGTGATCACATTGTATATTATATTGATATACCTATGTCAAAGATATTAAGATATTTAAAAACACTATACCTAGTGGTTAAACTCTCAATATGTAATTTTAAATATTTCGAAAATTATTAACTTTAGACCTATAAAACCTTACACAAACTACATGTTTTTAAAAAATACATTCAAAAATGATTTGTAAATATTTTTTATCGGTATAGTAATATTACAGCTCATACACCAATTCTCTCGGTAGACCGCAAGCTATAGCAGAAAGACGACGGTAGACACCATAGTATCACCCATTTTTCTAACTAATTATACATTTGAATATAAAGGAATACACAAAGCTGTTACAATTTAATTTAAATGGAAAACTACAGCAGTAAAAGTTTCTTTAAAGATTAATTAAAGTTGCCTTTCTGAAATCGGTAAAATACTTTCTGTGGTTTTCAACAACTTGTAACACACTTTACTTGCTTTTTCATATTTTGTGAGGGACAATGAAATAATGTCTTGAATTAATTTTATACTTCTCTCAGTAACATCATTAACAAGTCTAATATTTTTTAAAAAGTTCATTGCTTTAAGATAGAAAAATGTGTTGTTTTTTAACGAGAATAATTTTCATAGTTAGATCTGGTTAGATACTCAAGATATCTTAAAAAAGACCAATAAACATAAAAAATTATTAATATTTATGATATTTTAATCCCCATAATCAACTTATCATGGACTGTAATATTTTTTTCTGAATATACCTATAATATAAAATAAAAGTCAAAACTGAGTTTACTTGTTTCATTACGTACAAGACGATCGTCAAATGCAAATAGCCGTAGATTAGCTCCCACTGGACCAAGCGAAATTCCGAACAGAGCGCGTGGGATGCGTCCACTGATCGGCATTCCGAATGACTCATCGGCACGCATCGCAAAAGTTGCCTCTCGAAGCAACCCCTCAGCATTGCCGATGATGCGATCCGTACGATGCGGATCAGTGGACGCAGTTACATAAGTTTTTGTACAAGGCAAACTAAAATCAACTAATGCAACTATGCATTTCCACCCATTTTTCTATAAGTAGTTTTTTACATAATCTTGAACACAATGCAAAAAGTTGCAAGTCTTTAGGTGCTGTATTTAAAAATTAACTTATTTTGTGCTAAATGCGCTGGTCCAATATACGGCATCTGAATCTCAATATACACGAATATGGTTTTGGAATGACATTTCTTAATGTTTACTCGTCAAAAAAAGTGAGATATTCTGGTGGGTAGGATTGGGATATCCCAAATTCATAATTTTGAAAACTGGCCTAAAAACAGACACTGACAACTCAGAAACAATTGATTTCTGAGTCTTGTGGCACTGAAAACTTTTGATCAGGATGATCAAAGCTAAAGCACTTCCATAAAGACCTCAAAAAGACCTCACGTCATAGAAAATATCTCTTTACAAGTTCATTCAAAAATTTCTTGAATATTCAACCGATGGACAATGACCGTGGTTCGTTTATCAGTATGACCAACTTTAATTTATACAGATCACTTGCACCACCATAAAAGTTAAGAACCACTGGTCTACATGGACGTGCATCGAATTGATCCTTGAATGAAAATTGATAAATTGTATCTGTACGGATGACAGAAATTGTTCAGCATCCTTATTAGGATAATAAATTGATACCATGTTTTCGGTATATCATGCTTTTAACGTGTACAATTTCTTGATAGTACTGTAAAAATACTGGATAGTTATACAAGACAAATAATTGACAAAATTTAATTATTTTCCATTCAAACCAAGTAAACCAATTAGACCGTGAAAACACGCTATGGACAATAATACAAGCAGAAATCAAAACTTTTTGGGTATAATTTAAGAATTGATTACATCAGTTTGATTACAGCAAAGCATTTGATTTATACAGTGTGTTTATTTGGGAAAGTAACCTACGTTAACTGAAAAAAGGGGACACTTAGATGATCTCAAAAAGCTCATACTTAATGGGTTTTACATCATCAATGACAAATACACTGTTTTATCTATTTTGCCAACTTTTTATTTGGCTCATAACTTTTTAACCAAACTGTATATTTTCTTTATATTTGGCAAGCGAATCATTTTTGAAGTGTTCAATCGATTAGGTAATTTATTTTATAACTATTTTCTCTAAATAGTAACTCGTCGAGCCAAGAGACAATACATAAATGATGAATACCTTTTACACCACCTTCAGACAAGGTAATTTATAGAGGTACATACCTGGGATACCGGTAGTAGATTATCAACATTGTTAAGAATTACTTAAAAAGTAATAGTTACAAATTCACCCGTAGTTCATGGGTTATCGTAAAATTACCTGAGGGCTAGAGTTGCCAATTGGCCTGTAATTAGGACGGGGGGATTACAATAGTTACGAATTCACCGGGACCCGCCAGGGTACACCACAGGCAGTTCTGGTTTATTCTAGTTCAGTTTAATTCAATGATTACTATTTATTTAAAAATCCACAAGGAAAAATTTCCTGTAGCTGGCTGTATACCATTAATTACTTTAAAATTTAATACTATTGTAAATTACTGTAATTACTACTGTAAAATTTAATAAAAAATGTTTGGCTTGGTAAAAGGTATATTACTTTAAAAAGCCCCTATAGGGCTACAAACGTAGAAACAAAACGTTTTCGCTCTGTAACAAGAGTATCGTCAGTGTTACAAGAACATGGTGAGCCAACCAAAAAATACAAAGGTCAAAGCCTTTCAAAAACAGACTAAAAGTCTTATATAGATGCCAACATCGCAAAATCCAAAGGATGGATAAAATTCCTATGGCTACGGCCCTAGGGCAACTATTTATTTACTTTTACCAGAAGATAACCTTCAAAAATAATAATTCATAATGAAATAAACTGACAAATTTTATACTGTAAGAAGTAATATACGAAAAGCCGTTGAAAATAACGTTTTTCAAAAAGTAGGAGGCGTTTCTTACATCTAAACTTGATATACGTTCAATTGTGACTTTCAATTTGCGTTGCCATCAACCTCAGCTTCAATTTCTCAAACATGCATTGATTGCAACCGCCCAATTACCGTTTTTATACCTGACTGCTAATGTCACCTGCTTTTCCTTTCTCTCTGCAAAACATACACAACCTTCGTAATAACCGATTGTTGATAGAAAAAGAGAATTGAAATCGGAATGCACGGCTCCATGAAACGAAAAACGAAGTAGTAGAAGAAGGAAGTGATGATCGAACAGAGAATGTCTCCTTTTACCGCTCTCAGGACTCACGAGATTAACATCAAAAGAGACCTCGAGGCCATGCCTTCCATAGTTGGAAAGATGGATGTGGGTAAAATTTAATGTGCAAGACAGAGATGAACAATTTTTTTCTTGTTTTCACGCAGTGTAGGACTGGCCCAGAAATATAGAATATTAAACCTTTACTCGGTTATGAAACTTATGTGCGGTATACCATGTTTCTTATCTGGTTATTAATAAGAATCCATGTAGTCTAAAAATATCAACTGTTGATTAATCATATTGTTGGATAATCAGAAGAGTACTCTTTCTGATACTTTTTTTTATGTAATACCTATCACGGCCGCTTTAAAAGGTCTATTCACAAAGTCTCTTAAATGATATTTCTTTAATTAGACCAATAGTAACAGCTTATGAATTTTTTAACGATCACGACTTCCTGTTGAAGACTAAAGCTGGAGATGGAGAAACACATGCCTGTTACTAGAACAATGGCATACCAGTAACTAGCAAGCGCCCCGCTACTGTACCCAAACTGGCAAGTGTGAATGTTTAGTAGCATGCTAGTTCCTGGCATGCTAGCTAATCGCAGGCAATTTGATTTTTCGTGCCAGTAGCGTGCTATTTGATGCAATATACATCACTCTTGTTCTTAAAAACAAAAATAAACCAATAAATACTTCACCTCCAATTCGGAAAAACTCAATACCACCAAGACCATGGGCAAAAAGCAACAAAGAAAAAGCTGATTTATTTGCTGAACATCTAACTGAAGTCTTCAAGCCACACGACAATGACCAAGTACAAGAAGTAGAGCAGGAACTAGCCTTAGCCTTACCAATTAATCAACGAGAGCGACTAACTTTAATTACACCGAAGGAGATCAAAGATGAGATTAATCATCTGAATGAAAAGAAGGCACCAGGCACTGATCTCATAACAGCAACAATGCTAAAGCAACTTCCTAGAAAAGGTATAATAAGTTATTATACATATTAAATGCAATCTTAAGACTTAATTATTGGCCTAAATCACTAAAAATTGCCCAAGTAAGAAACCTGGTAAAGCTTTAACATATGTTTCATCATACCACCCAATAAGTCTACTGCCAATATTGTCAAAACTTCTTGAAAAGCTGTTACTTAAAAGAATTATGAGCGACCTAGAATTCCAAAACTGCATCCCAGAACACCAATTTGGATTCCGACAAGCATTCTACAGTGCAACAATGCCATCGCATATCAAATGTAATTAACAGAGCTGTGGACAATAAACAATATTGCACAGCAGCCTTTCTAGACATCAGCCAAGCATTTGATAAGGTATGGCACCCAGGATTACTTTATAAAATCAAAAAATCTCTACCCAACAAATCATATCTAAATCACAGAGAATTTGAAACTAAAGTGGAGGATCAACTATCAAACCGTAACAAAATTCAATCAGGAGTCACAAGGTAGTATACTGGATCCACTTCTTTATGTACTGTACACATCCGATTTACCAACCTCTCCACAAACCACCATTGGAACTTTCGCTGATGACACAGCGATATTTGCAACTGAAGAGGATCCGACAGCTGCAGTATTAAAACTTCAAGAACACCTAGTCCAATTGGACAGTGGTTAAAGAAATGGAACATAAAAGCTAATGAAACTAAGTCAACACATATAACTTTCACACTAAGGAAAGACCAATGCCCAAATATTAGCCTTAATCAAGTCAACATACCACAACAGAATATTGTCAAATACCTGGGGCTTCATCTTGATTCTAAATTAAACTGGAAACAACACATTTTAAAGAAGAAGAAACAAATTGAGTTGAGAGTAAAAGAAATTAATTGGCTTATAGGTCGAAAATCTCGACTCTCAATTGAGAACAAACTGCTAATTTATAAAACAGTCATCAAACCTATATGGACGTACGGTATAGAACTATGGAGTTGTGCCAGCAAATCAAATACACAAATTATCCAAAGAACTCAATCAAAAATTCTACGCACCATCGCAAATGCCCCGTGGTACATTTCCAACCAAACCCTTCATAGAGACCTAAACATCCCGTTAGTCAATACAGTAATTCAAAAAAGAGCCAACAGACACCACGAGAAATTGGAAGGCCACCCCAACCAATTAATATTATCACTACTGCAGCCACTAAACAACAGAAGATTGCGAAGATTATGGCCTATAGATCTTCGGTGAAACTGAGGTGAAACCGCTGGGTGATGTACCTCATAACGCCATTTTAGTGTACAATACTATAGTTGATATAAGTTATTGTACTTGTTATCAAATTAACTCATAGAATATGTAATTCTGATTGTTAATAAATGCTTACAAAAAAAAACTCGTGTTCTTGTTTAATTCACTCCGAATCCTTTCCATTTTTGTTTTAAGAAATTCAAAAACTTAAAAAATAAATTTTTAGCACTTTTCACGTGGAAATTAGTCTGATTAGTAGTATACCCCTCTGCTGTTATTGCCTTACTAGTACATGCATGCAAGCTGTTGGCATGCCAATTACTCGCAAATGTGTTTTGTGTATGCCAGTTACTGTCTCATGCCAGCAACTGGCATCCCAGCTACTTTCCTCTTTTACAGGCATGTGTGTACCAGGCCCAGTTCCATTTCAGGGTTCCTGAAATGGAACTGGGCCTGACACGTCGCCCGAATCAGTGATGGGAGATGGACGAAGAGATTACTTGAGTGGAGGTCGAGATTAGACAAAAGTAGAGGAAGACCACCTACTCGTTGGACTGACGATCTCAAGAAACTGTCTAGAAATTGGATGGATAGTGCTCAAAATAGAGCACAATGGATAAAAATGAGGGAGGCCTATGTCCAGCAGTGGACGCAAAGGGCTGGATGATGATGATGTGTACCAGGCTTATGTTAATACCGTTAGCAAATTTATGATTTCGATTGGTTGGAAACCCAATGGAAACCCACCTTTTTATTCCTAGTATATCATCACCGGGCGTGAAAAAGCTCCAATGCGACATATCTGTCTAAATCGAAGTTTTTACACTTACTTTATTTTTTGGGGTGAGTTTTTCCATGTGAGAAGAAATTCTATATTCCACATGCAAACCCCACGATTACGTTTTACATCGCCTTTTACATATATTTTCCCATTTTACCATATTTGTTTCTACTGGAGCGTTTCCCGTTTTGCCATACATATATTTTTTCTCTGTTTTAACGATTTAAAGGTTGGCAAGTTTATCTAACCCGAAGAGAAAAATCTTCGGGAAGATTAACCTGCAGTGTTCCAAGGAAGCTTTTTCCTTTTGTCTTACGAGCTAGATTTCTACTTCTTACTCATCTCATCTCACTTCTCATATTTAGTCTCTCCTCAAAATTGTCTGTCCATCTTTTTAGTATCTGATCACTAACACCAATAATCTCACTTGTTCTGTTTTTAACTATTGAATCTAGGTTTGAATTTCTTTCTGTTCTGGTTAACTCGTTTGTAGAATTTTCGTCGTTCCATTTGTGTGTTATACTTCCCTAGATCTTCCAGTTGGTTTTCTATAATATGCTCCTTCTTTCTTTATAGTATTCGTTTTTCGTCTCGTCTCAGCTGCCTATACTCTTCCTCTACTTCGCTCGTTCTTCACCCTTATAGCCTTGTATATGCGTGATTTTTTCTTTGCGTTGATTGTAAACATTTCTCATCGTACCAGTTCGACCATATTTTTTCACGCTTTTGCTTTCCAATCATTTTAGTTGCTATATCCTCTTCCGATATGATTAGGTTATACACTGCCACAAATAGTTATTAACAATAAAAATATGCCATAACAAAATAGCTTCAGAACCATCTAGAAACCATATTATAATTACGATTATTCATTTTAAAATGGTTATATTCATTTTAAAACGTTTTTATATACTTGGCTTGGTTGGTGTCACGGACTCCGCAAATTTTGTAATTCATTTTAAAAATAGTTCTAGGCTAACTAGGTACTTGAAATTTTCAGAATAGCTCAGAGCTGACTAACAAAGCAATATTTAACTGCTATTGTATGGATAAATGGATTTTTTTAATATCAAACTATTTTAAAAATGTGATTTTTATGACATTTTATATTAACTATGACATTTGAATTCCATTTTAAGGGGGGGGGGGGTATGGTTTGAAATCAACATATCAAGCACATTTTTGTGAATTTTTTTCGAAGCTATGGTACAGTTATTTTATTTTTAAATTAAATAAACATATTAAGTACAATCCAAAGAATATTTAGAAAAAAATTCAATCCAACATATTGAAAAGTAAGCCATTGGTGACAAATTTTGACAGGCAGCTCACAAAAAAATGGATTTTGCGGTGGACATCAGAATTCGTCACTAGATCATACGAAACAAAAAATTCAAAAAGATTTAATTAGCTTATGAGTTTTACGAGGTCACAACGTCGAGTTTTTTATTTTTAATGATTTTTGAATTTTTGGCATCACTCAGAAATCAAAAAATTGAAATTTTTGGTAAAAATTTTGTGAAAATCTACAGATTTATTATTGTTGAAAAAAAAAAATAAGCAAAATAAGAAAAATATCTCGACGTTGTTACCTCATGAAATGTCTCAAAAAAATATGTGCAAAATATCAGGTAGATCGGCCGAGTAGTTTTTCAGTTACAATGTCCACCGCATTTGAAGAAGTAGTTTTGAGAAAAATGCGTTTAAATTTTTAACAACTGCATCTTCATCTTCTTATTTGTCTGCCAAATCGTAAAGTGATGCACATTGAAATATATTTTTTGAATCGAGGAGTAATCTACACAAGAGAAGGCGAACAGTTGTTTAACATTTCTCACTAGGCTCACGCGTGCTAGCGCGAAGTCGCGGCAAAGCGAGTCGAAGGTAGGAATATTCAAACACGCTGTATCTCTGGTAATTTTACTCCGATTATTTTGAAATTTTCAGAGAGTATTCTTGAAAGTATGCACTTTTATTTGAAATAATAAAAAATATTCAAATATTTCAAACCATACCCCCCCCCCTTAACGTAAGTCAAGACTTCGAGAGCCGATAGCTCAGTGGTAGAGCGTTAGACCGGAGATCTACTGGTCTTTAGTTCAAATCCTGCGTGTCGCTTACCTTTTTTTTAATTTTTATAATACATAATTAAAATTCAATATACTTAAAATTCATATTTTATAAGTTAATTATTATATATGCCATTGTAAACAACCGTGGTATTATAAAAAGTACTTTTTTATACTAGTGTAACTTTTGGAAAATAATCTTGACCTCGGAGGTAAACTACACTATGTTATTTCGAGTAACTGTGTTTAGCGTGTGTTTGCAACAAAGTTAAGAGCACTTAGGATGTTAATAAAAATCTGATATATCCCACAATTGGTTGAAAAACCATTACCTGCTATTGTATGGATAAATTATTTTTTTTAATTTCAAACTATTTTAAAAATGTGACTAATGCTATGACATTTAAATTCCATTTTAACGTAAGATAAGACATCGAGACCTGATAGCTCAGTGGTAGAACGTTAGGCCAGAGATCGAGAGTTCCTGAGTTCGAGACCTGCCTGGCGCTTACCTTTTTTTAATTTTTTTAATACATAATTAAACGTTAATATACTTAAAATTCATACTTTATAAATAGGTAGTTTATTGAAATTATTAAAAATTATAAAAATCTTGTGACAAGAGGTGCAGTTCTTGTGCAGTTTATTAAATATCATAAAAGTGATAAATGAAGGCGTAGTGTTTAAGAGTAGAACAAGAATTCTGAAAAATAAATTTAAGATTAAAAATTATAGAATTCTTGTGTTATAAGGTGTAGTTTAAATATTACAAAACTGTTAAGTGAAATTGTATTGTTTAGGAGCAGAAAAAAGAATTTAAGGAATATAATTGACATCCATTGTTGAGCACGTGAATTTATGATATATTTTGTTTTAAATATATATTCACAATATTTTAATATGGCGACAGGAAAGCATGGTAATCGCAAAAAATTGTTTTATTAACATTTTGGAACCGTGATTAATTAACTCATAGTTAGATATACAGAATAAGCCAAATAAAAACGGAACATACGCAGTTAATACAGTGTATCGGAACTACATTTGAAATAGTCGACCAATATAAAAATTCGACATACATAAATGTGTAGTGGGTGGCCAGACTGAGCTGTAAAATATCGCGCAGCAACATCGAACGGGCCCATCTTCGGCGTCATGTCGCAAACGAATGGACCTGGGTCCAAATTTGTAGCTCAATTAACCACAACAACGACCGAAACACTGTATTTACATCTAGCGACACGCCGTAATTTACATCCCCATCTGATCGTGCTTTTTACTGCCGCTTCATTTTACTGCTCTTACGGCACTGTAACAGCAGTAAAATGAAGCGGCAGTAGCTGCAGTAAAAAGCATCACCAGACGAGGATGTAAATTACGGCGTGTCGCGAGATGTAAATACAGTGTTTTGGTCGTGGTTGTGGCTAGATGAGCTACACATTTAGACCCAGGTCCATTCGTTTGCGACACGACGCCGAAGATGGACCCGTTCGATATTGCTCCGCGATATTTTACAGCTCAGTCTGGCCATCCACTACACTCACCGCGGGACCCATTTTCGCGCTTCATTTTACTGCTCTTATGGCGCCGTAAATTGTCGCTTGTCTGGCCGTACCCTTAGCCTAAAAGGAGACAGGTAGTTGAGTTGCTATGATTTATGTGTGTCAAACTTTTATATTGGTCGACTATTTCAAATGTAGTTCCGATACACACGATATTTCAAATGTAGTTCCGATTACATCAACTATTTTGCCACAACAAGATCCCATTGCTTATCTCCCTAATTCAAGAAAGGTGTCGAATTCATTCTTTATAAAACCAGTCGATAAATCTGAACTGATCCAAACAATCAATAGTATCAAAAGCAAATCCTCCTGTAGTACTGATGGTCTATCGATAAAATTTTTTTCTAATCTCCCAGAAAATGTGTTAGAAGTCCTCATCTCACTAATTAATGATTCCTTTGAGAAAGGTAAATTTCCAGAGTGCCTGAAGACAGCCATCATTATTCCTCTTCATAAGGGTGGTGAAATATCTAATACCTGCAATTATAGACCTATTGCACTACTACCGGTACTCTCCAAAATTATTGAGAGACTCATAAAAGCCCGACTTATGTCCTTTCTAGTTGAAAACAACATTTTATCACAAAATCAGTTCGGCTTTTTAAATAATAAATGCACCACTGATGCCATATTTTCTGTACTACAGGAGGTTTATCAAGCACTGAACAATAATCTTCACACTGCCACCGTTTTTTGTGACTACGCCAAAGCTTTTGATTGTGTAAATCATAACATTTTGATAAGAAAACTACATTTCTACGGAATTCGAGGTATTTCTTTAGATTGGTTCCAATCTTACTTGGATGATAGGAAACAACTGGTTAGAGCAAATGATACAGACTCTAGTCTCAAAAACATTGTATGTGGGGTACCTCAAGGTTCAGTATTGGGTCCTCTACTTTTCCTTATCTTTATTAATGACATCACTAGTTTAAAAATCGATGGAAAAATCTTTCTTTTTGCTGATGATACCAGTATCACTTGGAGCAACTCAAATATTGCAACTCTTCATGCTACTATAACTTCTGATCTACTTACAATAAAAACCTGGTCTGACTCTAATTTACTCTCGTTTAACGTAGATAAAACAGCAGCATTGTCTTATAAAGGAGTCCTTCAACCCTTACCTCTTAATAACAGCCAGATCAGTACCGTTGATTCTGTGAAATTTCTTGGTATTTTTTTAGACAGCAACCTTAAATGGTCCCACCATATCGATTTGTTAAGGAAGAAACTATCCTCAGCTTGCTATGCTATAAGATCTGGTTCGAATGAACTCAATTTAGCATCTTCCAAAATAACATATTTTTCTTTGTTCGAGTCACATCTTCGTTATGGTCTTCCTTTTTGGGGTTCTGGTACAGCTGCCCAATTCGATGTTATTTTCAAATTACAAAAAAGAGCAATTAGATATCTGTTTGGCCTCAGAAGAACAACACATTGCAGAAGTTACTTCAAAGATCACAGAATTTTAACCCTTCCACCTTTGTATATTTTAGAAACTGTTTGCTTAATTCGTAAACATCTACATGTCTTTCCACCAAGACCTAATCATGACTACTTCACGAGAAATTCTACGTTTGACGTCTATATGCCGACCCCGTCCTCTGAGTTAGTAAAGAAATCTATATTATATTCCGCAAAAAAACTTTACAACCATCTCCCTCTACAACTTAAATCTGCAGCATCTTTCCCCAAATTCAGTAAATTGACAAAAGCCTACCTATCTGAAAGACCATATTATTCAGTAGAAGATTTTCTTAATCAATAACTAAGAAATTACAGTACCCTTTGCACAAGTAGTATTTTTATTATCATTTTTTTTTTTGTCTATATTTGGGTGTCATATGCAGCAGCTTAACTTTTAAACTTATTAATTACTAGGTAGACTATGCATTTGCAATTTACTTAAAACTTAAATTTTGCAATTGACTACTTCTGTTTAACTTCATTATTATTGTTATTATTGTAAATATATTGACGATTTATGTAATTTTAGTAAATTGGATTGTTATTGTTTTGTTGTCTTGACTTTTTATAAGCTTTGTCGATAAAATTGTACAATTTTTCATGACAATAAAGCATATTTCTATTCTATTCTATTCTGTATTACCTGCATATGTTCCGTTTTTATTTGGCTTATTCTGTATGATAAGTGAAACAATTCTAGATTTCAAATGAAATATGTCGTGGTTTGAACATTTGGTTTAGGCGATTATTGCAAAACACAGACATTAACATAAGTATGTCGAGCAACAGTTGCCGCGCCAATTACAAATTTCTTCTTCTTCTTTGACGTCTTGGAGATCTTTCGAACTCTTTAATTCTGAAGCTGTCTCTGGTTAATTTCCTGGGAGGTAGATTGCCAACTATCCCTCCATCTTTTAGGTGGTCTTCCGGGAGGATTTGAACCAGGCGGGTTGTTTTCTAGAGCAATTTTTGGGAGTCTATGATGTTTTCGTTATGATGATGCTCGTATTTTTAGCTTGACATTTCTTCAACATATACGTTTACTGATTTGCAACAATATTTAATTTATTGCATTTCTTCTTTAATTTCAGCAAGTGTACATCAAAATGGCGAAAGAGACGACACTACAACGAAATCGACGATTGGAAAAGGAAGCAAAGAAGCGTCAAGAAAAGCGGGATCAAATGTCGGAACAAAAAGCGCGCTGCTATACGTAAAAAAGACCGACTTCGTAAAATAAACTACTGTCATTGAAGAAGAAAAATTATATGTTGCTCCACAATATTGATATGATATGCAAATATTATATAAAATTAAATTTAATTAATTGTATTTTGCTTGCAGTACTGCATTAATAATTAATTTTATTTACTAGGTATGTACATACAATTGTTTACTCTTTAATAACATAACCTCAGTCTTAATTTTTCTTCTTATAACTTTTTGGGCTGTGGCCTTGACAATTATCCAGCAACCAGGACTAATGCAATTGGCCAATTCAATTAAAAGTGCGAAAAAAGTTGCTGAGCTGTGAAACCAGGTGTCGCTTTTTCGAACTTGCACGGTCCCAATATTTAAATAATTTTCATAGATATTGGGTAAGATTTCGTCTAAGATTTTCATGTAATTAACTCTAGCAGTTTTAGATATTAGCCCAGTGTTATATTCTGTGGATTTTATGCTGTGACCTTTTTTACGTTAAATATGCGTGCTCTAAGCTTTAATTTTATAAGGTAGTGGATCGGAGTTTTCTTTGATTTATATGAGTTTAAAGTCGACTACAAAATTCTTTTATGACATAGAAATTGAAACAACAAAATAATTTTATATTGGGTCCTATAAATCAGCGTTTCCCAACCGGTGGGTCGCGCGCGAATTTCAGGTGGGTCGCGGCATGGCGCTTAAATCTGCCAATGGCGCCAGTCCGTAAGTGAGGGAAGGGCCGCGAATACTAAAAAAAAATCAGAAGGTGGGTCGTCAGACATAAAAGGTTGGGAACCACTGCTATAAATGATAAAAACGTTTTATTATAAAAAGTTCTTTTTTATAAAAGTGTAATTATTTCATATTATAATTATTTATAACAAGTATTGAGCCGTGATACCTGGTCACGAGGAGGGGGGGGGTAAAAGTAGAGGAGGAACAATTAATAATCAAAGCAAACAATCAAGCGAAACTACTCAACCTCACAATATGAAACTATACCCGTTATAGACCATACTTTTAAAGATGAAAATAAACTAATGAAAAATAGTCAAGAAAGCCCCAATGAAATTTACCGAGGACAGAAAAAGGACCAGCGAGCAAGTATACGTAGCGTGGAAAGGTTTAAGTACTGTTTGTTTGATTGGTTTAAATGTCTGCAAGGGTATAAACAAATGATATTTCAGATATAATAGCTCAAACAATCTGTTGGTCTGCATTCTACAACTTACAACCGATAAATATGTTTAGTATACCCTGTATATGTTGTGAACATGTCAAATCCAACTTTAAACTTTGGAACGTTTCATTGCATGAATTTCATTACATTAGGAACAGAATAAAACATTACAAATTACTAGTCTCTCTTAGAACTCATTTTTTATTACATCTATTAATTATATATGACTTATTTATGATCTGTTTACGTACTATTTTCAGTTGAACTGTTAGGCGAATAAAGTGAATATACCTTTTATTATTATCCTTTGAGGATATTTATACATTGGCTATATTGAATAATAATAGTATTTAGTTCAGTAAATCTCCACTTTTCTATAGTCGAGGAAATGAAGCATTTTGGCTCGCAATTTTTTCGTCCAGCATGGATTTACTTGAAATTTTCACAGAAGGTAGGGAATAGTCCAAGGATCATTTTCTATATCATGCCGCTGTACGCTAAAACCTTGGGGGTGGTTTCCACCCCATCTCGGGAGCGCGAATTTTTAATTACATTTTAACCATGTAAATCGATGTAAAAAGTAATTCTAAGAAAAAAATGTTTTTACATTTTCTTTGTAAAACTAATATTTTTCGAGTTATTCGCGCTTGAAAGTAACAGTTTTTCGATGAAAAAATCGACTTTTTTAGAGGGTTTTTTGAGAATACCTCGATGCATCTAATCAAAAAAAAAAATAAACTGTAGATATCAAAATTGTATCTTTAAGTAACATAAACCAAATTGTTTTTCTATAATATCTTTTAAGACCAATACAAACCGAGATACGGCATGTTAAAAGTTAGCTTTTTTCGTCAAATGCATAATTTGAAATATTCAAAGTAAAATAACGGAAAAACTTTGCATTTTTCGAGGAAAACTTTACAAACTTTTTTTCAAGTATACAGTTAGGCCTTTCAAAAAATAATAATAAAAAGTTTCTAGTCTGAAAATTAAGAGACTTATGATCAAAAAAAGGTCGGTACCTGCTTTTCTCTATGAAAAAATCAGTGAAAACAACCCCCTAACTGTCCTCCTAATTAAAAATTGGTCTTCACCTTTCTGTAATTCCTTTTATATTTGTATTATCAATACACCCAAGAAGTTTGACCTATTTAAAAGGCCTAATTTTATAAAAATTGGAGTTTAAAGAAAAATTAATTTTTTGGAATTTCCCATTTTTCACCATTTACTTCAAAATATCTTCGAAAATACTGGATATACGACAAAAATAATGGACTACTAAATTGTAGCTTTCATAATAACCAAAATTCCCTTGTGCATAGATTTTCATAACAGTGAACAGTTAGCGAGATATAGCTGTTAAAATCCTCTATTTACGAGCAAACACCCTCTTATTCGAGCCCTTTAAACCCACCCTAATTAAAAACTAAGGGATCTTACGGAATTTAGTTTACACAGTCTTATAACTCTTCAAAAATCCTCCAAAGTCATTTTTGAAAAAACTATTTATCGCCAAAAATGAAGGAGCTATGTTTATAAAACAAACTTTTTTTTTTCGAAAAATTCGGATAATCCGCTTATGGATAATTTTCAATGTATGTATAATACCACAAAACCGGTTCGTATACTGGAGGATGACTAAAAAATATTTGTATTTGTACATATTTGTAAATTCGTATTTTTGTGTAAATAAATGTTTTTGTAATTTTTTAATTCTACTTTTTTTTCTGTATAGATCTATTAAAATATCTACTTATAAAAACTGTAATGTTATTAAGGATGGTTTTTAAGGGTTAAAATATTATGATATTATATCCTAAAGTATAAAACAATCATTATTTAACCAATCAAAACCAAATTTTACCCATATTAAAGTTTACAATGTTTTTATATAATTTTTGACAATAAGGGGTAGTTTACACCCCTAAATTTATCAACGCCTTTAAGCATGATATAGAATATTATGAAGTACAGGGTAAGATGATCCTAATCCCAAATTTTTATGTAAATTGATGCAAGTCGAAATTATTCTTTTAGGATAAGTAAATTTTTTATATATAGCTCCAACAAGGTTGGTTTTAAGGGTTGAAATATTATGATAGTATATTTTAAAGCATAAAACAATCATTATGTAACTAATAAGAACCAAATGTTGACAATATTAAAGTTTAAAATGTTATTTTATAATTTTTTACAATTAGGGGTAGTTTTCACCCTTAAAAAACCAAAAGCGTACAACGGTTCAATATAGAAAATGAACTAGAGGGTGTAATGAGCCTAATCGCAAATTTTTGTACAAATCGATGCTGGACGAAAAAATTGCGAGGTTTTGCCATTTTTTCAGCTTCATTTCCTCGACTACTAGCATTATCAGTGTTGAAAGCGCCAAAAATGGCAATTTAGTAAATATAACTGCCAAACTTGTAACAACTATGAAAAATAAAAGAGCCTATGGACCAGAAGGAATACCTGCTGAACTTCTGAAAAATTCAACAATAATGCATGTTAGTATGCTGACAGAATACATAACTTTTTAGAAGATACTTAAGAGATAATAGACCTGAAAGCTGGAGAGAAGGATGGATTACACCAATCCACAAAAAAGGGGATAAGGCAGACTGAAAGAACTACAACTGCATCTAAATGGTCAGCTCTCTCAGCATATCAAAAGTTATGAAAACCTTAGTCGAAAACGAATATAAACCACTTGATATGGAACAGCAAACAGGATTTCGAGTTGACGATTTTGCATCGACCAAATCTAAACTTTAACCCAACTAAATGAAAAAAAAGGCTAGGGGTAGACCAACTCATCTATTATTTGTGGACTTGTCGAAAGCTTAGGACGGGACTTCTTTGGAACGGTGACAAAGGTGGGGACAAACCAGGTCCACCAAAACAGAAAGCTAAACTGCAAACATAACTGATCACATCAGAATAATGAAATGTACGAATCACATTTTATCAAGTTGTATATGTATTTCATTTCCGTTGTTACTCATGACAATATTGTTATTTTACTTTAATTGATTAATTTTGCTTTTAAAACCCTAACTAAAAGTTATAACCCTAACTAAAGACTAAAAGTTTATTTCATTCCAGCTACTTGCACGTGTTCGAAAATAGACAACAAAAATGTATCAATTTTATGGGCCGACTTTGGGGAATATGATTAATTGATGATTTGTTTTGTCATTCATTAACTTGGAATTGCAAACTTAGAGTATTACTATCACAATTTACTTTTTATTTTATTTTTAACAGATGTTTAAACTAAATAAGATTAGTTTGTCTTATCAACGTAGTCTTAAATAAATGCAATGTGTTTCTAAATAGTCCAGGGCGCATCTGTTTTGAGATGGACGTTGAGAGGTGACTCAATTTTTTTTGCAGAAATTGCTTGAAAGTAACTCAAATAATAATATTTGAGTTATCCTCCCACTCAAAATGGTCCGGAACATTGTTTAAATAATCAAAATGTCAAAATATGAAGGAAAAATTCGATTTTCTTATTGGTTTGTTGATTATAACTTTAAAACTGTTCATCTCTGAGAAAAGTTGTACTGGCATAAAAGTTGCGTAATTAAATTTCCTACAATATAGAATTGGTTAAAAAATAGTCACCTTTGTTGCAAAATAGCAAGAATTGCGAAAAAACCATACAAAAACAAGTATTCGCCTTTTCGTTTTTCAACCATTTATGCTAAACTTAGGACCTTCATATTTTACCCAGAAAAACTTTATGATATAATAAAACAACACTGTAAATTTCATTAAGATCGGTTTAATAGATTTTGCAATCCAGCTTTCGCAAAAAAAATCATTTTTTTAAAATGTTGCAGGACTGAAAATAAAGCAGATAGCAAGTTGAATTTTTTTTGCTTATAGAAGTGTACCGTACCTTTCATTTGCTATTTGCAAAATTAAAATCGATTAATTACCGCGGCGTCAGGAAATTTTTTAAATTATGTACATTAAATTTTGGTGTTACGCGCAGGACAGCGGTGTTCGATTCACACAAGTTGATTTTCAGCAAAATTTCTTCCAATCTTTATCTAATATATTATTTTCTTATTCTATATTTTGTTGTATTTTAATATTTTAATTCCACAAAAAACAAACTAATTTTATTATTGTTTGTGAAATATTGTTTAAACAATTGCATATGTTTAAAAATAATAAACTTTTATTCTCTAAGTTAAAATATATGAACAAAGAAAATTTTTGCTAAAAAAAGTGTTATTTCAAGGGATAGAGTATGTGTTTTTATTTTGCAATAAACAAATTTATTTATTTATATCGAAATGTAATAAAAATTAAATGTATCAATCATTACCAAAGGTCATTGGAATACCCAATCAGAGCAAACTATCCGCTGTCCTGCGCGTAGCACCAATAATTAATGTTTATTTAAAAAAATTGCTGACGCCGTGGTAGTTAATCGATTTTAGTTTTGAAAATTGCAAATGAAAGGTACAGTACACTTCTATAAGGATCTATAATGGAGGATTTTCAAGATATAAGGCACAAACTCGGAAAATTATAAGATGTACTGGGTATTCCAATTCCCTCAGTTACTGGTTATTTGGCATCATGTAGAAGTTTGGATCAAAGAAAAGTACTATTAGTCTAGGATTTTTTCCTGGCTATCCAATGGCGACCTTTACTTTGACCTTGACCTTCAACGGGTATCATCTTCTAGAGTTTCGAGGGTTTTCGGCATTAAATTGATGTAAACAGATTACTCATGGGTTTTTGGGATCGCTAAACACGAATATGCCATCAGAATTAACCTCCGGAGCACGTGGTGGCCAGGGCCACTGCAAGGGACATGATCTTCTAGAGTTTCGATGGTTTTCGGCATTTAATTGTGCAAATGAATTACTGGAGGGTTTTTTAAAGTCGCTAAATACGAATATGCCACCAGAACCCACTCTCGGAGCACCTGGTTTCCAAGGCCAATGAAAGGGGCTCCTGGAGTTTCAAGGGTCTTCGGTACTAAATTAATGCAAACAGATTAGTTATAGGTTTTTGGGGTTGTTGAACACGAATACGTGATCAGCACAGACACAGGAGCACCTGGTGCCTAAGACAGGGTATCTTCTGGAGTTTCGGAGGAATCAAATGGATTACTCTTATGTCTTTGGGGTTGCTGAACATGCATACACTATCAGATCCGACCCACGAATCACACTGTGTCTACGGTACGTCATCGTGTTCAGCAACCCCAAAAACCTATAACTAATCCGTTTGCATTAATGTAGTACCGAAGGCCCTCGAAACTCCAGGAGCTCCCTTCATTGACCTTGGAAACCAGGTGCTCCGGGAGTTGGTTCTGGTGGCATATTCGTATCTAGCGACCTCAAAAAACCCTCCAGTAATTCATTTGCATCAATTAAATGCCGAAAACCATCGAAACTCTAGAAGATGACGTCCCTTGCAGTGGCCCTGGCCACCACGTACTCCGGAGGTCAATTCTGATGGCATATTCGTGTTTAGCGATCCCAAAAACCCATGAGTAATCTGTTTATATCAATTTAATGCCGAAAACCCTCGAAACTCTAGAAGATGACGTCCGTTGAGGGTCAATGTCAACGTAAAGTTCGCCATTGGATAGCCAGGAAAAAATCCTAGACTACTAGTACTTTCATTTAATCCAAACTTCTACATGTTGCCAGATAACCAGTAAATCAGAGAATTGGAATACCCGGTAAATCTTATAATGTTCCGAGTTTGTGCGTCTATATCTTGAAAATCCTCCATACGATCGAGACGTGCCCATGAGAACTTTTTATCAGGATACTTTAAAGAGTATTTTCCCAAAGTATGAACTAAATCCACTGGGACCTAATTTCCATAAGGTTTGGCGGGGTACTTTCTGCCATACTAATGGCGAATGTAAACACTGGACTGCTTTTAACTATAGAAACGTAAATACTGACATGCGGTACGTGATACCGCAAGAAAAGTTTACGTCAACGTAGCTCAAAGACTAAACCATTCTAAAACTGCAGAAGTTGGTAGCAGGTACAATTACACACAACTTGTAGGTACACTGATGGTGTTCTAGGAATCTTTAATAAAACAGATTTTGCAACAAAATATATGTTCGGCGCGGTATGGCATACACCGCAATGTTAGTGGTTAAGCTTTAAGGATACTTTGGAAAAAAACATCTTCAATTGTGCTAATAATGCTATACAAACATTCAGAATTTTACGGTTTTCTTATAATTTTTCATCGAGCCCCTTAATACAACACTGAACCAAAGAATTTTTAAATTCTGTTCTCCTTTTAATTCTTTGCTTAGTTTTTAGTTTTAGTTTCTCGGCTGTCGTTTCGTCGTTTCCTGTGACATGAAGTAGAAAGAAGTCCATCAAGTGCCAGAGACAGGGCTTGCTTCTTTAATTCGATGTGGTTGGTACTCGATGGATGCCTCGTCGGTTCGCTTCGGCAGACAATAAACTTTTATTTTTATGAGAAAACAAGAAAGGACACCGAGTGAGTCGTGTCTCTTGCATTATTTGAAACGGCACGATGTTGTCGGGTTTTATTTAATAGGCATTTTCGCAGCAAAGTGTTAAATACTGAAGCAGGCACTTTGGTCAGATCTTCTATTTATTTATCATAAAAATTTATAAAAAAATATAGGAAGAATAAAAAAATGTATGCCACGAAAATTATGTACCTTTGTATGTATATAGGGTGAGGCAGATAAAGGGCCTATTAGAAATATCTCGAGAACTAAAGGTACGAGAATCATGAAAATTGGAATACAGGGGTTTTGAGGTATGAACTATTTAATGAAAATATTTTGGTCTCTTTGCTACTTCCGGTTATACCGGAAGTTGATGGTAACTTCGTTTTTTTAAATGGGACATCCTGTATATTTTTACATTTTTGGATTCTGCTCGATGTCTTCTTTCTTAAAATATGAGGTTTTGTAATATTATACAGGGTAATTTAAAAGATAATTAGAGTTTTTTTATAAATTTTGTAGCGAACTTCACACCCTGTAGAATTGTACTGATTTGATATCAAAAACTCCATTTATGTTCAAGTGATTTTTAATATAGTCTATTATTATCAAAAATTAATAATATAGCGAAATGTTTAATTTTAGTATACAAGGTTGGTCGAAACTCGGAATGAGTATTTTCTGAGTTTTCTTAAATGGAACACCCTGTATTTTTGTATTGTAATGAAATAATATTTTATAGTACTTTTTTATTTCTTAAGCATTCCCTATACCTAACTGCTTTAATTTGTAAGTTATTCGTAGTTCTTTAAGACAAACATTAATGGCAACAACAATTACGTGAAATTTTATTAGGTTTGCCGTGAAAATATTAAATCATAAAATTTTTAATTTATTAATATTGGATGAGATACCAAAGTGCCTACGTTGTTAAGATTGTTGGTGCATAAAATATTAATAAAAACAAACCATATTCTACCTATGGTTGGCTATGACTTTGACACTAAACTTGATTAAACATTAGACATTACATTATTTTTACAGTTCCAGTTGCTTTGTTACCATTACTAATATAAATTTTTGTAATGGGGAACTGATTAGTAAAGTTTTTGTTCTAGGAGAGTATAACAAAAATGTACTATTAGCAATAAGAATTTATCATCTGCAACTCTCTGATAGACGACTCTGATAGAAGAAGAGAAACTTTTCAAAGTTTACTAGAATAGTTTCGACGTACTAGACACTTAGATTACGAGAACGTTCATACTAATATGCAGATTCTCCGTGACACTAACATTTAATTCATTTTAATCATTTACAATAGTTTTTGTTCTATCAGATTTCTCGTAATCTATATGTCCAGTTCGTTGAAACCGCTCTAGTAAATTTTGAAAAGTTTCTCTTTTTGGTTGCCATCTTTCATGGAATTACTGATGATAAATTCTTATTGCTAGCAGCACATTTTTATTTTTGTAATACTCTCCAAGAACAAAAAAACATCTGAATCAGTTCCTCATTAGAAAAATTCATATTAAGTAATATTGGCAGCAAAGCTACTCGAACTTCAAAAATAGTAGAATGTTTAAGCAAAGCAAATGTTTAAGCATATAGTGTCAAAGTCATAGCCAACTAGATAGAATATTGTATGTTTTTATTAATATTAAACACACCAAAAATCTTAACTACGTAGGTATTTTGATATATCAACCAGTATTAATAAATTAAGGGTCAGTCGAGATCAATATGTGTTTATTTTGGAAAAATTATTTATGATTGAATATTTTCACGGCAAGCCTAATAAAATTTCACGTAATTTTTGTTGCAATTAATGTTTTTCTTAAAGAACTACGAATAACTTACAAATTAAAGCAGTTAGGTATAGGAAATGCTTAAAAAACAAAAAAGTACTACAAAATACTATTTCATTACAATACAAAAATACAGAGTGTTCCATTTAAGAAAACTCAGAAAATACTCATTCCGAGTTTCGACCAACCCTGTATACTAAAATTAAACATATCGCTATATTATTAATTTTTCATAATAATAGACTATATTAAAAATCACTTGAACATAAATGGAGTTTTTAATATCAAATCAGTACAATTCTACAGGGTGTGAAGTTTGCTACACAATTTATAAAAAGCCGTAATTATCTTTTACATTACCCTGTATAATATTACAAAGCCTCCTATTTTAAGAAAGAAGACATCGAGCAGAATCCAAAAATTTAAAAATATACAGGGTGTCCCATTTAAAAAAACGAAGTTACAATCAACTTCCGGTATAACCGAAAGTAGCAAAGAGACCAAAATATTTTCATTAAATAGTTCATACCCCAAAACCCCTGTATTCCAATTTTCATGATTCTCTTACCTTTAGTACCTACTCGAGATATTTCTAATAGGCCCTTTATCTGCCTCGCCCTGTATACTTAATACATTCACAGACAAAAATATTGCATAATATTCTATCTTCAATCATTATTTTTGTTTTATTTTTTATTTTTGAAATTCTATGTACTTTTTTTATTCTTGAATGTGTTATGCTTGAATGTTTTACACATAATGTATTATTACAATTAGTTAGAGATAAAAGAATGCCTAGACACAATCTTTATAACCGAAGAAGCAACAATGATTCTTGTTTTATTTCTTGGTATTGAAATGTCAGTTTTAGAGTTTTATTTTTGGATTCTGCAGTTTTCTTGCCGATATGACATTTAAGTGAGTTAGGCTACGGCTTCACGGGCGAGAAATTGACGCTAGCTGTAGCAGTAAAATGAACTTAAGCCTTCCGCGGAACGGAATAGGAATAGCCGAACTCTACCGACTACAGGACTTGTGCGTAGTCGGTTCAGTTCGGCTATTCCCATTCCGTTCCGCGGAACCTTAAGTTCATTTTACTGCTACTGCTAGCGTCAATTTCTCGCCCGTGGAGCCGTAGCCTTAGACTACAGCCAGACAAGCGACAATTTACAGCGCTGTAAGAGCAGTACAATGAATCGCGAAAAATGGGTCCTATCCTATGTTGCTGCGCGATATTTTACAGCTCAGTCTGGCCATCCACTACACTCACAGTGGGGCCCATTTTCGCGCTTCATTTTACTGCTCTTACAGCGCTGTAAATTGTCGCTTGTCGGCCGTAGCTATATAACGTGTGTTTAAAATTGTTACTTTAGCCAAATAGACAATAAGATATTGCCCGGAGACTGCGTATACATCAATCGGAGACTGTTTCTGATATAGTAAAGCCATACAATAATACTGGAGAATACAAACGAAGGCATGATCAAGGTCGAAAAAAATGTACAAGGCCAAGAGATGACTAATATTTGAGATTCCAATTCTTTCGACATCGCATACTTACAGCTTCCACTCTCAATAATGAATTACTGATCACAAGATAAGTTAATGTAAGTGTCAAAAGAGTGACGAGAAGACTTGAAGAAGTTAGTTTAAACCCAAAACGGTCTGCCAGAGTTCCACGGCTTTTCCCACGGCACAAAACCCAACGGTTGCCATTTGCAAGAGCCCATGTTATCTGGAACGAACATCAATGGGGAACACATTGTATCCTTGTTTCACGGATGAAACAAGCATCAACGAGGAACACATTAATGTTGTTCTGAAGCTACTTCCTCCCTGTGGCATTTATATGATTAACTATTTAGATGGGAAATAAGCCACAATTAAATTGAAAAAATAATTTTATTAACGTTTCGAAGCCCAAATCGGGTTTCGTTGTCAAAATACAAAATACTACTCTAGTATTTATAGACTAGTATTTTGTATTTTGACAACGAAACCCGATTTGGGGTTCGAAACGTTAATAAAATTATTTTTTCAATTTAATTGTGGCTTATTTCCCATCTAAATAGTTAAGAGGAACACATTGTATCCTTGTTTCGCAGATGAAACAAGGACACAATTATGGAAGCCAGATGGACGTGGTCGACTATACATAAGGTCTGGGGAACGTTTCGCAGAATGTAATCTTGCACACAATGTTAGGTTTGGTGGCGATTCCATTATGCTACGCTACGGGATGGCATTAGTTATTAGAGTCGTACGGAGCTATTGAGGTAAATATTACAATGAATGCTAACTGGTACATATCCAACATCCTCAAAGAGCATGTTTTCCTTATGCCGGCTATATTGGGTATGTTAATTTTACGCTAATGCTCGTGCACATGCCGCAGGAACAGTCATACAATATCTTGAGATGTTGGGATCGAGGCTCTAACTGGCCACCAATGAGTCCTGATGGAAATCCTATATACTTAAAGGTACGTATCAATACGTGGGTGCTTCTTCGATTCAACCGGTTTGCGGTTTATATGTAGGGGAGCGCATCCATTTGAGAAGCTACACGGAGCACTCACGTATGTATACGTACCTTAACATGTATGGGATATCGTAAAACGACGTATACGAGCAATAAATCCAGCTCCAAACTCAAGTGCAGAATTAAGAATTCGTGCACAGAAGGAATGGAATTGACTTCCTCAAGAAACCATCTAAGACCTTTTGCGAAGCATGCCTGGGACCCCTGGGAGGATGTAGACTATCATTAGAGGTAGAGAAGGAAATAATAGGTACTAAATTGTTACATTGCCGTAAAAATGTGTTCTATTGTTGTTATTGTTTCTCTTTCCAATTAAATGTTACAAGCAAAATCAGACTATTTCATTAATGTCTCTACCAATTTGTTGTAGCTCTTCAATATTCAAGTTACCTACTTGACAATGAATATACGTAGAATAGTCCAGCACAAAACAGACTCAAAATAAAATATGCAATATTTTTGTCTGTGAGTGTATTTAGTTTTAAAAATAATATCAATAATTTAGAGCCAACCTAACCTAACCTAAAATAATAGATAATAGAACAAATTTGCCCTATTTGTAGTCCAAGTAATGAAGCTTAAAATAGGACAAAACCTCGCAATTTTTACAGAATAGATCGATTTGCTTAAAAATTTGAGAATAAGTAGTAGATAGTCCAAGGATCAAAATCTATATGAGGCCGAAAGGCGCTTTTACCATGGTTGGGTGGGGGTGGGGTGGGGTGGTTGCCACCCCATCTCGGGGTTGGAAATTTTTTATTTTATTTTGACCTTAAAAGATAATAAAATTATTCATTCTAAGGAAAAAACGTTCTATACATTTTTTTGATAAAATTAATAGTTTTCGATTTATTCGCTATCGAAAGTGTTAGTTTTATATGGAAAAAATCAATGTTTTTAATCAGTTTTCTGCTAATAACTCAAAAAGTTTTCGTTTTATCAAAACAAGTTTGCTTAACAAAAATGTACCTTTTGAAAAAATAAACAAAACAGTTTTTGTCTATTTTCTTTAAGACCAATAGTAATCGAGCTACACTTTAATATATGCTAGGCTAGCTAGTCCTGTCGCCAGGGGGGGTACAACGGCCTCGTTAATTCAGATGGACTTACTCAAGGTTTTTTTATGTATTTTGACCCGTAGAACACGAATTTTTTGGGTAACAGTTGATCCGGATGTCGATAAGATTGTTATAGACCAAGAACTTGAGGAATCAAATAACAGCGATTTTTGGCAAAACAAAACAATATTTTGTATTTTTTGGGCCATTTTAAGTAAAAAATATTTCTACAAGTTTTTTCGTAGGATGCACAGTTTTCGAGATAAACGCGGTTGAACTTTAAAAAAATCGAAAAACTGCAATTTTTGAACCCGAATAACTTTTGATTAAAAAATAAAATAGCAAGTCTGCTTACCGCATTTGAAAGTTTAAGTCAAATTATATCGGTTTTGATTATTTGCATTGGTAAAAATTTATTTTTTTATTGTTTAACAAAGCTATAAACACGTAGGGTTTCCCGTGCTTTTACATGCGTTTTAACGCATGTAACGTAGAAATAGTCTTGATTGCACTAGTACCTATTCTACCTACTCGTTCGATTTTAAATGAGAAATCATAGAAACATCACTCACGCACTAGTTGTTTGTAGCTTTGTTTAACAATAATACAATAAATTTTTAGCAATGCAAATAATCAAAACCGACATAATTTGACTTGAACTTTCAAAGGCGCTTAGCAGAATTGCTATTTTATTTTTTAATCAAAAGTTATTCGGGTTTAAAAATTGCAGTTTTTCGATTTTTTGAAAGTTCAACCGCGTTTATCTCGAAAACTCTGCATCCTACTAAAAAACTTGTAGAAATATTTTTTGCTTAAAATGACCCAAAAAATACAAAATATTGTTTTGTTTTGCCAAAAATCGCTGTTATTTGATTCCTCAAGTTCTTGGTCTATAACAATCTTATCGACATCCGGATCAACTGTTACCCAAAAAATTCGTTTTCTACGGGTCAAAATACATAAAAAAAACTTGGGTAAGTCCATCTGAATTAACGAGGCCGTTGTACCCCCCCTGGCGACAGGACTAAGCTCTTCTTATGCTAAATATTGTAGTTTCAAACTCAAAAGATGGGAAAACTGCATTTTTCGAGGATAACTTGGTGAAAATAATTTAAAGCATTTAAAAATATCTATCTACAGAAATAAAAAAATAGTATCTAGCTCAAAAATTAAGTGACTTACTATGAAAAGAATGTCAGTCCCTATTTTTTTCAGCGAAAAAGTGATCTGAAACTTCCCCCTACTTACCACCCTAATTAAAATTAGTCATTGACCTTATTTGGTCTTCTATATTTATGTATTATTAATAGGTTATAATAATTAGTTTTTAAAAAAATTGAGTTAAAAGCGAATAACAAATTTTTGTAGTTTGGTAAAAAATGCCCTTTTCTTCAGAATATAAAGATAAGCATCAGAGATACGAAAAAATATGTAAATATAAAATTGTAGCTTATTTAATTCCCAAGAACGGGGTTAGCAAAAATTTTTTCTACGGAAAAAACTGAGTGAGCTATTGACAATTAAAACTTGTAATAACATGCAAAAACCACCTTTACCAACCCTTTTACAGTCACCTCTTTTTGCGAGTTAGGATTTTAAAAGAATTTAATATTAATAGCCTTATAGATCTTGTAGAGACCTACAAAATTCATTTTTACCAAACTTTCCAGGATAAAAAAATAAAAAAGTTACGGTTAAAAAATAAATATATTTTTTTGAAAAAAAAAGGGGAAATTCAATTTGAAGCTTAATAATGTAAGTTAGCGGTGTTTTTAGTCATTGGCCTTATTCATACTTCTTTATATTATGTATTATAATACATATATTATAAATATTATTTATATTTATGTATTAGTAATAGATTCCAGGAGTTTGACTGACTTAGAATGATTAGTTAAAAAAAACTGGAGTTAAAAGCGAATAACGAATTTTTGTAGTTTGGTAAAAAATGCCATTTTCTTCAGAATAGAAAGATTAGCACCAGAGATACGAAAAAATGTTTAAATATGAAATTGTAGGTTATTTAATTCCCAAGAACTTGTTATGAAAACAATTTTTCTACGGCAAAAATTGAGTGAATCGTAAATGAGTATAATATCGAAAAACATTGATTTTTTCTATATAAAATTAACACTTTCTAAATGTATAGAACATTTTTTGCTTAAAATGAATGTTTTTATCAACTTTAGTGGTCAATACATAAAAAATTTCCACCCCCATGGTAAAAAGCGCCTTTCGGCATCATATAGATTTTGATCCTTGGACTATCCACTACTTATTCTTGAATTTTCAAGCAAATCGATCCATGCTGTAAAAATTGCGAGCTGAACAGCTTCGGTTCCTGGACTATTGGAGAATTAGACAAGGAGTCACCACATTAGCACTGGTATTCGTTCGTATTCAACAACTAATTCGACAATTTCTTTGATATACTGTCGAAATTGCTAGTAGGTACTTTTTGGCGATATAGTAATACATAGTAGGTACACATCAAATTAAATACTATCAACAAACGGATATTATACGGAGACGTCACTGTACTCGATCAAGTAGGTATGAGCGACCACCGGCTTGTTGGATCCAAGATAAAAATAAACGGTGAACCAGAAATAGAAAAGTTATTGAAAACTACATAAACAAAACATACAGTAGCTACGAGGATACTTGAACACAGAAATATGCGAAAAGATTATCAGTGACGCATCCCTAAGCAAAGTTAATATACCAAGTGAAGCATTGATCCTGTAGTGATCTTTTAATGTCCACAAATAAACAAATAAAACTTCGTAGAAAGAACATTGTGAGGTATAAAGAGTTAAACCTTAATAATTAACTATTACAACTTTGTGATAAGTTGCTTTCGGGGTTGAGAAGACATGGCCCGAAACTAAATAGTCGAGTTCGACTTTTCAATACATACGCGTCGATTGATATATTATGACATGTACTATTTTTGCGACTATAATATGGTATTTCCGGATACAACTTTTTAACCAGAAGTGATATAGAACCAGAAGTATACATTTGTTCTCGCCTTGTTAAGGCGCGTCGAATAATATATCGCTTGTACTATTTCGGCAACTTTAAAACAGTACTTTTGGTTGCAACTTTAGAACCGGAAGTCTAAGGTCATTTTTAATGCCATCTTTGGATTAGAAACTCTTATTAGACACCTCATTTGTCATTCTATATCCAACCGTCTGTCGCCGAAACCAGTTCCACTGTATAAGCAGCTAGAATAGAAAAATCGAGAGATATATGCAAGAGCTATTGCCTGCTCAGTTGATTCCAAAACAAATGAGAACAACTACATATAAATACGGACTGATTTGAAAGGTCATTAATGCCCGGTTGCACCAACAGATCAAGGAGGCCCTATCTATAAGTAGAGCTTAGCTAAGCTGGAGCTTAAGATCTGTTGGTGCAACCAGGCATAGATTCATTAAGTTTATGCAAACCGTTCGTTTTAATATTGTCGGGAAAATTTTGTGTTTGAAATGTATTCATTTTTTTCGAATCCTGAGAAAACTATACAGTCCGTCTAATTTACTTACCGTTGCACGTCATAATTTACGTTAGAGATCTAAGTTGACATTGTTGTCCAATTACAAAAAAATCTTGAATTCATTTTAAATCAAATACATCACACAATTTTTGCGGAAGTGGATTATACAGCAAAACAAATTAATATTCAATGTAAATAAATAAAAACTTTAAAAATAGAAAACAATAATTAAGTTATAATCTTACGTTAAAGTACATAATAAAAACAGTAAATATAATGAAACAAATACTTATAGTAAAGAATATAAACAAATATGGTGTCATCACCGCAACTGTCAAATAAATGTTACCAATTTATGCCAAAATATCACCTTTGTTCGATTATAGTTACAGTGTATTCCGAACAAATGTGCTTCATAAAAACGCTTTATAATCCATTTATAAAAATTAAATGAAACATATTATTGTGTATTTCTTTAAGTTAACATTAATAGAAATCTTTAAATTATTATTTCTACGCGTATATAATAAAATATGCATAGTGGCTGTAACGCCAGTGTACTCGGCAAAGTGATTCTAAAAAAGAACACACCTACCGCCTAAATATTTCGTGTTGGTATCATGTGACGTCACGGGCTGTGACGCGAATTACGTGCAACGATAAGTAAATTAGATGGAGATAAGTCTTTTTAAAAATATAAACGCAGAATGAAAGATTGCAATATTACCGAGGACCTAAAGTCCCTTAGAATAACCAAAAGTTTCTTTTGAATGAGTTATTTGAAATTAAAAGTCTCAATAAATTTTCTCTTTTTTCACCCCTGTAACTTATTAAAATAAACATTATAGATGTTTTCATGAACTTTCGGCCCTCGGCAATAACGTAATACTTATTAGTTTCCACAGGATTCTAAAAAAAAGAATACATTTTTAAAATACATTGAGCATTTTGACAGACGACATTTTGCGCCTATGCCCTTAATAAATAGAAAAATAAAATAAATGTTAATAAATTATACCTATTTTTAGGAAAATGTGAGTGTAAATAAATTAAACATAAAGATTAATAAATTAAGTGTTTAAATTAAAGTAAAACCTAATAAATTAAGTAAAAACGTTAGACTATCTTTTCTAATAACGAAGGGCTTGTATTTACGGCGTTACAAGGCTTTCATATTTTAATGTTGTAAAATGGAAAAGACAATAATAAACTTAATCGTAAATTGGAACTATAAATGAATATAAAGTTACGTGTCAATGAGTTAATAACTTTTAACTTATTAGGGAGCGTTCAAGTATTACGTAACGCGATTTTTGAAGATTTTTGACCCCCCTCCCCCCTACGTAACGCACTGTAATGGGCGTTTAACTATTACGTAACGCAATTTTTTAAGATTTTTGACCCCCCCCCCCCCACCAACCTGCGTTACTTAATACTTGAACGGTCCCTTAGTGCAGCGGTTCTCAATCTGTGGTACATGTACCACTGGTGGTACATTTCATTGTTTGAGGTGGTACACAAAACGCAAAACAGCCAAAATAAGCACCACTATTATAGTTCATTAGATCACCTAACTAGATAGGTATTTCAGTTAGGTGGTACCAAAAATAATAAAAAGTATTTGGTGGTACATGACTCAAAAAGATTGAGAACCGCTGCCTTAGTGGAACTAACTATTCCGCAGTAGTTGTTCAATGTTGTTATAGTACGCTCGGAAATCGGCTAGAAAATTTAAACCAAATATGACAAAATCGAGTTTGACAAAATTGTGTGAATAGTCTTCATAGTCTTGGCAACATAGTGTGAAGTCTTCTTAGACCGGGCAGTATCGTCGCCCCCGCTAGCGAAATTATTCCGATTCGATTTTTTTACACAAACTTACTCAAATAGAGGTCCTTATAACATATCCGTAGGGTGCCGGGCGGTGCCGTGGTCGAAAAATTGTTTAAACATTTTTTTAAACAAGTTCACAAAAATATTTTTTTCATTTCAAACAATTTGTTTTAGATAAATTGGGTCATTATGAGCAAAAAAAAAGGTCTCTTGTAATTTTTTTCTAGAGTTGATTGTTGTCGAGTTATATACGATTAAAAATTTTAAAGTGCGAAAATGGCCATTTTCAAGGCTTACTAACTCGATTAAAAATTATTATGAAATTCAAAAAGTGGCCAAATCAAGTTTCAAACCCCTCCCTTCAATCCCTGAAGGGATTTTTGTCAATATTTTATTATAAAGCTGCTATTTTAATTAACAATTAGCGCTGTAGTCCAGAATGTATCGTCGCCCCCGTTAGTGAAATTATTCCGATTCGATTTTTTTACACAAACTTACTCAAAAAGAGGTCAAAAAATTGTTTAAACAAATTCACAAAAATAATTTTTTCACTTCGAACAAATTGATTTTACATAATTTGGGACATTCTGAGCAAAAATGGTCTCTTATGGTTTTTCTCTAAAATTGATTATTGTCGAGTTATACGCGATTTAAAATTTGAAAAATGCAAAAATGGCCATATAACTCGACAACAATCAATTTTAGAGAAAAATCACAAGAGACCTTTTTTGCTCAGAATAAACCAAATCATCAATTTTTAGACCACGGCACCGCCCGGCACCCTGTGGATATGTTATAAGGACCTCTTTTTGAGTAAGTTTGTGCAAAAAAATCGAATCGGAATAATTTTGCTAGCGGGGGGCGACGATACAGTTGGACTATAGCGCTAATTGTTAATAATTAAAAATAGCAGCTTTGCAATAAAATAATGACAAAAATCTCTTCAGGACCTTGAAGAAGGGGTTTGAAGCTTGATTTGGTCACTTTTTGAATTTCATAATAATAATTTTTAATCGAGTTAGTAAGCCTTGAAAATGGCCATTTTCGCATTTTTCAAATTTGTAATCGTATATACTCGACAACAATCAATTTTAGAGAAAATTGACAAGATACCTTTTTTGCTCACAATGACCCAACTTATCTAAAAAAATATTGTTTGAAATGAAAAAATAATTTTTGTGAATTTGTTTAAAAAAAATTGTTTAAACAATTTTTCGACCACGGCACCCTGTGGATATGTTATAAGGACCTCTTTTTGAGTAAATTTGTGCAAAAAATCTAATCGGAATAATTTAGTTAGCAGGGGCGATGCTACTGTCCGGTCTATCTAGGATATCAACAGAACCGTAATCTAGTCCAGCCAAATTAATATATTTTTTACCAACAAAAATGTTTCAAATATGACGTGCAAAATAATTTTGAATTCGGTTCCGCTAATGAACTTGTTTTTGTCCTTAAAAGTAGAAAAACGTTTAATTTCTCTTGCGTAGATAACATTTATCGTCTAATTATTTGTATACTGTACTAATATCCAAATGTGTAGGTTTAAGTATTACGTAACGCAGGTTGGGGGGGGGGGGGGGGCTCAAAAATTCTCCAAAAATGCGTTATGTAATACTTGAACAGCCCATCACGGTGCGTTACATAGGGGGGAGCGGGTCAAAAATCTTCAAAAATCGCGTTACGTAATACTTGAACGCCCCCTAGGTACTGTAAGCGTTTAGCCACACGGGCGGTTTTTTACGGCCGCCGTAAGAGCAGTAAAAATCAGCGCGAAAATGGGTCCCACGGTGAGAATAGTAGATGGCCAGACTGTTGCTGCGCGATATTTTACAGCTCAGTCTGCCCATCTACTATTCTCACCGTGGGACCCATTTTGCGCTGATTTTTACTGCTCTTACGGAGGCCGTAAAAAACCGCCCGTGTGGCCAAACGCTAAGTTCCAAAATTACTAATGTACAATAATTAACAAGTAATTGGACTTCGTAAGTCCTAGGTTTTCACCCAAAGTAATCGAAAGTAGAACTGGAAGACAATATTTGAATTTTACGTGTAACTTTGCGTGGATTGATATACGAATTTACTAATTTTGAGTCATTTTTACTAAACTTTGACATTTGTCACCTCATTTGTAATTCTACCCGGTATAATGGCGGAGGAGTTATATTGGTGGTCGTACGGACCGACAGAAAGATTGCCTAGGTCAAATATCTCACCTTTAGTACCATCCTTGGATTATAAGCTTTCATTTGACACCTCATTTATCATTCTAGCTGGTATAATGATGGAGGAGTTATATTCGCGGTCGGACGGACCGACGGACAGACCGCCTAGGTCAAATATCTCACCTTTAGTACCATCCTTGAATTATCAGCTTTCATTTGACACCTCATTTGTCATTCTACCTGGTATAATGACGGAGAAGTTATATTCGCGGTCGTACGGACCGACGGAAAGACAGCCTAGGTCAAATATCTCACCTTTAGTACCATCCTTGGATCATAAGCTTTCATTTGACACCTCATTTATCATTCAAGCTGGTATAATGATGGAGGAGTTATATTCGCGGTCGTACGGACCGACGGAAAAAAAGCCTAGGTCAAATATCTCACCTTTAGTACCATACTTGGATTATAAGCTTTCATTTGACACCTCATTTGTCATTCTACCTGGTATAATGATGGAGGAGTTATATTCGCGGTCGGACAGACCGCCAAGGTCAAATATCTCACCTTTAGTACCATCCTTGGATTATCATCTTTCATTTGACACCTCATTTGTCATTCTACCTGGTATAATGACGGAGGAGTTATATTCCCGGTCGTACGGACCGACAGAAAGACAGCCTGGGTCAAATATCTCACCTTTAGTACCATCCTTGGATTATCAGCTTTCATTTGACACCTCATTTGTCATTCTACCTGGTATAATGACGGAGAAGTTATATTCGCGGTCGTACGGACCGACGGAAAGACAACCTAGGTCAAATATCTGACCTTTAGTACCATCCTTGGATTATAAGCTTTTATTTGACACCTCATTTATCATTCAAGCTGGTATAATAATGGAGGAGTTATATTCGCGGTCGGAGGGACCGACGCACAGACCGCCTAAGTCAAATATGTCACCTTTAGTACCATCCTTGGATTATAAGCTTTCATTTAACACCTCATTTGTCATTCTACCTGGTATAATGATGGAGGAATTATATTCGCGGTCGGACAGACCGCCAAGGTCAAATATCTCACCTTTAGTACCATCCTTGGATTATCAGCTTTCAGTTGACACCTCATTTGTCATTCTAGCTGGTATATTGACGGAGGAGTTGTGATTACAGAGAGACGGACGGACAGACGGACGTGGATAATACAAAGTTTTCACATTTTTTCAAAATTGGGTGAAAACAATAGGATGTTAAAATAATCGGTGGGCTGAAAAGTTCGTAGGCTAACATAGAAAGAATTTTTTCTGATATTTGATTTTATTATTCAATATTGTTACCTTCGAGGGCGACACAACGATTATAGCGGTCATACAACTTTTCAATACCATTTTTATAATAAAATTTGTCTTTGGCCTCAAAATAAGCCTCAGTTTCGGAGATTACCTCCTCATGGGTGCTAAATTTCTTTCCAGCGAGCATTCTCTTGAGGTCAGCGAACAGGTGGTAGTCGCTGGGAGCCATATCTGGTGAATACAGTGGCTGCAGAAGCAATTCGAAGCCCAATTCATGAAATTTTGCCATCGTTTTTGAACCGATGGCAAAATTCGAATTGGTTATTGTTTTTGATCGATTGCGAGCTCTCGCGGCACCCACTTTGCACAGAGCTTTCGCATACCCAAATATTCATGCACAATATGTCCAACACGTTCCTTTGATAACTTTAGAGTCTGAGCTATCTCGAACAACTTCACTTTACGGTACTCCAAAATGATTTTGTGGACTTTTTTGATGTTTTCGTCGGGAAGAGCCTGTTTGTGGCGTTCACTGCGTGCATCGTCTTCGGTGCTCATTTCGCCTCTTTTAGACTGATCAAACCATTTCTCAATATTTGGTTTTCCCGGTGCAGAGTCCGAATAATGTTTATTAAGCCAAGCTTTGGCTTCAACAGTATTTTTTTCGCCAAAAAGCAATGCTTTATTAAGACACGAAATTCATTTTTATGCATTTTTGTTAAACTAACACAAGTTCCTTCACTCAAAATGCTCTATTTCATAAACTAATAATTCCACAGCTGTCAAATTTAAACACGCATCTTTTGAAGCATATGGATTTAATATCCGTAGTGCCATCTATGTGTCAACCTACGAACTCTTCAGCCCACCTGTTATCTTAACTTTAAAACGGCTTCTCGAATTACATAAACCTTTGTATCAAATATCAAACATTGATACCGCCACTTTGTTGCGAATTCTGACCGATTTCCTGTTCGACTATACTTTTTCACATCCTAGGAATATTTTTAACCATAACATAACTTTGATCATCGGAACATATTGTTTTAATCTACGGTCTATGATTTTCGGCATCCTAAAAAATTGCACGGTTTTGGTATCTACCCGATATATTGAAATACACGAAATAAAAAAAACCTATTTACATTTCGCGTAGTAAGCTGTCACATAACTCCGTTTTATCTGATTGATTGAGTAAATATCGGTGCGAATTAGCTGTCAATCAGCGGCGATTTCAAAGAAACTTTCAAAGCGTTTCGCGGAACGGATAATAAACAAAAATAGGCATATCTCTTACCTTCTCTATCTATCCATACCTGTCTTTATCTACATCAGCTGCGATATCTGATATAAAAATACCGCGGATGATTTTTAGATATTGTATTATAATATTATACTTTATACCATTTTTCAAGTATGTACTACAAAGATTTCGATTGAGTATAAAATTAATTTCTAAATTTTTTCGTAATTCAAGATTTACAATTTTCTTTCCATCGGACTATCTACTTTAAGGGGATGGGTACAAACTTTCGGCTTCAATGCTATTGAAATAGGATTCATTTTTTTCGAATCCTGAGAAAACTAAAAGTCAGTGTTTTTGAAAAATTTAAACGCGGAATGAAAGTTTACTTTATTATCGAGGACCGAGAGTCCCTGAAAACTTCTATAATGTTTATTTTAATAAGTTACAGGGGTGAAAAACTAGGAGAAAATTTCGTGTGATTTTTAATTTCAAACATCTCATTAAAAAAAACTTTTTATTCATTCTAAGGGACTTTCGGCCCTCGGTAATAAAGTAGTAATCTTTCATTCTGCGTTTAAATTTTTCAAAAATACTTATTAGTTTTCTCAGGCTTCGAAAAAAATTATTACATTTAAAATACATTGAATATTTTGACAGGCGTCAAAATATTCCTTTCCTCTTTAGGATTTAACAAAAAAAAATGATAATATTTTTATCATCAACTTCTAGTAAAAAAAACAACGACCTAAATAGACGGGGCTGTATCGTCGCCCCCGTTAGAGAAATTATTCCGATTCGATTTTTTTGCACAAATTTACTCAAAAAGAGGTCCTTATAACAAATCCACAGGGTGCCAGGCGGGGTGCCATGGTCGAAAAATGGTTTAACCATTTTTTAAAACAAATTCACAAAAAAATTTTTCATTTCGAACAATTTTTTTTTAGATAACTTGGGTCAATATCTGAGTAAAAAAGTCTCTTGTCATTTTTCTCTAAAATTAATTGTCGAGTTATACGCGATTTAAAATTTGAAAAATGCAAAATTGGCCATTTTCAAGGCTTAATAACTCGATCAAAAATTATACATATTAGTCAGAAAATGATCAAATCAAAGTTAAAACCCCTTCTTCAAGATCCTGAATAAATTTTTGGATTTATTTTATTACAAAGCTGTTATTTTTAATTATTAACAATTAGCGCTATAGTCCAGGCTGTATCGTCGCCCCCGTTGGCGAAATTATTTTGATTAGATTTTCTCGCACAAACTTACTCAAAAAGACGTCCTTACAACAAATCCACAGGGTGCCAGGCGGTACCTTGGTCGAAAATTGTTTAAACAATTTTTTTAAACTAATTCACAAAAACAATTTTTTCACTTAGAACAACTGAGACCATGAGAGCCACAGTGGCCTAACTGATTTTTTACATAATCAAAGAAAATAATCAGAAGCTGTCAATAGGGCTTTTAATTCACAGTCATTTGTTTCGAGCTTCTGTCATGTGTCACATAATATTAATATATCTACGTCATACGTTATTGGCATATACCAATGATACAAACCAAAGACGTATGACGTAGATATATTAATATTATGTGACACATGACAGTAGCTCGAAACAAATGACAATCGATGAAAAGCCCTATGTCAGATTGTTTTAGTAAATTGTATGTTGACCAATAATGATTCTTGGTTCATATAAAACTACTAAAACAATTAGCTTCTGATCATTTTCTTTGATTATGTAATGTTAAAATCAGTTAGGCCACTCTGGCTCTCATGGCCTCAATTTTTTTTAGATATGTAATTTGGGTCAATCTGAGCAAAAAAGGTCTCTTGTGATTTTTCTCTAAAATTGATTGTTGTCGAGTTATACGCGATTTAAAATATTTCCATTTTCGCATTTGCCGTCTACGAACTTTTCATAGATCCACCAACCTTATTTATTGTATTTTTTTATTCTTTCATTCATCATATTATAATTTAAATAGGGCTTTTCAACGATTCTCATTTGTTTCGAGCTTCTGTCATGTGTCGTATATTAATATTATACACGGATTATAAAACATAAATATGACAGAAGCTCGAAACATTTGAGAATCGTTGAAAAGCCCTATAAGTAGGTAAGTGATATACGGTCCACTCCAAAAAATCTTTCGATTTTCGACAAAATTGATATAACTTCTGACAAGCGAGCAGTTTACAAATAAGTAGTGTTTTTGACACTATTAACGTATACAGTATGGTGCAAATGAAAGGAATAAATTCTTTATTTCGTAAACCGGCGACTGTAAGTAGAAATCCCCAAAACAGGTAGATTTTTATTTTTAAATTATGATATATTGGCATAATATCATATGAGTGACGTTATCAATCTGGGCGTGATGACGTCAACGATTATTTTTTAAATGAGAATAAGCTCATTTGAAAGGTTATTCAATTCTCTATTCAGTAATATAAACATTATTATAATTATTTATACAGGGTGGCCAAAAAAATTTTTGTATTAAATTAATTGACAAAAAAAAGAAGAATGTATGTAATTTATTGAGTTCAAAATACATTTTACTGTTACCAGAAAACAGAAAAATGTTTATTTCACAAATAAACTTTGCTTTTAGCTTAAATTCAATGTTCAAGCCAGATCCCACCGACCACCTGACTCTTGGAAGTTTGAACATTTTTAATTTAAGCAAAAACCAATGTTTGGTTGTGAAATAAACTTTTTTTCTTAAATTTTTTTTTGTTCACCCTGTACAAATAATTATATTAATTTATATTATTTAATAGAGAATTGAATAATCTTTCAAATGAGCTAGCACACGACCCCTATTCTCATTATAAAAAATCATCGATGACGTCATCACGCCCAGATGGATGACGTCACTAGTATGATATATATGCCAAAAAATCACAATTTTGTTGTCAAAAATTACAAAAATCGACCTGTTTCGGGATTTTTACAAAGTCGCCAGCTTACGATATAACGAATTTATTCCTTTCATTTGGGACCATTCAAGTATTACGTAAAGCAAGTTGGGGGGGGGTCAAAAATCTTCAAAAATTGCGTTACGCAATAGTTAAACTCCCATAAGAGTGCGTTACGCAGGGGGGGGGGGGGGTTAAAAATCTTCAAAAATCGCGATACGTAATACTTGAACGCTCCCTTTGCACCATACTGTACTACACCATACTACACTCACCGGCAAAATTAACCGCCACCTTAAAAATGGGTCATTTTTGATGTCTCGAATTTCCTAAACATGTTGCCCGATTAAAGTGATTTTATTAAATATGTTATAGCCTTATTCTTTAACAATATCGCTGTAATATAATAATATTGTTGCTAAACAGGTAAATTTTCATTTTATACCGGGTGTACCAATCAAACTGTGTTTTTTTCTCAAAGTTCGCATCACCCTGTGGAATATTCTAGCATTTATAAAGTACTGAAATTAAAACCCAACTATAGGCCTCATGTTTTCTCAATATGTATTCTGTTTTTTTATTCATTCGCTTATGTTTGACCATTAACAACTAGCCATGTTTTTGATCAATACAAGCTGTTTTTAAATAAGTATGCTTTTTCTCATGAGGATCTTCAGTACGTCACAGTTTTTCGATTTCTTTCTAACGCATTAAATTGTATGTGACAGAAAAAAACGCACGTCGGTGATTACATTTCGTCGGTGACATTTATAACATTTATTCTAGTTGTCAATAGATGGCGCTATAATCGAAAATATAATTGAGAATTATTTAATATATCTACGAATATAATCTGAATAATTTAAAAGACTATACAAATCAAAGAAAATACCATTTTATAAATGCAATAAACACAATTGATTTGGTTTTATGCCAAATTGCAAATACAATTTGACAACTGTCAGATTTAACTAAAATGTCATGTCACTAAAACGTATATTATTATCACGGACTTAACTTTTTTCTATCATTTGTGACGCACTGAAAAATGCTCATGAAAAGAAGCTTAGGTATGACGTACTTTAAGGGGTAATTCTGCAGGAAAAAATAATGAGTTTGCTTTATAAACGTACGACAGCAAATTTTTCGTTTCTGAGGGTGTTGAAATTTTTCTTACAAGATGACGATTTATTTATTGCTCTAAAACCAGTTGAGATATGCAAATGAAATTTGGTGGGTTTTAAGACGTAGTTATTGCGCATTTTTTGACATACATATATTACCTCGGAAAATATGAAGGGGATGGAGGAATCACTAAAGGAGGTAGAAAAATCAGATGACACACTTATACTAGCAGCAAATGAAATCAAAATGATCACCACCGCCGAACGACTAAACCGGATAAGCAAAGAATTCTGACTCCAGATCAACACCGGAAAAACAAAAATAATGATTGCAGGTAGAACAAGTATTTAGCCATCTACTTTCTTCTTATTTAGTTTATTGGCCTCCACCGACTTAGGTATTTGGCCAGCTCATCGTCGCGGAATAATGTAAAAATCCCTTATCCACCTCCAATTTGGAGTTATTATGCGGTTTAAACACAACAAAAAATTTGACAGTTTTTAAAATTTAAAATTATGAACGACAGTGACATTTTCAACATAAATTTTCAGTAGTAATAACCCAAGGACATTGATAATTGTTCGAAAAAATTTTATAACAGATTTCGAAAGCTTGTTGCTTGGAAACAGACCGACGCCGTAGGCGGACACGGTTATTAGACTTTATTACGGTTGTCTTGTCCGACTGTGGTGGGGAGACTTATATTTTTGACTTACGTCACAAGAGTTTACATTCCCATATTTTTAAATGATTTTCGATCATTGAATGTGTGTTATTGTGTATATGTGTGTATTATTTGTGTTATTATGAAATAATTAGACAAATAGTACAAATTTTATCTTATACCGGGTGGTGAATCGTAAAAAGGAAACTCAATGTAAAATTCTGAATTGTTGAATTCCTGCTTCCCTAATTATTTTACATCAAAAGTCATGAGAGAATACTTGTAGAGAATTAAAATCTGTATTAAAATCAAAAGTTAAAATTGTTCTACGATTTAAATGCATTCCAAAATTTTGAAAAATATTATACATTTGCCACAATAGGTATGCGTGTAAAAGTAAGGCCACACGTTACTATTTAACTGACAGTGCTCACACCATTGACTGAATAAAAAAATCTTTATTATTAATACTTTCTCCGCAACTGAGGGTATCTTATCAACTGTATTGTTTTTAAACAATAGATGATAAAATAAAAATATTGACAGTTCAAAAATGTGAACATTATTGCATTGTGTGTGGCGTAAGTTTGGGCTGAAAACTAAAATGTATTACATTTTTACAAAATTTTGGAATATGTTTAATTACGTAGACCAATTTTAACAGTTATTTCCAATACAGATTTCAATCCTCTACAAATAGTTTCTAATGTCTTTTGATGTACAATAATTATTAGGGAAGCTGGAATTCAACAGTTCAGAATTTTACATTGAGTTAATGCAAAATTTTGACGCATGTCAAAATTCTCAATGTGTTTTAATTGTATTCATTTTTTTCGAATCCTAAGGGCCGGTTGTTCGAACGCTAATCAACATTGATCACTATCAAATATTTAATTACTGTCACAACTGTCAATGTCAACTTTGGTTGGGTTGCTGAAAACATAGTTAATTATAATTATGAGATTAGTTAGTCAATTAACATAACAATTATTAACATAATTGATTAACTTATTTCATAATTGTCATCAATAATTATGTTTTCAGCAACCCAACCAAAGTTGACATTGACAGTTGTGACAATAATTAAGTATTTGATAGTGATCAATGTTGATTAGCGTTCGAACAACCGGCCCTAAGAAAACTAATAAATATTTTTGAAAAATTTAAACTCAGAATGAAAGACTACATTATTACCGAGGGCTGAAAGTCCCTGAAAACTTCTATAACGTTTATTTTAATAGGCTGAAAATAAAAGAGAAGTGTGATATTTAATTTCAAATATTTCATTCAATAGAATCTGCTTGTTTATTCTAAGGGGCTTTCCGCCCTCGGTAATAATGTAATCTTGCATCCTGCGTTTAAATTTTTCTAAAATACTTGGTTTTCTCAGGATTCGAAAAAAATCATATTACGATTCAAATGACAGTAAACTCTCGTGACGTAATCTCACCCTTAATGTTCATTGGTTAGTCGATTTAGGCAACCGTAGTAATGTCTAAGGGCCAATTTCTCATATCGAGTTCAACTCCAGTTTAACCTGAACTTCTAGTAAACGTCAGTTTAAAGTCAAAATCGTCTTTCTCAATTCACGTTCAACCGATGGCAGTTTAAACTTGAACGATGCTTGAACGGTGGAATTCGGCCGTTCAAAGATTTCAGAACTCAGTTCAGATGATTCCATGGACTACGCATGCGTTGTATTAACACGAAACGCTGTCATAATATAAATATATCCTATTTTATTATATTAAGCCTAACGATAAACGATAACATTATTTTTGTTTTTACAATATTTATTTATAATTATTAAAATGACTATTTGACTATAAATACTTAAATTTAACTTTATTCAAAAACAGCATAAAAATGGTAGTTCAAAATGGCGACAGTTTTTTACCTTTTGCCATCTATTGGCATTTCTCGAAAGCTGTAGAACGAGCGCTGACATGAACGCGCAATGAGAAATGCATTTCAAACAAAACCACAGATCACGGGTGAACCTGGTTCAACTGAACCATAGATTAACGCAGGTATGAGAAATCGACCCTAAGAACCGTGGTAGGCGGAGGTCTGTTGCCTGTAAGCAACAAGCTTGAGAAAGTTGTTAAAAAATTTTTGAGCATTTATCAATGTTCGAGGGTTATTCGGATAGAAATTTTTTTGCTGGTTATGAAAAAAAAAATACAGAGCAGAAACAATTTATTTAAATGTGCAATTAAAAAATAATTCTACGGCGGTTATGTGATAGAATTTCCGTTGTAGCCCTTCAGGGGTGTCTTCGTTCCACAAATTTATCATTTTTGTTATTTCTACTGCACTCAATGCCTCTGAACTTTGTTTCCTTTTACAGGGATCCGATTGTAGTTTTCGTCGTATAGAATCGCGGGCAGCTCGCGCTTGTTGAAATACAACGCTTTTGAATGGGTCAATAATAACTTTCATTTCCTTATAATACTTTTCTTGTAAAAGCTTACTTGTTAGGTTCCACATGGTTTTGACAGTAGCTTCTTTAAACTCTGTACCATCTTTTCTTCTCATGTTCACAGCCCAATCCTTTAAAATCGACGCCAATTCTTCCACCGTCCGATTTCCATCTAATTCATATTTTCTATCATTGCAAAAGTCCATAAACGCTTTCCATACAAATTTTTTACTGTAAACAGTATTCTTTGGTATATTTGATTCGATAATTTCATTAATATTCTCATCAGTATTACAACCAAATCGTGACATTTTGAAATATTGAATATTTGAAATGTCAAAATCGAAATGAAACGAAATGTAGGTATCCATAGCTATGTACATGATTGAGTGAAAACAGCCCATGGGATCTGTTTTCAGTATAATGTTGGTTTTATTGGCTGTATTCAATCAGATGACCACAAATTAATTGATTTCATTGGATTTCTAATCTAATTGAGCAAAAAATTTTCGTGAAGATAGATAAACGACAAGACGTTCATTTTTTGTGTATTATTCAAAATAAAATTTTGTGTTGAATAACGACATGTATAAAATCTCTATAGAATAAAGTTTTATTTATATTTCAGGTGTTTGTTTCCCGTAATATAATGATCATGTCTAATTAAGATGATATTTTCTCTTGTGTAGTTCTAAGTAGTTAATACCTTACTTCTAGGAATCCACCAATTAATGACAAAGAACCGTTTAAACCTGGTAGAATCGGCTTCGACATAACAAAAGACGTTAACACAAAGTAATCATATCCAAACATCTTTCTTTTCAAGAATTCTTTACAGCAAAACGTAATTAAACCAATAACTATAAAGCAAATACACTTCTTTGAGTACAAATATAAATAATCGGTTTCTTGTCTTGTCGCGACCACGATAGTTGTGAAAAATTATGAAGATCGGTTTGTTATTAGGAAATTGTTATTTTGGAACACCATTTTTATGAATATAAAATTAATTGGCTTAACTAAATAATATTAAACCAAAAATAACAAAGTTACATAGATACACGTTAACACGTTGACGGACAGTACGTCAAATGAATAAGCAAGTGTTGTGACACTAATATGTATTTTGAAAAGTAGAATTAGGGGAGTGCAATTAGAACGAAAACATGCATTGTTTCGGAATAATCCAAACAAGCTTATATTTTTCTAAAACTTTTTTTGTTAGTTTATATAGGTACATATTAAAGTAAAAAGTTCTACTCGCAGATTTGGCCGCTAATTGTTTATTAATTGTTTAAACAATAACAATTGTTTTGTATAAATAATTTTAAAAATATCGTTCAATTCGTCATTTTACTTTGATCAAATATGTTTCTATTTTGTTTTTGGTTATGCTGAATCCGAATATGGCATTACAATTTGAAAATTCTTATACAGAAGCTCTTATACAGTATGTTTGCGTAGCTAGGAACCACATGGAAAACTTTTTTATTATCAATTTTACGAAAAAAAGTTATTCTTCATAAAATACTCTGGGTAGTTAAAAATCTAAAACTCAACCACCAGATATCACATTTTATCAAGTTTATACGAGGTATGTCAAAAATATGAATTTCTTTAAAGAGTAAAGTACCTTTTTATTCCAGAATATCAAAAAATGCTATTATGAAAAGTTGTTTAAAATTAAAAACTATGTTATAATATACAATTACATTATTCTATTTGAAAAAAAAAATTCAATTTTTTCTCAAATTACGGATACCCATCATCATTTTATTACAATTATTGTAACTATTTTATTATCAATTTTACGAAAAAAAGTTATTCTTCATAAAATGCTCTACCTGGTCTAAAATCTATGATACAACCATCAAATATCAAACTTTTTCAGTTTTAAACGAGGTATGTAAAAAATATGAATTTTTCTTAAGAGTCAAGTGCCTTTATTATTCACAATATTTTAATTAGAAGGATGTAGTTGAACACTGAATCATATTTTTTAATTCCAAACAACTTTTCTTCATAACAATTTTCGATATTGTGAAATATAAAGGTACTTTACTCTTCAGTGAAATTAATATTTTTTGACATACCTCGTATAAAATTAATAAAATTTTATATTTTTGACTTTTGCATCTTAGATTATATACGATGCAGAGTTTTTTACAAAGAATAACTTTTTTCGTAAGACTGATAATAAAAAAGTTATCAATAGGTTCCAAGTTACGCAGACATACTGTATAAAAGCTAAAAAAAATTTTTTTGTTGAACATTTATTATTGTTGAAGAATATTATTAAACGTATTTTAGATAAGTTTTACAGAAAAAAGTTTTGATCACTTTGTATAAACATTTTTTTAACTGGTAATTTTCGGTTTTTGTATTACATTTTTGTTATTTTTCTTAGTTTTCTCAAAAAGAAATAGTTTATTTCATTTCTAAAGTAAAATAATTTAGTGCATTTTAAAGAGTTCATCCTGAGCTTTAAAAAAAACACCTATAAAACTGTAATAGATCTGTTGAAAATTTAGTAATACCGTCTTAAAGTGGTGTTAATTCTGTGAAACTATGAAGTTTTCAAAAATTGCATTTTTTGAGACGTCGAATCATTTGAATTAAATTTTTGAGATTTTTTTTTGAATGAAACATCGTTTAGTAAGATGATTTTAAGTTGTGCAAAATTGAGAGTTTTATAAGAAAAATTGTATTAGTTTCACATTTTTAAATCATTTTTAAACAAAATTCATGTAAGTCTCACTTTCAGCCCACACCGTACTTATGCCCATATATTTTGTTTCTTATTAATATAACCCTAAGATAGCTTAATTACTCTTCTTTTATGTTCAAGTTGTAAAATTTCATTTGATCGATTAGTTAAAGAATTACATTAAAATAACTCAACCGTGCTAATTTACAGTGCGCCAATGTTTGTGAGAAGGGTGACTTTAGCGTTATAAATAAAAAATTATAGAAGCTATAGATTTAATTTTAGAAAAATCTTTATATAAGGTTTTTTTGTAAAGTTTTCTGAATTTTTTAATGGTCAAGTCAGTTTTTTTCAAAAATTTATATTTTCGGAGTTATTTAAAAAAACATCTATTTTCGCAGTTCATTTGTTTAATAAAAAATGAAGCAGCCACTTCTCGAGTAGAACTTTTTGATATGTTGTTTATTAAACATTTCTTAATGAAATTACAACAAGTTTTATCTTGTTTGATTTTTTCCGAAGTGAAAATCTATATGCACTCCCCTAAATATGGAAATTGCTGAATTTCTTTTAGCACCTACTTATAGTTTATGGAAACAATGAGTTTTTAACATTTTTTGCAAACATTTTTTTTAACATTTAATATGGATCTGTAGATGTAATCCGATCTTGTGACACCGATTTTTTGTCACAACTCGTTATTTTAAAGATGTCTATAGCCAATGAGTTAAGCAAAATAACTAAGCCTGTCCGCTGGGAGAGTGGACATGGAGGGGATGACGACATGTCGACAGTGCTCTTCATGGTGGCATAACTTGTAAGCCGCCCCCCACGGGCGATAAATTCACTTATTTTTCTTCATTACATTTTCTTACCTTAGTAATGAAATCCGCCTATTCTTTTCAACCAGATCCTTTGGAAAGACAAAGAATCTACATATCGCTATTCCACTATAGTGTTCACAATCCGCAGCAAAGCACAATACCATTTTTATTCTACAAAATACAATGGTTTACAAAAGTTCCTAACATTTGCTTGGCGAATATCACTAAAAAATTATATTTCATAGAAATTTAAGACCGAATTATGGTGGTATTATCTAAAAACACTATACTTAAGCAGAAAAAGCAGCAGAGTAAGCAAAATTTCAACTTTATACGAATTAAAAAGGCTTGAGATCACTCAAATCAAATCCTGGCTTTTCAACCTTTATTTACAAATAACAATATGACAGTCGTGACGTCACACTTCGGCTGTTAGCCTTAAAATCTCTTCGTATTTTTCTATAATTATTTAACTATATTTATGGTATTATATCAGACATTTTCTACCATGTACTTAAAGTATTTATAGCAAATTTTTAATAATGATTTGATAGATTAGCACAAAATTATTAGTAAAATTTTAAAAGATTATTAAAAAATAATCATTTTTTTCAAGAATTTTTTTCTCAGAACCTTTATTAAAAATTAACATAAAACTTTTTACATATTAATATCTAACTCTTAGAGAGTACAAAAAATACATCTTTTTTCATTTATGCACGTACACTAATATTGTAGAGGGCGCAAAACGCGAGCCTTCGAAAAATTATGGCGGACAGTTAATTTCAGGATTGGGATATCTGAAACAAAAAAATCGTACTGCATTTGAAAAAGGAAGGTTTCTTACGTCACAATTTACAACAATTTGACCAAAAAATAAAAAATAAATATTTTTTTTACCATGAACTATTGAGGAAAAACGGGCGATTTTTTACAAATTTTTTTCAAATTTCCGTAATTTTTTTTGCGGAATTTTTCACTAACTGTGGTAAATTGTCACGTAAGAAACCTTCCCTTTTCAAACGCCGTTCGATTTTTTTGTTTCAGATATCCCAATCCTGAAATTAACTGTCCGCCATCGGAACTACTTTTTTTTTAGGCCTCGACTTTGGCGTGCTCTACAATATTAGTGTACGTGCATAAATGAAAAAAGTCTTGAAAAAATGGTTATTTTTGGTCTTCTAAAGTGTACTAGTACCTTAATTGAAATATTCAAGAAATGTTAAAAATACACAGGCATATAAAAATTATTACATTTTTCGCATTTTGCTTTTATTTTTTTTTTCAGTTTACAACAAAATAGGAAAAGGTAACCCAAAGTATAAGTAAATATTTCATTTTAAAGGAAAAATAACATTGTAAGAAAATTAACAATCAACAATGATTAAAAAAAGTCCATGTAGAAAATATTGGTATGTAATCAAATTCGGTCAGCACATTCCCTGCAGCATGCTGTTATACAGTGTGTAAAAGCCAAATGGAATAAATTAATTATTTCGTGAATGAGAGAAATCCCGAAACAGGTCGATTTTTATTTTTAAATTATGATTTTTTGGCATACATACCATTCTAGTGACGTCATCCATCTGGACGTGATGACGTAATTGATGATTTTTTAAATCGGAATATGGGTCGTGTGCTAGCTCATCTGAAAGGTTATTCAATTCTCCCTTCAGTAATATAAATATTAACATGATCATTTCTACAGGGTGTCCAAAAAAAATTTCATTTAAATTAATTGACACAAAAGGAAGAGTGTATGTAATTTATTTAATTAAATATACATTTTAGTGTTAGAAAACAGAGAAAAATGTTATGTTCAAGCTGCCAACCAACTGCCTCTCTCTTGGCAGTTTGAACATTTTTTTAAAGTTATGTAAAGAAATTACTCACTCAGTCTGGTGAGGTCTGAGAGGATCATTAGCGATATATTTTAAGTTCCTTAAAAGGGAACCGACATTTTCCGACGCACCTGGTGCCTCGGAGACCATCGTCGTCATGATATTCGTGTTCAGCGAACCCAAAGCCTTTGGGTAGTAATATTGAACTTATATATGTCAAATATTTCCGAATAACAAATTTATCATTTTTCAACACTTCGAAATGCATTTCGGAAAATAAATTTTCTTTGTTCATGCAATTTTCATTTCGTCATCATCACTTTAGTTCACAAAGTTTCCTAAGGCTTTTACGAATCGAGTGTAACAAGTTTCATCGAGATGAATGCTGCTAAGCTAACAAAACTAAAATTTTTGTAAGTTTCCAGAATATTGGCTACTAGTGTAGGGTTTCAATTTGATCAATAAAAAATTACCAAGTTTATACTTTCATATGGGAGTGGACTGTCAGGCCTCACCCGTCCGCTGGAGGGTTGAGACACTCCTTATACTCCATTTATATTTAAACGTGTATAAACGTCTGAAAAATAATTGAGAGTGTTCCATTGAATTTTTTAATGTGATATAATCGCTGCAATTGGCAATTATTGGACATTATTAAGGATGTCAAAAAGAGATGGAGAAAGTATTTTGACAGTTTATTAAATGAATAATTTGACAGACAGTCTGTGGAGTTAACGGAGACAGTAACAGCAATGGTTACCAGAATAACAAACGAGGAAGTGGCTCAAGCGCTTCAAAAAATAAAGAAAGGAAAAGCAGTCGGACCAGATGACATTCCTGGGGAAGTATGGAGAGCATTGGGAGAGACAGGAATAAGTTGGCTAGCAGGTCTATTTAATAGAATTATGGAAGTTGGACAAATGCCAGACGAATGGAGAAGCAGTATATTAGTACCTGTCTACAAAAACAAGGGAGACATACAACAATGTACAAACTACAGGGCTATAAAACTACTTAGCCACACCATGAAAATATGGGAGAGAGTAATTGATAGACGGATACGTGAAGAAACCGAAATATCCGATAATCAATTTGGCTTTATGCAGGGCAGATCAACAACAGATGCAATTTTCATTGTAAGACAACTGATGGAAAAATACAGGAATAAAGAGACCAACGCTCATATGGTATTCATTGATCTTGAGAAAGCATATTAGTTCCTCGAGAGGTTGATAGTGAGCACTCAATAAGAAAGGAGTCCCTGGCGAATATGTAAAGATTGTGAGAGATATATATGAGAGAGTAACGACTAGTGTTAGGACAGGTGTGGGAGAGACTGATAAATTTCAGGTGAAAGTAGGATTGCACCAAGGCTCGGTGCCTTAGTCCTTATTTGTTCTCATTAGTTTTGGACCAGATAACAGCGAAACTACAGGGAAGCATTCCATGGTGCCTAATGTATGCTGATGATGCAGTGTTAATAGGAAATAGTGAAAGAGACTTAGAACAAAAACTGGAACAGTGGAGACAAGCTCTGGAGAAAAAAGGTTTAAAACTTAGTAGAACAAAAACAGAGTATTTGGAATGTTCATTTAAAGATGGAGTTACTACAAATAAAATGGTATGTTTGGATGGTGAAATGATTGTGAAAAGCAATAGTTTTAAGTACATACCTAGGATCGGTATTACAGAGTAATGGAGAAATAGATGGAGATGAATGCAGTAGAATTAGGGCTGGATGGATGAAGTGGAAAGAAGCGAGTGGTGTGTTGTGTGATAGAAAAATTCCAATGAAGCTGAAGGGAAAATTCTATAAAACAGCCATAAGACCGGCTATGATGTACGGAACTGAATGTTGGGCAGTGAAAAAGAAAGAGGAACAACGAATGCATGTGGCGGAAATGAGAATGCTTCGATGGATGAGTGGAGTGACAAAGAAGGATAAAATTAGAAATGAGTATATTAAAGGAAGTCTAGGTGTGGCACCAATTGATGCCAAAATGAGAGAGCATAGGTTAAGATGGTTTGGTCATGTTCAACGTCGAGACGTTAATCACCCAATACGAAGAATTGCTGAAGTGCAGATTCCTGGAAGGAGTAGGAGAGGAAGACCAAAGAAGACGTGGGGGGAGACGATTAGGCAGGACATGTTGGTAAAGGGGATTAATATTGATATGACCCAAAATAGAATTGTGTGGAGAAATGCAATTAGGGAAGCCGACCCCGCATAGGGTTAAGGCAAAGAGAATAATGATGGAGTAGTTCTCTAATATTTAAACACTGAACTGAATGTTATTACCTAAGTAACGAAGAAGAAACTACACTATTTCTGACGGACATCGGACATAACAAAGATTTTAAAAGCATCTGAACGTGCAAGCTTAGAAAAAAATTGATTACACACTTAACTTTCTAAATGTGCACGTAGCAAAATTCCTACAGACCGTATATAATTATATTATTTAGCATGAAGCAGAAATATACTTCCGAAGATGTCAAATTTCACAGTGAACGTCTCACTTATTATTATTACTTTTAAAAATGAACCCCTTGCATGTTTATGTGAAGGAACAATTCGTTTCGCCCATCTCTATCAAACAATCGAAGTTCAGATAGCCGGTCGGGGCAGGCCGGTTGTTTGTGGGTAAGCGGTACATATTTATAGTACAGTCAACAAATGTATCTTCAATATAAAGAAAATACAATTTATTTTTTCATAGATATCGTTTTCATATGAAAGGAAATATAAGACTTTTTATATACTTTTTAAAACAGTACTTACCTTAAATTGAAAAATACTAATCTTAAAAATGAATTTAACTACCTGTCAAATAACAAATTAAACTAGGTAACTTACTAATTTCATGTACATAATAGGTAATTGTACAGTCGGAAAAATGAAAGATTACCCATGAACGATCACATCAATCACTTATTTTGTATTTGCTGGCTTTTTCTATAAATAACAAACGTTTGTTATAGAAAAAGACAGCAAATACAAAATAAGTGATTGATGTGATCGTCCATAGGTATTCTTTCATTTTTCCGACTGTAATGTATAATATACTTTAATTATGAGGATATTTACCTTCCAGTAGAATTTGATTAATTGCTAAATTCTGTTGTAATAATTTCCTAGTTCGAATTATATCTGTGTAAACGTCTAGGTAAAGGAAGAATCATATTATCATGCCCGCACCGTTCCGGCACGTAGCGTAGTCTCCGAAAAACCTGATTTTACAAAGAGTTGTCTGATACTATACGCTCCGGACAGTATGAATTGTTCATATTTAAAACCATTAAAATCAATATTTTTCGGAAACGAAACGCTACGTGCTGGAACGGATAATATGATTCTTACTTTAGGGTGACCAAACGTCCCGTAAAAACGGGATTGTTCCGTTTTTTAACGATTTGTCCCGGGGTCCCGAAAAACGTAAATGGGACGCGTAAATGGCCCGTATTTGCGTTGGGTCGATTTTATGTATCTGACTATATTTCCTTTCTTTAATTTTTCTTCAATTTAGGCATTTGTTTTCAGTAGTAATTGCACTAGAGCTCTAAAATTATCGATTTGTTTCACGAGTAACACTTTCGACAGTTTTAATTTCACGACCCGAAGGGGAGTGAAATTATGTCAAAATATCACGAGGGCAACAAGTCGATAGTAGTTTAAGAGATCGAGTGTAATTCGCTGAGATTATTTCATGAATAAAACTGTCTAATATCACTGAATGTTCATTTTTGCGTAGTAACGAAGGGCATCTGACGTAATGCTTGACGACGGGATATTATCAAAAATTATGACTGTAATTTTTATTTCTGTAGCTTTCTATTGGTCAGAATCTCCTATGAATGAAATAATCAATATTATTTCTCCCTCTCTTGTTACATTGTGGTCCAGTGTTCTCATTATTTTATAATTTTTTATAATATTTTTATAAATTTTAATATTTTACAATATAATTTATGATTTAAGTCTCATGTTTAGTATGTTTGCTAGAATGTTACATGTGGTATTTAATAAGATATTGCTCTGTAATTCTCGCACTCCTCCCGATCTCCTTTTTTATATATAGGTACTATAATCCCCGTGTTCCAATCGTCTGGTAGCCTGTTTTGTCAATATTTGTTGTATTAGCTGGTTTATTTCTTTATGCAATTCTCTTCCTCCGTATTTTATTAAGTCCACCACTATTTAATCTTCTCCTGCTGCTTTTCCGTTTCCTAGGTTTTTAATATATTTTTTTGTACTTCTGTGAAAATGTCTACATACTTCTTCATCGCAGTGTGTTTCCTTCATAGTGAAGAGCACTTTTTCGTAATATTCTTCCCATATTCTGCTGATCTGTTTCTCTTCAAATATGGTTTCTCCTTTTTGGCTTAGTCCTCTTGTTTTAACGCTGGGCGTATTTTTTTTGCTTTAACTTTTTTGTAAAATTGTTTTATTTTATGGTTTTCCCTGTCATTTTCAATATCCTCTAGCGAAACCTGTTATTTTTCTTCTTTTTATTTGTTGAGACAGCTTTGTTTCTCGCTATTTTGTATTCTTCGTAATTATACTTCAAATTCGTAAATTATATTTCTTCGTAAATATTCAAAGATAAATTAAATTTATAGGTTCCAAATTAGCTAAAAGACCATGTTTCACTCGTCCCTACCTGTTTGGGCATCGCTCGCCCCAAACCCCCCTTGCCAGTGGCGCACCCAGAGGGGGGTTTGAGGGTTAAACCCATACTATATAAAGAATATGTAGTAGTAAATGTAAGCCAACCCCCCCCCCCAGAGAAAGTTTATGATTTGGTCACCCTAGTCTAGGTAAAAGGTATGATACGTACGTAACAAATAATTTTAGAAACCCTTAATCTTAAGCTTATTACAAAGTCATTTGTATTTGAATGATGTGGTTACGTTTTCGGCCCCGGTAGAAATTAATAAATTTTAATCTATTGTACTTTTAATTATTATACCTGCTGTTCAGTATGTTGATAATCTCTGAAAATTTAACCATAGATACTACTCAAATACAAATGACTTAGTAATAGGATTAAGATACCGTTTTCTAAAATATTTTGAAACGTGCTATACAAGTTACAAAGTGCAAGGCAATGGTCTTTTTGATGAATTACTGAACTGATGAATGGACCAGAACCATTCTGCGCTGTCAAGGCAGGCCTTTGTCCAGAAGTGGATGCAAACAGGCTGAAGAAGAGAGAGAGATATGTTATTTATAAGAATTACACCCTGCATCAACGTTTCATCATCATCATAAGTGACTCGACAATCGGTTGTGGATCTTGGCCTGCTCACAAAGAAGTCGCCACTCCTGTCGATTCCTGGCAACTTCCCTCCATCTTCTGACCCCTAGAATCTTTAGGTCTTCTTCCACATCATCAATCCATCTTCTTCGTGGTCGTCCTCTACTTCTTGTGCCCTTTGGTTTTGAAAATGTTAATCTCTCAGTGTATTCGTGATCTGACATCCTAGCAATGTGTCCAGCCCATCTAAGTCTCTGCACTTTAACGAATTTCACAATATCTGGATCGGTGTATAACTGATACAGTTCAAAGTTGTATCTTCGACGCCATAGCCCATTTTCATTTACTGCCCCAAAAATCTTTCTAAGAATTTCTCTCTCAAAAATACCAAGAAGTCTTTCATCACTTTGAGATAGGGTCCACGTTTCAGCTCCATATATCAAAACCCGTCTTATTAAGGTCTTATATATTATTATGTATCACTTTATCAATCAAAGATAGAGTAAAACAATCATAACAAAGTAAAACAGATCATAACAATATATTTTTATGCACTGCACGTTTTATATTTTTATTTTTTAAATGTTTATGGAGACCGTGAACAGTTCTGTTTGCTATTGCTATGCGTCTTTTTATTTCATCGCTTGTCGTGTTTATTGAGTTTACTAGCGATCCAAGATATGTGAATTCCTTGACTTGCTCAAAGGTGTGATTGTTAATTTGAATTCTGTTAGATATTTCGGGAGGTTTTAGAAACCAACATATATTTGGTTTTTTCCTCGTTTACCACAAGTCCTAATTCACTTGCCGCGTCCGCAAGCCTTGTAAAACACTGCACCATGTCTCTCATACTTCTGCCCACTATAACTATATCGTCAGCGAATACGAGAATTTGCGTCGATCTATTAAAAATAGTTCCATTCATTCTAATATTTAATTGTCTGACTGCCTTTTCCAAGGCAATATTAAAGAGGAGACACGCCAGCGCGGCTCCCTGTCTTAGACCATTATTAACGTCAAAGAACGTAGAGTTTTCTCCTTGAATTCTAACGCACGAGCTTACGTTTTGCATTGTTAGTTGGGTCAACTTAACTAACTTAAGTGGGATCCCAAAGTCTATCATTGCATTATATAATGCACTTCTTTTAACACTGTCATAGGCGGCTTTGAAGTCGACGAAGAAATGGTGGGTATCTATGTTATATTCTAGTGACTTTTCTAGAATCTGCCTATGTGCTTGAATTTGATGTATAGTTGACTTTCCAGCAGTAAATCCGCATTGGTATTGACCTACAATGTCCTTTGTAAAATGTTTAAGTCTTTCAAACAATACATTGCCGAATATTTTATATGCAGATACTAACAAAGTAATGCCTCTATAGTTCTTACAATCCAGTTGATCACCTTTTTTATGCAACGGACATATTACTCCCTTTAGCCACTCTTCTGGTACCAATTAATTCTGCCATATAAGAACTATCAGTTTATGGATTGCTGCAAAAAGTTGATCACCACCTTTTTTAAACATTTCCGAACAGATTTCGTCGATTCCTGGGGCTTTATTGTCTCTGAGTTTTAGGATGGCATTTTACACTTCTTCTTTTGTTGGGTCTCCACTGTGAAGTTGATGATGTAGATTTTGTTGATTTTCTATGTTGTAACCTCCTTCAATATCGTTTATATTTAGATGTTCGCTGAAATGTTGTGCCCATCTGTTAAGAACTGAGTTTTTGTCGTATAGAATATAACCGTTAGTGTCTCTACAAATTTTTAATCGTGGTTTAAATTCTCGACGGCTATTATTTAAGGATTTGTAGTATTTTCTTGTTTCATGTTTATCAAATAAACTTTGTATCTCATTGAGAGTGTTCTTTTCGTATTCCCTCTTCTTACGTCGATGGATACGTTTTTCCTCTCTTCTAAGACGTCTATATTCTTCTTTTTCTCTCCGTGTACAACCTGCGTCGATGGCTTTTTGATATGCTACATTCTTTCTATTTGTGGCCATTTCACACTCATGATCAAACCAATGATTTCGTTTTTCTGACCTGGTTTTGCCCAATATTTCAACCGATTTCTGTAACACAATATCTCTTATATTTGCCTATAGTTGATTAATGTCTTCTTCTAAGTTTTCTGTCCTTATTTGATCTTCTATTTGCTGTCTGTATACATTTGCTATGTCGGGATCTTTTAGTTTATTAATGTCGATTTTTTCTTTCCTTTTCCCGATCTCCTTTTTTAAATTGGATATTCTTTCTTTAAATCGTGCTTTAACCAAATAGTGATCACTATCTATGTTTGCTCCTCTAAAAGACCTAACATCAACGTTTACTTTGTGTTATTCCGCTATAAACCATTGTGCAGTTGTCTCAGTACTTTAGATATTATATTTAGATAAATTACAGCATTATTATTATTGATGATTAAAAATATATAAAATGATGACACATTTGTCGATTGATTTGATAAGACATCTCACATTTGTCTGCAAAAATAAATTTTAATTTAAAGTTATACAAAAATCGATCGACATTGACTGGTCTATACTACCTCGGGTGCTCCGAACCGAGAGAGATATCGGGATGAAGCGAGACAAAGCGATGAGATGTGTGTCCATGGCGCGCGGCGGCGAACATCAAAGCAACCCGTCATCAAACATTCTTGCCGCCGCCGACGGATAATCGCGGCGTCTTTTAGATCAACTTGGGCCGTGCTAGCTGTGGACTTAAAAATTATAAACTGGCTTTGATGAGGCCAGCACGACATTTGTACCCGTTTCGATGTTCATCTTTTTTCTCTTGTTTTTTTGTTTTTATAGCCTTATGCCTTCTGGGTCTTCTGCCACCTTTGATATTACGATTTAATACTTCTTGGGCTATATTTATTGTGCACCAGGAGCCCAACAAACAGAGAAAGCGATTGATATTTCAATACAAATTACAATACATGGGCCCATTACGTAATCCTACAATGGGCTGGTGAAATAAAATTAATATAGCATAAATGCAGAGAGCTCACAAAATCGGAACTTTTAAAATCATTATATTATACTCATAGATTGCATTACATGTTTCATTATTAACTGCAAAAATCTACAGTCCATGATGAGGCCAGCACAACATTTTGTGCCCGTTTAGATGTTCATCTTTTTTCTTTTATTGTTTTTTTGTTTTTATAGCCTTATGCCTTCTGGATCTTCTGCCATCTTTGATATTATGATTTAATACTTTTTTTATTTATTTATTTATTTACCCACGGGAAAACCCCATTAACAGTAAAAATACAATAAACACAATAAAAAATGAGGTACAATCATTCATTAAAATATAAAAAGTAAAAATAAGAAAAGCAAAGGCTTGAAAAATCACCAGGCAAGATATATAAAATGTACACATGTAACTGAAACAAACCAAAAAAATTATACAAAACACAAATACAATAATAAAATACAACAACATTGCAAGATGAAACCTAATTATCACATAGCAAGAGATCTCCTCGGTTGGCCCAGGCTTATATTAAACAGATCCATATCAAAACCATTAAGGAAGTACATATATCTATCTAAAGGCATGTTACTACCGTAGGATGTTCTGTGAAAGGCCGTGTTAAAGGTAACATTGTAGCGTAAACCTGGATATGGAACATTAAATCTTATACTATCCAACAAACTGGGACAATCAATAAGTCCATTAATGATTTTGAAAACAAAGACACCTCCCGAAATATCACGCCTAACACTAAGGGGAGCTAATGATAAACGTTGCTCAATCCCAGTGTAATCATGGTTCTCAATATAAGTCTGAGTTTTATAAGTATTTATAATACTTCTTGGGCTATATTTATTGTGCACCAGGAGCCCAACAAACAGAGAAAGCGATTGATATTTCAATACAAATTACAATACATGGGCCCATTAGGTAATCCTACAAGGGGCTGGCGAAATAAAATTATATAGCATAAATGCAGAGAGCTCACAAACTCAAAACTTTTAAAATCATTACATAGGTACTCATAGATTGCATTACATGTTTCATTATTAACTGCAAAGATCTACAGTCCATGATAAGGCCAGCACAACATTTTGTGCCCGTTTAGATGTTCCATTGTTTCTGTTGTTTTTTTGTTTTTATAGCCTTATGCCTTCTGGGTCTTCTGCCACCTTTGATATTACGATTTAATACTTCTTAGGCTATATGTATTGTGCTTCAGAAGCCCAACAAACAGATAAAGAGATATATGATATTTCAATACAAATTACAATACATGAGCCCATTAACACGTTGACAGACAGAACATTTATAGACGTCTAATTTCCTTTGATGTAATGTGACACAACGTCTATAGACGTTGCATTTTTCCCTATTCTACTTTGCAAAAGGGGTCGTTCAAGTATTACGTAACGCAGGTGGGGGGAGGGGGATCAAAAATCTTCAAAAATTGCGTTACATACTAGGTACTTGAACACCCCATTACGGTGCGTTACATAGGGGGGAGGGGGGTCAAAAATCGCGTTACGTAATACTTGAACGCCCCCAAATACATATTATGGTGTCACACTTGCTTATGCATTTGACGCACTGTCCGTCAACGTGTTAGGTAATCCTACAACAGGAGAACTCACAACACCAAAACTTTTAAATATATAGATATAACACATATAGATTGTATTATATTTTTCATTATTAACTTCAAAATTGTAGAGCTGTTGAACTGAATATTATGTTAGTGCCAATAGACAAGTCACTCAGCCATTATTAAACTATTACTAGTCGCCAAATATGGCATCTCTAAAGCCATATCAGATATGTTGCACATGCCGTACTGTGTTGCACATGCACATACTGTGGAAATAAAATGACGTAAATGATTGTGTAATTTTGTGCAACTGTATTTATATACTAGGCTGTTCAATAAGTTTTGCAGTTCGATAAGAAAAACACAATTTTATGAGTTGAAATACACTTTATTATTAAGTATAGTCTCCCTGAACATCAGTACACTTGTGCCAAGGAGATTTCAATTTATTAATTCCATCCCTGAAAGGAGAATCAGGAAGGAGGAAGGGCTGCAAAATACGCTTTCACAGCCGTTATATACTCATCATTTGATGAAAAATTCTTTCCACACATACATTTTTTAAGTATTGAAACAAATGAAAGTCACTAGGAACCAAATCTGATTAATACTGTGGATGCTCTCACAATTCAAACTTTAATTCATGGATTTTAGCCTTTGGTAAAATACTCAAATAACAGAGTGGATTGTCCTGATGAAAAAGGATTTTTTTCTTTTGCAAACCCACGATTTTTTTCCTTCAGCTGGTCTAAATGGTTACAATAATATCCAGAATTTATTGTTTTATCAGTTTGCAAGTAATCCACAAAAAAAAATTCCTCTCACATCCCAAAACTGATGCTAAAATCTTCTTCGTCGATTTCTGGACACAAACTCTTTTTGGAGCACAAAAACCAGATTCTACCACTTTTTAACCTTTCGTTTTGATTCAGGATCATGGTGATAGATCAAGTCTCATCCATTGTGATGAATCGACGCACAAAATCTACTTTATCCTTTCGAAAATGCCCTAAATATTGCTGAGAAAGTCGCATTTGAATGTGTTTGTGGTCAGTTGTCAGCAAATGCGACACCCATTGTGACCACAGCTTTTTGAAACCCAATACTTTGGCCAAAACATTGCTTACACTGCCGAATGAGATGCCTAGGGATTCTATTAAATCATTTTCAGTTACTTGACAAGTTTCCAATACCTGTCTTGCTGTTTTTTGGGCGTCCTTGATGTGGATTGTCTTCAAGGCTTGAAGGTCCACATTTAAATTGAGCAACTCACTTTCTACAGTAATAATTGAAGGCGAAGAGTCCTTATACACTTTTAACATTTGTTCATAAATTTTCTTTGCCTTTAAACCTTCAAAGAATAAAAATTCTGCGCAATACTTGATTATTTCCATTGTAAAAAATACTGTGACACATCGATACTAAATGGCTTCTAAAAAAGAATGAATTGGCAGATTGAAATAAAACTTCACATAAGTTCATATGAAGAATGTACCAACATAACAAAAAAAAATTAGGCTAGTAGCAACGCCCTCTCTTATCGAACTGCCAGACTTATTGAACAACCTAGCATGTATTATATTTATATATAGTAAAGTAGGTAGTAATATATTTTTATGTTTTTTTCAAATAATGGTACTTACAGTCGGAAAAATGAAAGAATACCCATGACCAATCACATCAATCACTTATTTTGTATTTGCTGTCTTTTTCTATAACAAATGTTTGTTACTTATAGAAAAAGATAATAGTCAGCAAATACAAAATAAGTGATTGATGTGATCGTTCATGGGTATTATTTCATTTTTCCGACTGTAATTAATATTTATTTTTCAAATAAACAGTACTTACGGTTTTCGTAATTATTCTGTTTTATCTAATCCAACTAGCCACAAAATGTATTTCTCTCAATTGTTAATTAAAAAAATTTTTATAAAATAGATTACAGCAAAATTTTTGTAATATCGCAACACATATTACAAAAAAATATTGCGTCCGTATCTTGGGTACCGATAGGTCACTGTCATGCTCTAATGTATTTTTTTTAGACGTCATATAGAGTAGTGTTGTAGCTTGCACATTGGTGAAACATTTTATTTGCAAACGAATCAAATTTTGCCTCACTCTTTAGATAGTAGAAAGCGCATCTGAGCATGTATAAGTGAAATATTTATTGAGTGTACTTTTAGTCATAGACAAGGATCGTTAATGAAATAGGATAGAATATCAATAGAAGGATGTCCTGAGCTAATGTTTGTTGAATATGGAGCATTGATATCTCCATTGAGATACAACCGAATCTCACTGAAGATATAATAACTAATGTGTGTTCCCAATTCAAGTTGAAATAGTAAAATTAAATTGACCAGTATGCTCTATGAATGGAAAACCTATTGGGCATGTCTTGGACTATCTAGGTAGAAGAAGTAATCAAAGACCTAAAAATAAAATGGTGTTGCTGATATTAAGGAGGTGTCAAATAGTATGTCCCAGGAGTATATTTGAATAATTCATGGAATCAGTCAGTCTCAATCTTCAATGTCAAACATTTACTTTATACATACTTTATTACATACAGTAGACTTGCGATTATCCGAGGTAACTGGGACTGTGACTACCTCGGATACGGAAAAACTCGGTTAACACTGACATTGGTTATATTGATAGAAAAACACGTGAATAATCATAACTGTGGATATTTTAATGACAAAATTAATACAGTACTGTCTATAAAAGATAAAAACATTTACCTTAATAATGTTACTGTTTAAAAAAGTATTTGATTTTGCATAAGCTTTGCTCCTCTTTTTCATTTTGAGGCGGCGATGTTGCGGCATGGTTGAAAATTGTAACTCACCTGTTCTGACTTTTGCCTCGGTTAACCGAGGGGCTCGGATGACCGAGACTCGGATAATCGCGAGTCTACTGTACTTACTTTATCCTTATTTATTAGACCATATTTCTACACTAGAAATCATTACCCTTGTATCATTATTTTGAATTTTGTCAAGTTCGGTGATCCTACTTAAAGATTCAAATTATCCATTACTTTAAAAGATAATATAACATGAAGATTCTCTTAAAGATAACATCAATCATAACTTCTGTACAGCAAAATAAATATTTCAAAGTATGTAATAGACACTCATTGATAAAAAAGATGATCTAGTCAAATTCAACAAAAATTTCTTTTAATATAAAAAAAATTAAAGTAAATCAAGCTATGATTTATGTTTGTTGATGCAACAAATTTGATTTAACAGAACTGTCTGTTTCAAGGAGTGTATTAGAATTTCAAAAACGAAAGTAAAGTCTATGAAAATCTAGGAAATCAATTACAGTGGACTCTCTCTATAACGAACACGGATATTACGAGGTTTCGCTTATAACGAAGTACGCTAAATATCCCATGAAATTCCTATTGAACTATTATAACACCTCTATAACAAGGCATAATTGGTTATAACGAGGAAAAATGAAATCAAGGAATATGTTTTTTACCACCCCAACTGCTTGTATATAGAACTTCCCAACATCTGTGTTATTATCGAGGCCAGTGGTGTAATAAACACTGCCTGCAATAAACTTCTTTCGGTTTATCTATTGACCGATATTTATTACATATTGTAGGAAAGTTACAGGTCGACCATCGACACCTAATAAACTACGTAAGAGGCATCAAAAAATTTCAATATTATTGTTGTCTAATATAACGAGATCTGCTTACGAGGTAATTAGTCTGCCCTTTTAGTTCTCGTTATAGAGGGAGTCATATGAGGCGTCATCAACATAACAATATCTGGATCAACATCAATCTAGAGAAATACCTGTCTCTTTGAAATATGAACTTGGAAGTAAGCTTTAAAGCGAAGGATGGAAAGAAAGTGGATTTCATTGATTATGAACCAATGTTTACTCATAAGATATAATTAAATGGACCTTAAAATTTTTCTAATAATCTTTATGGATGTTCTTTGTCATTACCTAATACAGTTGAACCGCTGATTGGAATAGCCTTGTTGTGGCCAAGCAAAAGTATTCCTATAACTGGGATATTCTAATAACCGATCATTGTAGGCCAGTAGAAACATTTCGGGACCTCAAATTTTTATTCCTTAAAGCGGGACATTCCTATAACTGGTATTCTAATACTTAAGCGGGTTCGACTGTACATGCATCTTTTTTGTTCAGTGTGTAATTTTATAACTTAGTTTCATATTATTAGTTTGTGTTTATTTCTCATTAGGTCTTCTTCATGTGCCTCATCCCTCACCCTTTAACAGTATTGGCAATCATCATGGCCCATTTTACTCTGTCGCAACAGTTCTGAAGAGTTATATTGTTGTTTTTCTATGCCACTGCTTTATATTTGTCAACCAGGATGTGCATTGTCTCCCAGGTCCTCTTTTTCCTTCCACTTTCCCTTGTAACCAATCAAATCAACTCATATTTTTCATTTCTTACTATAAAACCTAAGTAGCTAATTTTTCTTTCCTTCATAGCTTACTCTTTATGCAGTTATTAATATTTTCCTATGCTCTAACTAGTTGTTTTGAGCTGCATCCGAACCATTCTCTCAGGTTGTTCAGCCATGAAATTTGTCTTCTTCCTATGCTTCTTCTGCCATCTACCTTTCCTTGCATTACGAGTCGCAGGATGCCATAGAGATACTGTAGCTTTATTTTTTTAATTGTAAGTTTAACTTCCTTCTCTTTACCTATTCTTCTCAGTACTTCATTGTTCGTAACTCTATCTACCCAGGAAACCCTCATAATTCTTCTATAGGTCCACATTTCAAAGGCGTTAACGTTAAGGTGTCTCATTGTACACTGTATATGTAACATTTTGTTAGGCGTACTTTAAGAGCTAATGTTAAATATTTCCTACATAGGAGCAAAGGTTATTGTTGTTTATATCACCTCTACAAGAAAATTTCTACAATCAATAAAATTATTGTAGATATTATGTAAAAACATGGATTCTTCAGAATATGTTTATCCGTTCTTTATTATGTATTCTACAATAACTCTTCATCAATAAATCTTCAATTTTTTTACTTTATCTTTAGACTCATTTTAAAAATTTTAACAAGTCATCTTTTTGTTGTTTCCCATTTTCTTCATTAAATTTCAATTCAACAAAAACAATTTCTTATCATTTATCCACAATATGTTAATTAAATAAAATTATGTACCATGAAATCAGAAAAATATTTACAAATCATTCAAATTTAAATCAATATTCTACTCAGTTATCTAAATTGTAGAAATTAAATTAAAATATATTTAACAGTTTCAGAATTTATTTGTTGGAAAAACAATATTATACAGGGTGTCCCGAAAAGATTGGTCATAAATTATACCATACATTTTGCGGTCAAAAATAGTTCGATTGAACCTAACTTACCTTAGTACAAATATGCTCATAAAAAAAGTTACAGCCCTTTGAAGTTACAAAATGAAAATCGATTTTTTTCAATATATCGAAAACTATTAGAGATTTTTTATTGAAAATTGACATGTATCATTCTTATGGCAGTAGCATCTTAAAACAAAATTATAGTGAAATTTTTCCACCCCATAAAAATTTTATGGGGGTTTTGTTCCCTTAAACCCCCCCCATACTTTTGTATACGTTCCAATTAGTTCATTATTGTGGTATCATTAGTTAAACATAACGTTTTTAAAACTTTTTTGACTCTTACTATTTTTTCAATAAGCCAGTTTTTATCGAGATGCGGCTTCTTTTTTAATATATTTACATAAAATTTTTATGGAGGTTTTGTTCCTTTAAACCCCCCAAATGTTTGTGTACGTTCCAATTACACTTTTATTGTGGTACCATTAGTTAACACAGTGTTTTTAAAACTTTTTTGCCTCTTAGTCTTTTTTTGACAAATCACCTTTTATCGAGATATGGCTTCTTTTTCAAAATATACCTAAAAATGTAAATTATAAATACATTTTCAGATTATTAACAGGTCTCTATAATCGTACTTAACCATATATAAATATGTGGTGGATTCGACAAATATTCAAAATAGGTCGATAAACACTGGCTTATCAAAAAAGTACTAAGAGGCAAAAAAGGTTTAGAAACTATTTGTTTAACTAATGGTGTCACAATAATAATTTAATTGGAACGTACATAAAAGTTTGGGGGGGTTTAAAAGAACCAAACCCCCTTAAAATTTTTATGGGGTGCACAAATTTGACTTTAATTTTCTTTTAAGATGTTACTGCCATAATAATGCCACATGTCCATTTTCAATGAAAAATCTGGAAGGGTTTTCGATATATGAAAAAAAATCGATTTTCATTTTGTAACTTCAAAGGGCTGTAACTTTTTTTGTGTGCACTATTGTATATAGGTAAGTGAGGTTCAATCAACATATCTTTGATCCCAGAATCTGTGGTATAATTTATGACCATTCTTTTCGGGACACCCTGTATAATTTGATAGAGTATGATGATTAAGAAGTGTGGAGATATAAGACTCTCAGATATACGTCTTTACTGTATAGAGGTATCATGAATCATTACAACAAAGATATTCATAAAAGTGGAGTATTCATTTGGTTGTAAGTTTATATAATTAATACATAGTGGTTATCTACAAAAAATAGAGTTCCTATCCAGGTACTAGTTTAAAAAATCAAGATTCACTTTAAAAAAACACTAATTTCGAAATTTCCTTTAGGCTCGATGCGCTGCGAGCAAGCTGCTTGTTTTCAAGCCAAGTTTTCTGTCAACACACATTTGAGCAGTTTCTCGGGGTCAATACTTGCCAGAAATAAACAGCTCTGTATCTAAGTTGAAAACGATCACGTAGTCAATGTGTACTGAATGATTGCCCATCACAGACTGCCAAACTGCCTAACTTGTTTTCAAGCAGCGTGCTTGTGGTGCTGTAGCAGAAACTGGCATACTTGCGGTCCACACCACTTATAAGTCACTTGCAAACAGCTTGCACGCTGCCGCTCAGCTCGAGTGTGCAGTGAATATATTCAACTCATGTACTCCTGGACTCCTGAACCACCAGTGATCACATGTACCTTATTTATTCATTGACTTCTTATTCCACATTAACCTGCATGAAATCTAAATAATAATTCTATAATATTCCCTATTCTTCTGACTCCACAAAATGTGATGATTTCAAGTTGTTTCAAAGCGAGTCTACTAGGTTTCCCATTTTGACTAGCTTTTAAAAGGAGACATACTTTAACATGTTCAACGCTCCTACCATGAACAGACCTCAACTAAACTGCCCAAGCTCATAACAGTTCATTTAGTAACACAGTACTACTGCAGACACTCATGCATTGTTGGCACAATTGATGAAACCTAAAGTGCTGACACACTGTCAGCGTGGGTGCTGAATGAGTTAAATAGAAAATATATAAAAATGAAAGTTGATCCCCTATCAAATGCATTGTACATTAACACATTGATCCAGTTGGACATAATATATGGCTGACACCAATAATGCTTATTAGGCCACGTAGCTCATATCGTCGCCTCAAAGCAACATATCCTTATACAGGGTGTTTCATTGGGAAACGGAAATACTTTAATGGTAAATAGAGGTCACCGAGCCGTTTCGAGATATAGTACATTTTTTACCCTACCGACTTTTATAACCGAGTTACAGGGTGTTTTATCGATTTTGCCCATTTCTTTCCTAAGCCATAACTTTTGAACCACCCTGTATATTTTTTTGATATAAGAAAAATCCAGGTCCGGACTAACAACAAATTATAAAGTAATTGTGACCTTAAAACAACACCCTGTATATTGAAATTTTGAAAATCTGTTTGCATATTTGAAAAGAGCACAAAAAAGTAAGTTTAATGGTTCGCTTCAATTTTTCGGCCAGACAATTTTATGACTTTAATTTTGAAATTATATTGAATTTTTTAAGAACTTTGACATTAAAAAGCAGATAATATTAACTTTTAGTTATAAAATATTAAAATTAATGATTAAATACTCATTCTAAAAATAATCAATACTTATTTACCACATTGGAACGACCCAATTACTAATGACAAGAAAAATCCAGGTCCGGATTAAGAAAAAAATACAAAGTAATTGTGACCTTGAACCAACACTTTGTATATTGAAATTTTAAAAATTTGTCTGCGCATTTTAAAAGAGCATGAAAAACTGTGATTAAGGGCTTATTTTAATTTTTTCGCTATTGATTTAATTACATCAATTTTGAAATTATATTGAAATTTTAAAGAACTCTGTATTGTTAACTTTTAATAATAATTTAATGTTAATGAATCAATACTTATTTTAAAAATACTTAATACTTATTTACTACACTGGCTTCATAGATTCTCTGGATTTGTAGCTATATGCACATCATTAAAAATTAGAATTGTGAGAATTGGGATATTTTAATGATTTAGTAAAGAATTAAAAAAACTGCTATATCTAATAAAACAAAAATTCGTTACAATTCAACAATTTAACATAAATTAAAAATATTTGAACTATAACAGTTGGTCAAAATGTCCGCCATTGTGTTCGATGCATTTCCTTGCTGGTTTTAAAATATTTCGAATCGATTTTCTAATTACATTGGGATTATTCTTAATTTTTCTGGCAGCTTCTTGTTACCTTGACAGAATTAATCAATATGATTTCAAAATTGCCGTAATTAAATCATCTGCGCAAAAATTTGACATGCACCTTTTAACGCAGTTTTTTATGCTCTTTTAAAATACACAAATAAATTTTCAAAATTTCAATATACAGGGTGTTGTTTCAAGGTCACAATTACTTTATATTTTTTTCTTAATCCGGACCTGGATTTTTCTTGTTATTAGTAATTGGGTCGTTCCAATGTGGTAAATAAGTATTGATTATTTTGAAAATGAGTATTTATTGATTAACTTTAATAATTTATAACTAAAAGTTAATAATATCTGCTTTTTAATGTCAAAGTTCTTAAAAAATTCAATATAATTTCAAAATAAAAGTCATAAAATTGTCTGGCCGAAAAATTTAAGCGAACCATTAAACTTACTTTTTTGTGCTCTTTTCAAATATGCAAACAGATTTTCAAAATTTCAATATACAGGGTGTTGTTTTAAGGTCACAATTACTTTATAATTTTTTGTTAAACCGGACCTGGATTTTTCTTATGATTAGTATGTCGGTCGTTTGGGTTTTGAATGAGACATATCGCACACCTAGTTCAATTGTTCCACAACTGCAAAAAATTCGAATTTTGGGTTAAGGCTGTAAAATATTGCCTATATAATGCAATACAGCCTGAACTAAAATATTGTTTTGGATAAGTATAAAGTAAGTTACTTCGGTATTTCACTGTAGGGTTTTTGGAGGTTTTGAAAATGCAATATGGCCATAACTGGGAGATGTGGCGATAATATACACTGCCACAATACAATCGATGTAATTCAATACGTTCAATACGGCCACAACTGCAAAAATCAAGAGAGATGTGGCGATAATATACACTGCCACAATACAACCGATATAATTCAATACGGCCACAACTGCAAAAATCAATTGATTTTTTCATTATATTGCCACCGTATCTCCTAGGTATCGTTTTATAAATGACTTTCTTCACAATGCAATATCGCCATAACTATCAAAATAATAATAACGTTTTATTTTTAATAAATTCTAATAAGATCCAGCCAATAAGTGTATAATTTGCTGCCTAAATTGTAATTTTGAAGCAAGTCATTCTCAAAATAAATTATTTACAGGGCAAAACGCGTTTACTACAGAACGTTTTGCTCATTTCTCGAGAATATTGTGTTTTGCACTTGTGGCACTATTGAACTAGGTGTGCGATATGTGTACCAAATATCAAAAAAATATACAGGGTGGTTCTAAAGTTATTGCTTAGGAAAGAAATGAGCAAAATCGATAAAACACCCTGTAACTCGGTTATAAAAGTCGATACCATACACATCGCATCAGTCCCATTTGAGTTAACTGGTTGATTGGTGCACTAGTGCAACAGTAGGATATGTACATAACCTACTGTTGCTTTGAGGCAACGATATATGTCTGACACAATACACAGAAATATATACGTGGACCTCAGAATTTTTTTAAGACTAGCTCTGGCAATCAATGTCACTAACTGAAGCAAAATCCACTGATGTAAATTTCAGGTCCATAGAGGTCATACCCTCTTATTACATTGGTACTCTTTGGTTAGGTTAGGTCCAATCTACCCTATAAGTGGGCACTTAACCACCCTTATATTAAACCAAAGAGGTGTCTACTGTGGCTCATTGGTAAGGGTAAGGTACATCCATATCTACTAACTACTAGGTACAGTTGTACTTGTACCTACGAAGGTACAACTCATCTAACACAACTGTGTGCCTTGACTTATGCATAATTTTGGTTAGTTTGAGTTTGAGTTAAATCAAGCCATACAGACAGTGGGGGTTTAAGAATATTGTTTAACACAAATTAACACAAGATTGTTTACCAAATATTGAAAAAAATGCCCCCTGGCCCAAGTAGCAGTTTTGTCAATACACAGTGGTCCCTAGGGACCTCCATAGCGTATGGGGTACTTCCTAAATTGATCTTTAGGGACTGCCATGGTGCGTAACATGTTAATTAGGATGTAAAGGTCTTGATAATTTACAAATTTTCTACACTAGAAGATTTATAAGAGGGGATTATTTTTATTCCTTTACCATTATTTTTAAGAGGCTATTAGGATAATGAAGGCACTATTTCTGTGAACATTCTTTACTCTTAAATCAAGTAATGTAGCAAAGTTTGTTAAAAGTGTACACCACTATTACAATTACAAGTATTTTGTTTGTTCATTTGTTATGAACCTTGATCAGAATATTAAGTAGATATTTGGAATTTAATTTTAATCTTAATTTTTAATCCAGGATTAAATTAAGGTCATAAAAAAGTAGAAAAAATAGAGGAAATCACATCTATACTAAATTTACAGTCAAGATGCAGTAGAAAAAAACAAACCAAGACACGTTAAATGCTACTAGGAGCACTCCCGAATCATAATTTACAATATATAGGTATACATTGTAAATCCCAAATCATGATTTCCAAAGTTTATACATTGTAAATTATTGTAATGATTCGGGAGTGCTCCTAGTAGCATTTAACGTGTCTTGGTTTGTTTTTTTCTACTGCATCTTGATTGTAAATTTAGTATAGTAGGTGTCAATTCTAATATCCCCTTATGTCTTTGGCTATTTGTTCTGTATTTACAAATATTATCTTTTATTATTATTTAATTTTAACTTTCGAGTTCTATATTTTTTTGCAGCATTTATTTTATTTTTTTCTTTCTTGTCTTTTCCTGGTCATATCAGCACCCGCTGTGCCACCTTCTAATAGTGATCGGCTGCTTATTATTATTTTGTTCCTGTTTCCTGTATTTTAATTGATTGCATTTATTTTGTTTATTAGCCTCCTACTTTCACAACCATATAATATTATATTAACACTTTTGCTTCAATATTTTTATATAATTTTTTCTATTACTATCTCAGTCAGTAGTGAGTAAAAAGTAACCAACCTGTTATATTCCTTTGTCCATTCTGTATTATTTTGACATCCTTGTTATTTGCATGATACTTTTCTTTTATGCCCCTACATATATTTTCGTCAATGGTGAAGGAAACTTTCTTCTAGACATTTTATATTTTTGTTCTGTGTAATGAATCTAAGAAAGTTAAAAATAGTTCCTAATATAATTTGTCTTCTATTCTTCCCCCATTATTCTTCTCAATACAATTTCAGCAGTCTAATCAGATGCATTCATTGCAATAGCCATAATTTTCTAAACCAGTGCAGTATAAGACAAATTACTTACTATCTAGAGCATTAAACACTAAAATTTACATAATACTCGCGTGTTGGTATCAAACTTGCACGTATCTGCATAACCAATAACAAAATTCTCGCCAGTTATACAAAACGATAAAAATAATAAGATACTATTTATGTACTGTCTTAAAATCTTATTCCTACTCTTTTTGATGGGCCACGATGCATCATTTAACACAGATCTTTAACCTAAAATAAGTCTTTTCATTTTCTCTACCTAGTTTATTGTATGTATTCATAACTCCATCATTTTAATAAGAAACAATCGAAGACAATATAACCTCAAGCACAGAAGAACATAAACAATATGAATAACTCACCTTTTTATAGCACCTATTCCTCCTTTCTGTTAAAAATCCGAATGTTATTTTGGTACTCAAAACATAAACACTACACATTTTAAATTTTAACACAAAAACATTTTGCAGATGTAACAGGATAAAAAGAAACGAGGATTAATTTAATAACAGCACTCATATAAATATATATTTTCACTATATTTTTAACAATAAACAAAAACGTAAAACAGTAACCCAATCCCGTACTAAACTAAGGTCGCCATGAGAATGAGAAATAATTCATTGGGTCCTACTCCACCTGCCAGACAACTGTTGAACTAATCAACTTGTCTGCGACCAATAGCAACGAAGTACTTGTAATTTAAAAATTTTTAAATCGAAATATGCTTTACGAAAGGTTACAATTTTTAAAATATTCTTACTATTTTAGTTATTTTAATGAATCAATTTTCGATATTATAATAAATCAATGTTTGATAGTAATAAAGCAGTGGCATAATGAGGTTATTTCCTTAAATACTTAAGAAATATACATAATATTTTATTTTATAAAAACTATTTTATAAAACATGTAACAATAAATTCATTATTTAAACAATTTAATTTAACAATTAAAAGAAGTTAACAATATATTAGTCACTTAATTACTATGTGTGGTGGAAGTTAAAGGATAAGGATTTGGCAAGAGTGTTTAAGAGTAGAGTGCTGGAAGAGCTTGAGAAAAAAGATACGGTCAATGGGTCAATGACTGGTGGGAAGCCAAAGCCAGCACTCAGCAGCAAAGTTGTGGTATCAGTGGGAGAAGAAGTGCTAGGAAAAACATCTGGTAAAAGAGCGGTGGCTAGGCCACTTAGAGAGAATGAATGAGGTGGATCCGTCGAAACATATTTATAGCCAGAGACCGGATGGAGTGAGAAGACGCAGGCCCAAAATTTAAGGACCAGGTGGAAGACGACTTGAGAGTGTTAGGAGTGCTAAATTGGAAAACCAAGGCGAAGGATAGGAAGGAATGGAAGCTGATTCAAGAACAGGCCAAGACCCACTATGGGTTGAAGAGCCAATTATGATGATGAAAGAGTCTACTAGGAATAGAGGACAAAGAAACTTGGTGGTAGTGGAATGATAAAGTGCAACAGAAGATTGAGAGAAGAAAGAGGCTAGAAAAAGGTATAGCAGGTCTAAAACAGACGAAGATAAGGAAATATACAAGGTAGCAAAGAGGCAAAGCGCGCTGTAGTTACTGGTAAGGGCAGATAGTCTGCACAGCTGTATGAAGAGTTAGAAACACCCAAGGGAATGAAAAGGTTATAGAGCATTGCCAAAGCAAGGGACAAGTCGTCAAAGCACTTGACAGTTATGTGCGCCCAGTTGCGTATTTACGGAATGGGGGGAATAGCGGAAATTCCCTCCCCCTATATAAATAACAACTTAAAAATAATAAGTTATTATTTATGTCTTTTATGTAATTTGGTTTTATCTTTTGTATGTCTTTTGGTTGGGACATATTCGGATGGAAAAGTGTTAAGAACCGATGTTGAAATAAAGCAAATATGGTGTGAGTACTTTAGAAAGTTGCTAAACTAAGAACACCAGAGTAAACGGGATACGGTATCCCAATTATATATTTGGTTAAGAAATCTGGTTTTACTTCCTAATCATCTCTCTCCAAAGTTTTCTGTTGGATGTCCTTCTCTTGGCTTCCTCCCATGTGAGGTATCTGCTTTTTAGTAATTTTCCCACAGCATCGTTCCATTGTTGACATGGTCTTCCTCTTCTCCTTGTACCAATTCCCTTTGCTTCCCAAACTACCTTGACTTGTCTATGTGGATCTAACCTATTTAAATGACCAAACCATCTTAGTTGTGATCTTTCTATTGCTTTGTTGACACTCTCAACATCTAGGTTGTTTCTTATCGTTTCATTGTTTACCTTGTCCATTAGCGTAACTCCTTCTACTCTTCGTAAATACTTCATTTCGGAAGATTGTATCTTGCTCTTCTCTTGTTCAGTTAGCGTCCATGTTTTACTTCCATATAACAAAGTAGGGAGGTATATTGTCTTATATACAGACACTATTGTCTTCTTACTAATTTCTCTTTTGCTAATGAAACCTGAATTCAGGGAGTGATAGAGTCATGATGTTTTAGCAATTCTGTTGTTCAGCTCTTTTTGCATTTTTCCTTTTCCATCTATTTTAGTTCCTAAATATTCAAAATCCTCCACTTATTCTACTAAATTTCCGTCAAGTTTATATGGATTTCTCTTGGTGTCTTGGATATAAGTAGAGTTTTGGTCTTTGCTAAATTTATTTTCATCCTTTATCTGCAAGTTCTCTCGTCCATAAATTTAGGTTGTTTTGTAAAGATTTCTCTGAACTGAATGGTAACCTAAATCTAATTTTCGGGACTCTCTACTGCATTTTTCTATTACTTCATTCATATATATAATGAATAGCAGTGGGCTCAAAACTCCACCTTGCCTTACTCCTTGTGTAGTAGCTTTGTTTGATTCACAGTTTAATGCTCGCACAATGTTCCAACTCTTCCAGTACATAGATTTTACTGCATCAATTAGGTCTACTCCAACATCGAACTGTTCAAGCGCTTTCCAAATGTGATGTCTGGGTACCTTGTCAAAGGCTTTTTCCATGTCTATGAAACGGAATGGGGGGAAATGGAATGGGGGGAATAGCGGAAATTCCTTACACCCTATCTAAAAAATAACTTATAAATAATAAAGAAAAAGAAAATAATCGTTTTCGTTTTGATTCAATTCGAGTCTCTTGCCATCCTCTGACACGGTGTTTCTGGATCTTTATCCTTTATCAAAGAGGCTATTGCAAGTAGACTGAATTGAATCAACTCGAGACGAAGAAGAACTGCATCTATTAAAATATCTGCAGTATATTGTGGTTAGACTGTCCTCTAACGGGGAATGACAAAATAAATAAAATAAATTTCGACCACGAGTCAGGATTCTGTTAACCGAGATACTATAGTATCAAGCGGCGCCGCTAGGAGGAGCTTCTCCAACAATGCGTCTCAGAATACTTTAAGAACACTTGGTCATTTTGTACTCTAAACCGAGTAAAGCATGAAAAAGAAAAAGAAAATAATCGTTTTCGTTTTGATTCAATTCGAGTCTCTTGCCATCCTCTGACACGGTGTTTCTGGATCTTTATCCTTTATCAAAGAGGCTATTGCAAGTAGACTGAATTGAATCAACTCGAGACGAAGAAGAACTGCATCTATTAAAATATCTGCAGTATATTGTGGTTAGACTGTCCTCTAACGGGGAATGACAAAATAAATAAAATAAATTTCGACCACGAGTCAGGATTCTGTTAACCGAGATACTATAGTATCAAGCGGCGCCGCTAGGAGGAGCTTCTCCAACAATGCGTCTCAGAATACTTTAAGAACACTTGGTCATTTTGTACTCTAAACCGAGTAAAGCATGAAAAAGAAAAAGAAAATAATCGTTTTCGTTTTGATTCAATTCGAGTCTCCTAGCGGCGCCGCTTGATACTATAGTATCTCGGTTAACAGAATCCTGACTCGTGGTCGAAATTTATTTTATTTATTTTGTCATTCCCCGTTAGAGGACAGTCTAACCACAATATACTGCAGATATTTTAATAGATGCAGTTCTTCTTCGTCTCGAGTTGATTCAATTCAGTCTACTTGCAATAGCCTCTTTGATAAAGGATAAAGATCCAGAAACACCGTGTCAGAGGATGGCAAGAGACTCGAATTGAATCAAAACGAAAACGATTATTTTCTTTTTCTTTTTCATGCTTTACTCGGTTTAGAGTACAAAATGACCAAGTGTTCTTAAAGTATTCTGAGACGCATTGTTGGAGAAGCTCCTCCTAGCGGCGCCGCTTGATACTATAGTATCTCGGTTAACAGAATCCTGACTCGTGGTCGAAATTTATTTTATTTTATTTATTATAAATAATAAGTTATTATGTATGTCTTTTATGTAGTTTGGTTTTATCTTTTTTATATCTTTTGGTTGGGACATATTCGGATGGAAAAGTGTTAAGAACCGATGTTGAAATAAAGCAAAGATGGTGTGAGTACTTTAGAAAGTTGCTAAACTAAGAACACCAGAGGATACGGGATACGGTATCCCAAATGAAAATATAATATCGAGGATAGCGTGAGACGAGGTTGTCGAGGCGTTCATCATTCAGCCTCAAAGGTCCACTGCTGAACATAGGCCTCTTCCTCCTGTTTACAACCCCGTCTATCGTCTATCTTGCTCCGCTCTCATCCAGTTTAGCCTTCTTAAACCATCGGTCCATCTTGTAGGTGGTCGACCGACGCCTCTTTTGTCTTCCCTTGGTCTTCATTCCAATAACCTCTTTGTCCATCACCCATCTGTCATTCTGGCTGTGTCCTGCCAATCTCCACTTTAGTCTGGATATCCTTTTAATGATGTCAGTCACCTTGGTTCTTCTCGTTTTTGTTCAAAGAAAGAAATCGTCGAGATGTTAAATAGGATAAAAAAATGATAAGGTAGTAGGGCCTGAACCTGTGGAGGTTTTGAAGGCGCTAGGAGAGGACGAGCTTGATATTGTGTGGCAAATGATCAGTAGGATACATGAGGAAGAAAGGATGCCCAATGCAAGAAGAGAGTGTGATAGTATCATTGTATAAAGATAAAGGAGACATTCAGAACTGTAAGAACTATAGAGAGATAAAGTTAATGTCGCACACAACACAGTGAAAATTTGGGAGAGAACTGTAGAGCGCACGTTAAAGAGATGAGAGAAACATCGATAGCAGAACAGTTTGGGTTTATGCCAGGACAATTATTGCTTTAAGAAAGTTTTTAGAGAAATACGGCGAGAAGAAAAGAGAGTTATATTTGGTATTTATAGATCTTGAGAAGGCCTACGACACAGTTCCTAGACAAGAGCTATGGAGATGTATGAGAGATAAATGGGTTTATGAGAATTATGTACGTAAGGTTCGTGAAGACTTACTTTACTTTTTCGTGTCTGGATCCGACTACAGTTTTTCTGCCCAGTATTGGACTACGTCTACACCCTTTGTATTTGCGAGCCATAAATCATCGAGGGTGCACTGTGATGGGCAAAGTCTGCATACTCTCAGGTGCTTCACGTTCTGTATTTCCCCACATTCACAAAGTGCGTCGTTATCTGTCTTGATGCCCCATTTAATGATATTCTGTTTTACAGGGACAACACCTCTGCGTATACGGTTGAGTGTCCGCCAGGTTCTCCAGTCCAGGTTCATTCCATTAGGTCCTTCTGGATGTAGGGGAACAGTTTGGGTGGTTCGACGCTGACATTTCTCATAAACCTTTTCCTTGATTTAAGTCGGCTGGTTCATGGCGGTTCGTCAAACCCGTATAATTGGTGCCTTTCATCGAAAGTTTGCCTGAACTTCTCCACATATTGTGAAGTGCATCTACGGTCGTCTGGTGATGCGAATCCAGCTTCCCGGTACAGCAGTGGTAGTGTGGTAGAGGAGTAGGCTTCATACAAGCCATGTATTCTACATGTTTCATTTAACGCCGTGCTGACTTGTTGGGCCTGTCTAGATCTACCCCAGACGGGACAAGCATATTCCCCTGTTGAGAAACATAAGGCCTCAGCTGTTGACTTTAAGACCTGGGGGTTTGCACCCCACTTGCTCCCTACAAGTTTCGGGAGAAGGTTTTTTCTTGTAGAAACTTTTTGTCTTGTGCTCTGACAGTGGAATTTATACGTTAGTGACCGGTCTAATATCACTCCAAGATATTTGGGCCTATTCGTATGTTCCAAGCTTTGTGGCTCCCAAGAAACATTCAGTTTTACATGCGCAAGATGGTTGTTGAGATGGAATGCACATACTTGGGTTTTAGTAGGGTTTGGCTTTAATGAGTTTTGTTTGTAGTAAGTTGACATCATGTTTAAAGCCTCTTCCATTGTCGACTCTACTTGTGTGAGTGTTTTCCCCTATACGGCGATACCAAGGTCGTTAGCGTAAACAAAACTCTCAGTCTGATGGTGCATTGGTTGGTCGTTGGTGTATATGTTAAATAGGGACGGCGCCAGAACGCTTCCTTGAGGTAGGCCATTTTTTTGGGTTCTCCATCTGCTCTTCTTTCCATTTAGAATAACGTAGAAGCGCCTATTACACAACAGTGATCTAATGATATTTACTAGGTCATAGTCAAGCACAGTGTTATAGATCTTAGTTAGCAAGGTTTTGTGGTGTATCGTATCATAGGCCGCTGTGAGGTCTATCAAGGCTACTCCCACTATCTCTTTCTGCTCAAATCCGCCCTTTATGTACTCTGTTAGGTTCAGCACTTGGCCTGTGCATGATTTACCTGGTCTTAAGCCTACTTGTTGTGGGATTAGATTTGCATCTAATTTTTCCTGGATGCGGTTCAAAATGAGACGTTTATACAATTTATAGAAATGGCTTAGCAGAGAATCGGACGGTAGCTACCCTCCTTGAAAACCCGACGTTTAGGCAGGATTTTTTCCACCCGGAACTTTCGTAAATTCCAAAATTTATGCTTAACCTCTGAGCGGCGCTTTTCTGCCATGGACGTGAATAATAATTTCAGTGAATTCTTAGATAAGCTTATCTGTATCTTCAATAAAGCATTTCCTTTAATTGCAATTAAGCCAAAATATCACAAACCCTGGACTACTAAAGGTATCCGAATATCTTCCAAGAATATGCGTTCTCTTCTCTACATCAAGAAATTTACTACCAACGTCTCTATCACTGAATATATCACCAAGTACAGGGCAACCTATCTTAAACTTATAAAATCAGCTAAAAAAGTCTACTACCAGAACCATCTGGGAAGCTCCAAAAGTGTTGCAAAAGAAACTTGGTCCATAATAAACGATCTTCGAAATACAACCCACACTGCTCAAACATTTTCCCTTCCAGACCCTGAAAATCTAAATGAATACTTTGTTAATGTGAGTAAAAATATTACATCAACTATTTTGCCACAACAAGATCCCATTTCATATCTCCCTAATTCAAGAAAGGTCTCGAATTCATTCTTTATAAAACCAGTCGTTAAATCTGAACTAATCCAAACAATTAATAGTATCAAAAGCAAATCTTCCTGTAGTACTGATGGTCTATCGATCAAAATTTTTTCTAATCTTCCAGAAAATGTTTTAGAAGTCCTCATCTCACTAATTAATGATTCTTTTGAGAAAGGTAAATTTCCAGAGTGCCTGAAGACAGCCATCATTATTCCTCTTCATAAGGGTGGTGAAATATCTAATACCTGCAATTATAGACCTATTGCACTACTACCGGTACTCTCCAAAATTATTGAGAGACTCATAAAAGCCCGACTTATGTCCTTTCTAGTTGAAAACAACATTTTATCACAAAATCAGTTCGGCTTTTTAAATAATAAATGCACCACTGATGCCATGTTTTCTGTACTACATGAGGTTTATCAAGCACTGAACAATAATCTTTACACTGCCACCGTTTTTTGTGACTACGCCAAAGCTTTTGATTGTGTAAATCACAACATTTTGATAAAAAAACTAAATTTCTACGGAATTCGAGGCATTTCTTTAGATTGGTTCCAATCTTACTTGGAAGATAGGAAACAACTAGTTAGAGCAAATGATAAAGACTCTAGTCTCAAAAACATTGTATGTGGGGTACCTCAAGGTTCAGTATTGGGTCCTCTACTTTTCCTTATCTTTATTAATGACATCACTAATTTAAAAATCGATGGAAACATCTTTCTTTTTGCTGATGATACCAGTATCACTTGGAGCAACTCAAATATTGCAACTCTTCATGCTACTATAACTTCTGATCTACTTACAATAAAAACCTGGTCTGACTCAAATTTACTCTCGTTTAACGTAGATAAAACAGTAGCATTGTCTTATAAAGGAGCTCTTCAACCCTTACCTCTAAATAATAGCCAGATCAGTACCGTTGATTCTGTAAAATTTCTTGGCATTTTTTTAGACAGCAACCTTAAATGGTCCCTCCATATCGATTTGTTACGGAAGAAACTCTCTTCAGCCTGCTATGCTATAAGATCTGTTTCGAATGAACTCAATTTAGCATCTTCCAAAATAACATATTTTTCTTTGTTCGAGTCACATCTTCGTTATGGTCTTCCTTTTTGGGGTTCTGGTACAGCTGCCCAATTCGATGTTATTTTCAAATTACAAAAAAGAGCTATAAGATATCTGTTTGGCCTCAGAAGAACAATACACTGCAGAAGTTACTTCAAAGATCACGGAATTTTAACCCTTCAATCTTTGTATATTTTAGAAACTGTTTGCTTAATTCGTAAACATCTACATGTCTTTCCACCAAGACCTAATCATCACTACTTCACGAGAAATTCTACGTTTGACGTCTATTTGCCGACCCCGTCCTCGGAGTTAGTAAAGAAATCGATATTATATTCCGCAAAAAAAATGTACAACCATCTCCCCCTACAACTAAAATCTGCACTATCTTTTCCCAAATTCCGTAAACTGACAAAAGCCTACCTGTCTGAAAGACCATATTATTCAGTAGAAGATTATTTTAGTCAATAACTAAGAAATTACAGTACCCTTTGCACAAGTAGTATTTTTATTATTTTTTTTATCTATATTTGGGTGTCATATGCAGCAGCTTAACTTTTTAACTTTTAAACCTTTTTTATTAATTATTAGGTAGACTATGGATTTGCAATTGATTATTTCTGTTTTAACTTTGATATATTTATTTATTTTGTTTAACTTATTGACGATTTATGTAATTTTAGTAAATTGGATTGTTACTGTTTTGTTTTTTTTTTACTATTTATAAGCTTTGTCGATAAAATTGTAAAATTTTTCATGGCAATAAAGCATATTTCTATTCTATACTCGATAGTTCAGGGTCTTTCCCAGGTTTCAGAAGGGCTACTACTTTTGATTTACGCCACAGTTTTGGAATCTGGTAGGTAGAGCGACAGATGTTAAATATATCGAGCACCAATTGTTTCGTACATACGTTGTCTCATACATCGGTACATATTCTTCACATTGGTTCGTGAAGGATATGTATGAGAGAGCGTACACCTAAATAAGGACTTTATCGCTTTCTAACGGACGGTTGGTTTGCACCAAGGCTCTTCATTGAGTCCCTACCTGTTTAATCTTGTTATGGATATGCTGACAGAGAAGGAGGCTCCTTGTGGTCAATTTTATTTGTTGATGACATCATGTTAGTAGAGGAAATCAAAGAAATGTTGGAGTTTTGGAGGACGGCTTTGAAGATGAAGAGGTTAGCAGGTCGAAAACAGAGTATACGTGATTGGAAGGAACAAGAACGGTTGGGGATATATAACTGTTTGGAAAAAATTAGGACGAGTAGGAGAATTTAAATACATTGGCTCCTACATAAAGAAAAAAGGGGCACTAGATCAAGAAATTGTCCACAGGATACAGGCTCGTTGGTTTGACTGGAAGCGAATGAGCGGAGTACTCTGATCGAGAATTCGGGGAAGGGTTGAAAGGAAAGATATACAAGAGTGTGGTAAGATCGACGTTGCTGTACCGCGGTGAAGTGTGGCCTATAAAGAAGATTGAGGTAACTGAAATGAAATTGTTACGGTGGATACTGGGTAAGACTAGAACGGACAGGACCAGGAACGATTTGATTAGAGAAAGAGCCGAGGTGACTACAATTTCAAAAAAGATTCAAGAACAAAGACTGCAATGGGTTGGTCACGTTAGATGTAGAAATGAAAACTATGCGGGACGAAGGATAGAGCTGTTAGAAGTTGATGGATGGTGAGGTGGTGGAAACCGAGGAGAAGATGGAAGGACTGTGTGGCAGAGAACTTATGACAGAAATGTTAAGGTGAAAAAGACACGATGGACAGAACTGAGTGGCGAATAAGAGTAAGGAACAGCGACCAATGAAAAGGGAAAAGCTGATTAAGAAGAAAAAAAAAAGTCACCTAGATACTATAAAGGCATTATGGAAATATAAGTGTAGGTACGTATTGAATTATGTGAGACTATTTTAATTTAAGAGTAAAGGCGCAAATATTTTACGGCTATCTCTACTTTTTCTGTCTTTACACGGCAAATTACGTGTAGTAAAATTCTCACTGGTATGGATATGTAAACATTACTTGGCAATGTCATGAATAACTTTAAAGAGATGGCTTTTGACTGTTCTTGGATAACTGTTACTTGCTTAAATTATTAATTCAGTGTTTTTTTCCTGGAAGCCGCCCGTGCATGCACCACGGTGGCACTGCAGTTTTTCAGCTTATTGTGCTTTCTTCCATTTGTTCTCATGACACCCAATTCTAATATAGCAGTGCCCTTCACTAGCCTGTAAAGGTCCATTGGGTTAGTGCCATACACGGTCGGACTTGGTTTGCAGTCTCCATATATTGCTTGTCTCTTACGATCCAGCGCCTCGCAATCACACAATAAATGTCTGACTGTCTCGGTCTCTCTATTGCATAGTCTGCAGCTGAGATCTCCGTTATATAGTCCTATCGTGTGTAGGTGTCCTTTTACTGGAAAGTGTCCAGTTAAGAAACCTGTAGTGATTTTAAGCTGATTCCTGTTCATTTTGAACAGTTCTTCAGCTCTTTTTGCGCATGTCTGAGGTATAAATCTCTTCGCATGCTTTTGTGTGGGAATTTCTTCCCAGTATTCTTTGTTGTCTTCGTATCCAGCCTCTTACTCGGTCTCTGATTGTGCTTTTAGGCACTCCCAGTGCCGGTTCTGGACCGAAGTATCTTGTTGCTGATCCTCGTCTAGCAAGTTCGTCAACTTTTTCATTACCAGCAATCCCTTGATGTCCAGGCACCCAAATGAGTTTTACCTCATTATGTTCCGCCAGGGTGTAAGTTCTTCGTGGCATTCCCATACAAGCCTTGAGGTTATCCTTGGGTTCTTTAAAGCCCTCAAGGCCGCTTGGCTGTCTCAACAGATATTGATTCTCTTATTAGTATAAGTCCGCAATCTGTTTATCCGTGCACAGTGCAGGATCGCATATACCTCCACCTGAAATACAGAGGTATATTCTCCTAGTGGGATGGAACCGTTATAGTTCCTATCCTCACTATATACTCCTGATCCCGAACTATCTTCTGTCTTGGACCCATCTGTATACCAGGTGTGGCCCTCATACTTCAGATGTCTGCCAGGATCTTCCCATACCTCTCTGGAATGTATTTCCACCCGGAAAGGTATTTCCATTTTATATTTAGGGATAGAATGGTCTGTTATCATCTCCCATATCGGATCCCCGCATATATATTTGATGCTGCAGTGTCCTTTGCCCACTGCAATTTTGCTTTGATTTCCCTGCAGTCTATGTAACCCCATCCTTGCCTCGCCCTTCACTGTGATGTGTAAGGGAGGAAGGTCTATTAAGGCTTCCATTGCTGCAGTTGGTGTGCCTCTCATTGCTCCTGTTATGCTGAGACAGACAAGCCTTTGTATCTTGCCTACCTTCTCTATAGCATTTCTCTGCTGCACCTTTGGCCACCAGACCAATCTGAATACCTTATTGTGGGCTTTACCATGATGATGTATATCCAATACATCATGTCCGGTTTAAGTCCCCATGTTCTGCCAAGTGTGCTTCTGGTCACCATTAAAGTAGCCATCGCTCTTTTGGTTATTCGTTCCAGGTGTTGATTCCAGGTAAGCCTTGTCTATTATGACCTCGAGATATTTTACCTCCCTCTCCACCTTTAGGGAAATCCCCATGAAATTCACAGGTCCTATTGTAGCGTTTAAAAAACCAGTGAAAATATGATCTTTAGATTTGTATAGATTTTACAATCCCTCTCTAAGAAGTCCAATTTTTTTTATTCAGTTTTTTACTTAAATTCAGATTGCAAGGAATTTTCTAAAACCGCACCTGTATACATCTACAAAATATTGCGCACATTTCAATGTGTTACAAGATTCCTGTTTATTTGAGACGCAAAAACAGAATTTGTAAGAAGTTTTGACAAAAGTACAGTTCTAATGCGTAGATGAACTTTCTAGAAGAAATGTTGAAAATCAATTTGATTGGTTTGTTTGAATTTGGTACAAAGATCGAAGCTCGTAATTGGCTCTGAAGAACGGAAGCCGGAAATTGCGTAGTGACAGGATCAAGGAATTTTGGCAGGAGACGGAGAAGAAAGCAGGCATTCTTACAATGGTAGTGAATCAGTAAACATCGATAGTCAGTAACCGGCTTTTTTTGCGACGCAAAAAGAATTTCCAAGTAAATGGGATCTATCAAAGTTCTTCTGTGTTGTTGTTAAGTAGGTGTACCATCAGTTTGATGGTGTAGCAGTTCCTTTTTTGATGGTAAAAGTGTAATATACGCTTTGTAAAAATACTGCGTATGTATTTATGAAAGCCGGCATAGTACTAATATCGTAGTGATGAATTAAACCCAAGCCTCCCGTCTCCTGGATTAGAAAACCTATTTCCCGAGGTAAATAAGCAAATTTCTTTTGTTTTATGGTATTTTCATGGTATAATGGTATATGGTGCAATCAGTAATTTTCCATTGACATTTTCCCCTTCGAGTGACGTATGAACTACGTACGTGCTGTCAAGTGTCATGTCAAGTTTCACAATGGTGAAGTTTTGAATTTTAAGGTATAGTGACTTTTAATAATTATAAAATTCTCAAACTAATAACGTTAATTTCTTTCAACATAAAAAAATAAATCTTTTTGGAACTTAAAATACAAAAATGAAAAAGTAAATTGTTGAACAGAACAAAGAATAATTTTGCTTCCATCATTAAAATATTATTGTAAAGACATAATTGTAAGTTAATGTTAAAATCCTTTTTGAAACCTTTTGAAATAGTTAAAAATAAAAGATTTACGGAATGATATTTGACAGGTGACATAGTTGTTGTTATTTTCAATAATTAAGTACTACGAGTAGTCAGTAATTCTTTAATGTAAACATTGTTCCCTGAATGAATATAAATTTTTGTTTTAATGCAAATGCTATAATATATGTCATAATTAGGTCAGTCAGTCAGTTATACAAGTCATAATTAAGTCAGATATCAAATCCTCAATGCAATAATATTATTGTTTATCTTTTGGTGCACCATAACCTATGTTCAGAAAAGTAGATGTATTTTTTTACAGGTAATTTTTTATGTAATCTGAAAGTTTTGTTATCTCAAGGAATAATTTTTCAATAAATGCCATAACTGTGTATTTTGTCCTGTTTATTTACCGCTAACCTATTGGCAAAATTTTAACCACAAACTTTAAAAGCTTTTTAGAGTCAAATTTTAAGATGTTGGATGATCATAGAAAGTAAAACTCCTGGTAAGGCGCCCTAACAAAATATAGCCAGGATTTATATTTAACACCCCAGGATATCTGTAAGTACCCTTGTTTAAATTTTTGATAGTAGTAAATATTCCCTAATCCCTAACTTCTTCTTAACGAACTCACAACCTTAGCTCTCCAACCAAAACACGAGCCGCCGTAGCAAAGTAGTTTTTAGAAATATCCCCTAGTTTTCTCGACCCTTTTGTATTTAAGCAGTATCTAAATTTTCCAAGCTTTTATCTTCCCCCTTATTTCTAAGTACTACAAAATGGCGCCCAACGTGGGGCCGATTCATTTTTCAGCCTCTTTCAGTGTCCAGTTGTGCGCTACAAAATAGCACCCTCAGACGTGAGGCCAGTCTCTTTTCACCCCCCAGTCATATCGTTAAGTTGTTCCCAAGCAGTTTACATTTTTTTAGTTAGTCCCAACTGTTTTTCAACTTAATTTCCTCTCCTTGCCCCAGATTCGAGACCGATTCTACTATCACAACCAGTATCGCAACATAGTTTAGCCCAAGAGCCCCTACATTTTTTTAACGTTACGAAGTGGTATAAAATTTTCAATAGGATGTGTAAATATGTACTCATTGTAGTGTATTAACATTGTTTTTATGTATGTACTTATAGTAGATGTTAATACAGTACCCATGGTGAAAGCAATATTTAAATTTTTTTTAAAAAAAGTATTGATTGTATAGACAAGTAGTCTATATAAGTAACGTTGAACATTCCAATATTGAAACTATTGATAAAGTATAACATTTTAGTTGTATTTGTGCATTTATTCATAATTGATTAACAATTTTTTACAGAATAACTTGTTTTTGTGATTTTTTTTGTTCGTCATTTGAGTATATGTGTATAGTCTGAGTAGTTTCCGTTTGAGCTTTTACTCCCAATGTTGTCTAGTTGTCCCATTATTTTTTTTCTCAACTAATCTAGCTTTGTCAGTGTCATAAAGATACCAAAGGTTAGTTGGAGTCTGCCTGTGAAGTAGTTTGAGTGTATCCGTGAAGTAAAGTAGTTAGTCAGTCCAATTACTATTTGTCTTTCCCTTCTTGTACCAGAATAGATCACAAGTGTAATACTCGTGATAAAGGAAGTGTGCTTAGTTGTCTAGGAACACTCCCAATAGTTATCGGAACAAGAACCGTTGTTGGTGTTATCCCGTGTAAGCTCATTCGAGAAGCAAGTTTCAATATTGTTTGTGTTTGTCTATCCCTGTTTTGTCTGAAAATATTTGAGTCTGTTGTTTCCTGTTTGTTTTGTGTACCCTTGTGTTATTCCCTGTTAGTCCGTGTCAGTGGTGGAGTGTGAATTTTTTGACGAATAGTTTATTGACCCCTCTTTTGTTTATTGAGTGATTGCAGACCAAGAGCAGAAGTTGCAACAAAGTCAGTGAGGTTAGGATCTGGCTGCGTGAGAGTGCAAGTGAGGTTTGTGTTCGTTTGATAAATAGAAACGGTTTTTTGTCCGAAAGTCATACTTTCTACTATTCCCATTGGTCTTTCCCCTGTGTGTTGTTTTCACCCCAGTTTTAAAAATGAAGTCTACCCAAGTTAATGATCTGAAAACCGATGAGTTATCTTATGAACTTTTCATAAGAGGTTTTAATGTCCAAAATAAGACTGTTGAAGAAAAACGTAAGTTGTTGAGAGGTCAGTTAAGTAAAGAGACCATCTCATCTTCCATTGATTTGACTAAAAATGTAGTCGATCCTGATCAAGAGTTGCCTACAATCCAGTCAATATTAGCAGATTTGCAAAGTATTGTGCGGGCAATGAGTGCACAGTCATCAAAGGCTGACTTTGCTCGTTTCAAAACAAGGTCCAGTCATCTGGATTTCAGATTGGAAAATTTCCCTGATAATGTAGAAGAAGCTATAAAAGAAGTTATTGACAACTATAAGATGGATTTATTGATGTTGACTGGAGATGTCTTAGAAAAGGAAGAGACATCTGACAATGTGTCCGTCCCATCGACTAGTGGTACAACTTCAGTCCCCGTTGCCCCTATTAGTTCAGTTTCAGCCCCTATTATACAAATTTCAACTCCTGTTAGAGTTTCTGATTTAAATATCAAATTTAATGGTGAGAGTAAAGCCCTTCCCACATTTTTAGAAAAAGTAAGAGATTCTGCTAGGTCTAGAAATATTTCTGATGATGTCCTGTTTAGATCAGCTTTTGAGTTATTCGACGGAAACGCTGCTATTTGGTATAGGAGTGTTGGAAATACAGTTAACAGTTGGAATGAGTTGGTAACCCTTCTCAAAACTGCTTTCCTACCCCCAGATTATAATGATAATCTCCTTGATGAAATTAAAGGTCGAAAACAAAAAAAGTCTGAGTCAATCACTATTTATTCCGCAATCATGGAGAATCTCTTTAAACGTTTAGAAGAGTACCCGTCTGAAGCCCAACGAGTAAAGATTTTAAGAAAAAATATTTTGGTGGATTATATTCCACTCGTAGCCCTTCAAGATTTTCCCACTGTCGAAATGTTAGTCATAACTGTTAAACGTTTGGAGCAAAATGTTTTGCCCCTGCTTCAAACTACAAAAGGTCTTGCTGGTATTTCATTAGAGGATTCAGAAAAACCCCAAGAGAAGCTTCAGGTACTTGATAAACAAGACAAGCCTGATAACCCCAAAGGAGACAAACGAGAAAAGCAAGATCGTCCCTTTAAGAAATCCAAGTCTACGCAGAGAAATGAGAGACCCAATCCTCCAGTAGATACTGATGAAAGACATCAGTCTTCTTCTTCTTATCCACCAGAAAGACATCAGTCTTCTTCTTCTTATCCACCCCACAGAAATCAGTCTTCTTATCCACCTCCGTTGATGCAATCCCCTCCCTATCGACCGTATGGAAATCAGTCTTCTTCTTATCAACCTCATTCAATGCAACCCCCTCCACAACCCTACCAAACACATGACAACCCTAGAAAAATTATTTTTTGTTTTACTTGTGGTAAGCCCAACCACATTTCTCGCAATTGTACAAACAGAGAAATGTCTTGTTCTCGTTGTGGTAATAAAGGAGTGAGAACGTCCTCCTGTATGTGTCAAAAAAAAACTAGGTAGTGTGCAGCCAGTCGGCAGTTGCACTCCATATAGAGTTAAGCCCGACAAATTCCCCCAAAACATACTTAACCCTCTTTTTGAAAAGAAAGGTTGTGACAGTCGTCCTCATGTTAGTATTTCTATCTTTTCTAAAAACTTTGTCGCCCTCTTAGACAGTGGTTGCACCACATCCGTAGTATGTGCCGCTGGAGTTAAATTTTTGGATTTCCAAGGAATTAAATATAATTCTACCCCCTGTAAACACGTCTGCTTAGCAGATGGTTCTCAAAAATCAGTTGTTGGTACTATTGATCTTCCAATTGAGGCTGATGGTGTTTCCCAAGTAGTGAAATTTCTTGTCGTACCCTCCGTTCCCCATAGTTTTATTTTGGGAAGTAACTTTATGCATAAATTTTCAGTGTTCTTGAATTTTAGAGATAGAACATGGCATTCTTCCCAAAAGGAAGAGAAAACAGAAACTTTGTATTCTGTAGACTCATTTTCCCCCACTGAAAAAAATTTAGTAGATTCCACAGTCGCTTCTTTTGAGGAAATTTCTAGTTCCAAGTACATTGGAAGAACCAATAAAATTGAAATGGTTATTGACACTGGTGATGCAAAACCATTTAAGAAAAGACAATATCCTTTATCCCCATACATGAATAAAATACTACATGAAGAGTTAGACGATATGTTACGATTAGGAGTAATCGAACCAGCCCAATCCCCATGGTCAAGTCCTGTATTATTAGTAAAGAAAAAGTCAGGTGAATATAGGTTTTGTTTTGATGGTCGTTCATTGAATGAAGTCACTGTTCATGATACTTATCCTTTACCCCAAATAGACAGAATTCTTTCGTTGCTTAGAGGAGCTAAATGCATTAGCTCCATTGATTTAAGAAAAGCCTTTTGGCAAATCCCGCTGCATCCTGACTCTAGGAAAAAGACAGCCTTTAATGTTTCTGGTAGAGGTTCCTTTCAATTCACTTCTGTTCCCTTTGGTTTGTGTAATAGTGCACAGATTCAACAAAGATTAGTTGATGCTATCTTTGGCCCTGAATTTGAACCCTATATATTCTGTTATTTAGATGACATCATAGTGTGTACCCCATCTTTTGAAGAACATATCCGATTGTTGAAAATTATAAGAGATAAACTGAAAGAAGCAAACTTGACCATTAACATCGATAAGTGTGATTTTTTTAAATCTGAATTGAAGTATCTTGGTTATGTAGTTGGTAACAATTCCCTTAAAGCAGATCCTGAAAAAATCTTAGCTATGGTTAATTATCCCAGGCCATCTAATTCTACTGAAATTAAAAGATTTATAGGTATGTGTTCCTGGTATCGTCGTTTCATTAGAGATTTTTCCAGTTTAGCCTCCCCTATTAATGACCTCCTTAAAGGTCATAGAAAGAAAAAACAACCAGTAGTTTGGACTAGTGAAGCTGAAAAAGCTTTTTTGAAAATTAAAGAACTCCTAATTTCTGCCCCTATCTTAGCCCAACCCAATTTCGAACTTCCCTTTGTTGTGCAATGTGATGCATCTGACACTGGTCTTGGTGGTGTCTTGACTCAAACTATTGATGGTGAAGAAAAAGTTATAGCTTATGCAAGTAGGTCCCTTTCCCGAGCTGAAAGAAATTATTCAGTTACAGAGCGAGAATGTCTCGCAGTGATCTTCGCTATCGAGAAATTTCGAGGTTATATTGAAGGAGTTAAGTTTTCGGTCATTACTGACCACCATTCACTTCTCTGGTTGAATAAACTGTCCAATCCTACAGGCAAATTAGCCAGGTGGGCTATGCGCCTAAGACAACATACCTTCGATTTGATTCATAGAAAAGGAACATCCCATTTAGTCCCTGATGCTTTATCTCGAGCTCATACCAATGATACACCCAAAGATGCCCAAAAAGTTGATTATCTAGAAATAGATCTTGACAGAATAGACCCTTGGTTCGATGATTTAAGATCAAAGATACTCCGTTCCCCTGGTGATTTTCCACAATGGAAAGTGGAAAATGATTTCATTTACAAGTATGCCCCATCCCCCAATTCTTTCAAGACTAATGATATTGAATGGAAAATTTTAGTTCCCAAACCCCAAAGATTAGAAGTAATGCAATCTTGTCATGAGCCACCTACGTGTGCTCACTTTGGATTCTATAAAACTTTGTCCCGTATTCAAGAAAGGTACTATTGGCCCAAAATGCGTTGTGATGTGCTTAAGTTTGTCAGATCATGTAAAGTTTGTGGTGCTCAGAAAACACCAAATCATGCTCCTTTAGGTAAAATGGGTAAGCAGAGAGAAGCCCAATTCCCCTGGCAAATAGTTGCCATTGATCTGATAGGTCCCTTTGTTCGTTCTAAAAAAGGTTATACATGGTTATTAGTGGTTGCTGATTGGTTTAGTAAATATACCTTAGTCCATCCTTTGAGGAAGGCTACGGCTAAGAGTATTACTGAATTTTTGGAAGATAATGTCTTCCTGATGTTTGGTGTTCCCCAGTATGTGATTTGTGATAATGCCTCAAATCTGAACAACCCTCTTCTAATTAATCTCTGTAGTAGGTATAATGTTCAGAAAGTATGGTTTAGCCCCGTGTATGCACCACAATGTAATTTTGTGGAGAGAAATAATAAAACCATTGGAACAGCAATCCGTATGTATATAAAAGACCACGTAGACTGGGACAAGAATTTAGCAAAGATCAGACAAGCTATTAATACCGCAAAGCACGAAGTAACTGGATACACCCCAGCTTTCCTTAATTATGGCCGTCATGTTCCCCTGAGTGGAAACTACTATGGTGTTGATCAAAACGATCAACGGAAGCAAGATCTAGAAATTATTCCTGGTAACCGTGATATGTATGCTTCAGAAGTAAAAGGATTAAGTCAAGTCTTCGAAAAGGTCAGGGCTAATCTTCGAAAAGGATATGAACGTAACGCTAGAAGTTACAACTTACGAAGAAGAGAAGTCCAATTCCAAGTAGGAGATAGAGTATGGAAAATGAATAAAGTCCTGTCTAATGCTGCTAACAAGTTTATGTCTAAACTAGCACCGAGGTACATTGAAGCTACAGTCCGTGAAAAGTTGTCACCAGTGGTGTATCGTCTATCTGATTTAAATGGTTCTGATCTTGGTAAATGGCATATTAAAGACTTAAAACCTTTTGTATGTGATGAAGATAATATGTCATCCCCTTAGTCCTGATCCCCTATTCCCTGTTCCCCCTGTATTGTTCTTCAGTTCCCTTAGTCTTGATAAGAAGTTGATATTCTCTTTGATTTTGGTATGTCGTCTTTTGGTCCCTGTTGTTGTCGTATACCCCCTTGTATGAATTTGTTGTGATTTGGCCCTTGTTGTTGTTGTATCCCCCTTTGTTAGTCTTCTTTTATTTTAGTCTAGTTGTTGAAGTGAGTATATTCCCTGTGAGACGTTTAACATAAAGTTACCGATCTCGACTTGAGACAAATGTTAAGATTACGTTGTCTCATTGAGGTATTTAGAATGGAGATTCTAAATCCTCATTTTTGCTGAACCGTTGCCAACAAAATTCCCTGAAACTCGCTAGGCGTTTAGTGGAGTTTAGGCAGATGCCTATCTGCTGAGCCTAGAGCTCAAATGATTTTTTTAGTTCTCGAAAACCGCTCGCGGTTAGGCAACGAGGTGACAAGGCTGTGCCTGCCCTGATATTTCACTTGTGTTACTGTTGTGGATGTCAGCGAGGTCCACACAGGGCACAATGTTAGCTTCTTCCCCAAGGCACAGAAACTCTTGTCACCTACAGTTCATTTTAGAGTCATTACACATTTCAGTCTACTCGACTTTAAAGAGTCTGGCGATCGATGGTACGCTAGCCCAATCCCTAACGTTTGTTTGTTTAATTTAATCCCCACTAGCCATCATCTAAAAAAATTTTGATGTGATTGTTTAGCCTCACTCAAGGAGTCATGGTTGATTTTTGTTTGGTTTATCGAAAACTGGATAGCTATCCGAGCTTTCTCTTTTCGGAGGAGGCTGTGTAGCGTTTAAAAAACCAGTGAAAATATGATCTTTAGATTTGTATAGATTTTACAATCCCTCTCTAAGAAGTCCAATTTTTTTTATTCAGTTTTTTACTTAAATTCAGATTGCAAGGAATTTTCTAAAACCGCACCTGTATACATCTACAAAGTATTGCGCACATTTCAATGTGTTACAAGATTCCTGTTTATTTGAGACGCAAAAACAGAATTTGTAAGAAGTTTTGACAAAAGTACAGTTCTAATGCGTAGATGAACTTTCTAGAAGAAATGTTGAAAATCAATTTGATTGGTTTGTTTGAATTTGGTACAAAGATCGAAGCTCGTAATTGGCTCTGAAGAACGGAAGCCGGAAATTGCGTAGTGACAGGATCAAGGAATTTTGGCAGGAGACGGAGAAGAAAGCAGGCATTCTTACAATGGTAGTGAATCAGTAAACATCGATAGTCAGTAACCGGCTTTTTTTGCGACGCAAAAAGAATTTCCAAGTAAATGGGATCTATCAAAGTTCTTCTGTGTTGTTGTTAAGTAGGTGTACCATCAGTTTGATGGTGTAGCAGTTCCTTTTTTGATGGTAAAAGTGTAATATACGCTTTGTAAAAATACTGCGTATGTATTTATGAAAGCCGGCATAGTACTAATATCGTAGTGATGAATTAAACCCAAGCCTCCCGTCTCCTGGATTAGAAAACCTATTTCCCGAGGTAAATAAGCAAATTTCTTTTGTTTTATGGTATTTTCATGGTATAATGGTATATGGTGCAATCAGTAATTTTCCATTGACATTTTCCCCTTCGAGTGACGTATGAACTACGTACGTGCTGTCAAGTGTCATGTCAAGTTTCACAATGGTGAAGTTTTGAATTTTAAGGTATAGTGACTTTTAATAATTATAAAATTCTCAAACTAATAACGTTAATTTCTTTCAACATAAAAAAATAAATCTTTTTGGAACTTAAAATACAAAAATGAAAAAGTAAATTGTTGAACAGAACAAAGAATAATTTTGCTTCCATCATTAAAATATTATTGTAAAGACATAATTGTAAGTTAATGTTAAAATCCTTTTTGAAACCTTTTGAAATAGTTAAAAATAAAAGATTTACGGAATGATATTTGACAGGTGACATAGTTGTTGTTATTTTCAATAATTAAGTACTACGAGTAGTCAGTAATTCTTTAATGTAAACATTGTTCCCTGAATGAATATAAATTTTTGTTTTAATGCAAATGCTATAATATATGTCATAATTAGGTCAGTCAGTCAGTTATACAAGTCATAATTAAGTCAGATATCAAATCCTCAATGCAATAATATTATTGTTTATCTTTTGGTGCACCATAACCTATGTTCAGAAAAGTAGATGTATTTTTTTACAGGTAATTTTTTATGTAATCTGAAAGTTTTGTTATCTCAAGGAATAATTTTTCAATAAATGCCATAACTGTGTATTTTGTCCTGTTTATTTACCGCTAACCTATTGGCAAAATTTTAACCACAAACTTTAAAAGCTTTTTAGAGTCAAATTTTAAGATGTTGGATGATCATAGAAAGTAAAACTCCTGGTAAGGCGCCCTAACAAAATATAGCCAGGATTTATATTTAACACCCCAGGATATCTGTAAGTACCCTTGTTTAAATTTTTGATAGTAGTAAATATTCCCTAATCCCTAACTTCTTCTTAACGAACTCACAACCTTAGCTCTCCAACCAAAACACGAGCCGCCGTAGCAAAGTAGTTTTTAGAAATATCCCCTAGTTTTCTCGACCCTTTTGTATTTAAGCAGTATCTAAATTTTCCAAGCTTTTATCTTCCCCCTTATTTCTAAGTGCTACACTATTCCCTCTAATTTTGTCCTTCTGATGAAGGCTACTATTTTGGATTTGTGAGGGCTTACGGACAATCCTAACTCACTTGTCCATTTTGATACTACGTTCAGGGCTTGTTGCATATTATCCCTGACAGTTGTATTGAACTTACCCTGTGCCACAGAATAAATAACTATATGTGGTTATATATTCTGTGCCTGTGCCAGAATGACAAAATCATCTACATAGCCCAGGACATTATATTTTTTCCTGTTGAGCGTTCCAATCAGTCCATCCCTAACCAGATTCCACACTAACGAAGATAATACACCTCCCCGTGGGCATCCTCTGGCAACCCGTGCTGACATGGTCTCGCCCATCAGTGTCGAATATACCACGTGGCTTTTAAGCATGCATTCTATCCACCAGAAGCTTATTTCATGCACTCCTTTCAGCCGGATGCCCTTTGTGATAGCATCGAATGAGGTGTTGTTGAAGGCTCCCTCTATGTCGAGAAAGGCTCCCAACATCACCTCTTTGTTTTCCAGAAGATACTCCACCCTTCGTACTAGATGGTGCAGTGCTGTTTGTGTTGATACACCTGGCCTATATGCATATTGGTCTTGTTCTATTGGTCTTTCAACCAATATTCCATCCCTAATATGTCTATCTACCAGTTTTTCCAATGTCTTTAGTACAAAGGACATCAGACTTATTGGTCTAAGGGACTTTGCAGTCATACGTCCACCCTTACCAGAGGCTTAGGTATGAATGCTACCCTTGTCGACCTCCAAGCAACTGGTACATACCCCAACGCAATACTTGCACAAAGTATTGTACATATTTGCTTGTACATTGCTTCTGTACCTTTTTGCAAAAGTACAGGATAAATCCCGTCCGTTCCCGGTGATTTATATGGTTTAAATGAACTTACTGCCCATTTTATTTTGTCTGGTGTCACCATCTCTTTTACAGCTCTCCAGCTTCCCCTATTTCCATATTTCATGGTAACTGCTCCTTCTTGCTGTAGAACTTCTGGTGTCATCATTCTGGTTACTGACCCAGGGAAGTGAACATTGAAGAGTTCCCTCAGCGTCTCTTCACTGGTTTGTGTGTAATCGCCTGACTCCATCTGGAGCGTGGCGATCAGTGCCACATTAAGAATCCTGAGGCCCTAGGCAATCCAAGCTATGAGGCCCCTTAAGAAACCTAGGTTTCTCCGTTTTTAATAATTTTTATTTTTGAAAATGTCCGTTCGTCCGTTGCGAAATAACCCAAAATGACTGTGAAGCAGGAATAAATTGTTTTACCACCTACCTCTATCGAAAGTATACTTTTCCTGACCTGATTTTAGGGAGCAAAGTCGTACTTTTCCTCCCTAGGGAGAGAAAGTACTTTTCCTCCGAGTTTCATTTAAGCATTTGATCATAACTTCCCAACGGTGGGTAGAGGATGAAAAAATGTTGTACACAGACTAAGCAAGCCAAAAATACGATATTCCATTTGAGGGAAAATACGTTAGCCAATCTCTTTAAATTTTTGTTCCACTGATTTGTTTTCGAAAAACCATAGATTGTATAAAAATCTTGTAATGCCTTCAAAATTTCTTTTTGACGCTGAAACACTTCCATCAAGGTTTTTACATTCTGAAGACCTTTCCCAGTCCAAAATGTCCTTACTTCTTTAGTTACTGTATTCCGTAATCCTATGCTGTTTTCCGAATTTAGGACACAATTTATCTTTAACTTCAATTTTTAACTTAGTTTCGGTTTCTGGTTCTTTAACTTCTTGAACTGGAATAGAACTCTCGTTACATGTTTTTTCATCTTCTTCAGTTAGGGAAGCTATGTTTCCTTCAGTTATTTCTATTCCATCACGTGCATTTTCATTGGTTGCAGCTTCACTAGCTATGGATTTACGTGTGAAACTGAGTTTAAATAAGTTTTGCTTCTGTTTTGAATTTTGATTAAGGATCTTTTCTTTCTCCTGATTTTTCTTGTGTTTTTTGCTCACTTTCGAAATTCCATTTGTATTACTGGTCCTTCTACCAAAGGGCATTCATTAGCGATGTGTGTCATTGTCGAGATAGTCGATATTACCAGTCTGCTTATCTGTAGTTAAATATAAATACAAAAATAAAAATCCAGTTTTTGTGGTGAAACAAATTAAACGATTGTTAATGGGACCCAAAAAACCAAAATAGATTCCGCTTCGACGGCGATAAATCAGAATATTCTGCAATCTAACGAACCGATGCAATGTGACGCAATGGGTTCTAAACACCAGCCAGTGACGTACGCTCCAAAATACCAAATGTGCACTGATCAACAATTACAAGGTAATATGCAAATTTCTCAACCATTAAACACATCTTACTCTCAACCCTTACAGCAACTCCAATATACTAACCCACCTTCCACCCCATTAAATCAAACCGAATGGAAAACAGCCGAAAACTCCAAAAAAGGCATCGAACTAGTCCAGACAAAAGAATTGTAAAGCAAACAAAAATAAACGATTACTGGCTGAACTCGCCGACTACCAGTTCTAACAGATTCGAGGCACTAAATAGCGAGTCAAAAGATGATGAAATAAATGACAATGAAAGAACAAGTGAAAAAGAGAAAATAACCAAACCGCCTCCAATATTTATTAAGGGGGTTAAACACATACCCCCACTTATCGAATTACTAAACAAAATTGCTGAAAATAATTACGAATTAAAAGTTCTTAGCTCCGATCAAGTTAAACTTCAGCCAAAATCTGCTGACTACTATGGTACAATAACAAAAGCCCTATCGGAAAAAAAGACAGAGTTTCATACTTATCAAATAAAAAACGAGCGCAGTTTCAGGGTTGTTCTTAAGAACATGCATTACTCGATGGACAAAAATCTTATAAAAAAGGAAATAGAAGAGAAAGGCCACACTGTTAGAAACATTTGGAACATCAAACACCCTAAAACTAAAGATCAGCTATCACTATTTTTCGTCGACCTGGAACCTTGTGATAATAATAGAAATATATATGACATCGAGTTCCTATTAAACCATAAGATTAAAATTAAAATTGAACCACCGTACCAAAAAAGAGAGATACCACAATGCTCTCGATGTCAACGATATGGACATACCAAGTCATACTGCCACCTTAGACCACGATGTGTAAAGTGCACTGGGGATCATGCAACAGAGCAATGCACTAATAAAGAAAGAAGTGCCAACGTCAAGTGTGTACTCTGCGAGGGAAACCACCCAGCAAACTACAAAGGTTGCAGGGTATACAAGGAGCTACAAACGAAAAAATTCCCAACGATTAGACCCAGGCCTAGCATGCCAATTAATCATGCACAACATGTCCAAGCAGGAGTTACCTACGCCCAAATCGTTAATAACTCACAACAAATTACGAATAGTAATACAAATCAAACAGAATTAACTACTACCAATACTCCCGCCTCAAATGACATGACTGAACTAAAGAATATGTTAAAAGTCCTGATGGAACAAATGGGTACACTGTTAAATCTTCTCACCACCGTCGTCACTAAATTAACAAAATGATCAAATTCTTAAAAATAGCTATTTGGAATGCCAACGGGCTAACAAATCATGCTCAAGAGGTTAAAGCTTTTATACTAATACACAAAATCGACATAATGTTAATATCTGAAACACACTTTACAAATAGAAGCTATCTGAGAATTCCCAACTATGCAATTATAACACCAAACATCCAGATGGCACTGCATATGGAGGAACTGCAATCATAATTAAGTCATCGATAAAACACCACGAGTTAAATAAGTTTAAAAGAGACTATATACAAGCAACAAGTATTAGCATAGAAGACTGGAACGGTCCCTTAACAGTAACTGCAGTATATAGTCCACCACGACATACTATAACCAAAAATCAATACCAAGAAGTCTTCAACACACTTGGAAACAGGTTTATAGCAGGCGGCGATTATAACGCAAAACACACTCACTGGGGATCCAGGCTAATAACCCCGAAAGGTAGGCAATTATACATGGCAATGGAAACCAACAACCTTAAATACATATCTACTGGCGAACCCACATATTGGCCCACAGACACAAACAAAATTCCAGATTTGGTTGATTGCTGTGTGAAGAAAGGAATACCACTTGAATCCCAGACAGCACAATCTTGTTTCGATCTTTCATCCGACCACTCTCCTGTCTTGGTCATGATATCCACGAATATCCTCGAAACAGAACGTCCACCATATCTAAGTAGTAAATATACCAATTGGATTAAATTCCGGGCTATCCTTGATGAGAGATTGGATCTAAACATCCCACTAAAATCGGATGGCGAAATTGACGAAGCAGTAAATCAATTAAGTAAGATAATTCAGGAAGCAGGCTGGCAGTCAACGCCTACACAACCAAGAACAATCATACACAAAGATTTACCCAACGAAATAAAAGAAAAAATCGCAGAAAAAAGAAGACTAAGAAAAGTATGGCAAAGAACCCGCGCACCCCAGGATAAAAATAGATTAAACCAAGCTACAGCGCGACTAAAAACTTTGTTAAACAACAATAAAAACAACGACATAAAACGATATCTACAAAATCTATCTGCCACGGAAACCTCCGAATACTCGCTATGAAAGGCAACACGAAAGATTAACAGACCACAACTCTCTAATCCGCCTATCCGGGCCAGTAACGGACGATGGGCTAAAAGTAACAACGAAAAAGCCAAAGTCTTTGCCAAATACCTGAAGGAAGTGTTCTAACCACATGCCCAAAACAACAACTCTGATGCAGAAGATAATATTCAATTGTATTTAGAATATCCATACCAACTAGAAGCACCGTTGGAGAAATTCACAGCCAAACAAGTTTTCAACAAAATCCAAACAGATATGAATCCGAAAAAGTCCCCAGGGTTCGACTTAATCACTGCAAGAATTTTACAAGAACTTCCCAAGAAAGGAGTGCAATATTTGACACAGATTTTTAACGCAATGTTAAGAACTGGTTACTATCCCCTTTTGTGGAAAGTGGCACAAATCATCTTAATACCCAAACCAGGCAAGCCTGTAGAAGAAGTTAAGTCCTATAGACCTATCAGTCTACTTTCAGTGATGTCAAAGGTTTTTGAAAAGCTCTTACTAGACAGATTATAGCCAATACTCGTGGAAAAGCAGCTAATACCCAACCACCAGTTTGGATTTAGACAACAACATGCTACCACCGAGCAAATTCATCGAGTCTGCAATTCCATAAACAAAGCCTTAGAAGAGAAGCAATACTGCTCTGCAGCCTTTTTGGATGTCTCGCAGGCTTTTGATAAAGTCTGGCACACTGGCCTGCTATACAAAATAAGAAAAGTCCTTCCTCTCAACTTCTTTCTAATCCTCAAGTCCTATCTCTCCGACCGCCATTTCCTTGTAAAAGTTAAAGATCAGTGCACTAACTTATATCCAATCAAAGCTGGAGTACCTCAGGGTAGTGTCCTTGGACCAGTTCTCTACCTACTCTACACAGCAGATCTTCCTACAAGCCAAAATATCATCACAGCCACATATGCAGATGACTCAGCAATCATTGCTGCTCACTCAAACCCGTACATCGCCTCGCAACTGCTCCAGACAAATCTCGACAGAATAAATATCTGGTTACAAACATGGCGAATTAAAGTAAACGAAAGCAAGTCAGTACATATAACGTTCACTAATCGAAAAGATACGTGCCCAACCGTCTCATTAAATAATCAAGTACTACAACAAAAGGATGATGTAAAATACGTAGGTACTTTGACCGCAGATTAACGTGGAAGAAACACATATTCACGAAAAGAAAACAGTTGGGTCTGAAACTCAATAAAATGTACTGGCTGATAGGAAAAAGGTCACAACTGAGTTTGTACAATAAAATTTTAGTATACAAGGCAGTGATTAAGCCAATATGGAGCTATGGTATCCAACTGTGGGGATCTGCGTCGAGATCCAATATCGACATCCTGGAGAGATTCCAATCGAAAACCTTGCGCATTATCACAAATGCACCGTGGTACATGCCCAATGAACACATCAATCGTGATCTCCAAATGAAGACTGTCAAAGAAGAAATTGCCAGTTACGCCCAAAAATACGACATCCGACTACAAAACCACCCCAACAGGCTAGCGAAGAACCTAATGAGACCCCAAGTAAACAGAAGACTAAAGCGCCACACTCCAAGCGATCTACGAACAATATTTTAAATTTTAAATTTTCAAAAATATTTTATTTATTAGAGTTTTATTTATAGGGTTTTATTTATTAGTCACAAATAATTTTGTTAAGTACTAAAATTATGATTTCATAGGTTATTGTCACTGGACAGTCTCCTGCAAGTCTCTTTTAATTGTTAAACAATTTACTTATTGTAATCATTATTACAGATTGTAAATAAATGGGATGTTAAAAAAAAATTAGCGATGTATTCCCACAGCATATACTTTCTATGTGAACAAAATTACGCATTTTAATGTACCGCCATAACTTTTATGGTATTGTGCAATATTTGAATATTTCAACATTTTTTCGTTTTGGCCCCGCGAGGCCTCCTTTGGGGCCGAGGCCCCTAAGCAACTGCCTACTTTGCCTAATGATTAATCCGGCACTGGTGGCGATATTGCTCTTAGGTTCTTTCGAGAGAACCTTTTGGAGTCTAGCCACTTCTGCAGTCTGTTCTATCTTCTCGCAGTGTTCCTCCATGATTCTCTTTTGGCTTTCCTTAGAGCCTTGTTATATTCAGTCAGAGCTTTGCGATATTCGCTCCACTCGCCTGATCTCTTTGCAGAATTGAATTCTTTTCTCGCATCTCTCCTTCTTTTAGCAAGTTCATTGTTCCACCAGGGCACTTTCCTGTTGGAGCTCCTCGCTGTTACGGGACAGTTATCTTTATATGCTTCTCTGAAATTGTTCAGTAGCCATATCTAGCTCTATTGTGTTCCTTATCCTCTTTATAGCCCCACGAAAACTATATGTCAGGTCTTCTTGATACGCTTCCCAATCAGTTTTCCTGGGGTTTCGATAAATCTCTGTTTCGTGCTCATAGCCCGTTTTTTCAAAGTATATGTGCCTGTGGTCTGAGAAACGCACCTCATCAGACACATGCCAGTTCCTAACGATGCTGCTTGCAAATGCAGTCGCCATCGTTATATCGATAACCTCCTTTCTATTTGTAGTCACAAAGTTAGGTTTGTTGCCTACATTAAGTATGTCTAAATTATATTCCATAATAAATTTTAGTAAGTGCTCACCTCTTTCGTTGTTTCCGGTGCTCTACCAGCTGGTGTGATGCGAGTTGGAGTCACAACCGATGATTATCTGTGATCCTTTGCCTCTGCAGTCTCTCATCAGCTCCTCCAATTCCCTTGGTGGTGGTGGGTTAGGATCATCATAGGGCAGGTAGGCTGATCCGAGTATTATCTCCTTCATTCTACCTCCCTCTGTAACTTTTAGTTTTACTGCTGTTAGATCCCTGGAACAGAAATTAGTTAACCGCAGTACTTTAATGTTGCTTTTAGCTATTATGCAGGTTCTTGGTACTTCAGCGGATCTACTGTAAATCAGTTCTCCACTTATCCCTGAGAGACCTTTTATTTTACCCTGGTTTACCCAGGGTTCTTGAATGAGAGCAACATCAAACCTTTCCACCGTCACAGCAATTTCTGCCGAAGCTTCCTTACTGTGTTGAAGGTTGGCTTGGATCACTCTCACCTTTGCCATCTCCATCTGTCTCCCGCACGATCTTGAATGCTACCCTTCCCATCCTATAAAAGGCCTTGAGTTGGGTTGCTTCAAAGCCCTAAGGGAAACCTTGTCGATCGAGTACGCAAGGATTTCTCCTTGCCCCTCGACCTTCTGGCTTTTCAGTGTCCAGTCTGTCGTATTGAGCCCTGCATTCTGCTTGCCCAAGCGACTCATGAACAGTTTTTCGCTTATGCCGGTCTCAGGCACGTGCACAAGAACAATCAGTCTTCTCAAGTCCTTGGATTCGATCAACTTCAAATCCGCCGACTCCCAGAGATCCCGAAGCTCTCGTACCGTCCCCTCCAGCCAAGATTTGGTAGGCTCATTCGCGCAGTGGATCCACAGAATCCCCGCGCTGAATGTAGTTCTTAGGAACTGCAGTGGATTCTGACTCCCACCGGGTGCCTTATCCACTGCCTCTTCCAGTTTTGATTGAACCAGGTCTGCTTGTTCCCGGTTCAGTTTTACCTCAGGATGATGTCTCTCTATCACCGCCATCCTCAGTTTATCTGTCACTTCGCCGTAAGTGCCAGTTTGCGTTTTACCGCCCCTTATCTCTTCAGCGCTAGCAACTGTGCCAGTCTGCGTATTACCGCTCCTGGTCGCGTTGTTAGCTGCTTGTTTCGTAATTCCCTTAAGTCTTTTGGCCTCGGGGTTTTTTGTTGGGGTCGAGCTGTCAGGCCGGGTCCTTTTCGCTCCCGTGGTCTGGTCACTTTTCCCCCTTTGGCCTTTGGTCTTATGTGGGTTTTCTTTACCCCACGTCCCAACAGCTATTTTTTCGGCTTTCTTAAGCCTTCGTTTTTGAGCCCCAGATAGATTTTTTGTCACGAGACTTAGTTTCTCGAGGCTTGTCTCTAGCTGGTCAGCTTCCATACCTCTCTCCTCGGCATGGTCTGCTGTTTCCACAGCTCCCTTGTCCATGTATTCTATATGGTCTGCTGCTCCCGCAGCTTCCATTCTTGTTTCTTCGGAGAGGTCGCCCATTTCTGAGTCCCTCTCCGCTTGTTTAATGTTTCTCTTTGGTTCCACGATTGTTCCCACGAGTAGATGTCGAGTACGGCAGTGCGCCCTTACCGCACCAAGGCTATATTCCCCTAGAGTTCGCCATCTCTCTAGGGCATCGCTTCAGATACACTTTACTCTATGTACCATGCATCCCGTCGGCACGATGGTGTTACACCTTAGGATTGGGAGGATGGATTATTTGGCGTTACCCAGGGTGCACCACGTGGAGGCGATCCATCGCTACACCCCATTAATTCAGTTAATTAATATGATAATTTTTTCACTAACTATGTATTCAGTGATTGTAATAATTTATATACTGTACAACAAAAACTAATACTCAATCGAGAAAAGAAGAAAAGTGATAAAGTGATTTTTTAATAATATATTGTTACTATGGAACGCTTACAATTTTGAACATATTTAACAACAAAATACTTGGATCACAGAATATATCCTGGTGTATTATTCATCTCTACATGGATCTTCCATAAATAATAAACAATAAATAACTTTTTATGAAGTTCACGTCTTAAATCAATTATTTATCAAATACACTATCAATATTATTTAATCAACAACTCAAAATATTCCCGATGCCATGTCAAATATTTAAAATTGTCACTGTCTTGTCACCATATGCTATTCGATTCAGTGCGTTGTATGACAAAAATAGCGAATGTTCGATTTGGAAAATATCACCACGGACGTGGTGTCCATTTTTTTCTAATCCTGAAAATACTACTAAATATTTTTAAAAAATTTAAACGCAGAATGAAAGACTAAATTATTATCGAGGGTCGAAAGTCCCTTAGAATAAATAAAAAGTTTCTTTTAAATGAGATATTTGAAATTAAAAATCAGTATCCCGAAATAACCAAAGTACGTGCCTCCTAGCGGCGGGATACGGGCAACAATACATTGGCTTATAGGGCAGTCCTTACAGTAGGGATCCTGGCCTATACAGAAAAATGCAGGCGGGTGTGGGGTAATACTGCACTTTGGTTGCATTGGTGGTGTATTGGCTAAACGTGCAGGGCAGGGTATGGTGCTGATAGAAAAGGCATTCAGGCATCAAATATCCAAAAATCTTTTCAGGCCATAATAATGAAAAGACCTTCTCCAAACGCAGTAAAAATTTATACTGAAATGATGGCATCTCCTGAGGTAAAATGTTCCGGAAGTAAAATGAGCCTCCGTTCGGATCTCCGGGTGAGGACTATCTCAGGGGGAACACCATTGCAGGTTAGAAAAATCAGGATAGGGTCTTGGAATCTTGGTAGTCTTACAGGTAAGAGTCTGGAGTTAGTGGATGCGCTCAAACGAAGAAGAGTTCAAATTGCTTGTATTCAAGAAACTAGGTGGAAAGGACAAAGGGCGAAAGAACTAGGTGAAGGATACAAATTGTGGTATGTAGGGAGTAGTAACACTAGAAATGGAGTTGGTATAATTGCTGATAGTGAAATGAAAGGTAACGTAGTAGAAGTTGTAAGAACGAGTGATAGAATGATGTCAGTGAAATTTGTAATTGATAAAGAGGTATTGAATGTTGTTTGTGTGTATGCTCCCCAAACAGGTCTGGGTGAGAATGAAAGAAGAGCTTTCTATGATCAATTAGGAGACGTACTGAGTGGTATTCCAGCAGAGGAGAAAGTTATAATAGGAGGTGATTTCAATGCACATGTGGGCCAAACCAAGACAGGATATGAAACAATACATGGGGGATTAGGCTTTGGAACTAGAAATGAAGCTGGAGATGACATGCTTGAATTAGCAACAGCATTGGATATGGCGATTGTTAACACATTCTTTAAAAAGAGAGAAACTCAACTTATTACCTACAAAAGTGGACAACATCAATCCCAAATAGACTACTTCATGATAAGGAAAGAAGACATACGTGAATGCAAGGACTGCAAGGTAATAGTGAGTGAGACAGTAAGCCAACAACATAAGCTGCTTGTTCTGGACATCGAAGTAAAAAGCGAAACTAAACAAAAATATCGGAGAGGACCACAAAAAATCAAATGGTGGTTGCTGAAAGATGAGAAAGAAGGTCTATTCAGGAGAAGAATAGTAGAAAAAATATGTTGGAACATGAAAGGAAGCCCTAATACAATTTGGAGAAAAATGGCCAGTAGTATTAGAGAGACTGCTATGGAAATACTTGGGAAAACGTCAGGAAAAAAGTTTGAGGATAAAGAGACTTGGTGGTGGTCAAACGAAGTACAAGGAAAAATAAAAGAGAAGAGAAAATTATATAAAAAGTGGCAAGAAACCAGATCCGACACAGATCTTCAAAACTATATGGTGGCGAAAAAGGAAGCGAAAGTAGCAGTAGCAAAAGCCAAAGCAGAAGCGTATTCACACCTATATGATCAACTTGATACCAGGGAAGGCGAAACGAAGATATATAAAATAGCCAAACAGAGAGCAAGGAAAGCAAAAGATTTTAATCAGATTAGATGTATCCGAGATGAAAATAATAAAATACTAGTTCACGAAAGGGAAGTCAAAAAGAGATGGAGAAAGTACTTTGACAGCTTATTAAATGAAGAATTTGACAGACAGCCTGTAGAGGCAACGGAGACAGTAGCAGCAATGGTCACCAAAATAACCAACGAGGAAGTGGCTCAAGCGCTTCAAAAAATAAAGAAAGGAAAAGCGGTAGGACCAGATGATATTCCTGGGGAAGTATGGAGAGCATTGGGAGAGACAGGAACAAGGTGGCTAGCAGGTCTATTTAATAGAATTATGGAAGTCGGACAAATGCCAGACGAATGGAGAAGCAGTATACTGGTACCTGTTTACAAAAACAAGGGAGATATACAACAATGTACAAACTACAGGGCTATAAAACTGCTTAGCCACACCATGAAAATATGGGAAAGAGTAATTGACAGACGGATACGTGAAGAGACCGAAATATCCGAGAATCAATTTGGCTTTATGCAGGGTAGATCAACAACAGATGCAATTTTCATTATAAGGCAGTTGATGGAAAAATACAGGAGTAAAGAAACAAACGCTCATATGGTATTCATTGATCTTGAGAAAGCATATGATAGAGTTCCTCGAGAGATTCTGTGGTGGGCACTCAATAAGAAAGGAGTCCCTGGTGAATATGTAAAGATTGTGAGGGATATGTATGAGGGAGTAACGACTAGTGTTAGGACAGGTGTGGGAGAGACTGATAAATTTCATGTGAAAGTAGGATTGCACCAAGGCTCTGTGCTTAGTCCGTATTTATTCTCATTAGTTTTGGACCAGATAACAGCGAAACTACAGGGTAACATTCCATGGTGCTTAATGTATGCTGATGATGTCGTGTTAGTAGGAAATAGTGAAAGAGACTTAGAACAAAAACTGGAACAGTGGAGACAAGCTCTGGAGGAAAAAGGTTTAAAACTTAGTAGGACAAAAACAGAGTATTTGGAATGTTCATTTAAAGATGGAGCTACTACAAATAAAATGGTATCTTTGGATGGTGAAATGATTGTGAAAAGCAATAGTTTTAAGTACCTAGGATCGGTATTACAGAGTAATGGAGAAATAGATGGAGATGCATGCAGTAGAATTAGGGCTGGATGGATGAAGTGGAAAGAAGCGAGTGGTGTGTTGTGTGACAGAAAAATTCCAATGAAGCTGAAGGGAAAATTCTATAAAACAGCCATAAGACCGGCTATGATGTACGGAACTGAATGTTGGGCAGTGAAAAAGAAAGAGGAACAACGAATGCATGTGGCGGAAATGAGAATGCTTAGATGGATGAGTGGAGTGACAAAGAAGGATAAAATTAGAAATGAGTATATTAGGGGAACTCTAGGTGTGGCACCAATTGATGCCAAAATGAGAGAGCATAGGTTAAGATGGTTCGGTCATGTTCAACGTCGAGACGTTAATCACCCAATACGAAGAATAGCTGAAGTGCAGATTCCTGGAAGGAGTAGGAGAGGAAGACCAAAGAAGACCTGGGGGGAGGCGATAAGGCAGGACATGTTGGTAAAGGGGATTAACATTGATATGACCCAAAACAGAATTGTGTGGAGAAATGCAATTAGGGAAGCCGACCCCGCATAGGGATAAGGCAAAGAGAATGATGATTTGAAATTAAAAATCACACTACATTTTCTCTTAGTTTTTCACCCTTGTAACTTATTAAAATAAACATTATAGAAATTTTCAAGAAATTTTCAGTGAGCTTATTTTTTTCTCTTGTTACATTCTTGCATTCATCGTCAAACCAATGTATTTTACAGGCAAAAGTTTCCGTTCCTATTTCATCTTTTTCTGCTACTTCAATATCTTTTGCTATCAATTCTAGAGCTATATTTAGAGCTATTTGTTCTTGTTTAGGATTTTGTAACCCTCTTCTTCAGGGCTTGTGTATTTTTATTACGTACGTACAAAGGGAGGCCCGTTAGTCCATTCTGGGGTGTTGAGAGTGAAGTAGTTAGTAGATGACCGCTAGATATGTTTTTTGATTGGAGGAGAGATAAGCTGACTGTTCAGCAAATGCGAGGGCGAATAGGTATTATTATGCAATAAGATTCTTCTTCTTTTTTCTGTACTATCTTCTCTAAGAAGGTTGGCAACCATCATGGCAATTCGCACTTTCGATACCGCTGCTCTAAAGATATGAGCAGAGGTGCGGGGTGCAGTTAAACCAAGCTCTCAAATTGTTTAACCAGGAGATGCGTCTTCTTCCACGACTTCTTCTACCTTTTATTCTTATTTGTAATATTAATTGCAACAAGTTATAAAGCTCGCCCCTCATGATATGTCCCATATATTCGGACCGTCCGGGCTTAGCATGATGGTTAGGATTGAGGGGAGATGAAGTTTTTGTTTCTGGAAGTGAGTGCTCATACATTTATGTAGTATGAACAAGAAGTTTTTAGGATCTTTTATAGAAAGTTATAGAAAAAGTTGAAGAATATAACTTAGGACAAAAAATAATACTAAATAGGGAAATTCAAACGTATGAAATAAAAAGAAGAAGAAAGTTAGCATGGGCAGCATTCGCCAACTGAACTATATACTCAGAAATTAGCAAATTTAACTACATCTTAGATTTAAAGTTTTTGATGCATGCATTATTCCGATATTAACATATGGGGCACAAACATGGACAATCACAAAAAAGAATATGAACATACTCAGAGTCACTCAACACGCGATGGAAAGAGCAATGCTTGGCATATCACTTAAGGACAGGAAAACAAACACATGGATAAGACAGAAAACCAAAGTCACCGATGTGGTTCAAAAATCACTAAAATTGAAATGGGAATACGCTGGACATGTAGCTAGGAGCGATCTTAACAAATGGCACAGAACAATTCTAACCTGGAGACCATACGAACACAAAAGACCCAGAGGCAGACCTTCTATGAGATGGACAGATGATCTGAAACGAACTGCCGGGAAAAATTGGCTACAAGTAGCGTACAACAAAAAACAATGGAAAGGAAGACTTGAAGAGGCTTATGTTCAGATGTGGACGTGAATGGCTAGACGAAGAAAAAGAAGAAATGGAATATATTGCTTGTACGGTATTTACCTAATTTTTACAAAATGGTAATGTGTTAAGTACAGCTGGTTCCAAAAAAAACTGATACGACTCTTAAAGCGTATTTTGTAGAAAATTGAGCAGTGTACTTTCTTCTTCTTCTTCTTCTTTTTGTTTTTGGTCTCGCTGCAAGGCAATTATCAGCACGATTTATAGGCGATCTTGATGTAGTCTGACTCTAATCCATATCAAAATCGGTGACTATATTCTTGTAAAAAGCTTTTGATGAGGTGTGGGTGTGATATAATGAATATGAGTTTAATTATATTTAATTTATTATTATTATTTACATACTGTCACTGTCACTGCCAAATCTTAAAATTTGTCAGATAACTTCAACCTCAAAAAATGGCTGTTTGTTTGTTTATTTTATTATTTGTCTGTCATAATAAATATAATATAATGTCAGACCAATCATACACTGCTCAAAATGATCAAATCTTATTAAGAGTCGTATCAGTTTTTTTAGGAACCAGCTGTACCTACCCGATTGTCACTGCACAGTTCAAAATTTCATTAATTTTAATTAACTATTTTTTGCCATTATTCCAATTAATCAAACGCAGATGATTTTTAAAACAAAATAAAATTACAAGTGATTACACAAATCACGTGTCAATCACAAATCAATCTTTGTTTGAAAACCTTTTTGACGTCACACTATCACGGTCCATTAAGTTATATCGGCGATTTTTTGTATTTCCCGAGTTATTCCTTTTATTTTTAGATTTTTAGTCTACTTTTATATAAAAACATTTGTTTTTAGAAGTCCTTAGCGACGTAGTAGTATAATATAATATTTATGGATTACCGTCAAAGGCCGATATGAACAACCAAGAAAGAAGATGTATTTGGTGATTTTTCTAGCGACTTTCTTGGGTGTGAATCTGTCTTTTTAGTTTACTCCTCGTTTAAAAACAAACCATACAAATAAGTTGGTACTTTCTGACGAAAAGTCCTAGTTTTACATAATTAGGATCAATAATGGAGACAGAAGTTCTTACATTATTTAATTATTTTAAAAAACATATTTTTTTGAGAAGCCTTTATAAACTTGGCTGAAACACCCATATAAGAGATGTTCTTATAAAAACGAAGAGAGTTGAAGGGTTTTTTTTAGTCAAGGTCACAAATGCCAAAACTGTCACTGTTAAATGATATTTGGTTTTTTACTGATGAAAATTAACATATTGCTATTTAATTACTGATTAAAAGGTAACATAAATAAGGTTTTTAAATAATATGTAGATAGTTTAAGAACTAGTTTTAGTAGCTTTCTATTACGCATTTGTTTTAGTCATGACTTCTAATACTATCATAGATTTTTCTAAAAAATCTATAGTCTTCATCACAGGAGCCTCCAAAGGGATAGGTAGAACAATCGCTATTGAAGTATCCAGAAAATTGGAACAGAGTTCTATAATAGTTTTAATAGCTCGTTCCCAAAATGGCCTGGATGAAACTAAAGCTCAAATTGGAGAAATAGATAAATCAATTCATGTGGAAACAGTTACATTAGATTTGTCTAAACCAGATATTAACCAATACAATGATCTTTTCAAGAAGGTAATATTTAATTTTCTAATAAAAATCTGTAAATTATATGATTTATGCTTTTAGGTATTAAGCAACACAGATACCAAAGATATCAAAACTGGAATAGTTTTTCACAATGCTGGGCATGTTGGAACTGTTAAACAGACAACGGATTTATCAGAATTGGCTGTTTGGAGAGAGTATTATGATCTGAATTTGTTTTCAACAGTTTTATTAAACAATGTCTTCGTTAAACATCTTAGACCAGTCGCACCACAATTAGTCGTCATCAATATTACCTCTCTTGTTGGGCGTGTCCCATTCAAGAATCTAAGTAAGTTTTATTTTAATTAATATATGTATCTTTAATTATTGATCAAGTAACCTTGATACAGGAGCTGAAAACAGGTTTTAATATCTCTATTTAAATTGCTTTGTGATATTTAATTTAGTTTTTGTAAATTTAATGTTCGTGACTAATACTTAAACTAATTTTACTTTTATAAATTTGATTCTAGTGAGAGGCCTGTAAACTAAATATTCAATACATACTTATTAAAATGTCAAATTCCAGTGTACTATACCTCGTTTTTAAACTAGTGCCGCAATGCTTGTTCATTGGTCCAACCGCAGTCGAGTTTACTCCATTAAGTTATGAAATTTTGACGCTATTAGCATTTAAAATGTAATAAATAATGCATGTTTCCCTCTACATCTAGCAAGAATTAAAGTTTTTGATTCAAATCTTTGTACTGAATGTCAGGGGTTTATAACCTCCCCCCCCCCCCCCCCCATTGGGATGTACTTTGAGCTCTATACGCCTAACTACTATTCCATGCCCTCAGAGACCATCCAGTAGTTGTAACCCCCCTTAAGATAATCCTTTTTACATCGTTGGATTTGAGTCACACTTTCTTTGAGTGCACAAAATACATTCCATACACCTATAATTTAATTGAAGATTTAGTAAAATGTAATGTTTTTTCACCTTTCAATATATCCTATCTATTGATGTTAAATGAAATTTATCTGTGAAACTAAAATTAACCTCTAAACTTATTAATCCTGATAATTTGATATCTATGTACAGTTACGATCATTGATTAGTTTACAGGCTTACGTATCTAGGAGGCAATTTTTTAAATTTTTACCTTGTTTAAACCCACCTTTTATATCAAAGTGACGTTAACAGTGGTGTATCTACAATAGGTTGATTAAAATTAAAAAGTCAAAATAATATAAACATGTCTTACAAAATTTAACAAAATGAGATAGTATAGAAAGAAGTTTTTTTGAATAAAATGGATTATGGTCTTAATAAGTAAAGAAAATAGGGAAGTATGGTTTTAAAATGTCCATTTTATTTTAAATCTATTTTATATTAAATTATGATAAACAATGTTAAATAATAAACAATAATTTGTGTAATTCTTCTACGCGCATTGCAAATACTGCCTAGAAACGCTGTCTCTTCTTTAGCTTTTTGAGCTCTGGCAAAAGGAGATTCTCTCAAATAATCTACTAACAACTCATCCTGTTGATCTGTGAAGATCTGCTGTCCTCCTGAACCGCCCAACCTTGCTATAGAGTGATAATGATCCCATCTTTCTTTGATTTTCCATATGCACATATGACTCACATACAAATCTGCAGCAACTTTCCTTAGTGAACAACATTCCTCGAGTTTGGCAATTGCTCTTGCTTTTTGCATATCACTCAAATGCATTCTAACCATTTTGGAGGAGTTTGATATCGTATTATTTTATTTTATTTTTCAAGCAAGCAAGCATAGTGATTTAACCCAGCCTGAGAGACTTGCTCACCCCTAGAGAATGACATTCGGGTGATACAATTCATTGGGGCGAGGAGGATTAACTCCCGTAAGCAGGAATCACTCCACCCCGCTTCAATGCTCCAGACCATCCACTTACCCCCGATAGCACTCTGATGCGCTATAGGGGCTCTCAATCAGCAAAGTGCTTATCATATGGGAGTCTTGGGTACACGGACTCCCATATGAAATCCTACCCCGATCAATGCAGGCCAGCGTGAGGCGCTCTATTCCCGCTATCTCTAGTGACTTATCTTCGATCTGTTTTGCTTGCTCGGGCGCCGAGTCCCCGCTCTGGGCTATGTCCAGTTCGGTGACTCGGCGCTCGAGGATGTGGGCCCCTCATGCCCGTTTTTTGGGTTTTGTTACTAATATTTTTTTGTGGCTTTCGCCTATTGTTAATATTTTATTGATTTGTTTAGTGGCTGAAGCCGTTTTGAAGTTTTTGTATATTTTTTTTGAGGGATGTCTGAAACGTATAAAAATCAACAATAATAAATATAATGAGATGCCAAAGGTGAGCAAGTTGTTTTCTTTTGATAGAGCTACGATTATCTAGCCTTTATTATATATTAACTAATATTTGCTGTTTGGGTCTCCTGTGTTTCCATCTATAGTACACATCATACCTTAATATCTCTTGCAGGATCCGGTTTGGGTGGTCTTCTAGCTCAGCAAATTTTGTTCTGGCTTTTTCCTCCATAATATCCAGTACTCTTATTTGTTTTAGGTCTCTAAATAAGAACTGTTCGGCGACATATCTGGGCACGTTTGCAGCTTCTCTGAGGCAGTTGTTGTGTGCCGCTTGTATCTTCTTTTTGTTACTTTGACTCGTGTGACCCCATGCAAGAGATGCGTATGTAATTATTGGCAGTATAATGCTATTTATAAGTCTTAATTTTGTTTTCATAGCTAATTTGCTTCTTCTTCCTGTGAGTCCTCTTATTGCTGCTCTGGCCGCTGCTGTTTTCTGGACTGTTGCGTTGACATGTGATGTGAATGTTAGACCTTGGTCCATTGTGACTCCTAAATATTTAGCTTTGTTTTGCCATTCGATGGGTCTGTCTTGCAATGTTAGCTGTTGTTCTGGGTTATCTCTTCTCTTTTTGAAGATAACCGCTTGGGTCTTATCTGGATTTATTGCTATTTTCCATTGGATACTCCATTCTTCTATTGTATCCAATGCCGTCTGTAGATTTCTTACAGCTATATCTAGGTTCATGTGTTTTGCAGCAATTGCAGTGTCGTCTGCATAAAGGCTGATCAATGTCCCGGGTGTTCTTGGAACATCTGCTGTATATATGCTATACAGAAGGGGTGATAAAACTGCCCCCTGTGGTACTCCAGCTTCCGGCATTCCGTGTTCTGACAGAACTGGTCCTATCCGGACCCTAAACTTCCGGTCGCTTAGGTACGAGGAGATGAGTTTCGTCATGGCCCTGCTGTATCCATAATCTCTCATTTTGTATGTCAGTCCTTCATGCCACACTCTATCAAAGGCTTTGCTTACATCCAGAAAGGCTGCTCCCGTATATTGTTGGTCATTGAATCCATCTACTATATATTCGGTAAGTCTTAATATTTGATGTTCGCTGGAATGTTGAGCTCTGAATCCAAATTGTGCTTCTGGGATTATGCCTAGCCTGTCTGTCTCTGATTGGAGCCTGGTTTGGATGACTCGCTCCACTATCTTACTGACTGCTGGAAGTAAGCTAATCGGCCTGTAATTTTGCGGAAATATGTGGTTCTTTCCTGGCTTGGGTATCATAATTACATGGGCTTCCTTCCATCGATTTGGGAAGAGCCTGTATCTTAGTATTGCGTTTGTTATATTTGTCAAATACACAACTGCTTTCGAGGGAAGATACTTCAGAGCTTTGTTAGTGATTTCGTCTGGACCAGGTGCTTTCTTTGGTGAACTTTTTCGAATCAGTTCACTTATTTCTCTTGGTGATGTGGGATTTATTATTTCTTCTTGTTCTTCGGGCGTTTCTAGTTCTGTTTCTTCGACTTCTTCGATAAAGTCTATATCTTCGTCTTGGTGATAATTCAGTGTGCACTCTCTTTCAAGTGTCCTTCTCATCACCTCGCCTTTATCTTCTTCTGTGTAGACGATCCCGTTTTCTCCATGTAGTGGGGGAATGGGTTTTCTATCGTTTCTTAAAGTTCTTTGGAGCCTCCATATTTTATTTTTCAACACTAACGAAATTTTTGACAAGCATTGACTTCTTGAAATTTTTTGACTTTGACATTTATCAAATCCGTACGACACTGCAATTATAGAGTATTACAATATAAAAATTAAGGTGTAAACTATTCAGTGATCGTAACTGTACATATGAAAAGAGAAGAAGAAGAAGATGTATAATGGAAAAATGTGGTGAGCAACTTGGATAGTCTATGGCGGCCAGCTGCAGCTTTTGAACTGAGTAGAGAGCTGTGGAAGAGTTTGCTATGGAACTCTAAGGACAAGAAGTATGAATAGAAAAGATAAAAGTTGTGACTGGCTAATTGACACCCAAGTCTATGCCATAAAACCAAAAAAAAGCATTTAAAATTCATAGGTTAATTTAACACATTCACGGTCACAACTGCATATGAAGTCAAATACTCCATAAGAAGACGTGTATAGATGTGAAGCGTGTCCGTGAATGTGTTAAGTATATCAGAGATTTTTTGTGTTTTCTGTGATATTCCTTTAAATTTTATATTTTTAGTGTTCATTTATATAAAAAACGGTTGTTTTTAGAACTCTTTAATGAAGTATTAGTATAATATAATATTTTTATGGATTACAGTCAAAGACAGACATGATCAACCAAAAAAGAAGATGAATCTGGTGATTTTGTCTATTGACATTATTGGGTGTGAATTTGTCTTTTGAGTTTACTCCTCCTAGTTTAAAAACAGGGTATAAGAGGGATAAAGTTAAACAGTAATCTCGTAAATAAACAAATAAGTTTTCGTTCGACAGAAATATAGCCACACTTACGTAGTTTAAGGATCATTTGTAGGTTAGAAAATTTTACTCCTCGTAACAAATTTTTTTTCGAAGATGCTGTGCTTTCTTTTTCTCAGTTTCTTCATTGGCTTCATTGCCACAAAATAAACAGTATTTTTTAAAACAAAAATGTGATTCACTTACTCGTGTTCTAGTATGAGATGGACTTACTTTTGAAGTACTAGCCTGTTCCTCCTCACGTTGTCTTTTCACTGCAGCGATTGAAGTTTTCCGAATGTATGATTTTCTGCAATCCACTAGGATCATTAGGCTCATTAGGCCAAAAAATAAATACTTACCGGAAGTAATCAAATTAAGAGAGCAACAGTTAATTTAATAGTTCTAAATTATGTTTGAAAATAAAAATTACAATTGCATATACAAAGATTAAAAGTTAATATAAAAACCAAATAAACAATAAAAGCAAATAAGCCTCAAAATTCATAGTAAACAAGGTATCAGAGACAAGCCGTATTGTTTATCCTTGTTTAACTTATTGTGGTTTCTATGAACAAGTTGCTTAATTTTTCGATACTAGTTTCTGTGAGATAGAAAGATACCTAGTAAAAAATTTAATTCATGAATAATTTCATGCATGTGCAAAGGTACAATGGAATAGCTACACTCACCGGCACAAAATTCTGCCACCCAAAATTTTTGACAATTTATAACTTTATTATTTGTGCTCCAATTTTCAAGATTCTTGCACCAGTTTGTAGGTACATGTATTGATATCGTTTGGTATTATTCCGATAACAAAAAATTTTGCTTGCATTGCATTATACAGGGGTGAATGGAAGCGTTGTATTTTCTCCTAACTTTAAAAAATTCTGTGGAAAAATGGAATAGCTGATTTTGTTTCATAGTCCTGTCATATTATCCCGGAGGTATCACTAAAATTTTGTTTTTTGAATTATCCGAATATCTCTTTTCTTGTAAGAGCTGTAAATAAAAACACTGATTGACTCATAAAATAAATACAATGTTTTTGTAAATAAAAACACTGATTGACTCATAAAATAGAGGTTGGATTGATAAGATTAGAATGGCCCGCATGCAGCCCAGATCTCAATCCTATTGAGCATTTATGTATGAGATGAATTAAAAAAAGCTATTCACTGTCATCCTAGGCCTCCAGAAAATTTGGTACAGTTATGGCCCTGGTAGAGGAAGATCGAGCTATTCCCCAGACAAGGATAACACATCTTTATTTGACGCTAAACAGATTGCGACCAGTCGTTGCTGCAAGAGGTGCACATACCCGCCATTAAATTGTTTTGTTTTGTTGTTAATTTTGTTTTGTTTTGTTAATTTTAGTGCGTTTGATATTTTTAATTAAATAAACCTTCAAAGCAGTGTTTTTATTTATAGCTTTTACAAGAAAAGAGATATTCGGGTAATTCAAAAAACAAAACCTTAGTGATACCTCCAGGAAAACACAAAAGGAGTATGAAATAAAATCAGCAATCCAATTTTTCCACAGAATTTTTTAAAGTTAGGAGAAAAAACAATGATTCCATTCACCCCCATATAATGCCATCAAGGCAAAAAAATTTTGTTACCGGAATAATAAACGACATCAATACATGTACCTACAAACTAATGCAAGAATCTTGAAAATCGGAGTACAAATAATAAATACAAATTTAAAGTTATAGATTGTCAAACTTAATCTAAAATTTTGGGTGGCGGAATTTTGTGCCGGTGAGTGTATATACAAGAAAAATATGTGGATGTTTTTCTTATCTCTACTATTGATATCATTAATTTATTGTTGGTGACTTCAAATAAAATTTTATCCAAAAAGGACAAAGCCAATGCATCACACATAAAATTAGTTACAATCACTATCAAATACATTATTTTATGAAGAGAAAAGAAGATAATGTAAGAAGTTCGTGGTAATAATTAGAGAGATACTGTAAGTTAACATGTTAATTGGGCTTAAGGCAAACTCCTAAATAAATATTGACAAATGTAGAGACAACTATGCACAATCTAAAATAATTTTTTATTTGTAGTAAAATAGGATTTCAGGGTTTACAATATATTTATTTACCATCATCAGACCTCTTTACAGGCCAAAATAATACCTTTATAAATCATTAAATATTTAGTTAAAATATAATCACATGAACAGCTTTTTCAGTATTTAATGTGATAAAATAAACTAAGTCAAAATAATATAAGAGATGCCACAAATTGTCAAATAGTGGGCGATAAAAGTTGAGAAAAAATGTGGATTTAAAGCATAAAATACAAGAAAAATGTATTACTACACACAACGCAAAAATCTAGGGATATTTTTATAAATAGACGTATTTTTTATCTGTAATCAACTTAAAAAAAGTAATACAAAATTTGTAGTTTAAATTGTTGTTTAATATGTCAAAAACCATAAAATGTAAAAAAAAACAGAAAATTGGAACAAAAAAAATATATTGCAAATCACCCATGTTTCACATACCACCATAAAATGTCAAAAATACAAAATATAAACTTAAAATAAAGTATGGCCACCACGTCTCTACATCTACTGTTCATGCTCCGAATCACATTGTTAATGTCTGCTTGAGGTAGTTGTGTCCATTGTTCTCTCAGAAGCTCTTTTAATTGAAACTCATTGTACATATTGCCCATATGTGGAGTAATGCTTCGTTGGAGCCTGTCCCATACATGCTCAATGGGATTCAAGTCCGGTGATTGTGCTGGCCACGGCAATACATCAATACCCTCGTTATCCAACCAGTTTGTTACAATATGCGCAACATGTGGTTGAGCGTTATCATGCATAAAGTAAAAATTTTCATGTTCAAGAATAGTGTCCAAATATTGCTGACTTCTGAGAAAGCCACGTGGGAAAATGAGATCAGTTCTTCTGTCAATCATGATTCCGCCCCATACCATTAATGTACCACCTCTGTATGCATACACTTCTTGAAGATGTCGTAATCGTTCTCCATTTCCGGGTCGTCTCCAAACTCTTGTCCGACGAGAATCTGGATGAAATCCATATCTAGACACGTCACTAAACAAAACTGTAGCCCAGTCATTGTCAGTCCAATTCTGAAACTCTTGATACCAGGTTAATCTTGCAGCGCGATTGCCTCTAGCGAGGTGGACATCTCAGTGGTCGCTGAATACGAAAATTGGCTTCATGGAGACGACTCCTCACAGTACTGCGGCTAATTGTTACATTATGTGCAAGCTGTAATTCATTAACCAGCTCGGGTGCTGTGATTGTTGGCTGCCTTCTGGCATTTAAAATTAAATATCGGTCTTGAGCGACGGTTGTAGAGCGACCACGTCCTGGATGTCGCTCGGCTGGGCTCCCAGTGTCTCTAAAGCGACGCCACAAACGACTTACGACGCTTTGGGAGACACCCAGCTGGTCAGCAATTTGAGTTTGTCGCATACCAGCTTGAAGGAGGCCTACGGCTCTATTAGACAATATAAAAAGACAATATCTTTAACTCACCTATTAAGCAAGAATGGTATAAAGTGACTAAAATTAAGAATAAACAAAACATAAAAATGTCGATTTTTTGTCCCTTATAAAAAACATTCTAAAACACGTATTGCTATCAATTTTACAATTTTTTTTGATAAGAAGTGAGGGTCTGTATCAACAATTATAGTACAAGCAAAATTATATGGTCATCAAACATCATTGTGAATGAGTTAAATTCTTGAAAGTAAGAATAATAAATTATAAAGATCTCTAATAGTTTTAAATCCATAATGAAATCAGAAAGCCAACATTTAAGTTAAAGACATAATATCCCAAGAAATCAGTAAATCGGTAAACCTAAATCTTTTTTTTCGATTATAGCGCCATCTATCAACAACTGGAATAACTGTTATACATGTGTATGTATCACGGAGGTGCCTTTTTTCTGTCACTTGCGTCACACTGAAAAAAGCCTCTGAGAAAAACCATACAGTTTAGTCCATGATTCTTTACCTGTCCTGTGCTTCATAATTTAAAGTTAAAGCATACGAAATAAGTCGGAAATCTATTTCACGCAACGGCAAGTGACAGAAAGTGGCTACTGTTCCGATCACGGATTATATTATAAAATTTAACGTTATCAAATAAATATAATATAAAATGTTAGTTTTGCTTTAAAATGTTGGTGCAGAGTTACAGCTACATTTGAAGTACTTAGCTTTTAATAAATTATTTTAATGTCATTAGGGATATTAAATATTTGTTATAATATAAATATTTGACAATCAAATATTTTCTTTTTGTTATTTATTTCACTGTTGCGGAAACTTAAACAAAACCATTCCATAACTGTGAATGAGGTTAACTTTGTGTGTAAGTTAATGGCAAAATAAAATACACTTACCATATAATTTCAAACTCCAATATAAAATTAGTTGTGAAAACAACTGTTTGTGTAATATAAATAACTTCTAAATGCAAAACAGGACAAAGAACAGCAAGGAATCCAACAAACTGACAGTGACAAGTAAACAAACTAGAAACGTTACAAATTTTACTTAAAATCTGAAAACGTCCCCACGCGTCTTTTTTGGACCTATCTCTTTTTGATGTACTGAGTCTAGCTAGAGCGTTCATAAAAATAACATATGTCTTCACTTAATAACAGGCGATAGCTGGTTTGTCTTTAGTTTCATGCGTGGAAGACAATGATGCTAGATACAAAGTATGTATTTTATCTCGCCAGGTATTAATGACGCACGTGTAAAGAACCGTGGACTCAACTGTATATGCAACAATTATGGTATGATATAAGTAATCTTTTACAATTTCTCTTTATCTTTTCTTATTTCTGACACAATTTTTCTGCCAAATATTTACCTAAATAGTCGAGGAAATAAAACTGAAAAAATGGCAAAACCTAACAATTTTTTCGTCCAGCATCGATTTGTACAAAAATTATGATTAGGCTCATTTCACCCTCTAATTCATTTTCTATATTGAGCCGTTGTACGCTTTTGGTTTTTTAAGGGTGAAAACTACCCCTAATTGTAAAAAAATATAAAATAACATTTTAAACTTTAATATTGTCGACATTTGGTTCTTATTAGTTACATAATGATTTCTTTATGTTTTAAGATATAATATCATAATACTTCAACCCTTACAACCACCCTTGTTGGAGCTATATATAAAAAATTGACTTATCCTAAAAAAATAATTTCGGCTTGCATCGATTTACATAAAAATTTGGGATTAGGATCATCTCACCCTGTACTTCATATTCTATATCATGCTCAAGGGCGTTGATTATTTTTAGGGGTGTAAACTACCCCTTATTGTCAAAAATTATATAAAAACATTGTAAACTCTAATGTGGGTAAAATTTGGTTTTGATTGGTTAAATAATGATTGTTTTATGCTAAAGGATATAATATCATAATATTTCAACCCTTAAAAACCACCCTTAATAACATTGCAATTTTTATAAATAGATAATTTAATAGATATATACAGAAAAAAAAGTAGAATTAAAGAATTACAAAAACATTTATTTGCACAAAAATACCTAATAATAGATACAATTTTGATATCTACAGTTTTTTTGATTAAATGCATATTTTTCGAGTTATTCTCAAAAAAGGTGCAGTTTTTCGTCGAAAAACTTACTTTCAACCGCGAATAACTCGAAAAATATTAGTTTTATGAAGAAAATGTATGAAACTTTTTTTTCTTAGAATTACTTTTTACATCGATTTACATGGTTAAAATGTAATAAAAAATTCCCACCCCCGAGATGGGGTGGCAACGACCTCCAAGGCTTTATCGTTCAGCGCCATGATATAGAAAATGATCCTTGGACTATTCCCTACCTTCTGTGAAAATTTCAAGTAAATACATGCTGGACGAAAAAATTGCGAGCCAAAATGCTTCATTTGCTGGCCTAAAATAGTTTTATCCTATTCTACTTGGCCTTTCCATCTAATTCTTCTTGGTCTTCCTCTTTTATTACTTAACAATATCTTGTTTCAGACTTTTTGTTCATCTTATCATATGTGCATCTTCAAAGCTGATTCATATGATATAGGCCTGGATCCCGCGTACCAAAAAAAAGTTGGTTAATAGCAAGCTGAAAATTTGTTAATAGGATATGATAAAATTTGTTATAGTGTCTAGTCGGACTATGGGAACACTGGAACAAGGGAAGTTTTAATTGTGGAACAGGTTAAAAATTTGGAACATCAGACTTCGAAAACGTCCCATGTATTTTGTTGGACAGAACTTCCAATTGATTTATTATCCTTTCATTAAACTCTCATGCAAAAATCAGTCTGCTATTTATCACCAACATAATTCCTGTCATTTGACAAGTTCTACCTGTCGGCCTTATTAAAATGTAAAGTTGGTGATAAATACCAGTCTGATTTTTGTGTGAGAGTTTAATGAGAGGGTAACAAATCAATTGGAAGTTCTGTCCGACAAAATACATGGGACGTTTTCGTAGTCTGAGGTTCCAAATTTTTAACCTGTTCCATAGTTAAAACTTTCTCTCTTCCAGTGTTTCCGTACATCAAAGTTTGTCCGACTAGACACCGTTAAGCTATTAACAAATTTTCAGCTTGCTATTAATCAACTTTTTTTGGTGCGCGGGATCCAGGTCTAATATGCCATATCATTCATCACTATTCCTTTTTCCCCTTCAATCATTTTTATCTGTCTACATTTTCGTTCCATCATAAATACTTCTCACATTTTAAGCTTCCATATATCCAGTTTTTTTCTACTATTTTGTTAAAGCCAAAGTTTCACTAAAAAAAGTTACTGTTGGTCTAACCACCAGGGCCCCCGCTACCATATCTGCAAAGTGTGCAATGCACACGGGCGCCATCATTTAGGGTCGCCAAAACCCAGGATCAAAAAAATGCCAAAAAATTTTCAAACAAAAATTAATTTTAAAATAAAACAAAATAGAAAAGGAAACATTATCTTTTAGGAATTTATAGAAGACAATGGATAATCTGAGCTTTTTAAAATTTAAAAAGCAAACATATCGATAAATAGCTGACATGGAGGAATCTACAATTTGCATTCATTTTCTATCCGCTTATCTAGATAAAATTCCAAGAGAATTCTGCTTCCTTAGTACTCAAAATGTGAGTAAAATAAAATAAGGAATGGCAGCTGTAGATTTAATTCGATTCGGAGGCCACCACGATCATGTATTGTGCTTATGAAACTGTGCTAAAAAAATCCAAAACATTCAGAAAAGTAAAACATATATTTTTTTACTCTTTTTGATTTTGATCAGAATAACTCAACATTATTAATGATGTCACCATTTTGGTGACATCATTAATAATGTTAGTTATTTTGAAAAAAGACATTTTTTTTTCAAAATAAGGAACAGAACTTTTTACTGTCAATCCAATTTTTTTTTCAAAAATAAGCACTTTGAACCGGTGCAACTTACAGATCATATAAACAATACATAAGTAAAGTAGCTCGTGAAGCGATAACGAATAATTTCATTCACAATTTCTTTAGCAAAAAAAAAGAACCAATTATATTTTGAGCGCAACTTGCTATGACTTGACCAATGCCAGAAACTTTTGAGAAGAAAAGTTTTGAGGAGTTTTTCCCGAAAAGTGCTTCATTTTTTGGTTATTTCACGTTGAAATATTCGATTTGGAATTAGACGAATAAGAACCTGCTTTTCATTAGCTACAGGCCTACATATTTTACTTCATTTTTTTCACGTTTTTATAAGCTACATATATTGCTAGCAATATTTTTCGATAAAATACTTACTTTTTGAGTTATTTGTAAACAGCCGCCTAAAAACGTGTTATTTTGTTGAAAAATTAATATATTCGCTCGAAAGTAACTCGAAAAATATTGACTTGGTGAAAAAACTCTATAGAAGAAAAGTTGCTTAGAATTAGTCAGTTTATCCACTTCGGAATTACTTTTGATGTATATCTTTTCACCCCCGAGAAGGGCTGCTGCTCACATCCCGGGGCAAAAGCACACATTGGCACAATATCACTTTTTTTATTGACATATTAGATATATGCCGAATTTCATGTCAATCCAAGGGGTTCTTTTAAATCCGGAGCAAAAACCGTGACTAAATGGACTAATTTAGTCTACAAATAAACATGACTTCTAAAGTTCAGTTTTTTGCTTTATTTCAAGCACCTACCTTACCTTCAAAAAAATTTAAAAAAACATGATCCAAAATGCCTTAAGGTGCGCCAAAATCCTTTTTTGTACACAGGCGCCAGTAAGTAACCCTTGCGGGGAACTGCTAACCACAGTTTTATACACTTTGACTTTAACCTCTCGTGAAATTATATTTGATCTCAGTGCTTTCATGGATGTACTTAACCTACAAGAACTTATGCCTGCTTTAGTCCCGGCGCATATTGAACCTAAGCGAGTCACAACCTGCGCCGGTGGGACGGGTGACCTGTGCAGTTATTTTTCTAGCGTGCCGCATATTAAACACAAGCTAACCCGACCGTCGGCTGTCGCTGTAACGAATAGAGACGGGCAAAATAAGTGCAAACGTGTAACGGTTACTATTGATACCGGTTCTCAGTGATACTGAGTACAAATACTGATTACAAAATACTGATGTATCTGATTCTTGTACTGAATTGAGTAGGCAACTAAAAAACGCTAGTTCCGTACATGTAACTAGTAACGTTTTAAAAATATCTTACACGTCCCTAGTAGTCGTAGCAGTTGACTTTCGAAAACATCGAATTTGATCATAAGCGGGGTGCATAAAAAGATATCTTACACTGAGTATTCTATTTCTACATACCTTTATAATAACAAGCATAAGTTAAACACTGCATTGATTGTGATTGCAAAAACGGTTCGCATGTTTTAAATAAGATTTTTGCTGATTATGTTTTTGCTAAAATATTAAATAACACAAAAAATACAATTCACAACTGTCATTTAACTTTTAACGATAAACAAAAGTCTAATAAATATATGATGACAAGTTTAAAATTGATCGACTTTGTCGATAACAGTGTCATTAATAGATATTGTTTACCATGAATCATTTTCCAATGATTGTGTGGATTTAGAAATACATACTAAACAATTTTTTGATCTGTATAAAGGAGATTATAATTACGACACATTATGGTACTCCTTATTTTTCAAATAATATGCTCTTGTAAACGCATAACTTTGATTTATTGGCAAAAGCCACACTAACTACAGAGCCGTGCGGTACATCTTTTCAATATGATGCAAGCTTTCGAAATGCCGCCTCTTAAGTATTACAGAAACTTAACTTTTATTTTTATTAAATGAACCTACACAAAATGAAGGACACCTTTTATTTTAAAAGCAAAACATACTTTATAGACCTGGATCCGGCAAACTGAAAATTTGTTAGTAGCTTAACGGTGTCTATTCGGACAAACTTTGATGTACAGGAACACTGGAACAGGGGAAGGTTTAATAGTGGAACAGTTTAAAAATTTGGAACGTGACATTACGAAAACGTCCCATGTATTTTGTCGGACAGACCAACCAATCGATTTGTTACCCTATCATTAAACTCTCATTCAAAAATCAGACTGCTATTACTAACCAACATGATTCCTGTTATTTGACATGTTCTTCCTGTTTCACTCATTAAAATGTCCAGTTAGTGATAAACACCATTCTAATTTTTCCATGAGAGTTTAATGAAATGGTAACAAATCAATTGGAAGTTCTGTCCGACAAAATATATGGAACGTTTTTGTAATCTGACGTTCCAAATTTTTAACCTGTTCCACAATTAAAACTTCCTCTGTTTCAGTGTTCCCGTATATCAAAGTTTGTCTGACGAGACACCGTTAAGCTATTAACAAATTTTCAGCTTGCTATTAATCAACTTTTTGTTGGTACGCGGGATCCAGGCCTAGAAATACAATGTCACAAATGATGGCGTAATCCCTTTTCTATAGGTATAAAAATTTTGTAAATATCATTAATTTCTTAAATCTACACAACATTATCATTAAAAACCGTTAAGCATATCTGTGAATATCGCACAACCCTCAAATAAAATGTGTCATCATACCGGTCTTGTTCATGCTTAAAAATAAAATATGTAGACAAGATATAAATATATGTAATAGGTAAGCAGTTTTTGCAACGACAATCCAATCACAATCAGTGTTGTTTATAATAATAGTAATTCCGAACGAGTTCTATTAGCTTTTCTACGTCCATCTCGAAAACAAAACCGCAACTGAGAATTTAGTCACGCGTCCCACGACACCAGAAAACTGTACGCCGATGACAAACGTTCGCATGCTAGACCTGGCACTGTATTCACTGATATTAGGATGCGCAGAACTCTCTACGCACCTCGCCGGTGCCAGGTTGTGTTCGCTTAGGATCAATTTGCGCCGGAATTTAATCTGTTTTATTTAACTTTATTTAAAGATGATTAAAGATTATGATAAAGATAAGATATTTAAGTTCCATGCATTGTATATTTCAGTTGATATAAAATATTTTTTAGGTATGTATGGATCAGGAAAAGCTGCACGAGAAATATTCTTTAAAGTATTAGCTCTGGAGGAACCAAATATAATTGTTCTTAATTATAGTCCTGGCCCTGTGGATACAGATATGTTTAATTCTATTGCTGAAACCGCTCAATCGGAAGAAGTTCGTCAGTCTTTTAAGGATGTTAAGAACTCGACCGTTTTAACTACAGATAAAACTGTTAATAGGATGTTAGATGTCTTGGAAAAAGGAGATTATAAGAGTGGAGATACCGTCGATTTTTATGACAGATAATGTTTTATAATGTTATATTACCGTTAATTATGAACAAAGTTGATAAAACCTTATAATATAATGTGTTAACATTCCTACTATATATTATATAAATTTATTTTATTGATAAAACTCAAATTTTTATACACAACTACGTATTTTGGTCGAATTACTTAGCCAAAGATGGCAAGTCATATTTATTGATGATATTTTTTATAATATAGTAAAACTATGAATCGAAAAATAAATGATAAGAATTTAACTGGCGTTGTTCTGTTTTACATCTGTTTTAATTCATATAAATACTCATTTTGTCATATAGTATGGTATAGTTAGACCCAAACCCAGACATCCAAAGTGAAAGTTATCCTCCAACACCAAATTGTTCTATATGGTCCACATAATGTTCAGAAAAAAGTCGCACCATTTTGAGCGTCGGGTTTGGGGGGGGGGGAGGGGGGAGAAATCTGTAAATTCGTAGTTTTTTACGTTTTTCGTCAATATTTCTAAAACTAAACGGTTTAGCATGAACAACCTTCTACACAAAATTGTTCTACATTAAATTTGAAATAAAAAAGGCCCTATGCATAACCCTTCTAAAATGAACGGTTCCAAAGTTACGGAGGTAGTATAGTATAACGGGTCCAAAAAAAGGCCTAACCCAGACATCCAAAGTAAAAGTTTTCCTTCAACACCAAATTGTTCT